>NC_133388.1:99979878-100671415 GCF_047511655.1 Castor canadensis | reverse complement strand
TCCAGGCCAGTGCTCAGGGACTAAACTACTGGAATGGTTTTAGGACAGGAAGCAAAGAGATTGCCTCCACTATTCCTCCTCAATCCTTTGGTAGCAGATCAGAGACCACAGTTTCCAAGGACTGGGACATGGGCACAAGCACAGTGATTTGCATTGGAGGTCATAGCCAGGCATTGAGACCTAGCACTGTGCAGAAAGAAAAGTGCTTACACACAGGTGAGGAATCACAGAAGGGGTCTGCATATAAATACAGTGAACTATAAGTTTCTATAACAGACTCCATGCCAGCTTTCGAGTGAATTTGGAGTACACAGTTCCACATTGATTCAGTGTAGCCCCCTGGGGCTGTGAGTATCAGGTACTTACCAGATTAGCATAAGCCTAAGTTGGCAAGGCCTTGCTGGCCTTATAACAACCTTAGGCAACACAAGGTGTTGTAATGCCACATCATGTGGGTGTAGGCCAGCAGTAGTAGGCTCATAAAATTTGTTCTGGGACTTAAGACCAATATAATGAAATGTAACCATGGGCAGACCCCTAAAGTTCTTATCCCCACATTGGCCTGTGACAAAAACTCTGAACTAGCCCCTGTACCATGGTAAGACACATGGCCCCACTACCTCAGACCTTGATTCAGCTGACTTTAAGTGTGGATGGTTGTGGAACTGTGTCACCATGATTGTACCTCAGCATTATTCAGCCCAAAAGAGCATGGGCTTTCCTCCCTTTCCAGTGACCTGGACAATCACTCAGTTGTGGGTCACCTTAGCATTACTAGTAGTCACATGTCTAGAAAATGAGCTTGAGGGTTCCATTTCCATGGTGATTCTACAGAATCACAAATGGATTGCAAATAAGTGGAGAAATGTCCAAAATTCTCAGCCAAAATGGAAATGCAGATGATTATTACACTAGGATTCCATTTGTCCCCAGTCAAAGGACAATCATCAAGGAAACATATGCTGTCAACATGCTGGAAATGTGAACTAGCGCAACCACTACTGAAATCATTACTGAGTTTCATCAAACCTCAAAATAGACCTACTTATTACAATGCTAATACCACCATTGGGCATATAACCAACAGACAGTAAATCAATAAACAATAGAGATACCAGTGCTCCTATGTTTGTCACAATTCTATTCACAGTAGCCAAGTTGTGGAATCAGTACAAATGACCAACAACCAATGAATTAATATAGGAAAAATTCCATATAATATATGTATATATAAATGTATATATATACATATATATATTTATATAGATACATGTATCTATTTATATAGATACATGTATATATTTATATAAGTATACGTATTTATATATGTATATATTTATATATGTATAAATTTATATATATAAATGTATATATATCATGTATATATATATATACACTATAGTGTATAATTCTGCTATGAAGAATAATGAACTTGTGATGGTTGCACTATAATGCACGGAACTGGAGACTATCATTTGAGCAAGATAAGGTGAACTCAAAAGGCCAAGATCATGCCTTCTTACATATGAGGACTCTAGACATAAAATAATAATAACAGTAATAATTATACAGAGTAATAATGATGCATGAATGTAGAGGGGATGTTGGCAGATGTAGAAATCAGTGTGAGGGTCAAGGGGAAAAGAGAGGTGACTGGGAGGTTAATAGGTTCAACGTGTGTATATATATATGTACGTGTATATGTATATATATATATATATATATGTGGAGAAGGCATAATGAAACCTACTGAGTACATTTTAAAAAGGAGAGGTACAAAGAAGTTTAAGAATCCAAAACACCACCACATGAGGATGAGTTTATAAAAGTAAACAGTACTCACACAGGAAAATGCCTCAATGAAACACAGTGTACAACTAATGCATGCTAATGCATTTTAATTATGTGTAAAAATGAAGGCACACTATATCAAAATCTCTTATAAACATCAAAAACAATATGAAGAGGGAAGTTGATAGCACTCAGTACCTAGAAATAAAGCAGAAACATCCCAATTAAAAAATCTATCATTGGATTTTACAACAGTAGTAAAATAAGGGAGAATAAAACTCAGAATTATGAGAAATAAAAAAAATACTAAACATTAAAATAAAATGAATTAGAGGTCAAGCAAGGCATGGTGGTCAAGCCTGTAACCCTAGCTATCTGGAGACTAGGAAGACCATGGTTGAGCCCTGCACAGTGTAAATATTCAAAGATTCAAACTCAACCAATGGCTGGGTGAGTAGCACACCTGCCACGTACCTATGTGAGGAAGCACAAATATGAGGACATGGTCCAGGCCACCCCTGCCTATAGCAACTGCCTCTCTTAAAAACACCTAAAAGAAGGGAGTGCTGGCATAGTTGCTCAGGTGGTATAGCACCTGTGTATCAAGCTTGAGGATCTGAGGTCAATACCCCAGTACTGATAAAAGTAAACAAGTAAATAATAGAGAAAAGAAGGGAAGGAGGGAGGTAGGAGTGAAGGAATGGAAGAGTAAAGGAAGGAAGAAAGGAAAGAAAAAAGGAAGGAATGAAAGAAAGAGTAGGTAAATTAGAGTCCTACAAATTTTTTTAATTTCAAGAGAAAAAAGATTTGGTGGGTTCTAAATATAAACACAACTGAGAATTCCTTAGGCTAAGTAAGAAACAGAGAGTAAAGTCAAGTAAGAGAGATAGAGATAAGGGGAACACATTACTACAGACTCCACAGAAAAAATATCACTAGATATTATTATGAACAATTGAAAGCCAAAAATTTTTATAGCCTGTAGTAAACAGAATAACTGTAGTTCATGTACACTTTCCAAGGCTGGAGCAGTAAAATCTAGAAAACCTGAAAGCATGAACAGAAACCAGTAATAAGACTGAGTCTTTGATTAATAAAAATTATGCAATGAAAGGATTCCATGACTGATGGCTTCTTTGCAGAAATTTACCCAATATTGAAGAAAGAACAGATAAAAATACTTCTTCAGTCATTCAGTCATTCTAAACAATGACTAAATTCTAAATTCACTTTGTGAGTCCTGCACACAATGATACCAAAAACAGGTGAGGACAGGTACCCATTCAAAATTAATGCAAAATCACAAGTTGCACCAAATATAGCCATAAATAAAATAGGATATTGTAAGCAAAGTTAATCAGAGATGTAAGATCCATATCTAGGAAAATATACAAAACAGAAGAAACAAAAACAAAAAAAAGAAGAAATTTGTGTTCATTTGTTGAAATTCCTAATATTGTTAAGATCTTAAGACTACTCAAGAAACGCATTAGTGAAGCTCTGAAAAATCTTAAAATTTGTATAGAACCACAAAAATACCCATTTTAGCAAAAAGAATAAAGTACAAAGCATTGCTCTACCTGATTTCAAACTTTAGTAGAGTAATTAACACAACAGGACATCTGCATAAACACAACAGATACACAGACAATAGAGAACAGAGAGCTAGAAGTGACTTGTATGTCTACAGCCACGGTATTTCTGACAAAGGGTATGAATGCACACTGGAGTCAGGGTAGTATTTATAATAGATGGTTCTGGGAAAATTTGGTATCCACAGGTTGAAGAATAGAGGTAGACCACAATCCTAACCAGTTACAAAGATCACCTGAAAATGGCTTAAAACATAAATCCAGGATTCTTCCTGTGAAGCTACTGGAATAGGAAATGGAGGAAATCCTTCAAGTCAGTGGAAATGACAGGACTCCAAATATCAGCATCAAGATCAAAATTCACAAGTAAGATTATTCCAAACTAAAAATCTTCTGCACATCAATGAAAACAATCAACACATGAAGAGGCTAAATTGAATATGGAAGGAAATATATTAAACTATCCATGTGAAAAGTGGTGGATGTCTAGAATATATAATGAACTCCAAAATATTCTTAAAAATAACTTCATTAAAAACCCACCAACAGATGTAAACATTTTTCAAAGAAAGACACACTTATGACAATATGTAAGTTTTCATGAAAAAGTTTTCAATGTCACTATTCTCATGGGTACTAAACTCAAAACCACCATGAACCTGAGTGTTTGTGCATGTCTGAATGGGATTAGCTAGGAATCCAGGACTGGGCTCCTGTCCCAAAGTTGCCAGGTCAGGGCTGGGCTGATACTTATGGAGAGAAGGAAGTATTGTTTGCATGCCTGTTTGCTAAATAACAGGCTCTGTTGTTGGGTGTCAAAGAGAAGGCACTGCCAAGGTGCTGTGGGTGTTCTGAGAGAAATGTGCAATCACTGATAATATCTAGTAAGTACAATATTTGTTGGTGCTTTATTAGTCAGTGAACATTCATTATTTTATCTCAGTGTTAGTATGCATGTTGTCATGCATTCTACTCACTTCTTACATGATACAAAAATGTAGAGTCAAAGCTGAAAGATGTGTGATATGATAAGAGCTCATATCTCCTAAACACAAACTCAAGAATTTGGACCTGTAGTCCTTCCCACAGTCCTCAACTTCCTCTACCTCTAAGGGAGATCCAAGGTAGAGATGGACAAACTTCATGATGGACTCCACCTCTCTTCCTCTGTAGAGAAAAGGATGCCATTTTCATACATCTTGTGTTTCTCTAAACATAGACCAGCAATGAAGCTTCTCTGAAGCATCACTCAGGGGTCTCCCACATTTCCTGTGTTATTATCATTCCATCCTTACCTGTCTAAGTTTATTGTTGTTTATTGTTGTTGTAATGAAGTATAACTTGTGCACCATCATGCATATGAAAATCTGTACAATGTGATAATGATCTATAAAACCATCACCATTACCGACACAGAAAAAAATCTGTTTCCCTCAACACTGCCTCTCATTTCTCTGCAATTTCTCCTTTCTCCAATTTCCTTGCTCCTACACTGTCCCCGGGCAATTGCTGATATTATTTTTTCTAATTTAATTAGTTCTATTGTTCTGGAATGTATAATAGTATATAATATATACTTTACTTTGGTTTATTTTACTAATAAGGAAAACTTGTGAATTTGAGCATGTTTTACGAAGTATACATTGATTGGTTGTAATGAATGGTGTTTCTTAAATGAACACATTAATCAAAACTTGTTTGACAATTAGGCTACCTTTTGAAAAATGCAGGCAGCAGAGATAAATTGCATTTTAGCATACAAAAAAATTCCAATTGTCAGCTTTTCTTCAATACTTCAGATAATGGAAATTATAGAAAAAAACAACACAGGAGGATCAAATCAGAAAATCACAGCGTCTTCAGGTACAGATCTAAAGACTTGTATTCCTGACTTGTGAATCTGGGAGACTCCTTGAAAATATCCTTCCTGCTGCTACTCATTGCAGTTATCACATACATGCTCCCTATCAATTTGGATCAGGTCCTGAGCAAAGACAAACCCACAGCATTGTGATTATTCAAATTACTTGAGGCAGCTGTGGGAAGTACACAAAGGACTGTGCTCTAAGCATCCTATAACAACTCCCTCTTCTACAGAATCCTAAGAGCACAGCTCCCCACCATGGGCTACAGCCCATGACACCCAGACAGGGACTTGAGAGGATGGGCAGGATTAACCTTTTGAATGGTCCAACCAGATAGGATCAGAAATTACAGGACAGTCTGATGCTGACAGTGGACACAGCCTTGATGATGCAGAGCAGCCTGACAGCTGAGTTCTTGGCTGTGGATTGCTGTGTAAGATACACAGTGTGAAAACCACACCTTAAGACTTTCAGAAACCCAGAGGGAGAAGGCAGATCCCTTGGGGCTGTTGTGACATGGAGGATGTGGGTGAAGCATAGCCTAGGAAAATGGCTTAATCAATTGGGGAAAAGAACAATAGAACTACAAGTCCATTCTGATTGTTTGGGTAACTCACATCCCAGCCACCATACTAGGAAAACACAGAGTAGGGAAATTTCAAATTAGCAAGGTTTTATCCATTCATTCTTTATCGTTGTTGTGCTGGGGGTACATTGTATCACTTACAGAAGTTCTAACAGTTTATCACAGATGAATTCATCACCTCCATTATTCCCCTTTGTTCATCTTCCCTGATGCTTAGAATTTTCTACAACAAATCTCATGTTTCCATTTACATACATGTATATATATTTCTATACTCCTGATCCGTTTCTTTATATCTTCCCCTAAGCATTGTTACTAACTCCACAGAAAGAACCTCTTTAACCTTCCTGTTCTCCATTTTAATGACCTTTTTGTTTAAGTGTGCTGCACACACATTTCATTGAGATAGTTCTATGTATATATAAAAAATATGATTTGTTTCTTGCCCTCCATTTTCACCTTTCTTCCACAGTCCCAATCTTATGGAGATTTCAACAGGTTTACAATTTTTATATTTATTTTGCCATGGGAAGAAAATCAACCGCATTCACCTTCTTCATTTCCTATTTTACATTTCCTCTTTTGCATGTGCCCTCCCCATAGCACGACCTGCTTTTCATAATATTACTTGTATTTGTGTTAGGTCTATACAACATATCTGAGAGAAAATATGTGCCTGTGGCCTTCTGAACCTGGCCAACATCCCTTGAATTGATCTTCTTCAGTTCCATCCAATTACAGACAGATGACAAAATTTCACTCTTTTTTTTGGCTGAATAAAATTCCATTGTATATAAAAACATTTACTTAATCCATTCATCAGTATTGACACATGTTCATATTCTAAGGAACATATGTTATGGATTTATGGTATAAGAAGCATGGTGCTACATTGTTTCATCATGTGTTAAGTGTATTCCAAGGAAATAACCACAATGATGATGCTACTTTCCTTTTGCAGAATTTAATTAATTATAGAGCCTGTTTTTATTCACAGTGACTTGTTATAAAGTGTGCCTCCATTATAATCAATGTTTTGCCTCAACTACAGCCCCTTCACTAAGACCAAAGAGACACAATCCTAACAGTAACTAGCAGTTCTATGGATAATCCAGGAAACTCAAAGGTGAGTGTCAAGGTCAAAGAGGCAGCACTGGTCCAACTTTTAAAGCTACACCTGAGGCAGGACAACCTGGGACAGAAAATCACAGTGACTTGTGAGCTTACTGTGCCGCATCCACACTACATCCTGTCTCAATGCCTGGAGCACTCATATCTAGGAGCCACCACCATTAAAAAATTGGAATCATGACTGTGCTTCTTATAAATTATTTCACAAAGTAGTTTCAAAATTGAGAAAAACCCTTGTCTAAGCAAAGGTTTTCTTTGGGTGAATCTTGTTTCCTAACTGCATCTGCATGTGGAATGCACTCTTATAAGGAGAGATATAAGTGCAGAGGTGAGGTCCTTTGCAGGGCTCAATACCAGTGCAGCAGGCTAGCTGTGCCCTCAGAGAGTTCACCTTCCATGTCACCAAGTCCAGTGTCATCTTATTCCTGGACACAAACTGAGTGCAGGAGCTTTTTAGAGGGCTAGATATATTCACAGATAAAGGAAAGCTGTGGAAATGTGGAAACCTTGCCCTGACTTCTAGGGATGAGAGAAGACAATAGCAATCTGTGAATAACTGTGTGTATGTACTGTGTAGTTGTATGTAGGAACACACAAATATATATGACACAAATGCATGCTACAGATACATACACATTCCCCAAAATTGTAGCATTATGACTCAAATGCAATTATATTCACTAATAGTTCATTTTGTATTGTTATTCTAATTGGCTATAATTCAGTGTAATTAAACACTAATTTAAATTGTTCTACTTCATTTAGCTTTGCCCAATTCAAATACGCTCAACATGAGTAAGGTGACTCTGAAGTCTAGTTCAGGCCTGAGTGTTTCTTGTGAGCCATGGAAATTATAAACTGCTCAAGGAAAGCTCTTGTACCCAGTGTTCTTGGAGAGGTATTCAATCAAGCCTGGACAGGAAGGACTAAAGATACTGACCTGCCACCATCACTATAGAGGAAGGGCCCCGGTTCTCTGACTTTCTGCATGGAGACCATCTGTGTTTGGCAAACTTCACTGCAGGACCCCGTGTGGAAAAAGCCTAGGGATTGGTCAGAAGGCAATATCTGGTTGGAGGAAACACAGCCCTTTAGGTAGAAAGGGAAGATGGACAATAGCACAGAACTATGCTTGGCCCAATGAGGAGGAGAAGCCATGGACAACATTGATCCAAACCAGGCCTGACAGCTTGCCAGACATCAGATAACCCTGAATGCCTGTGGATGGGATGAAATTTACCTTAAGAAATTAAGCTGCAGCTTATTCAGGTAAAGTTGAGAATATTGATCTCCCTCAATCATTCCCCATCTATTCTCTATAGAGCAGATAACATAAGTAATCCAAGTCTGCACTTTGAAAAGAGCAAAGAGTGATGGCTGATGATTTCAGTACATATTTTAGCATAGCTGATTTGGGGGCCCCAGAGAAAGTAGAAGCGTAGTCTTGACCTTTAGGAATGTCCTGATATGGTGCCACATCTGAAGGCCTCCTGACATTCATTGCGTTTGATGTCATATCAAGAATTGCAGCTGCAATAAGCATCCCAATGTTATCTCCTGCAGCTTTTGTTCCTGGCCAGGTGGATCCTGAGATTCTCCAGACAATGCCTTTTCCAAGAGCAGTGAAGAGAGTGTTGAGACACAGGTAACCTACATGAATAAAATGAATTCCAGATTCTATAAGAGCCAATCTACCTGACATGAGCCATGATGGCACCATTATAGAGAAGCAGGCAGGCCAGCTCTGTAGGCAAGAAGAACTTGATATGGTGTAATGGCTCATAAGGCCATCAAATGTGTCTGGTTTTTACTTTCTTATTACTTCAGCAGTGACTGGAAAACACCTGTTAGTTTTTACAGCACTTACTCCTACTCACTGCCTAACTGTAGGCCAGGACAAATCTCAGGCAGCCAAGAGACCGATGTTTGCTGCAGGGGTGAGTTAGAGGGAAGGTTCCAGAAAACCACCATGTCATAATGGCATCTAGCAGCCAGGTGGGATTAGGCACTAAAGGCTTCCACGTCAGGCCAAGGCCCTGAGGACACTGAGAAGGGACTAAAACTTCCATTGACCTCACCTGAAATTCCAACTGAAGTGTTGCTATCCATTGTGCCTTATAGTGGGAATGCTCTATCTACCCTGAAAATACCCATCAACATCCCCAAAATGCCCACTCTGTGCCATAACATGGGATATGAATTTATATCTGTATAATAAAATAAAACTTTAAAACGTATTTTGAAAGACTACTTTAAAGAGGAGTTGTTTAAGTTATGCTAGCATGCATTTTATGTCTGGTACATAGAAGATGTTATGTTAATACGGTGTCCTTCTCCTTCACTGTGTAAACAGACATCAGGGCCCTATTCTTGAATTTTCCTGTGAAATGTTGATGCTTTTCAAGACTAACCTGGTCTGTAGACTGTCCATAGCTGGGGATCATTGAGGAGCATGAACATCACAGCTGGAAACAGTCAGCTGCTAAAAAAATCTCAGCACAGGAATATGGTGAGTCAGTTATCATTCTCCAGGGACACTCATCTACACTAGAGGCAGCCATTTCTAGTCCTCCATTGGTATCTTTTGAAGTCACCGGAATATTTTCAATAACATTGTAAAAGTTACTTTAGTGATCCTTGACAATAATGGCTCACACTGAATGTTTTACAAAAGCAACAACTGTGCTGTGTAATGAGAGATGTTCCCTGGTTAAGAGCACTGATCCGTAAAATGATCCACATGGTAGCTGCTATTCTGATGTCCTGTGTCATCGAATCATGTGAGTGGGGTTGACATGCTAGAGGAAGTGGTTGTGGGGAACAGAGCACAGCTCCATCTGTTCCCTCTGTGAGATGCTGAGGTTGAGAACTTCACTTTCTAATCTCCAGTCTGAACTGATACTAAGTTTGGGATTTCTGCATTAACCAGATGAGTCAACTTACAGTCAAGATCCAATGGTGTCCAATAATGTCATCACTGTTATTACAATTTTTCTACACTGATGCCAGAAAGGGCCTTCCTGTACTCATTTTGCATCATACCAGGCACTTGGTCTGCTGTCCTGATCTGGTACATCTGTGACATGGGCAGGTATTGGACTGTCCTCTCACACATATATTGACTGATGGGCACTATGTTCTCTGAAAACCCTTTCCTCCAAATCATTTAATGAGCAGAGCCTTGAATGCAGGGTCTTGTATCCTTGGTAAAAAATAGATTTACCACTGTGAATTAGATAAAATCAGGGTGCTTGACATCAGGTAATGTCAGAATAAGTGGAATAGGTTGAGACAGATCAGCATGACAAATATGAATACTTTGGGTCAAATCTGGAAAGCAGGCAGAGTTCTGTGGGACAGGGAGAGGAAGCGCTTACTCTCAACACCCAGGACCAGGTAAGGCTGTTAATTACCAGCTTGTGACTGTCCCTGAAATTTGATTGATAACAGAAACAATACCCTGAAAATTAGAGTGTGTTAGATTTGTGATAAGGCCAATGTGGATTCTGACAACACAGAAAATGTAGCAGGCATGCATGCATCTGCTTATAGGGTAGGGAGGAGAGTGCAGTCTTAGTTTATGGCTGGGACAGGTCAAAGTGGTGGTCATCAGGGCTTAGAAAGACCATTTTTCAGTTGCGGTCCTCTTTAGTGAAAACTCATGCCTAGTCACAATATAGTGCCGGTGGGGGAACCAACAGGCTATCAAAGTATTTCAGGCAAAATTAAGGAGCAAAATTTTAAGTCAAATACTCTGACAGTTATCAGTGAATGAGGAAGTTGAGAACCATCCAGATCTGGGGAGGTGGAGAGGATGCTAAGTGTTATGAAGAGGAATTGAGGAGGTCCATCTATTGGGTTTATGCCGTTCCACTCGATCTGAGAGTAGAAACTGAGGGAAGGCACGGTTGGTGGAAGGCATTTGAGATGAACAATGTGGTTTCATCTTCTGGCATGATGTGTACCAGGGTCTTCCTTCTCCTCCCCTGCAGAGACCTGTGAGTGTCCTGATGCATTTACAATGAGAACCACATCTCAGGCAAACAATTCCACAGGCTAACAGCATCCTGCAATAACTGGGGCTGCCAGAATCTTCTGCTCCCTTGAAATATCCTCTATGTGATGAATAAGGTATCACTTAAAACTCAGCAGCACAGTGTCTCAGGTCTTGGATATGATGCGTTCATTTTTTTTTACCAGAACCAACATGGTTAGTCTCAAGCCCAACTTCCAAGAGTCGTTCATTCCATCTGAACCTAAGCAGCATAGCCTTTACTGTCCTCATTTCTCTCCACCCATTCATATCCTATGTCCTCCAGATAATCACCATGAAGCTCTGTTTTCAGCATCCTTGGCTTTGTCTATCATGCTTCTCTAAACTTTTCAAAATGACTTCTGAAAGCCAATCCCAAAATAAAGGCAACAAGGAACAAGATGTTAACTTACCCCAGCAACTGTTATTCTATAGTATAAATGTGAAATTATAACAAATACTGGCATGGATATGCAGGAAGTTGTAGTGTCTTTCATTTTTGAGTTAGTACAGCTGTTTGGAAACACTCTGATGGTTTCTCAAAAAATCTTAAATGATATCTAACATGTGGTCCAGCAAGTTTGATGAAGGGTATATGTATGACAGAATTGTGATCTATATATGAAAGATATTCCTGCATTCCCACATGTTGAAGAACTATTCTCAAGAAAATATAATGTCAAACAATGCACAACTGTGCAGAGGAAATGATTTGCACAAAACAGGCTGGCACCTGTAAATTGTGGCAAAGAGTGTGGAGCACAATGATGTTATCATACGTGAATTAAGACAAGCAAAGAAAGAGAAATCCCACATGGTCTCACTCATCTGAAGAAGATGAAACAAGCTTCTCCTAGAACTGGAGAGAGGAACAGTAGTAACTAGAGGCTGAGGAATGTAGAGGAAGAAGGAGGGTGTGACGGGCATCGTGGGAGCAAATTCTGTTAAGAAAAACAAATTCTAGTGTTCTGTAACACAGCAGATATGTGTAGTCTATGACAGCATATCATATATTTGTGAATACCTGGTACACAAGAGTTTGTAGGTTCATAAAGATATGACAAATGTTTGAATAGAAGGATAAGTCACTATTGTGATTTTTATCTTTACACTTTTTATGCATGTGTCAAATATGATAAACCATCAATCAAAATTTATATGGCGATTTAAAAAGTTAGTAATTTTAATAATTTGATAATGGTAGTGGGGCTTTGACTCAATTTACACAGAGCACATATTTTATATACTCAGGGCTCAGGTTCCATTCTCCTGAAACTGTAAGTAAATGAATATATTGGTAAAATAAATAAATTACTAATTTGGTGTATGGGCCAATTCTGAACACATATTCAGGAAAGTTAAGTGAAAATCACAGTGGGATATCACACCTCCCCATAATAATGACTCTTGTGTAAATGATAGAACCTAGCAAATACCAGTTTCTACAGTGTACAAAGGTATGACCTTGTACATGCTAGCAGGAATGAATGTTAGTTCAGCTGTTTTATACTACAGTACAGAGGTCCCTTGAAAATCTAGAAACACATATTCCTTATGATCCAATATTTCAGAACTGGTTTTATATGTGATGTAATGAAATCTGTATATTATATTGTTAAAACATTATTTGCAATAGATATTATAAACATTATTATTATATTATTTTAAAACATTATTATCAATGGATAGATAAAGAAAATGTGCTTTATACAGACAATGAAGTAATATTTAATACAAAAGATTGATATCTTTTTATTTGGGGAAATGAGTGTGAGAAGGGAGGTCATTATCTTAGGTAAAATATAAGAAGCAGGAACAAATGTCACATGGTTCCTCTCCCTTGTAGAGGTTAAAGTGTCAATCTCATAGGAGAGAATGGAGCAGTGCTCACTACATCTGGGAAAGGTGGAGGAAGTTGGGGAGGAAGGGGTTAATCATACAATAGCAGAGTAAGGGGGCTTGATTTTCACTGTTCTGTAGCATTGTTGAGTAACTTCATAATCTAGAAATATAGCCTATACTTCAACATAACAGGATCAAAAGAATTTGAAAGTTTCCTGCCAAAGAAACGTGAAAACTTTTGAGTGTATGGATATGACACCTGCCTGGATTTTATTATCACACTTTATATACATGTATCAATTTATTATACTCTTCCTCATAAACACTATGTGTCAATTAAAATATTCAAAAAATCAATTGCAGACCTACCCTTGTTCTAACAGAGATGCCACCATTCCAAAAAATGTAATAATACAACACTATTCATATTAAAGGTCATCAAAATGAACCGCAATACTGTTTATCCAGGTAACATGAATGCATTAAAATTTCTCTTAATATATTGTCACCATAGGTTTGAGACCAAGATGGAGAAAGAAAAAATTGCAGGGATGATATAATTTGAAGTCTAATACATATATACATGGAAGTGTAACAATGAAATTCCCTGCATCTTATACAAATAAAACTATGTTTTTTCAGAAATGGAAGACAGGCAGGTCAACCAAGTCCTGCCTGGGGGTTGGAAAAAATGTGAGTGGGGAAGATGCAGTGAAAAGTGTAGGAGGATGAATATGGGAGAAATATCATATACAAGTATATAATGGAAACATGAGACCTGTTGAAACTATCCCAGTAAGGAGGAGAGAGGCTATAAAGAATGATGGAGTGGTTGAATTCATCTATGATGTATTAACTTTAGGAAATATCACAGTGTAGCCCCAATAAAACAATAATAAAAAAGGTTAAAAATTTTTATAAATCAGAAAAAAATAAATCGGATTTACATTATTCCATGTAGAAGTCAATACTGAAGTATTGAGGTAAAAAGTCTAGTTTGCAGAAGCCACATCACTGTGCTCACTAAAAAAAGAAATTGTACAATGTGTCAGTCAGTATTAATATGGGATTTGGAAGCTCATCAGACAGACAGAAGAAAGGAGAGAATTCCATTTATACATAACGGGGAGAAAGTCATGTAACAAATCAAACAGAAAACAACATCATTTGCCAAGGTTTGCAATATTATAAGGAATGTAAGTTTGTTACTTTTTTGTAATACTATTGTGTGAACTCAGGCCTCACAATTGCAAGGCAGACACTCTCCCACTTCAACCACTCTGACAGTCTGTTTTGTGTTGGGTATGTTTCAAGAAATGTTCTTCTGAATTATTTGACCTGAGGTTACAGGCATGAGATTCTAGCAACCAGCTGAGTTGAATCTTAAATGTCTCCTTTAGGAACGCTAAAGAATTATGGAGAGAAACATAAAGGGAAGAAGCTGCTATAAATTTAGTATTGCAAAATTCACATCTCACAAATTTGTTGTATAAAAGTCATTGTTAACCAGTTTTACAATTTTAGACAAGGTCTAAACCAGATTTCCGGATGACATTTAGGAAAGAGTGTAGACATAATGAATTTAAACAGAACTGATGGGAATGCATACTCATGACCAAACCCTGAGAATTCTGTGCTAAAAGCTAGAAAATTATACATTCATCCTGGCCTCTTCTTCCAACAGCCGTGTGTCCAAGGGCTTCTAATACTATGATTATTTGACAGCATAATAGGATTCCAGGATGTCCTCAGTGTCCTGAGGCCACATACAGATATGGCTGACCTCTAGCTTATACAGACCTCTGATCTTGGGTGTTTGACAAATGTGTCACATTCTCCCTATGCTCAGGTCATCATTGTCCCCATGCCAAGCAACAATTCCATAAGGAGTGGGCAACTCCACCCTCTCCCTCTAGTGTCCTGTGTTGTGTGTGTGTGTGTTTGTGTGTGTGTGACAATGTGTGAGTGGCAATGTGTGTGGGAGTATGGGTATATTTGTGAGAGTGTGTAAGAAGTTCTGTGTGCATGAAATTGTGTGAGTGTGCCTGTATGAGTGTATGTGTGTGAGAGTATGTGTGTCTGAGTGTGTGTGTGAAGGTGTGTTTCTGTGAGAACATGTATGACAGTATGTGATTGTGAGTGAGGATATGATGGTGTGTGTATGAGTGCGTGTGTCAGTATGTGTGTGATTATGTCTGTGACAGTATGTTTGGGTGTGTGAGTGTGTGTGTAATGCAGCTCACATAGATCACAATTCTGAAGCATGTGTTTCTCTATCTTTTCATTAATTTTAAGGTTTATGACAGTTTCTCAGCCCTACTCATATCTGGGTTTGAATAATTCCTTGTTATTGTCTTCTGTAGGATGTTTGACAGCATCAATACCCTTGAAAAACTACATGACAATACTGACATATTTTTTTAATCATGATCAAGAAACTGCACCTGGTTATGGGGCTAAGTCTGTGCTCTGTGTGTGCTTTGCACTCCCTGCTGGTCAAAGCAGTCAATTTTCAGATGATCTTCTATGTTCTAGTTCATTGCAGACCATGGGTGAAACAGGGTCACTGTGTGTGAAGGAAGTATCTGTGGACAACTGGTGAGAGACTGGCTTGTCTGTGTGATGCTGTTGCTGCTTTCTCTCTTGTATAAGATATGTTGTCCTCAGAATAGAAAGACCACCTGACAGTTATCATGGTGGAGCTACAAGGCCAGGGTCCACAAAGCACTAGACACTGTCCCCAGAACCCACAACACTAAGGGTGACCTATTGACAGGTCTCCCCAAAGCCACAGGGTATGTACTTGACTCCATGAGAGACTGCACCGAGCACTGTCAGCTCTGTGCTCACGTTTCATTTTGTCTGTCAGTCTTATTCACAGGTTAATAATACCTGTGTTCATTTCCCAAGAAAGTCCTTGCACGGAGGACAGCAGGAGCCCTGGGCTGTGGGGACTGAGAGTTTCCACCAGCATTTCACATGGGCCTGCAAGGGACAGAACCTGAGAAACACCTGAGCTCCAGGTACTTGGCAGAGCTCTGTGCTTTAGACCACAGTGGTCACAATTTACATTTTCTTTTTGAAGAAAGAAAAAAGGGAGAGGTGAGAATGAAAATAATTGAATCAGCTAAAATAATACAATGGGTGATTCCTAAGCCTGATGTGCACAATTATACAGGAGGAGGAGGGAAAATTTGAGACAGGTTAGGACTTAAGGGTCAGTGATCTGCTTCTCCCTCCTCTTATTGACAATTTGAATCCTAACCACTGTCCTAATCAGGGTTCCCACTGAGTCTCTGCAGATGCAGTTTTTTCTTGTCATTGTTTCTGCAGAAGGTGAATCTGCCTTTCTCCAATACACCACGTTCGGTTGTGGGACTGCAGTCTTTATTTCTAATTAAACAAACACACTCCAGCCCCTGCCCTGGGGCCTCATGGATCAACTCATGTAATTACTGAAGGTGAATGAGAGGTTGCACAGGAGTCTCCTGGACCTTCCAGGGCACTTCAAACCTCCTCCTGACTGCACATTTGCACATCACAACACAACTGCAAATACAGTATCTCGGTCAGGAAACAGGCACACATACCCACTTCCCCTCAGATATGTCCACTTAGAAACTCAGTATCACAGATTGTCCATAAATTACCTTTTAAAATAGCAACAAGGAAAAGCAGCCTCAGCCCTAACTCCATGCTGAGAAGTCTGTGTTCATTTCTGGTCACTGTGTGGGATTAGCTGGGAATCCAGTGCTGGGCTCCTCTCTCAGAGGATTCATATTTCCTCCTGCTGTACAGCAATGTTTGAGTAGACGTCTCAGAGAGGGCAGTGCCAGCAGGAGATAGGAGAGTCTTGGGCAGGGAGCATTGATTATTATGCTGACATACAAGAAAATATATTTCTCCAGTGGAATGTGTTAAGTTGTATATTCTTAAACCCTTATTTCACCTTACTTTATTGCATTTACAAAAACATGCAATTAATGTGCTAATGTTATCTCCCTTTTGTGGAAGGAAGGTGCCAAAATATTCACTCTGTGCTACCTCTCCAATGTTCGCTGTCATGCAACAGTGTCTGGGGCTTGTGCTCCTAAGTGAAGAAATCACTGTCTTTGGCAAGGATCCTGAACAGGTAATGTTTGCAGGTCCCCTTCCCACAGTGAGAACAGGTATGACTTTTCTTTATTTTCTCTCATTTCTATGAGAGAAAAGAAAGAGAACCAGGCTTCATACAAAGGCATGTTAACACATCTCTGTCATTTCTTGTGTCATTGTCCAGAGGTCTGTTACTCTCTTATGACACATATTGTTAAAGTGTAGCCATGTTTCATAGGAAGAATGCATGTAGTGAAATGCACATTTATGAAGTGTGTACTCATTCAGTGATAATATTCATGGAGAAAAAGACAATTTTCAATACAAGTATGCCCATTAACAATTATTAAAGCTGGCAGCAATTCAGCTGACTCATGTCCAAAGGCTGAGTACCAAGGACAAAGGGAGTATAGCAGGGAGGAGGATCAGAAGAAAACAGACTAGGTCTGAATCCTGAGAAAGTAGGAGGGTGATAGGGATGAAATAGCAGAGAGATAAAACCTGAGGAATTTAAACATGAGGAAGGTCACATAGCACTGGGTAGGGGAAAAAGTCATGTAACACTAGGGCAAAGTAGCTAATACAATTAAATATAACCATATATGGATTAGACCTTGCTTTCTGCTTCTGTAACCTGCTTCTGCAAGGGTGTATAAGGTGAGAATATTTTGTTCTCGGGGCATAATGTTTGGACATGAGTCCGCTGAATCTGTGCTGGTGTGATAAAACACTGCTTCCTGCTAAATTGCCTCAGTGTCTTTTATCCCAGTTTGCAACTTCCTGCAACATTCCTTGGGGACTCCACTGGGATTGCAGAGACAAGGTGAGTTGTCTCTCCCCTTTCACCAGGGTGCCTTCCCCTGGACCGACAAGGGAAGGTACCACCAGGTGCCAATGTACAGCTTATTCTGGAATGGGAATCATCCTCCTGGCAAGTCAGAGCAAGGGCCTCAAAGGCACACGTGACCCAGGGAGATGCAGGAAACAGTGAGGGATGGAAACACCACTCATCAATCTGGTATGAACCCAGGTTTGATTTCAGACCAATCTCAGGAGGCAGAAGGGGAGATTGATCACCTCCTAGAGACCACTAGGTACCACTCTAACCATGGTGAAACTGTGCCTCTAAGGTTTAGCGAGTGGGATGGAAGTACCGGGCTGTGAGAATGTGTCAAAGTGCTATCCTGAGATGCAGCCAGTTGTAAAGCAAGTGAGGAATACTGATCATTGGGTCCATGGCCAACTCATAAGGTCTATTTTCCTGCTGAAAAACCCCTGGTTTATTCTGTCATGCCAATCTCATAATCATGTTTGATTTACCAAAGCCTGCTCTCCCTGAGCATACTGCTACATTATTACATAGTCACAGTGAGTATTTTCCAAATTGTTAATTTCTCAGGCTCCACATGACTCACTTTCTGAGCTGCATTGATGAAAATCTATTGTTTTCTAACTTGGAACTCCAAATCATTTCTAACTTGCTCATTTCCACAGTTGCTTCCACACCTGCAGGTACAAGTTAAAGCTACACCACACCTGCCTTAGTTTGTGCTAACTTAAGAAAACACAACACATTTGTGGATAATCGTATCATAGACAATTACCACTCACAGTTCTGGATCCTGGAAAGTCCAAAATCAAGATCTTGGTTCTTTCAGTATCTGGTAAGTCTATGCCTGAGTATATTCAGAAAATTTTCTCAGCCCTTGGGAGGCAGAATGCCCATGGTACCATGCCAAGACACCAAAACCAGAGCAAAGCACATACATCTAGAAATCTGTTGTACTTCTGATATCCATCCCAAGCTAGATGCCCTACACTTTGGCAGTTAAACAGACCAGATTCATGGAGAACAATGTAGAGTGCATACATCTTCAGTATCTAGAAGCAGCTGACAGAGTCAAAACCCTAATCTGGGCCCCCAGCCACACTATGCTTCAGGCTTCTCCACAGCTGAAGGACAAAGTGCAGAGTGGAAATGCTGCAGCTTCAGTGCTGAGAGTGGGCAGTTGACCCTGAATTCATCTCTCATGTTCGCTACTCTCCAAGCACTATGACATGCCTTCCCCAAAGAGCAGGGTGAGATTCCTCCAGGGGTCTACTCAATTGCTGTCCATTCTGCCATGGCCAAGGATATTTCGTCTGTGATGTCATGAGGTACTTGCTTCTGATTGGCTCCTCTGGCAAGGGAAATTGGACTGATTGTGATGTCATGAGGAAGTCGCTACTGATGAATCATCTGACCAGGAAATTCCTTTGATCCCAAACCCTCCTCAACTGTCAGCAAACTGAATGGTAGACACTGGGTGCCATCTTCCTGTGAGTTGGTAATTATTCTCCTCCAATATCCCAGGTGAACTTTCTGAGACCACTTTGGATGAAGCTGAAATAGGATGTTATTTCTGATAATTTCTAAAAAAGGAATAAAGATCCACTAGATATGAAGTAAAGGAATGTCAGTTGACAGGTAAAAAACACTACAGATGTTTTGACTTCTTCAGCCTTACTGGTAATGTTACATTGGCCAAGTCAGCACACCTCTCAGAAGACCATCTTTGATGATAAAATATGGTGGATTAACCTGAAAAGTTAACCACCAGGAATCAATGGATTCTGTGTTTAATTAAGATATTCTGTGTCTATAACTCTATCTACCTGCAGGTTTCTGTTTCTCTGTCTCAGTCTTTTGATCTCTCTCTTTCTCTCTGAATCATTTCCTCTTCAGCCCTCAAACCCAAAGGCATATGAGACATCTTACCAAAAAGGTAGGACTGGTTGATCCTGAGCAGCTGCTCTTATTATGGTACCCATTGACCCATATGTCCTGTCCTGGCAGCAGTCTCTGCCATTTCAAAGTTCCTACAGTAATTGTCATAGCTGTGATATGATGAAGAAGACACTAGTGTGAAACTCTTCCTCCAGAGCCCATCTCTTTCTGGTCTACAGCCATACTCTGGAACTCTTTGGCGCCATCTACCAGCCTAGGATCACTTAAACCTTCATTTGGTTAATTGGGACAAAGTAAGCAAACGACTCAGATCTCAACTGGCATGTAATTTTGATAATTCCCCAAAACCTAAGATGCCATACCTAGTGTTGTGTTATAGAGACAAGGATACAAAATTGACAGTTGAAGTAGTCCTCCAGCTGTTCTATTTGTTTCATCCATTATTAAGAGTTTTAGCTTGGGCAAGTCAATTCAGCTCTTACAAGTCAATCCTTGGTCAACATAGGAGCATCTTTTAGGTAACGAAAATCCTCAACAAACCGGAGTCAAAGGATTGTTTTTTTCTCAGTCTCTGTCTCTCTTCCTAAACACACACACACACACACACACACACACACACACACACACACACAAACACACACACAAACACATAGATCCCTGCCATCTCCACTCACCAACACAGACAAACGAAGACACACACACACATACTCTCTCTCTCAAATACACTCCTGAGTATTTTGAAAAAAAGTGAAATTACACTTCATAATTATTTTATTAACTATTATCACATGAGCATGATCTTCCTGTAATATTTAATATGTACTGACTGGGTAGCAGAGTTCAATGGTAGGCTGAATCCCACAGTTTTGGACAGCTCTGGGCCTCATAGTCAGTTCAAGGATGCCTTGGTCACAAAAGGAGCTCAAGGACAAACAAGGTAGAACAGTGAGGACGAGGCTAAGCCTGTGTGCATTCTGAAACCCCTTCTCAGACCTTGGGAGGGAAAAGTACTATGACACAATGCTAAGACACCAGAACCACTTTTAAAATCCATGCGAACCTGGATGCCCTATGATTCAGCAGGTCAACTGCCAATATTCTTTGAGAACTATGCAGGCTGAGTAGATCTTTGGTATCTGGAGGCAGCTGACACAGTCCATAACTCTGTATAGGGTCCACAGCCACTCTACTGTTCCAGGCTTCATCACAGCTGTAGGAGAAATTGGTGAGTGCCAACCTTGCATCTGCAGTGCTGAGAGGGGACACTTGACCCTGAATTCACCTCTCATGGTCACTGCTCATGAAGCAACATGATGAAAGTTCCACTCAGAGCTGGTCTAGGTTCCTCCATGTGGCTACTCCATGTTGTCTTTTTTCATGCTTTCCAGCCATATAGCTGCACCTCAGTCTATTGAAAGTTCCAGGGAATTTGAACTGACTGCTGTTTCACAGGGAAGTTACTTCTCATTGGACTACCTGGCCAGGGAAGTTGGACTGAAAGTGATATCGTGAAAAGTCATCTAGATTGATCCTCTGACCAGGTGCTTCCTCTGCATCCCCAACAGTTGATGCAATTTTATTGCATAATTGTTCTCAGTTTCCCAGGTGAGTTTCTTAGTACCACATTGATATGTCCACAGAACTCCAGGATCCAGGGTATGACAGTCACCCTTGATGTTATATCACAAGAGACACTGACACTTGATATCTTGAATGCAAACTTTCAGACTGAAACAGATACTGGAGAGAATACATTGTAAATCTATACTTAAATCATAAAAGTTTTCATAGCAAAAGGAAGATCTGGACACTTCTGTGAAACTTCATCCTGATTTGAAAAATTCAATTGGCAAATATTTCTTTTGAACTACAAATTGAAAATGCACACCATAATACTTTCAAATATAGCAACAGGCCTTAGGGTCTTGGTGGCTTTTTCGTATTTGAATTTTTCTATCTTCCCTCTCAAAACTGAACTAGTATAATGATTGATCCACCCTAATTTCCAAATGTTCTGGAGACAGGGAAGTTCTCTTCTCATTTCATTACCAAAGACTTTATCAACCGTGAGTATAGCACCCAAAAGATCCACAAAAGCCTTGGGAATCTATACACAGCAACAGGGTCACAGTGCAAATGTCTAATGTCCTTGCAAAGTTGATTAAGTAAAAATTATATGCTGATGGCATTTTGACTGAAAACCGATCTGGGGATCAGGGGAAATGCAAGGTAGTACTGGTTTGCATGTACATTTCAAGGACGGCCTGGAAACCACAAAGATTTCAGGTTCAGACCAAAGACTGACTGGGCAACAGAAAGAATTTAATGGCAAGCTGAACAGCACAGTGAGTTTCAGAGAGTGCAGGGTCTCACATTCAGTACAAGGGTTGCCTGGACCACAAAAAGAGCTCAAGACTAAACTGGGCAGAACACTGATTACAAGGCTAGACCTGGGTACATTAGGAAATCGTTTCTCTGATCTTAGGATGCAGAAGTCCTATGGTATCATGCTGAGACACCAAAACCAGAACAAAACACTTACTTTTAGAAATCCCTTACACTACTGATATCCATCGGAAACTGGCTGCCCTATACGTTGGCAAGTCAACTGCCTACATTCTTGGAATACTGCATTGCCTGAGTAGATCTTCAGTGTCTGGAGGCAGCTTACCGTGTCCAAAGCAAATACAGAGGGGCAAGCATCTACCCTAAAATTCCTTAAACACAGTTGAAAGTGGAGGTTGAGAATGGAATCCCTGTGACTGTGCTGCTTAGAGAGACACATGACCCTGAGTTCAATTATCCTGACATGCCTTCCCCACAAAGCTGGACTAGATTCCTCCAAGTGTCTACTCCATTAATGTCCCCTCTTCCATGGCCTCAAGCCAGATAGCTGATCCTCAGTCTTTTCAAAGTTCCAGGGCAGTTGTACAGACTGTGATATCCTGAGGAACTCGCTTCTGATTGGATCCTCTCACAAGGGCAGTTTGACCAACTGTGATGTCATGAAGAAGTTGCTTCTGATTGATTCCTCTGGCATCATCTTCACGTAAACCTAACATGAACTGATAACAGAATCCCAGAAACTATACTGTATTACTTTTTTTAACCTTAAAAAATCATTGTATGAGACAGCAACATCATATTTATGAAGGAGGAAACACTGCATAAATATGGGCAGTGATTAATATCAATTCCAGGGAGACCATGAAAACTAACTTTCTGTTTTCTCTGTGTATGAATATGGTTATTGAAGATATTTCCTATCAACACACCCATAGCATATGGTGGCTTGTACCTTTGGGAATAATATTTTAAATACTTAACCATATTCTGATGCGGATTCTTAGGACAGCCCTTTTTATGGGTGTTAAATAGTCCATTCTACTGCTATAATTTTTGACTTCATGAGTTTATGGATAAAGAATTATTTCTTCTTTTATGCTTCTATTTAGAGTTCTATCAATTTTTTTTCTCAACATATAGATTTAACTTCCTTAGTTATATACGTAAAATAGAAGTATGGTTCATATGTAAAAATTATTTCAATATTTTAAGAGACTGGTAAACTCTTCCCGGTATGACTATGTTATTTATATTCTCATCAGTATTATATGAGTGTGATAATTTCTACCATCCTCAACACACAAGATGATAACTGTAATTTTATCATATGCATATATATTGGCAAATACTAAGAAGACTAAACAAAAAAAATTCCTAGAAAGTCTTTGTCATTGCTTCATCCCACTTTTGATTAAAATACTTCAGGATTTTGAAAGCCTTAAACATAGGAAATACATTTGCATACACAGGGAGGTAGGCAAGGAGAAAACACAGAAAGGAAAGTGATAGTGAAGCTGGGTGTTAGAGAAAAACCATTAATCCCAGTTTACTCAGCACACAAAAGGATCCTGAGAGGACAGTTAGAGAGACCTTATCTCAAAACCAAAGTATTAAGAAAAGCACTTGGTGTGGATCAAGTGGTACAGCGAGTTTCTCATCATGCATGGATCCCTGCTTTCCTCCACAACACAGCACAAAAGGGAAAGAGTTAATGACTCTTCTCTTCTCTTTGGAGATTTGGAAGTGATCTAAATTCTAAATGTGGTTTTACACATTTAGGGAAGGAATAATGATGTTTAGCTGCTAATTTTGGAGATAGACACCAGTAAACACACTTCAATGATTACTCAAAATATCCACAAATTTTATATTTCTCTAGAAACATTAGATGATATATGGGCTGCAAAGTGCTTAAAGAAGGATTTCATGAGAGTTATAGAACATGTTATGCCACTAGAAAGAGGGAGGGAGAGACTCACAAGGGGAGAAAGTCCAGGAAAGCCAGGACCTTAGCAGGTCTCCCTCTCCAGAGCCTCAGGGGTCCTGCCCCTGTGTCGGGCTGCTGAAATAAATGGGTCCCAGAACCCAACTGCTTCTGAGCCCTATTGTGTTCTTGGATGTCTCTGTCATACTCAGTGCTCCACAGAGGTTCTGAGTACCCCTTTGTGGTTCTGATCATCCTATGTTGAAAATAGCATCCCCCACTGTGACCCCCGGCAGTGATGTTTGGCCTGGGCTCCCACTGACTTCCCTTCAGTGTCTATTCCAAATCCATCCAAACTTTCAGCTTAATCCCAGGAACAATTTTATTTCCATACCTCCTGATATATCTATAGGATATTTCAAAATTTTGGAAGAAATTTTGTATTAAGAATGTCCACAAATATTTTCCATTCTTATGCTCTGATGCTGTTACCCACATGTGCTCGTAGCCTGAGTGATAGGCTGGTCCCTGAGGTGCACCCTCAGTGTCTTCAGATGTAGGGTGGGTGAAATACAAAGGCACCCATTGTTTCCTGGAGTCCATCTTCCTGTTGTGCATATGACACAACCTGGTGCTTCCTTCACTCTTGGTTGAGTTCTGTGATGGAATTGATGCAGGCCCAGAAGAGGATCATAGGGTTTTAGAAATTTCCAAACAAATACCCTTTCCTTCCTGTTCTTTTGTATTCTTGGTGGTATTGGGGTTTGAACTCAGGGCTTTATGCTTGCTAGGCAGGCACTCTAACACCCAAATGCCCTTCCTTTCAGTGGCCACTCATGAGCCAGGGGATGATATTCCAAACTCAGTGATCCCATCTGAATTTTCTCTCACAAAAGAATTTTTAAAAAACGCATGTAATGCAATCCTATCTTGTCTTCAGGTTTTGTGCTCACTAGGCGCTTAGTATCTAAGCCTAGTAGGAAATGTTTATGGAACATGAACCTGGATTTGTTGTCAAGTAAAAATATTACATAATGAAGTATAATAACATTGAATATAAAATGTTAAATAGTGATGTATAATAATTTTAAATAATAATGTATGATATAAAGTAATAATGATATGTACTGCCATTGTGTCTAGCTCAAAACTCCAATTATTAGCAATGAAGGTATTTAGTTCATGAAATTATATCCTATTATCATCAGTGCACTCCAAGTCAGCAGAATTTCCCTGACTGTTTCTGATTTATTCAGAGCAGATCTAAAGAACATGAAATTCCCTGGTGGCTGCACCTTCAGCTCCTGCCCAACACTTCCTGGATTCTCTCTAAATGAGAGTGATAGGAGTTTGGAAGAATTTAGATTCACTCGCTACTGCCTCAACCCAGAGGTCTCAGAAGACCTAGGTGTCCATCACCTGCTCTCAACAAGGGCACACATGATGGGGTGATGAAGGCTAATCTTGACAGTCAGATCAGAATAATACCTATGCTACATTCACATTCTATATGGAACAAGGCATCTTACATTTGTCAACATATGTTTGCTTCTGTTTTTCAAAGTAGAGAGGACAGTGGGAATTCCCTTAGCTGTGGGGAGTGAAAGATTTCTTTTGCTTCCCTGTGACCTGTAGGCACCACACCTGAGCCCCAAGTAAAGGAACATCTGCCACTCCAGGAAGTAGATGGACAAGAGTGAGATGTGAGATTTAAACCTAATGAGAACTAAGTGTATTTCTTCAAAAAGTCAATCAAATCAGAACTTGGTTTACAGTGGATAATTATCCATGCATGTTTATATTTCCCTAGGCCTGGGTAACCTCTGTCCCAGATCCAGTCTGAATCCTAAAGACTGCCCTAGTCATGGAATTCCATGGAATATCTTTCCTGATGGCAAATCCCTCACTCATGTCCACAGAGCTTCCTCAGTTTCAGCTCCTGGTGATTTCAGCAGAAACATTTCCCTTGCCATTGACACAGGTCTTTCTTTTATAACAAATGTTTACTGCATAAAATTATAAGATTATACACTATGAAATAATGGGTTTCATTGGGATATTTTCATATATGAATAAAATACACTTTGCTCCTATAGACCCTTACCTATTCGTTCTTCTTGACCACTTTACTTTCCTCCTCTAGTCTCCCTTGTACTCTGTGGTCACCATTTTATTTTTATGACCCTAGATTACACATATGAGAGCAAGCATGCAAGTCTTGTCTTTCTGAGTTTGGTTTAATTCACTAAATATGAAGATCTATAAATCAGTTCGTTAAAACAAACATTAGAGTTCAGAGACATAGGTGGTGAAAACAGAAATAGGAAATCAAAATCTTCCATTGCAAACAGTCCTACCTAAAGCATGCCTCAAACCCTGTTCATAAACCAGCACCTAACCTGTTGAAAGGAATAAATCTGCTCTTACAATTTATAAGAATCATTGAGAGACACAAAAGGGATTGAAGTTATTCTAAAATTCCATACTGCAGTGTCACATTCTATATAAAATCTTTGTTATCAATCAACTTTCAAATGACATGAATTTTGATAATGTTCAAACTGATTTACTTTCCTGCAAATAAATGACAGAACATTAGTACTATTGCAGAATTTAATGCAATTTCCATCAGCTTTCACAAAGGGTATGATACGGTAAAGAGTGACTGTGAATTCAGACCACCTGAGGCAGTTATGATGCTCTTAGTTACTGTGAGCTTATTATTATACCAAATGGAGGTCATTCCACTTCTGAACTTTTAGAGTTCTCACCATGATAATCCAGTTTGCAGTTATTCCATTGCCTGGGCCTTGGAATGTGTAGCATCATTTTCAATACATTTTATGATAAAAGTGGAGGGAACTTCTGTATTTCAACAATAGAAACATTTTTTGCTTTGAATGTCTGGAAGCAGTTTGGCAGATGTGGAAATAAAATTAATTGACAGGAAATCAGCCCTTAACTGACTTCCTGAAAGTAACCTGCAGTGACTGGTTCCTGAGGATCCTCTGCTGGTCCCTGGTGTCCTCCCCTGCTGGTCCTTATGCCTTTCACTGGTTCATGGTGCATGCTGGTAGTGTTAAGATCTCCCTGGTATTCCTGTGAGTCCTCAACAAGCCCTTGGGAAATCAGCACCCCATTCTGGCTATGAGCACATCTGTAGGCAGGATTGTGTCTAGGCTGTGCCTTGGGCACAGTAATACAAGTCCCTGTTCTCAGTTGTCCCAGTGCTGAACTGGAAGAACACTGGGTTTTTATCTGTTTTCCTGGATATGATGACTCTGGACTGCAATCTGTGGCTATAGTTAGTTCTGATTTAGATCAAATCACAACAATCCACTCAAAGCTCTTCCTAATTGAAGTTGTACCCAAGACAGAGAATATTCAGAAGCTGAGAGTGTGTGTATGCACAGGTGAGGCTGAACACTTTGGAGGAGACCAAGGTTCCTGCCCCCAAAAAGTCTAGATTTTGGTAACTGACTCTGAATTGCTGTGGCTCTGTATCAGCCTTCCCTGAAATGTAAAAAATCATCAGAGGAGACTTCTGGAGATGCTGAAGCATCTGGTCTGGGGATGGATGCATGGTCCTCAGTTAAAAGGAACCCCCAGTGATTCACTCTGTGTGCCTTCACCACCAATGGCCAGGTTTTCATAATAAGTCTATTTCTGGTGACAACACCAAAGAATGCCTTCCAATTTCCTAGGCTTCACCTTCATGAATTAAAATAAGTGTGCAGTCAGATGCACTGAAATCATCACAGATTGGGGGCACTGGACCCCTGAGACTTTCCATTTGCTCCCATTCCCACAAGCCTCACTTGTACAGTGGAAGTAATGAGCTGAGGAGGCCCCAGCACTGCACAGTCCTTGCAGCTCGTGCTTACCCTGGTATTGATGGACATGGCTATGGGAGCTGACCTGGACCTCAAGGACACACCCAGCATGAGTACTTTCATGTTCTAAGACACAGGTTACTGTCAGGAAACAAAGGCCAAGTTAAACAGATATTGCCAGGAACCTTGGCAGTATTTTATCTGGATTAATGATGATGCTACTCATGTCCTCTATCCAACTAGCTGAAATAAAAGAGTGAGCCGCTGGGACTGACCTTAAAGGGAACACCAAATGGGAAAGTGAATAACAATATTTACACTCAGTGTCTAGGTCTTCAGCAGTCCGTAATTTATCTGGACAGAAGGTCCCTCCTTATTTCCCTTTCTCACCTCCCTCTTCCTAAATCAGACTTCTGCACACAGTGTCACCTCCCTTCCATGAAATGCTACAGTGGAAATTGTACAGCAAGTCGGCTGACAGGGGAGCACACTGCTTGAAGAGCTCCAGGAATGCAGGAATGTGACAATCTAGGACAGAACAGCTAGTTTTAGACTGAGTATTGCTATTTAAACTGCACCCCTGCCTACCATTTCCTATTTGACAGAGAAAATTACATCTATGCACATCTTTTCCTTTATCACAAGAACATGCATGTTAATTGTGTGACATATAAAGAAGTTCTGAGCATTGGTACCAACATGGAGCAAACCACTTTCAATATCACTCCTGTCTCTGCTATTGGTTCTCTATGTGGTACATATAGACCAGCAGTGTGCCCTGTAGGAATATTGTCATATTTATGCAGGGATGTAGCTTTCTGCTCTATGAATGTAAGTAATTGTGTGAACAAGATCAGTGTGGTGTGGGAGAAATACCCACTGTGGTGGAGAGAGGTTCCCAGCAAGAAAGGCTCTGCCATGCTTCACTGCTCCAATCATTTAATTCTCTGTTGACTGCTTTACCAAGTCTATTGATGTGATGTGTGACATTTTCTCTATATAGTACGTTACCTAAGCAAAGTCAAATCTGACAACGCTGTGTCTTTCATTTAACCTAACCTCGCCACATCACAATAAATTACCTTCAGTTTTTTACATTCACACATGGGGCTTTGTCAAGCCAAAATTAATTACAAGCCTTTCATCACATTCCAATTGTAAATATAACCACATATTCTGCTTTTCAGATAAATATAACTCAAAGGTGACCATGGACACACCTAGAAATATTTTTGATGATCTCAGACAGGAAAGATTGGCAGAATCATTGTGCATGGTGGTGTCTGGAATGAGCTGCTGGGTAGAAACCAGAACTTCAAGAGGAAAAGTACATGTGTGTCTGTGCAGGCCATTGGGACTGTAGGTGAGCTTGCTCTGAGCTGATCACCATGTATCAGTCATGAGCATCCCTGCATGGGACGTTTGTGTCAAGGATCACATTGAAATCCCCTCACTGTGTCTTTTTTACAGTGTTTCACAGCTTTGTTCCTTGAACACAGCTTTGTTCCCTGGGGTCACAGAGCTCATCTGCAGGGAGAACGGGTTTTTGGATGGGTCTCTGGAGATGGACATACAGCTCTTGTGGGATGGGCTATAGTTAGTGTTTCAATCATAACATATACATCCCATCCTCTTTAGGCTCTTCTTGGGTTACTGGCAGATCCAGGTCCGAAAGTAACCAGTGGTTGTGATAGAGAACCTCGAGTCAGTACAGGTTATAGACAGCAACTGCGATTGCTTCACCAACAGCTAAATTTGGTCCAGGAACACAAGTAGAATCATCCGTGTCAGTCACCTGTCATCACAACCTCCCATAGCCACATGTGCAACATTGAGGACACACACTTTGGTGATTTTCAGTAGGCAAAACAGAAGACACAACAGTCTCATATTCTAGACAAATGCCCTGCCTTCCCCACACACCTTATCCCTGTGTGAGAAGATAGCTGTGAGTTTCCCTGGTCTGAGAGGACGTTCAATCTAGACTTGAATAATAATTTGCATATTGGGAGTCCTATTCTTGTACCTAGGAAGGGACTGTGGTCAGGCTTTCCTGGTCCTGCTGTGCCCTGTGAGGTGTCACTGGTCTTGAATTAAAGTGATGTTTACATTTGTGGTAAGAGGATATCAAGGTTTAGAGGGATTACAAAAGTTGGGTCATGCACAATCCTACATTTACAGGACAAGACAGCCATCCTCCAAGCTCCTCCTCAATTCATGTCCCCATGCCAACTCCCTCATCCACTCAAGTTCTGGATTAGCTTCTCCAGCACTGTCACCAGCACACCTCCTGATTTGTCTGTATTCCCTCTTCAGTGATTGTCTTCACAGGTGAATTGGGCCTTGTTGGATTGTTACCTGATGCTTTTAGAGTAGAACAAGACCTCTGTTGTGCTCGATTCATTCTGTGTTGCATGATACACATGAGACAGGAAGACAATGAATGATTAGAATGATGTGTGTGGGTCAGGAATTTTAGCACACTCCCAGAAAAACACATTTTCATTCTAGCCTGAGCAATATTGGATTTCACAAACAAAAGTAAAACAAAAGGCTGGGGACATGGCTGTAGTGGAATATCTCTTCAATTTCAAGGTCCTGGGTTCAATGTCCAGAACTGCATACAATGCTGCCTGTGCTTTGCCTTATTCACAAACAGGATTGCGAGCATTCTTGGCAGAAGAGACATAGGCAATCTGCTTTCAATGCCCCATTCTACAGATGATAATTCTCCACCTATTATGGGCTCATTCTCATTAAGATTCAGCTTCCTCTTGTTCTGCATAGGTTATTCCTGGATTTAAACAATAGATCCCCACATCATACATCCACTCATGGTTCATCCCTTCCATATGGAGAAATGTCCATAACTCTCCATAAGGAGAATTTAATACTCTTTCAGATTACATCCCCATTTTCTTCCTTAAAATCAAATTTAGAAACTTGACTCCAGACCCCGTAACCTGCCACTACTATGATATTTCAGGTACTAGTCCACATTGTCCCTGTAACATCACTTCTCCACTCAAGAGAGAATGTCAGGAGTCCATTTGTCAACAAGATTGAAAGACTTCATCACAACCAACTGGTGGGAATTCAAGAAACTCACTGCTTAGACTCACATAAATTCAGACCAAGCCATACTGGTCAGTTCTTCCTGTGTCTGCTGATCTACCTGGGGACCTAGGAGGGTCCTTTTCAGAACATCACAGGACAGATTACATAAACTTGAGAGATTTTTGGCTATGTCTTCAGGTACTGACCATTCAAGAGAACATGTGAGCCCTTCAGGGAGATTCTACATGACTTGTTGAGAAATACACTCAGGTTGTTGGGGCCACCCTTCCTATCCTAAGGAGGCAGGAGGAATAGGGTTAATACAACCATTCTATCTATGACTTCCACATAGCTGGGAACATTGGCATGTACCCCAGACTTGGCTTGTTGTTTTGATGGTGGTTTCGTAATTTGTCACAGGGAACAATCCAACCATGATCCTCCCTAATTCTACCTCCATAGCAGATGTAATATAAACAAAGGTTATATCAAAGGTTTTACCTGCCCTCAACAACACAGACAGTTTCCATAGAAATGTCTTAAATTGCATTGTTATGTGTAAGTAAGAAATGTCTTGTATCTCAGGAAGTGGATGTGGTTGACACAATGGTCAGTAGTTCTTGTTATCAGAAATACATGCATGAGATCCTTTCATCATTAGCTCAGGTGTTTTGCTTATTTATTTTAAGTAGTTATGTGCATGTATTAATTTATTTTATGCTGGGCTTAGAAAAAGTGTCCATCTTGATTCTATCAACTTCCACACAGGTTACAATATGATGTTGAGTGACTTTCAATTCAGAATATCTTTGGCAGTTATTATGCTCCTATTTATTATGAGTTAACTCTTCTATGAAATTGTGATAAATACTAGTCCCACTATGAAAATCCAATTTACAGTTATTCCATTGCCTGTACTGTCAAATGTCTAGAATCACTTTCCAAATATCTCACTCTAAAGTGAAGGGAAAGTGTATTTTAACAATAAAAACTTTGTTACACTCTGATTGTCAGGGAGCAGTTTGCCAGGTGTGGGTTAAAACACATTGACTTGAAACCAGCCCTTAACTGACTTCGTGAGAGGAGCCTGGGGAGAGTGGTTCCTGAGGATTCCCTGATGGTCCCTGTGCCCTCTCCTGTTGATCCTTATGACTTTCACTGTTCCTGGGCGCCCCCTGGTGGTGCTTAGAACACCCTGCTATTCCTGAGTGTTCTGTGAGTCCTGGACAACCAATGTGGACATGCGCGCCCCCTGCTGGTTATAATCACATCTGAAGGGAGATTGTGTCTGGACTTGAACTGCATGCAGATCACGTTGCTTAGAAAAGAAATACACACCACTGTCCTCAGCTGTCACATTGCTCAGCTATAACACCACTTGCTTCTTATCTGTTCCCTGGATATTATGACCCTGAATGTGCTCCCTTTAGTCCAAATAACATCAATAAAATACAGGCCCTTCCCTGTTCAATGTCATACCCAGGACACAGAATATTCAGATGCTAAGAGTGTGTGTGGCACAGGTGAGACAGAGCATCTGGGAGGATTTTGACTCCTCTTCCCCATTGTACTAGGTGACCTTTGGCCTGGACACCTGGACATCAGAAACAACCATAGTTCATGCAGGCACATCCCCTCCTCACGATTGTGCCATTTTTTAAACCCATGAGTCACTCCCCACTGAGTAAAGCCACCAGGGAGAACAGGAGAGAGTGAGGGGCCTTGTATTTGTGTCTGTTGCAGACTTGCAAGAGAACACAGCCACCTCACAGCAGTTTACACACCTCATACATGTATCCTATATCTGAGGCCCATTTGCATGGGTAGAGCAGAGAAGAGAATAAGATGAGTATGTCGTATTTGGGATGCACAATCCCTATGGATATCCTGTGGGGTGGTCATGGTCTTGTTCCATCGTGTGGAAAGTGAAGGGAAGTCATGAGATTTGGAAAGAGGTGGGGTGTACTGCACCTGGGATTTGGGGAGTCCTTCAATAACCTCTGCTCTTGCTACTCCTTACTCAGTTTTATTTGGAAATAAAGTTTAAATACATATTCATCAATTGATTAATTGATGGAGAATAACTAATTAAAAATCTATTGAAATATGAGTTAGGTAATCCCTTCGAACTCAAAAATTAACAGAAAATGATTCCTTCCTTACAAACACACATAAAGAATATGTGAAATGTACATCAACTATTAAATTTTTAAATATTGCATAATACATGTACCTTATGTTCAAACCTTATATGTGATCCAGACTATTGATAATTATGCATGTATGTCTTTTATTATATTCTTCAAGTTCTTCCTTTCTTAAATTTGTTTTATTTTTTACATCATTTATATTCTTTCTATTCTTATTTACATTCATTAATAATACAAGTTTGTCTCATTGATACCATTTCATAGATGTGTACAGTATAATCTGAACAGGTTCAGATCCTATGTAGAATTCTCTTTCACAGCTTGCCATGTCTTCCTAATTTCATCTATTTACTTGTATTCTCTTTCAATTTATTCAGAAGTTCTTCCTTATCTTCTTTGATTTCATTGATCATTCCTGTAACCATTCTTTCTCCAGGATTCTTTTTTCTCCACAATTTCCTTCACATCACCATCATTAGGCTCTGTTGTTGAGTTATTGTTGAAGTTTTGATGAGAATGTGCTGGCTTTCCAATATTTCTTACATTTCTGTGTTGAGATTTGCAGTATGGTGACATGATTTGTGTGTATTTCCTCACCTGGGAAACATGGGCATACCTCAATAGACAAATATTTTCCCAACATGCTAACGTCACAGGGCCCAGTTCCCACAACAAACCAGAGACGAGAAAACTTGTTGCAAAATCATCCAGAGTTGACTGACACAGCTCTGTCTAAATGCAGTAATGACTCCTCAAACACTCTCCACCACAGCTACACTAATCTTAGAGGAATCAAGTGGCAGATTGGGTGTGAGGTGAGGTAACATGATGCTAGTTAATAAGAGTAGAGACTGAAACAAACAGGAATAAAACAGTAGTGAATTGTACAAGAAGTACAGAAAAATAAGATGGAAAGAGAAATGGGGAAGTAAATGGAATGGGAGCAAGAAAAAGAAAACAACAGAGGTTAACAGGAGAAGGGGGTCAGGAACCAGTTTAAATATCAATTAGAGATGAATCAACTTGGATTATAAAACTTTTGTACATGGAAACAATGCTAGGAATTTCTTTGTATAGCTATCCTTAACTCAACCAGCAAACACGCTTTGTCTTCTTCATTATCCTATGTCTTCTCTTCAACAAAGTTAGAGATAAGGGCAGAACAGGTTCTGCCTGGAAGTGACCAGGAGATGGGGGGATAGGGTGGGGGTAAGAGGAAGGGGGAGAAATGATCCAAACAATGTACACACTTGTGAATAAATGAATCATAATTTAAAAAAAAGAAAAAGAAGGGAATGAATAAGTTCCAACTAATAGTAAAGTGACAAAGAGAAAATTGAAATTATTATAAAGATGTCTGGAAAGCTGAGAAAATACAACCAAAAATTAGGACAATAAAGAATTAATGTAGAATAGGAAGATGCATCATGAAAAATAAGAGAGAAAAATGATATAATTCAACAAATAAAGATAACAAAAGTGGAGGGAAGGACAAAGTTAAAATTGAACAAGAAAAATCAGTGAACTTCCAGTTATCTGAAGGCAAAAGTCTTGAGGAAAGTTTCCTGGTGCTTAAGCAAGATTGGCTAGATTGAACATTTAGGTTGATAAAATCAGCAGACAAGTGTCCATAGCACTTTTATACATTAATAAGATTGCAGGAAAGAAAATGGAAAGGTATTCTATTTGCAATGATCCACAATCACAAAAATATAGGTGTATTTTTAGCAAAGGGAAGGCTTATTACACATTTATTTTATATATTTTTGATCAATCAAATATTTGGATAAAGTTTCTGGTAGCGAAGGCTAAAGAAAACCTGAGTGAGGGAATCTTGTTATGTTTTAAAAATATGACTGGCAGTAAGATCAATAACCCAGTCACTAAAAAAGGAACAATGTATGAGCCTCATACACAAGGGTCCTAGAACAGTGAAATTCAGAGACAGCAAGTACAGTTCCTGGAAGTTTGGCAGCAGGCATTGCAGGTGTTGCATTATAGTGAAAGTTTTCTGGTTTGGAGAGAGGAAAAGAATGCAGGTGAATTTTGGTGGTAAGCAAGGAAGGACAGAGTCAAGTTAATGTAACACACCTGCACATGCAAAAATATTTAAGTTGGTAAGTTGTATTACATGCAATGTACCAGTATTACAAAAACTTATGAATAAAAATTAAATAGAAAAATAAAAAGTCTTGGGTGAAGCTGGGTTTCTTCTGACAGTAAGATGGGAAGTAATTTCCCCTTAGAATTCCAACTAAAGAGACTTGATCCGTGAAGGACACTCCAGGCTACACTGACAGTCATGAGCTGTGTGGCTGTCAGTGCAGGTTGATGGCTACAAATAAACCATGTTATTCAGAGAAAGCTGCACTGGATGACTAGAGTTGTAATGTAGTCCTGAGCTCCACTGAATGGTTCTCAGAGGCAGGAGAATCCATCAATTCACTTGGTTTGGAGAAAGCCACTTATTATGACATCACTCATTATTAGTAAGACCACATCTCAGCAAACAAGCTTGGCAATATGGAGTGCACAAACACTCTCAGCTCCATTGGCAGTAACAGAATGACAGTGCAAGTTCCACCCCCAGAAAAATGTGAGACCTTATCTGAAAAAAAATACCTAAGTAACATTGGTCTTGATGTGTTTCTGAAGTTGTAGAACAACTGCATAAGAAGCAACTACCTAAACCATCAAAAGTACCACCAAAAAATAAGAGAAAGAAACCTTTTTGATGACCTAAGAAAGGAGACATCTCCAGAGAATACTATGCAACGTAGTATCTGGTAGAAGCTGGTTGGATAGGAAACAGAGCTTCCTGAAGAAATGTTCATATGTGAATAAGTATCTGCCATTGGTGGTGAGGCTGTGCTTGCTGTGAACTGAACGCCCCCTCTTATGTAAGAGCAGCCTAAGCATCCCTTGCAAGGACTCAACTCAGGGAACACTTTAGAGCAATAGTGGTGCCAAGGTTATAAGTGTAGCTTGCAATTGTAGTCATTGAGCCATTCATGAGACTCAGCAGAGATGTGAGAGCCAAAACCATATGTTCTGCACCCTGCAATGTTTGACTCTTCCCTTAATACCCAGATAAATGCAGCCTTGGCTTCCATCACAAGAGGCTGTGTGAGGAAGGTAGTCTGCATAAGCTTTTCCTGCCTCAGGTTCATCTGAGAAACTCAAGCAGTGCACAGATCAGCTTGAATTCATTGCATATCTGTCACATTTTGGAACACAGTCATTGCCATTGCATAGTGTGATGTTGGTGATGATCATATCAGTTCTGTCAATGGCTTTAACATTTCTACTCTTTGCTTTACATGGGGCTTAAATTAACTCCATAAGTCTATCTCATTTTCAGTTGGGATTGGATAGTAGTGCACAGGGGTTTTAGGTACAAAAAAACCTTTATTCATGCTGTTTAAAAATTGAGAACTTGGATGCTTCACTGTGACCAGAGTTCAGTGGTGGTATTGGGAGTGATCAGCCAACCCAGGCCATGCACTGACCACTGTCAACACATATCCTCCGATGGTCATAACACCATGGTGCTCTGCAGAGCGGATCACCTGATCATCCTCTGACTTCAAGTGTTTTAGTGTGAGGTAATCTGCTATCAGAAAAAGTCTGTACCACATGTGATGCTGGACTACCCATAATTGGAGCCTTGTGGGTGGAAATGCTAACTTTGCATGACACATGGGCTCTGCAGGGCACAAGTCACCTCCCTGGGGTGTCCATGGACACAACATGTGTCTAACCATATTAAGGGGACATCAAAGCCTTGAGGGTCAAATTTTCATTGAATCTTTTTCTGAACTGGAAGAAGGAGGAACAATGGGAGGAAGTGAGCAGTGCTCAAGGTCTGAGGACAGGTTTAGTCTGGATTTAGGTGTTTGAGGGAGAAAGTGATATTGGATTGACATTCTTTGTGGTGTATGGCACAGGAGAGAGTGAGCAGGATGCAGGGTTACATCCTTCTGGTTTTCATTATCCACTTGGATTTTCCTTGGGGTAGCTGAGAATCTTTCTTACTATACTCTAAAGGGCTGCTTTCAGAGCCCCATCCTGATTGTGGCCTACTGGAGACTTGAGGGGCTTTTGGCTCTGTGCCCATCCAGGTTCCTCCCTCATGGGGAGACTGACAACTATGATTTCAGTTCATGTGGAATCCTCCTTCTCATACAGGAGCCTGAGGAATAAATAGAAAAGAGACAACCCAGTTGATCAAGGACCAAAGTGTGTATGTGAACAGGATATTCAATAAATAACCCAGGGAGCACAGGGCCCTGTGGGGCAGATGTGGGGAGGACTGGCCATGCCCAAATGAGACAGGTGCTCTCCTGTGGATTTCAGGAGGCACATGAAAAATAGAGAGTGTTCAGAGGAAATCTTTACTTATATTACTTACTAGCTCATACTGTCAAAATTGGACACTAGAACTTGTGTATCTCAATAGCAGAATTGTTTCCTCACCCATCAGGCAACTAGAAGTCAAAGAAAAATGTGCCAGTGTGATTTTGTCCTCGTAATGCACAGAGTTCCAGGGTACGGTTTAAACATACAGGCACATTTAGTTTATGTTGTCATTATAGAATTTTCAATGGTTGAATGAGGGGCGGCAGAGAAATAGAGAAAGACAGAAAGAGAAAGAGTCAGAGAGAGAGAGGGAGTAAGAGAGAAGGAATGGGAGATAGAGAGGCAGAGGCAGAGGCAGAGGCAGACACATAGCCAGAGACAGAGACAGAGACAGAGAGAGCTAGGGAGGTCTATTGTTAAAATCTCTTCCACTTTAAGTTCACAAACCTGTTGGAAGCAAGCCTTTATTTAAACTTATTACCTCTTCAAATGACACAAATCAAGTTAGATTCTACTGTCATTCAGGCATCTGCATTTGAATGTTGAGGGACATGTTTGTCCCACAATGGCAATTCAGAATGATGAGAATTCTCAAGATGTTTTGCTTGTCAAGGATGAAAAGGAGGTCATAAGTGATTTATGAAAGACGTGTTCTTCTGGTCTGGCCTCAATGAATCCTTAAATAGAAAAACTCACTTCCTCATTTTACTGCCACAGTGAGAGAAATGTGAAAGAACAAAGAAAGTCATCCCCAGATGCTGCTGAGATGTTGCAGGGGAGAGAAAACCACTGAACCTAAGAGAATTTCTCTGGCTATTCTCTCCTACACCTGATTCTGTTCTGAGATCGAGGGCTGGGTGAGCCTTGAGAGACTCATACAGTCCAGGCCTCCTGTCCCCTGCAGGCAGGTTAGTGAAGTCCTGTCACTGTTTTTCACAGTAATACATACTGTGTTCTCCATGGTCATTGAGCTCAGCTGCAAGGTGAACAGGTCTGGACTATATCCACTGCCATGGTGACTGGACTCTTAAGGGAAGGGTTGTAGTAGACATCCTCGTCTCTATAGTCGTGCACTTCCCACTGCATCTCTTTCTCTTTGGGCTGTGGGATCCAACTCCACAAGTAATCACCGGAGGCTCATTAACCATAGATAGGACAGGCAAGGGACAGAGTCTGTGGGGGTTTCAACAGGCAAGGGGCCCTCTCCTGCAGCTGCACCTAGGACAGGACATCTGGAGACAGAGAGGAGAGTGAGTCATGAGCTCAGAGGCAGCGTCCCCATGTTATCCTGCCTGAAACCCTGAGACACTCACATCTGGGAGCTGTCAGCAGGAAAACAAAGACCCACAAGTGTGTCATGTTCTTAGGGAGGATGTCTGTGACTCCCAGAGAATATTTCCAGTGTGTAGAAGAGCCTGAATTTAAGTGAAGGTGCAGCTTTATCTGGTGATGTGATTAGGGTTTGCATGTGGGATGATCCCTGCATGAGAGTACATAATGGGGGTACTGCCTCCTGGGAGGAGGCTGCTAGTTGTTCTTTCAGAGAGCACAGCTTCCTCTCCAGTCAGCCTCACCAACCCCGGTGCATTGACCTGCCAAGGGTGAAATGTGCTGAAGGTGCTAATCCTGAATACATATGTGCACACACTTCACATACATTCAATCACACATACACACACACCCACACCCCCCAAACATGCTGGGGATACTTTCACTGGGGAGCTGTCACCAGGCACAGGAGAAGACACAACAGGGAGCCATCTCGTATGTGAGGAAAGTCGGAGGTCAGGGTTCCTTTGGTCTGCTCTGTTCCTGAACTCTCACTTCTCTTAAATTCAAGCGATGTTAAGTTAGTTTTCTCCCCAATGCAGGCGTCTGACAATGACTGTGAAAAGTAAACATCCCTAACTTTATGGCCACAAGGCAAAGGACAGAGCTTCAAATAACATGCCCACTGGCCAAACCTCCTACTAGTCCCCACATGTTACAGTTTCAAACACCCATCATGCCAAGTTTCAGTCCAATTCTCTGACACATGAGTCTTTGTGGAACAATTAATATACAAACTACGGCAAAAAGCAATATTAATATGGAAATTTAGATTTGATGGCAAGTGTCTTAAATTTAAATCTGCTAGAAGAATATTCTAACCCACACTCATTTCTTAACTTAGAATTCATGTATGTGAAGCGAATATTAAGAGCACATATGCATAAAATTAAAAAAGAATGAGTAATTCAATTTATAAAATTGTCTCTGAGGAGATTAAAGAACAGACAGTAAGAATAGCAACAGGCCCTCTTACATGTTGAGAAGCCACCACTGACTGCGTAACTTCAAGAAGTGAAATGGAAGAAAATCCAGTAAAATTGAGTGTTGGGTGTAACATGATCTCTAGTCACTGGTGACATTGAGAGTGACCACACCCCCAGCACGTTCACTGACCACTGTCAGCACACAGATTCCCATGCAGTTACAGCTAGGATGATCTGCAGTTTGGACATCTGGACATCCCGTGAACTGAATTGAGGGCTGTGAGCTGTAAGAGGTGTCCAGGAGTCTGCAGCTGGATTGACCCACATGACGCAGGGCTGCTTAATTGAGCCTGTGTGACCCGGAATCACATGTGTGTATGACAGGGGATCTGCAGTAAGTGAGCACTTAATATGGAGTGTCCATGGAAGCATGGGCACACGATATGTATCTTAGGGTATAAAGGGGGCTGGTACATCAATGGCCAAATATTCATTAATTCTCTTTCTGTGCATGGACACAAGGAAAAATGAACGGAAGGACACACTGCTCTGGTCCCTTTGACCAAAGGGCACCAGGACAAATTTAGAGCATATTCAGACATACAATAGAGATGGTGCTGTAGGGTGAGTTTATTAGGCACAATAATGATAGGAGACTAGGCAGAGTTCCTGCACATCAGCACAATGAAAACCAGTGGCTACAGTGTACATGTGGGTGAAGCCACAGATCCAAAAGTATATACAAACAGAAGGGCAGATATGGGAGGTCTGAGAGTCCACCTGTGACCTGTCTGAGGAAAAAGGCCACTACAGGGCCCTGTGTTGCTGGATTACTCTGGTGTCTGGGGAAACATTTCCAGATAATATTTAACAGAACATTCTCACAACAATAATCCACAATCTGTGTGTTATCAGAAGAATTATTTTAGCACAGTTCTGAAGGATCTAATTCCAGGATCAGAGGACCAAATTACACTTGGTTCCTGGTGTAGATGTACAGTTGATGACCAGATTCCAACTCTCTTGGCTTTATTGACTTTGGATATTTCTTTGTGTGAATGGAGGGAGAGAGAGAGAAAGACAGAGAGACAGAGAGAGAGAAAGAGAGAGAGAGATGAAGGTGTATTCTTTTCCCTATCAGGACATAGACCTGTTGACCTGTTGTCTTGGGTCCCAGCCTGTAGTACCACATTTTACCATAACTACTTCCTTAATTGTCATACTCTGAATTAGGCTATACTAACACTTAGACTTCCCCATGTGAAATTTGAGGAACATAGTTCAGCCACAACAAAAATCAATAAATGAGTAAAACCATTGGATTATTTTGTATGTCATGAGGGATAGCATTTTATTTGTGATTTTGGTTAGATCATGTTCCTAGAGATAAGTACCAGATCATCCTTAAATAGAGAAAGTCACTCCCCCTTTAAGTGCTACCATGAGAATTGGAGAGAACAGATGGCAAAATAGAGAAAGACATCCCTGAGGAAGCTCAGATATTGGAGAACAGAGACACACTGAACTTAACATGAATTCCCTGACCATTCCCTCCTGCACCTGCTTTTGTGCTAAGTACCAGGGCTCTGTGAGCCCTAAGCACCTCCTGCAGCCCAGGCCTCCTGTCCCCTGCAGGGAGGTTTGTGTCTGGGCTCACATAGATTTTCCCTGGCCTTGTTTCTCACACATAATGCATGGCCTTGTCCTCCATGATAACACAGCTCAGCCTCAGGGAGAACAGGTTCTTGGATGCATGGTGACTCAACGCTTGAGTGATGGGTTGTAGCTGATGGTTCCATTAGTATAGAATCACCCTATGCATTTCAGCCCCTTCCATGAAGGCTGCTGGATTCAATTCCACCAGTAGCCACAGATAGAGATTCAAGAGACAGTACAGGTCAAGGACAGGGTTTGCCAGGGCTTCACCTGGCCAGTTCTCAACTCCTACAGCTCCACCTGGGAGAGAATACCTGGAACAGAGAAACACAGGTGAGTCCTAAGCTCAGAGGCATCATTCCCACATCACCCTCCCTGAATCCTCAAAAGAGTCTGGGAGCCACCAGTAGGAAAACAAAGGCCCACAAGTGTTTCATGTTCTTGTGGATGACACCCATGATCCACAGAAAATATTTCCATGCTGTGGAGGACCCTGGATTTTAGAAAATCTGCAGATTCATCTGGTGCTGAATTTGAGTATTTGCTTGTGAGTCAACACTGCATGACAGTACATAAAAGTGAGAGCAGGGGTCCCTGCCACCTGACTCTCCTGGGAGCAGGCTGCTGGCTGATCACTCAGATAGCTCAGCCCTCACTGTCCTGTCAGCCTCATCCCCAGGGCCTTGATCTGAAGGGAAATGGGCAGAGAGAGCTGATCTGTGATCCAGTGGGCACCTTAGTCTCTGAGGACCTGTGTTTCATGTCTATATAAGTGTGTTTGTGTGTTTCTGTGTGTTTGTGTATGTGTTTTGTAACCTCATCACTGAGAAATATCTTAGATATATCCAAATGCTTTCTGAAAATACACATTTCTTTGATCATGAGCATTTTCATCATTGTAAGTCAGAGTTTCTCAGCTTCACCCTGTTTTCATTTTGGGCCAGAGAGTTTCTTGTCAGTACTGTCCTGTGATGGTAGGATGTTTGCAAATGTGGATGACTCTAAAATCAATCCCAGTATGGAAATTCTGTCCTCAGTTGTGACACTGAATACTGTCTCCACATTATCAGAGGTCCTATGTGGAAGGAAACTTCTGGCAGCATGTGGACACCAATCTCAATATTGCCCATATAAATCTAAGGAAGGGCAGTGATGAAGGACAATAGGGATGGACTCATTGTGAAGAAAGAACATGGAGAGTGGAGGAAGATCATGTGCACTTTATGTGTTCATAAATATGACATTTAATGTCTCAAATCTCTTTGAGAATTTACATATCCTAAGCCAATATTGTTGAGCTTGTTCTGAGAAAGAGTATGGCAGACAAGATGAGAAACTTATCTGATGTTCTGAAACAGAAAGTCTTTACAGTTGCTCTGCATGGAGGCCTCAGAGGGTAGATGACTGGTAGAAGAGACAGGTTCAAGAAAAAACACTCCTGCATTTCAGAGAACCTGCTGCAAGGGTTAGCTTTTTGCTTAGTGTGTCCTGTGCACGGCCTGGTGTTCCTGAGTGCCCATGCAGGGAAGTTTGTGTCTGGACTGAAACTGATATTCCCTCACTTTGTTTCTTGTTCATTACTGTGTCCTCTGTAGTCACAGAGTTTAGATCCAGGGAGAACTGTTTCTTGGACATGTCTCTGGTGATAGAGATGAGGCTGTTGAAGGATGGGCTGTCGTACGTGTTACCATTATAGTTAAAGCCCCACCTCAACTGCAGCCCTTTCCCTGGGGGCTATCAGATCCAGTTCCAACAGTAGTCACTGGTTGTGATAGAGAACCCTGCACAGGTGAGGGACAGGGTCTGCCAGGACTTCAATAGGCTAGTTCCTGTATCCTTCAGCTGCTATTGGGACAGAACACCTGGGGACAGGAGAATCAATATGTTAGTCTCCTACAATCTACTCTCCCAAGGACACATGTGTGACACTGGGGACACTCCCCTTTTTGAACTTTCACCAGGAGAAGACCCAAAAATCTCATCTCCTGGATCACACCCCTGCCATCCTCAGAGACATCAGACGAGAATTAGAACAGAGCTGTGTGTTCCCCTTGTTCAAGAGGGGGATTTCACCTAAACGTGAATAGTAATTTGAATGTGGAAAGTTCTCTTCTTAATCATGGTGAAGGAATGAGGGTAACATTCCTTTGACTCACCTGTGGTGTTGTGAAACCAAACTTCTCTTGAACTCAAGCAGTGTTTAAATCTATAAGAGAACAGGTGTCTTATAAATGTTGTTGAAAGAAGATCATAGTTTCTCCTTAACACCCTGAGATCAGTTCTTCTTTCTGGCCCTCCAGTCTTTTCTTCCTGGCTCCAGCACATATCACTCATCCATCAAGCTCTGAATTTTTCCTTACTTAGCTCTGATTTCATCACATTTTTACAACAATCTCTCTTCTGGAATTTGGTTCCCAAATATTCTGAGACCATTACAATTCTGCCTGTCATGTTCTCCATGGGCTATTTACTGGATTTAAATGCCCCAAGTCATCATTGAACACCTTTTTTGGAAAATCACTCCCCATATATACCCTGTATACCATGATAATGTTGTAATATTCAGGATGGCAGACACTTGCATATCACATTCTGGCCCCTTTCCTCACATTCAAAACAAACTTAGAAACTTTCCCCAAGGCTTATATGGGCTAAATGTACTCTTATTTTTCAGGCAGCAAGTGTCTTTTATCTGCTTTAACATCAGTAATTTTTTAGAGATCTGGATGAAAAATTTTCATCTTCAGGTAATGGAGATATTCAAGATATTGACTATCAGTCAATGGTGTGCCAAAAAGACAGAGAGACTTCATTGCAACCAAACGTTTTGAGGACCAGACACTCACTGTTTATATACGGAAAACTTATGGACAAAAACACAGTCTTCACCTTTGTCTTATTTCTGCTAATCTTCTTGGAGACACAGGTCTGTCTTTTCTAGAATAACACGGGGATACATCCAATGCCACAAACTTACTTCTGCCCAGAGTACAGAGGATATAACTGAGAAAGTGTAATGGGGTCTGTGCCCAGGTTTGTATAATTTCTTATGTAGCATGTTTTATCCTCGAGGGAGATCTCTTGAAACTCTGGTCAGTAGGGAGGGAACTTCTACTCCTGTCCTAAGTGCAAACAGGTGGCCTGGGGTTCATTCCGTGCCCAGATTGGAATTTATCAATGGCTATGTGAGCAGATGTGTGAAACCCCAAGTCTGTGTCTCAGGGTGAACCTCTGAGGTTGTTTCCCTTCCATGTATGCTCTGTGGGACACGGTGCACCTGCCTTCTGTGGGATGTCCAGTGGTGACACTCAAGGTAGGTCCTAAAGCGTGGAGCCTCTTTCTGCTCCTGAATCCCCAAATACTGCCTCCTGCTGGTTTCTCTGTGAAGTCATGAAGGAAAATCAAAATTGATATTTTATAATCAATAGAGGTAGCCACTGATCACTACCTGCCCTTTTTCATGATTTATAGCAAATCATGTGTTTTGTAGAATATTACTGTGCCTTTCTTTCTTCCTTTGTTTCTTTCATTATTTTTTCTCTCTCTCTCTCTTTTCCTCTCTTTCCTTCCTTCATTCCTTGCATCCTTCCTTCTTCCCTCCCTCTGTCTCTCCTTCCCTCCCTCCCTCAAGTCTTTTGGTTGCAATGAGATCTGTCAGTATTTTTGACAAACCAGTGACTCACGGTCTCTTGAATATCTCCCTCATTCTTTCCTTCCTTTCCCTCATTTTTTCTGGTGTTTTGTATTGAATCCAGTGTCTCCAGCATGTTAAGGAAATGCCGTATCATATCAGATCCTTCTCAGACTCATTTTTATTTTGATAATTGAGTTAAAGTTGCATGCTTTTTCTTGGCCTTCCTTTTCATGAACATTCATAATCATCTTGTTTCTCTTATTACTTTATTATTATTTATTTGAATCACTTATCCTTCTCGATGAAAATTTCAAGATTATTTTGAGCCTCAAAAACACAAAACTTGTGCTTTCAAATTGTTGCAAAATTCCTGTAAGCTTTCTTTGTTTCTCCTCACCTTCCTCACCATGTACTTCCAAATAGCCAATACTCAAGGTTGCTAAGGCTTTCTTTGCTATTTTCCTACCAGATTCTGATATCTTAGAGTACAGTTTTAACTTTGCTGAGTTTATTTTCCCTCTAAATAGTTCATTTCAGATATTAACATTTCTTTAATCTATTTGTTAAAATTCTCTCAATTTCCATCTAATCAATTGAGTTTTTATCAATCCACTGTTAAATATTCTCTGTCCTGATGTTTCCCATACCAAAAAGCCTGTACAGTTTTGGGACTGATGCAGCATGTCTGCCTGGCTCTGGACAGAGTACCAGGTCTAGCCTCCTCTGTTACAAATTTTGCCTCCAAATATGTTGTGATTTGTTACCCCTGAGCCCCCACACCAACAAGACCAGCACAATAGTGGGTTAAGTCAAAAATCCATTTTCTATGGCTGCCTATTGCTAAATTAGAATTCTGCCCAAAGACAACTGAGCCCATCCCCTGGTGATGCTAGGTACAAAAGATGTCTGACTAGGTTTTGTGCCTTCCCTTAGCAAATCAGACTGCTCCAGAGACTCTAGCACAGGCAAGCCTTGTGACAGAAGGCATTAGAATCCGTCCAGTGTTGGTCCTCACGAGTCCAGCACCATGCTCCAGAGTAAAGTCATTTCATTCACACCCTGTCCTAATCTTCAGTGGGATCTTAATATATACTATGCTTCCATTGGATGGGAAGATGGTGAAGGCAGTTCCTCAGCTGTCTTGGTCAATGCTATGATGGCCTTGCAGATATTTGGGAGAATACTGGGTCTAGGTGTAGTTCAGGGTTCTATGAACTGAACAACTGGTCTGTCTCACTGAGGCACAGATCTCTGACGTTGCTGGTGCATGTAAGGCCCTCAGCTATGCAGCATGAGATGGGGGAAGAGAGGATAGGACAGTTCCAGAGACTCTCAATTATCAAATACTAAACTTTTCTCCTTCAGAGACAGATCAATTGGTCCTACCTCCATCCGGGGTACAGAGTCAGGTTCTAAATATTGCTAAAGCTCTGTGAAATACAGTGAAGGCACTGTTGATGTTAATGACAGGTCAGGTTGAGTGTCCCTGTTAATGTTCACTCATCCTCTCCATGCACTATGATCCCGGAACAGGACAGTTATAACTGATACTTGCTGTTCTCTTTTCTGGTGCCTGGCTGTCTTGTGTGGAGGGCTGTCAGCTCAGAAGCTCCTCTTTCCAGACTGTTCACCTTTAGCCCAGCTACTTTGACCTCCTGAGGAATCTGGATGAAGATGCAATACAGCCAGAAAATGCTCACTGCAGAAGCACAGCTCTGGCTCCAGAAGGCACTATTCCAGCCATGGCTGTCTCTAAAGACTTGGACCAGACCTTGTACCATTTCAGTCCTCTGAACTCTTGTAGCTGTTTTCACCCAGACCAGAGTGGAAGCACTTCCCCTGGTGGCTGAGCTGAAAGTCTGTGACTGGTTCAAACACAGTCCTTTACTTCATCAGCAAAGGATGGATACATAGTATACATAACATACAAAAGAACACACAAAAGTCAATAACTCAAAACTCACATTAATAAGGCAAATTGTTCAAATAAAATTTCCAAAGGAACTTATAAAACAGACAACAGTAACATGAAGCCAATTGTCAGCATAAAATCAGGAAAGGAAAGTCAATCCACAGTGATATTAAAGCCTCCACGCCAATCAGAAACACTGTTTTGTAGATGTCAGATTACAGTCCATGATAGCAAGGACATGTAGAGCAGTGTGACCTTTTACACTGTTGGCAGGAATGGAAGTCTGTTCCCATGTTTTATAGAATAGTACAGTGGTTCCTCAAAATTCTAGAAACATATTTTCCTCATGATCCTATCATTCCAGTGCTTGGTACTTATGCAGGGGAAATGAACTCTGTATATTAAAGAAATACCTGCTCTCCTGTGTTGTCAAAACACTATCCACAATCAAACAGTATGGCCATCTATGAGTTGATAGATAAAAAAAATTTGTTTGTACAGATCGTGAAATATTATTTGATGCAAAAGATTGACCTCCTGCCATTTGTGTCAATGGGTGAGGGAGGGAGGTCATTATTTTAGGTGAAATAAGCCAAGGAGGGAAAGACAAATGCAACATGATCCCACTCACTTGGGGAGGCTAAAATTTCAATCACACAGGATGAGAGAATGGAGCAGCGCTCACTAGAGACTGGAGGAAGGGGACAGTGAGGGCAATGATGGTTCAGTAACAGAGTAAAGAGGAGCGATTTCTAGTGTTCTGTAGCACTGTGGAGTACCTGCATAGCATAGAAGATGTTATGTACTTCAAAAAAACAGGATCAGAAGAACTGTATGTTTGCTATCAAAGAAATTTGAAAATGCCTTTTTTTAGGATATAACCCCTGTATGGATTTTATTACCACACAACAAACTCATGTATCAAATTATTGCAGTCTTTCTCATACACAATATGTGTTAATTGACAAGTTCAAAAGGGCAAGTGTAGATCCATGTAGGTATCTGATAGAGATTCGAAGAATTGTTAAATATGACCTAAGTTATAGTAAATCATATAAATGAAATAGTAATAGTTATTTATATAATGCAGACAGGATTCAAATTTAATGTTAATAATTACATAAACACATGTAGAAGCCTAAATTGATGCACCCTCATCATATACAAATTACATTGCCTTATTCAGTAATTATTATATATTTTACAGGTATAAATATGAATAAGTTATTTGAAAGTTCATTGGAAAAATACACAGATGAAAGCATTCTACTTATATATAATCAGAAGTGAGAGTGATGAATTGAAATGGAAGTGAAGGTTTACACAAATCTCCAATATTTAACATATGTGTGATGCTAGGTAAAGATACTTATTAAATGTCTACTGCCAAAACTCGTAAGTCTTATTGAAAGGAACTAATGGGGAAAGGTACTGTAAACTCAGCATTGCAAAATATCACACCTTCCAAATTTGATACCAAAAATATTGCTATACCAATCAGTTTTACAATATATGATTTTGGATACAATGAAGTGGATTTACTTTTGTTCCACAAAACAAGAGTAGCTTAGGGCATTATTGCAGAACTTACAGTGATTCTGTATTAGTGACAAATCACTAGGAATTATAGAAGAGATGGAAAACAAGAAAGTTATCCCTGCCACATCTTTCACCATCCATGTGTCCAAGGGCTTTGACATCTCTGATCACCAGACAGCAGGGTCATCCTCAGAGCCAAAGAGCAGACACACACAGAGCTGACCTCCAGCACACACAGACTGTCCTGACCCTGAATGTCCAACTTATCCTGGTTTTTAGCAATGGTGCCAGGTTCTGTCCATTCTCAGGTCTCTACTGAGCAATCACCAAACAACGTCATGAGCAGTGCACACCTCTGCCTTTAATGGCCAAAACTGTGTGTGTTAGAGAGTGAGTGAGCAGGAGTGAGTGTATGTGTGTGAGAGTGCATGTGAATGTGTGTAGAAGTGCGTATTTTGCAAACACATTACTGGGGGTGGCTGTCATAAATCCCAATTGTGGAGATATGCCTTAGTAAGGTTTTTCTCAATTATGAATTTTTATCAGAGTTTCTCAGCCTCAGCCTCAGCCCTAGGAATATTTGGACCACATGTTTCTGTGTTGGTACTGGTCTCTGTAGAATGTTTGGCAGCGCCAATGTTCTGAGAAAACAAGATGTCATTAAAGAAATCCAGTGAAAAAGAAAATTCTTCAGGCACTGTGAAAAGACCTCCTAGAAGGGAAAGTTCTGGTAATACTTAGGCACCTCAAACAACATGCACAGCCTTGTCCACATCAACACAATGGAAAGGGCCTGAATGCACCAGAATTGGGAAGGAAACATGAGGAAAAGAGGACATGGAGACCCATCTGAGGGTGGAGGAGAACCACAGGTGCCAATAATATTCAATATCTTACAATTAATAGCATTATGTATGTAGTAAACTCCACTGCAAGCAAATTTTCATGAGTAAATAATATTGTAGTGTCTGTCATGAGATAGCGAATGCCATCAAGCCTGGCCTCAAGGACAGAGCAACTGATGTACTGAAGCGGAAGTGATTTAGTATGCATGGTGGTGTCAAGGGAGGGGTAACTGTGCAAAAACTTCATTGATGCATTCCTGAGCAACTTCTTATGGGGCTGACCCTGACCTCAGTGAGTCCTGTGCTCCTCCTGATGTTCATAGGTGACCCTTCAGGTAAGTTTGTGTCTGGACTCACACTGAAGTCCTCTCACTCTGTCCTTCATGGTAATACATGGCTGTGTCTTCTGTCATCACAGAGCTCAGCTGCAGGGAAAACTGCTTTTTGGATGTATATTTAGAGATGGAGCTGCAGCTCTTGAAGGATGGGCTGTAGTTAGTTCTTCCATCATACAATATGTGCCCCATACACTACAGGCTCCTGGTTGTTTGTTGAGAGATCCTGAAGCTGTCTTGAACAGAGACTGGTTGGTATGTGCTCCATAAACTTGGATGGAATATACAATGAGGCTCATTCTTGGAGCATGGAAGGACACACAGGAACTAAGGAAGGTGAATGAGTAATCTGGACAAGAGAGTCTCAGGGATCCCCGCAGGCTGCACAAATATTCCCCAAGACTAGCCAAGCTATTCTTCACACTAGAGACCTTCAAACTTAGAAAGTCCTCTTCAGAAAACTAGCACATAAACTCACTGTTCCTCTCACTCATGGCAACTCATACTCACTTTCTCTTCTGCTACACAAATCACCTTTTGAAGAAGTAACAAGGAAAACCAAGCGAAGTCCAAACTCCATGGTGTATGGTCTATATTCAGTGCTGATCACAGAATGAGATCAGCTGTTAATCCAGGCCTGGATTCTTCTACAGAGCTGCAGGGTAAGGGCTGGGCTTGTTCTTATGGAGAAGGAGTCTTATTTGCATGTCCTCCTACTATCTTGCAGGATCTGGTATTTGATGTTGATGAGAATGCACTTCCCATGTAGGTGTGCTGGGAGAAACTTAGAGTCACTGATAACATTTAGGAAAATATAATTTTAGTTTGTGTTTGTGTTGTGACAAATACTGAACACTCTTTATTTTATCGCAATGTTTAAATGCATATAAATCACTCCTTTACTTCTCTTCTACATTTTACAAACCTGTATGTAAATTCAGAAGTGGGAATGTCTGTGTGATATTCTAAGAGCTTTTATCTGATGAAAACGAACTCAACATTTGGACCCATTGTCCTTCCCAGGTCTCAACTGTCCCTGCAACTAATCCAAGACAGATGCAGATAGGCTTAGTGATGCTGTCCACACCTCTTCCTCTTCGGAGTATATGACATCATTTTCATCCATCCTGTGTTTCCCTAAACATAGGTCAGAAATGAATATTCATTTAAGCACCTACTCTGGAATCTCTCACATTTCTTTTGTTGTTAACTCTCACTCTTTCCCTATGAAAGTGTGCAATTGTTTATTTGTAGTAAGATTAAAGAAGTATATATTGCAAGCATTCTCACATATGTAAATATAGAATATGATAAATATTGACAAAATCATCATCATTATCAGGATAGAGAAGCAAACCATTCCCCCAATTATTACCACTTGTTTTACTGTTATTGCTCCCTTTTAAAACTTATTTTTCAATGTCTTTGTAAGTCTTGATAATTAAATTACAATGATGACAAATAGTGTCATTTCCACACATTAGTTCCAGGTATGTTCTGTGACTATAAGATAAAATGAATCCTGTAGTGAGAAAATTTCTGTATTGCTTATCACAAAATCCAGAGATTCTTGTGCTGTTCTGAACTTCTGGGAGTCATTGCTACCTTGTGCTTGTTTCAGGTGTGCCTGTCGTTTTTACGAATATTTTTCATACTTTATTTCATTTTTAGTTTATATTTGATATTTTGTGTGTATATAATAGAACATAAATGAGTCTAAGTTACAGAGAAATATTAAATTCATCTAAATGAGTACTAATGAACCAAATGGAAGGTTAAACCTGGCTCTTGAAGCCTCTGTAAATCTGGTGCAGTTTTCACATACTCAGATATCATGTCATCACTAATCCAGATAGGGTCAGTTTTTCAGAGAGAAATATTATAGTATACTCTCACAGCACCTTGTGAAGAATACAACACAGAGTTACTACCACTGTCAAATATTTGCAACCTTTCACCAGTGTCACCTCATCCACCACTGCCCCAGGCCTGCTAACAGCCATTCTATTGAGACTTCCCTGAAATCAAGGGTTTTAAATTTCACAAGAAGTATTATTTTGTGGTACTTGTCATTCAACGCCTCACTCATCTAAATTATTGGAATATTAATCAAAACAACATTAGTTAATAATAACATACAAGGGCTCAAACATTCAGAGATGGTGAGCCATAGCAATGAAAACTGCCTGCTTCTGGAAAAACTATGCATTACTGGTCACTGAGTGTGGAGTCACAGGCAACCAAGACACAGGGCAATGACTCTTTACCTGAGCCTCTAGAGTTGTAAGTCACTGACCTCTAGAAATAGGAGCCATAGTCTATGGTTTTCAGGATGATGGTCTCAAATCCTGTGGGTTTTTCAATCTAGCTCTCAGTATCAAGGCAAGAAAGATCTCAGGAAAACATTACTGAGGAAACTGCATTTTGTCCACTCACAATTCTCATCAGCTAGACTAACCACAACTAAACCTCAGCTTAGTGACACATTTGGCCTAGGCACCAGGCATCATTCATTCTGCAGTTATACACAGAAAACAGGAGCTCATTTCCTGACAACTCACAAGGGAACTGTGATCTAGAGTTAGAGAAGCTTCAGGAAGACAGGGCTGTGAGTCCCTGGTTTGGAGAGGAAAGCCCACAGGTTTACAGAAAAGAAAGGGCCACTTCTTCACACTTTCCTGATGCACAGAGGAGGGGGCAGCATTGAGGCCCAGCCTGGGTCCATGTTGAGGATGCACCAGTTGCTGTGCCATTGTGGTGTCTGAGGCAGTAATGTGTGGCCGTGTCTGCAGGCCCCATGCAGGTCATTGTGAGGAACAGCTGGTTATTAAAGGTGTCCTTAGAGATGGTGAGTTGGCTCTTCAGCAATGGGCTGTAGAACTTGTTATTCCAAACTATGAGTGCCTGCCACTGCTGGGGCTGAGAAATCCACATTATATCTAATGAAACACAAAGACAGTTTCTGATCAAGGTAATCTGAATAACATCTTTAAATGCAGGACATGCAAACATCCCATTACATATCAAAATAGGCAATGGAATCTTTCCTCACTTAGATGCACACAATGATGAATGGGGATAAGGGCAAAAAATGTGGGGGATGAACCAATGTGTTGTGTATTATATGTTCTTTTGGAAATGTCACAAATAATCCCCTGTACAACTATTTAAAACTAATAAAAACTTTAAAAAAGATAAAGAGAGACTACTTCAAAAAATGGAAAAGGAGAAGGGACCAGGAACTAGAGAAAAGGTCAGTTAAAAAAGAATCAATTTAGAATGTAACACACAAGTACATGAATGCAATGGGAGGAGTCCCCTGTATAGCTACCCTTATTTAAACTAACAAAAACACTTTGCCCTTCTTATTATTGTTTATACTCTCTCTTCAATAAAATTAGAGATAACGGCAAAATAGTTTGTCTGGAAGCAAAGGGGTGGGGGGGAGAGGAAGTGGATGGGGATTAGGGGAGGAAAATGACCCAGATATTGTATGCACATATGAATAAACCTAAAAAAAAGAGTGATGTTAGTGAGTTTCATCACTGTGGTTGTCTTCCTGCTTCCACCACAGGCTATCTGAGAGCATTATTCCTAGGTCCTTTGGAATCCGTCTCCACCAGGAACATGATAGATGAATAGAAAAAGGGAAACAATATCAGCCAGTGGCTACAGTATTCATGTGGGTGAAGTAACAGTCTTGAAAATATATGCAAACAGAGGGGCAGAGATGTGAGATCTGAATGCCCACCTGAGACAAGTGTTCTCTTGACTGAAAGAAGAGGTCAAGTCAGGCCAGTGTATTCCTGCATTGCAGTAGTGTTTCAGGAAACATTTCCACATAATATTCAACAGAACAGAATCAGAATAATATACTGCAACCTGTGTGTTGCCAGCAGAAATACTTTCTCACTGTTCTAGAGGCTCTAAATCCAGGATCCAAATGCCAGCACACTTCTTTCCTGGTCCTTCCTCTCATCCATGAACAGATGCACACATTCTGATTTTATTACAATTTGGAATTGTCTTCATGTGAGTAGAGAGAGAGAGAGAGAGAGAGAGAGAGAGGTGAGTGGATGTGTTGTTGAAGTTTCTTCCCTTGGTAGGTCATTTAGGACCCTTTAACCTTAACTACCACCATAAATGCAATACTCCCTTTAGAGTGTATTAAAATTTATTTTTCCCCATGTGAATTTTGAGGGACAGAGTTCAATCATAGCACCAATCAAGACATGATGAGAAAACATGGGGTTTTTTTATTTGATGGGGTAAAGCAGGTCATTTTGGATTGGTAGAAGGACATGTTCCTACTGATTGGTACCAGAACATCCTTTAATAGAGACAGTCACTTCTGCCTATAAGGTACTGTCAGAATGGGAGAGAACCGATGCCAGAATAACAGAAAAGGATGTCCCTGGGGGAGGTGAGATGTTGGAGAGGAGAGAAAAACACTAAGTACAACAGGAAATCCCTGATCGGTCCCTCCTGCACCCTCTTCTGGGCTAAGTCAGAGAGCTGAGTTAACTGTGAAGCCTCCTGCATGCCACACCTCCTGTCCCCGATAAGGAGATATGTATGTGTTTGGGCTTACACAGGTTTATGGCTCCTGGCTTCACAGTTACCAGACCATAAGAGGCATATTACTCCTCTCAGCCATTGATAGAGGTGTCAGATATCAATGGCAGTGAATGTAGGAATAGGAAAAACTCCTCATATCATGTACAGGAAGGAAAAGATAGAGAGGAAGAGGCCAGGACACCACAGCCACTTTCAGGGAAAACACCCTCTTGAACCAAAACTACCTACTGGACTCCACCTCCTACATTATCATAAAACATATAAATGCCAGGTTGCAGACCTCTGAGATGATTAAACAAGTGACATTTAGAATAACAATAAGTCCTTCCAAATGTAGAGAAGACATTAGCTATGGTGACCTCACCTGTGCCAGCTCTCTACAGCAGGTTTCCTCAGGTGAATCTTGGACATCAGGTACATCCTCATAAAAAGGTAGGATTGAAAACACAAGGTATTTCTTGCCTCTTTCCCATGTAAAATCAAGATAGACAAAATGGGATACCAGGAGGAAATCAAGGGGTGCAGCTGTAAAGTTGCACTGAGAGTAAAATAACCCAAGAGCAGTAGACAACCTTTATTGGGATTTTTTCAGATCTCACTGGACACCTGTGCAATGTTGGCTCAGGGAACAAGGATCTGTATAACTTGCAAAACTGAATTGGATGAGAATCAGGTGAAATAAACAATTCAGGTGATTGGTTATGACATGAACTCTATTCACTGGGAGCAGTAATTATGTTTGGAGTGACCAAAACACCCAAGCCATCCATTGACCACTGTCTGCTCACAAACTCTAATTGTCATGGCCATCATGTGCTCTGCAGTTGGGTCCATCTGGACCTCCTCTGATGTGAAGAGTGTGAGCTGTGTGGTGCCCTGAGGTCAGTAGCTTACTGGGCCTCACATGATGCAAGACTACCCTGCAGTGAGAGTGTGTATCTGGTAATCTTGTGTGTCCATAACACACAGTAACCGCTGGGTGTGAGCCACATCTCTGGAGTCTCCCTGAAAAGTTGAACATGTGAATTGGGTCTTACAGAATGAGGGACTTTGTTTCCTTGATGGCCACATATTCACTGAAGTACTTTTGTGCCTGGAGATTAGAGAACACGTAAAGGAAGGGAGCAGGTTTCTCACCCCATGATGGTCAGGGATTAAAGACAGATTTCATCTAGATTCAGTTGTTAAAGCCTGATTGTTGATGGTGTGAATTTCCATGGGGTACTGAGCACAGGAGACACAGGGCAGGAAGCAGGGCTCCATCTTATTACCCACATGGATTCCACATCAGAATTTCAAGAGACTTGTCTCAGCCCATAGTTCCCAAGAACTGTATTCAAAACCACATCAAGAACATGGCTGAAAAGTATTGTCAGGTGTTTGCATCTTTGTGTGGCCTTCACAGTTCCTTCATAAAGAATACAAAACTGGTGTCCTCAGCTCACCAGGAATCCTTCTTCATATAGGATTGTAGTTCAGGAAAAAATAGAGAAGGGGAAACCCTGAACACCAAGGTCCTCAGTGTGCTGGTGAAGCAGGAATTTCAAAAGTGACCTGAGGGAAGGAGGTGGGGAGGACTGACTATGTCAACCTGAGAAACCTGTTCACTTCTCTGAAACGAGTGGCAAAGGAAGGTGTGGTGTGTTTCTGTATGCACTGAGGTCTTGTCCCAGCTCATCTTTAAACAGAAAAAGTCACTTCCTTTAGTGTCACAGTAAGTACATGACAAAGAAGAACCAGAGAATCAAAGATATAAGACATCAATTTTGGCATCTGAGGTGATGGAAAGAAAAGAGCACTAAGCCAAATAGGAAATCCCTGGGCATTCCTTTCTGCACCTGGTACTAGCTGAGATGCAGGACTGGGTGACCCTTGAGCTCCACCTGCAGGCCAGACCTCCTGTTGCTGCAGAGAGGTTTGTGTAAGGGCTCAAACTGAAGTCCCTTCACTGTGTCTCTTGCACAGTAATATACGGCTGTGTCCTCTGTGGTCACAGAGGTCAGTTGCAGGGAGAACTGGTTCTTGGATGTATCCACTGTTATGGTGATTCGACTCTTGAGGGATGGGTTATAGTTGGTGCTCCCACTTTTGTAGATTCACCCTATCCACTGCAGTCCCTTCCCTGGTGGCTGGCAGATCCAGCTCGAGTAGTAACCACTGCTGATGGAGTATCCAGAAGCAGCACAGGTAAGGGACAAGGTCTGTGAGGGCCTCACCAGGCCAGGTCCTGACTCCTGCAGCTGCACCTGGGACAGAACACCTTAGGAAAGAGAACCAGAGTGAGTTTTGAGATCAGATGCAGCTTCCCCATGTCATCTTGCCTGAATCCTTGAGTCACTCACCTCTGGGAACCACCAGCAGGAAAACAAAGACCCATAGGTGTTTCATGTTCTTAGAGATATTGTCGATGACTTCCTGAAAATACTTCCAGTGTTTAGAAGTGTGTGAATTTAAGTAAATTTGTATCTTCATCTGATGATGTAATTGGATATTTGCATGTGGGATGTACTGTGCATTGTGTACATAATAGGGAGTGCAGTGGTCCCTGTCACCTGGATCCCCTGGGAGAATGTCACTGGCTGATTTCCCAGAGTACTCAGCCCTCTCTGTCCTGTCAGCTTCACCATCCCCAAGGCCTTGTTCTCCCAGGATGGAAGTATGTTGAAGGAATTCCTCAGGGATCCAGGTGTACAAATCACACTCACACACATATATACATACATACATACATATATATACATAAGTTCACACATGTACACATATGTACACTAATCATGTATGTACATACAACAAAGGACTAATATGTGTCCATTGGATGTCTGTTTGGATCACATTGTGGAAAATTTGTCTTTCACATGTGTGAAACAGCAATTATGTCAGCACTCTTTCCCTATGAGTAATTACCACCTGTATCAGATGAAGTACCCATCATCAACCGAGGCACCTCTCATATAAATACAAAACTTATTTGAATCCTACCACACAGAGAAGAACCTGCAGCAGGGTGCACAAATTCATGAGAACCAGCATTGGTTGCTTAGTTCCTTCACCCCATGAAATGGATAAACAGGTTTCTAGACCTAAATTGATCTTATGAGATACATATGTTGTTTAAACCACTGTTCCTGGACTCTGACGCTGGTATGATGCTAGTTGGAAGGTTTAACCTTAGATCTTTTCCTGCATCTCATAGATTTGGAAGCCAGTGTCAAATGAGGTGTAATGGAAGTCAAATAATAGCAGTTTATTACATGAAAATGTCTATGGCATACTCTCATTTAAGCTCTGAAATGTCAATTTTTATAACAATATTAATTAATATGAAAACTTAACCAAGAAAATAATCTTAATGTAAAATAACCACAAAATAAATAATGCCATGAATGAATTTCACCAAAATGGTGAATCATCTGAAATTTGACTGGAACAAAATACCCCAAAATGCCACAGGAAGCTTGATTAAAATAGCACAGCAGAAAGCATGGCACTTCTGAACTTCAGAATCCAGTATAGCACTGTAGAAATTACACAGCAAGTCACTGGGATAACAGACATATGATCAGAGGAGCAGAATTTTCACCAGAATCTTCAGAGATGTAGATGAGCTGCTTCCATGAGTGGATGGCATCTGTGACTTTCTCCATAGAGAAATGGTCTGATAAGGAGAGATCATACCTCCTGACATCTAGAATTCAGGGAAGTTAGAAGCCAAGAGTCCTGTGTTTTGGTGCTCACAGTGACTATGAGCATTTGGGGAAGAGACATGGGGGATCTACTTTAAATGTCCCAATCCCCAGATGAAAATGTTTTGCCAACTATGGAACCATTCCCACTGACGTTCATCTTTCCCTTGCTCTCCATTCATTACTAACACCCTCCATAGATTCATAATGTGGATAGTGGTAAACTCTGATCACCCAGTAGAACGTAGGATCCCAATCCCCTTCTGATCCTTCAAATCTAATTCAGAATCTTGCCTCCTGACTACAAAAACTTCCTCTCTTCTCTGTCAGGTTCACATCCACCATCTCTCTTTTAACAACATTAGGTTTGTGTGGGACAGGATTAGAATATGACACTGAAGAGAGATGGTCAGGGCAAATGAACTGATGCTTTTACAACATAATTGAGAGGCTTCATCACAATCAACACGGAGTTCAGCAGAACACACTGTTTAGATTCACATGTCTTATGTCCCAAGTCACAGGAGTCAGTTCTTGCATATGGCTGCTCATCAAACTTGTGAGCTAGTATGGACCTTACTAGTACAATACAATGGTCAAACTCAATGTTAAAGACAAGTCCCTATTCAGAGCATAGAAAATATGGGGGTCCTTGATATCTGTATAGGTAATGACCATGTAGGTTCATGTTGTGTCCTGCAGAGAGATATCCAGGACTGGATGAGAACTGCATTTGGGCTAAGGAGGTCTACATCCTCCTGTTGAGCCAGGAGGAATACGGAGAATTCAACCCTCCTATCTATGACATCTACATAGGTGGGATGAATCCCCTGAGCCAGATGCATGGGCTGTTGTTGAGATGGGGATCTCATTCCTATTTCCCATGATGAGCTTGACTTGTGTCCTTCCTATGTATTTCTCCCGAATGGCTCAAAAATAAGATATTTTAGTACAATGACACTTGGACACAGAAAGTTAAAGCAGAAGTTGAATGTACCTTAGACTGACAGAAAGTTTCCAGGGAATTGTTCTAAAGATCCTTTCTGTTAAGTCAGAGTGTCCTGTGTCCAAGGATGTGGAAATGGTGGAGACATTGTTGAGTAGTTCTTGTTATCAGACATACATGCACAAAATCCTTTCTTTCATTACTCCATGGTGAAATTATTTTAAGTAATTATTTATAACTACTTATTTATTTGGTATTGGGATTGGAAAAATTCTCTATTTTGGGTCCATGAATTTTTGCAAAGTGTATAATATGGTGACAAGTGACCTTCAATTCAGAATGCCTGGAGCAGTTATGATACTCCTGTTTATGGTGAATTAATTATTCTATGGAATGGAGATCACTGTGCTCTAAACTATGAGAGTTCTCACCATGACAATCCAGTTTACAGTCATTCCATTGCCAGGACCTTGGAAAATGAAGACAAGTTTAGAAAACATTTCATGGTGAAAGTGGGTGAAATGGCTGTATTTAAACAATAAAAACATTTTTTACACTCTGAATGTCAGGAAGCAGTTTGCCATGTGTGGGAATAGAATTTATTGACTCAAAACCAGCCTTTAACTGAATTCCTTGAAGGGACCTGAGTGAGTGGTTCTTGAGGAGCCCCTGCTGGTCCCTGGGGAGTCCACTCCTGCTGCTCCTGAGAGCTTTTTACTGGTGGTACTGAGAACACCCTGCTTGTCCTTACCATTCCTGTTAGTCCTGGACAAACCTGGTGTACCTGAGTGCCCCTTCTGGTTAATTGCACCTCCGCAGGGAGTATCCTATCAAGCCTCAGACAGTATGCAGATCACAGTGCTTGAAACGGTATTACACAACACTATCCTCAGCTGTCACAGTGCTCAAAATTCCATAATTTCTCTTTTATATTTTATCTGCAATCATTAATATTACAAGTGGGTTTCATTGAAATTATTCCAAAGATGTTCATAGTATATTATGAATATTTTCTCTTTATATTTCTTTCAATTTATTCGGATGATCATTCTTGTCTTTTTCATCTCATTGATGATTCTTCTAACCATTCTTTGAGTTTCCATGAGCTTCATCATCATTAGAATCAGTTGTGTAATTGCTAATATTTTGAGGAGTATCACCTTGTTTTCCAATGATTCTTGTTTTTATACATTGGAGCCAAGATTTGTGGCAAAGCTATATATTTTCTAAGCCCATTACCATGGGTACAGCACAGGAGAAAATTACTTTTCCAGCATGCTTAAGTTACAGGGCACAGTCCTCACCACCACAGAAGAGAGGAGAAAACTTGCTGCAAAATCAACCACAGTTGACTGACACAGCTCTGTAGAAATGCAGCATGACTAGTAAAACACTCACCACCACAACAACATCCCAAGAGGAAGTAAGAAAAGAAATAGTGGGAGGTGAGGTAATGAGATGGTAGATAGTAAGAGTAGGAACAGAATGAGAGTAGGAGGACAAACAGCAGTGAATGGCAGAGGAAAGATAAGGTAAAAGAGCAATGGAGTAAATGCAAGCAAAACAGACAAAGAAGATGAAAAACATTCAGCTAACAGAAAAGAAATGAAGGGAAAGTAATAATTATTAAAACAAAATCCTGAAAGCAGAAAGTACAAACAAATGTTGTGACAATAAAATACAAATGCAGAAGAGGAGAATAGATGAAGAAAAAATGTATGAAAGAAAATCTGACCTTATTTATGAAATAAAGAGAATAACCTGATGGCCATGAAACACTTTGTACTCAGTGCAGGTTGAAGTCTTCCAAAAAACCATGACATTCAGAGAAAGTGGAACCATGGTCCTAGGGTTGTAATGAAGTCCAGGTTCATCAATGGATGTTTCACAGAGACAATAGAATCCATTGACTGAAGTGGTGTGGAAGAGCAGCCTGTGTGTCCCATGCAAGGACCCAGCTCAGGGAACTTTGTTACAGCACCACTGATGCCATTTCTAAGTGTGACCTGCGAGTGTAGAAAAATCACCATATGTGAGACTCAACATAAACATGAGGCTTGTGTCCCTGTGCTCTGTCACCTTGAAGGATTGTCTCTTCCCTTAATATCCAGATAGCTGCAGCTTTTGCTTCCATTCCAGGAGGAAGCCAGTCAGAAAGAGATCTTTCTGTTCAGGTTCCTCTGAGAATCCCGAGCAGTGCACTGGTCACCTTGATTCTTTCCACATCTGTCACATTTCGGAACCTAGTTATTGCAGTGCTTAGTGTGGTGGTTGTGACAATCATATAGCATTTATTCATGGCTAGGATACTTCTACCATTTGCCTTTGTTGAATGGAAAGAGAGAGAGAGAGAGAGAGAGAGAGAGAGAGAGAGAATAAGTTATTGTGTCAGAGTCTCTTCCCATGTCAGGTCATAGACCTGTTTTATAAAAGTCCTTTTTGAACACATTAAACTTTAATTACACTACATTGCCACTTAAGATTCTGAATGTGAATTTTGAGGAACACATTTCAGCCCACAACATCAAGGGCAGATGAAAAGAATTCTTGGAATATTTTGTTTGTTAAGGAGTAAAAACATGTCATATGGGAAGTTGTAAAGTATTTTAACTAGTGACTTGTCCAAAAACATGCTAGAAAAGAAAACACTTTCCTCTTAACTTCCACAGTGAGGATAAGAGAGAACATGTAAAGAAAAAAAAGTCATATCCAAGGGCATTGTAGGTGTTGTGGCAGACAGAAAACCACTGGGCACAACAGGAAGTCCCTAGTTGTTCTCTCCTGCACCTGCTTCTTGGATGAGACTCAGGGCTGGATGATGCTTGATTGCCTTCCTCAGGCCAGGTCCTCTGTGTCCTGCAGGCATGTTTGTGTCTGGGGTCACTACTCAGTCTTCTCACTGTGTAGAACTGCTGAATGGACTCCAAATGAGAGGAAACTAGTGAGAAGACAGTATACAGGGTGCATCTTAGGGAGGAGAGGAGGAGAAGAATCACATGTAATAAAAATTATGAACATCTCATGTAACTTCATTGAAAACTTAGGTTTATTTATTATTGATGATATGTAACTGACATAGAAAAAGTCAGCCAATCCTGACATCTAGAAAAGAAAAACCATATGATGTGCAGAGGCAGGACTTGTCTACAGAATCACTGTGAATGGTAATGGTGGGGAGATGGGAGGGTGAGAAATCACAGCATTAGAAATGAAAGTTCATGCACCACACTCCACCTGCCCCTGGGGCTGCCTTGTGCTCAATGTTTGCTCACCACTCCCTGCTGGTTCTGATTGTCCCTGCATGGAGGTTTCTGTCTGGGCTCAATTCAAGTCCCATCACAGTGTCTCTTGCACAGTAACAAGTAGCCATGTCTTCCGTTCTTATGCTGCTCACTGTTAGTGAAACCTGGCTCTGGGAGGTGTCCCTGTTGATGTTCAGTTGGGATTTATGCATTGAGTTCTAATGAGTGTTTCCATTATTCCATATGGCATCCATCCATTGCAGGCACTTTCCTAAAGCTGGCAGACCCAGTTTACATTGCCGGTGGTTTATGAGAATCCAGGTATAGTACAGGTGAGGAACAGGCTCTGCGAGGGCTTCACCAGGCCAGGTCCAGACTACTGAAGCTGCATTTGGGACAGGACACCTGCTGACAAGAATCATCAGTTAAACATACCAGAAATCTCATGCTCAAGTCTGTCTTCTGAGACCCCTGAGACACTCACATCAGGGAGTTGCCACCAGGCAGAGAAACAGCCCCAGGACCTCCATGCTTTGTGAAGTCTTCTGTGCGAAGTAGACTGGGCTCCTCAGCCAGTGCTGGGCTTTCAGCATGAGCCTAGCATTTGCTTTGCATGGAGTCCCCTGAGGATAGAAGAGGGGAGCAGAGGGCAGGGTCTACTTCATCCCCCTCAGGGAGACTGCTTTGCCTGTGCAGCCTACAGGAACCTGGGACACAAACGTCAGAGGGCGTTGCCTCCCTGGATGTGCTAGGTCCAGACAAATAGGAAGTGTGGGTGAAGAGGGTGCATGGTTACAGTCACAGCCCATGTCTGAACGTTGTCCACTACTGTCTACATCATGCAGTGGGAGGAGACCAGGATGTGACATCCTCTGTCCATTTCCTCACCACTGTTTTGTGATTTGGGTACATAAGTTATACAGGGGTGAATTCACAGTGACAAGTCTGGTTAGACTTATATTGCACATTAATTACATTGCCTCCATCACCTCTCCCCATTAAACCTTCCCCAATACACTTAAAGCAATTGCAAGAGGTTTCTTTGTCTATTTCATATAGGTATATGAAATCTCTCTACCATATCCCCTCACCTTAATCTCCTTCCAGCCTCCTATTAGTACCCCCTTCACTTTAACTATTTTACAGTCCTGTTTTTCATTATCAATATTTATGTTGGTGTTCATAGGTGTTTTTCAACATATTCCCTGTTAGTTTTCTTTCTGATGATTAGTTCAACCCCTTCCATTACCTTCCTTCCCTTTTACCTCTCACCACCAACTTCTCAACAGCTTTCAATACACAACCTTATATGCTCTACCTTCACCTTTTATGTTATGCAATATTACTGATACTTTATCATTCTGCTTTACTTTCCCTCTCCCCACGTTCCATAGTGTACTTCCACTATTATAAGCCTGTTCCCCATGTGAGTTTGTCTATGATAATGCTTACTTCTGTGTATATGTTTCTCCTTTGGACCTTTCTCTCATGTATGAGAGAAAACATGTGGTCTTTGTCTTGCTAAGCCTGGCTTACTTCACTTAACATGATGTCCTCTGGTTGTATCCATTTACCTTCAAACCACATGTCATTATTTCTTATGACTAAATAAAACCACATTGTTATATGTACCACTTTTTTCTGATCCATTCATCAGTTGTAGGGATCCTGGGGTGATTCCAAAGCTTGGCTATTGTGAATACTGTTGTGATGTAATGGTGGCTCAATTGTATCCTGACTTATGCTCCTTTGGGTAGATGCCCAGGAGCAGTATCACTTGATCATATGGCAGTTCTATCTTAAGCTTTTTAGAAATCACCATGTTGCTTCGATGGATCCTCTCCAGCATTTGTGGCTGTTATTACCCTTGAATATGGTCAGTCTAACGCATTAATGGTTCAGGATAGGGCAGGGCAGCATGTGAAACACTGCCTTGTGTTGGGCATGGAGAATATACTTTTAAGACATAGACTAAATTTCTTTTTAGATGTATGAAACATTTTTTCTGATCTGCATAAATAACTTTTTAATGTAATAAGCTCCTAAAGGTCCTATCTCTCTTCTCTGTCGCATTGTAGTTGAAGTTAAACTCATTAAAATCAAGAGACACATTCAAACCTAGCAATTCTGCTACTATAAATGTGATTTGCCCATGTGTTAACCAAAGATGTTGTAGTTACATTTTTCCTATAATATTGCTGTATTTTAAAGGTCCACATGTTAAAATCTTGGATGTCAGCCTGTGGAGCTATTGGGTGATAGAATCACTAGGAGGTGGTGACTCGTGTAGGAAAAGAATGTCATTGCTCTTGTACCCTTAAAGGCAATATAGTCATCCAACCAATTCCTGTGAGGCCCTCCAGGAATGGTTCCCTTTCTCTACATGCACAATAAATGGTTTTCAATCTAATGGTACTGATAATTTTAGCAATGGCACCCTTGTGGTCCTGGTGTGTGCCTGTCTTCTGGTATAGCACCCTTCTGGGCCAGGTGCTTACCTGTCTTCTGTTATGGCCAAAAAGCAAGAATTCTCAATCTTGCCATTCTGTTCTCTGCTCCACTTTTCACTGTAAATGTGACTAAAAGTGGCCAGTAAACACCCAGACTGCTGCCTCAGTGATGTGTTTTTTTAGACCAGTAGGTCCAGCACACCTCCTTTCACTTCAACCTCCCACAAAATCTGAGCATGTGTTAAAAATGTAGAAAAGCCTTTAAGATAATGCAGCTCTAGCTGAGCTGTGAACATTATTGACTTTTTCCTGGGTTTGCCTCAACCTACAATTTTCCCTATCTCCACCTGACTGTGATCCTCTGCTAAACCTGTAGGATCAGGGCTAGGCTTGTCTTATGAAGAGAGGGAGGCTCTATTTACATGGTTCACCTGCCACAGAGCAAGCTCTGTGGTAAAAATCACAGACAAAGAGGACTCAGAGGAGATAGGAGTGTTTTGGTCGTGTTTGGTGTAAAGAAAGCATTTTAGCAATGAATTAATAAATTCAGATCTATTCATTGGTGGAGAAATGTATGTCAACTCACTGTGTTTCATGACTACCTAATGATTGCATGTAAACACACCACACAGGCACATCAAATTTTCTGCAAAGACTACTCTGAATATCTTGGTCTTGTGTCTGACTGTCAGCCATATAGTTTATACTTGATCCTCATTTTAAGAGAGATGTGTGGGCTGCAGGATGCAGAGTCAGGAGATGTTTGTCATCTCTAAAACACAGAATGAGAAAACCAGTCTAGAATTCACCTATTGACTGAGCGCTTTATTCTGCACAAATTGAGTAGGTAAGAAAGTAAACATGAAAGACAAATCCAGAGCAAGGAATCCCTGTACCATTCTGGTTTTCTTAAATGCTCAGTGAATTGTTAAAGTCCTCTTGAACCATGGTATGAAAATGAACGTTAACAGATAAGTGTCAGAAAGCTGAGTTGCATTGCTAGGATGTGAAAATATGCATAGAATTTGTCATACATGTAACGATTTTACTCGTATTGAGAAAAGTAAACACACAATTAAGGATGTTAGGGAAATCAAACGTAAGTCAAGAAGGTCATTTGCCACAGCCATTGCTGTTGATAACAATAGTCAAAAACTCATATTTCATGTAGGTCACAGGGAAAGTTTAAAATGACAGGGACTATCAAGAGTTTTCCTTAAATAGTTTTATTTTGATAGGAGGCACATTTTGAGTATTAATTTCCCAGTTTAATATGTACACAGGTGTGTTATTCTTATTTTCTATGAAACTAACTGGTTGGAAAACTTTTCATATGACATTATATTAAGTTCCATTGTAAGTACAACATAAGATTGCATACACTGAACCCTCACTGTCTACATGTCTGTCCACAGAACTATCTGGAGATACTTCACTAAAACTCTCCATTTTCAGAGTACAGGCCAGGGAGGGGAAGTCAATCAAATGTGAACTAGAAATATAAAAACTCAGCCCACCCAGAAGAGTCAGCTTCCTCATCAGCAGCAAACTACATTTTGATGAGAGGCAGAGACAACAGATGTTTGGAGCCAGTGTGAGTAGAGACTAATCCTTCTTTCTTCTGTAAACAGGGTAGTCAGGATTCTTTCGGCATTTCTTCTCAGGATACCTCGACTCTCCACATTCATCTCCTTAGAAGCAAGTTGTGTGTCATATGTAACATGGCAATTTTCCATCCCCTGGAAATTAAAAGCCTCACAGAGTTGAAAGTAAGAGTTTAAAGTAGTTACTTACATAAATTTTTACATAATATATATAATTTATAAATTAAAAATTTTTATGTATTTAAAAGAAATTAACTAATGTTTACAGGATGTTAGAGGAAACATATAGTTTAATGTGTACACAGCTGTGTCAAGTCTGTCTTATGAAATTGACTTGATGCAAAACACTTCTGATGGTACTATATTAAGCTCCGGTTAAAATACAACCTAGTGTACATTATCTAAACCCTCAATGGCTGTGTGACTGTTCCCAGAAATCTCTTGAGAGCAACCATTGTATAGGTTCCACAGAAGGTAATAAGGTTAAGCAGAAAGAGCCTGTGCCCTCTGACAACCCCTGCTCAGTCCAGCAGTCCCCTACAAGTCACCTAACACTGGAGATTGAATCTTCCCTTTCTGTAGGTGTCTCACTCCACATCACTCTCCTCAGATGAGGACACTTACAGATCCTCACAGTCAACACTCAGTGGGACATGGGAGCAGTGACCCTTAGGCATCTGTACTTTGGGATGCTGGTGTCAGGAGCATTTTCTTCTCTGGAGATTGGGATGAGGCAACTGTCACCAACCTGGAGCTTCATTTGTCACTGTACAATCTCTTCAAGGACATTTTCAGTTGTTGGCTTGGAACATGGCTCTACAATGGGTTACTGGACTTTGAAAGACATGGCAGAATCAAGGTGAAGTTTGTTGTTTAGAGGCTGTAGGTCATAAGTCTGTCCCTGTGCTGAAGTTTTTCTTTGTCTCTTGAGGTGTTACTTTCATTTCAAGTCTATGGTTATTCAGTTTAGACTGCATAGTCTGGAGATGTTTCATGCCAGGTTTTCCAGTGATCTAGTGGGTGAAAGCAGAGGGCTTAAGTCTTGGTTCCTTTGTGGGATTCTGGTCACTCTGCATAGAAACATGGACAGCTGATTTGGGGGCTCTGGACATTTCTCTGTGCTGGAGATTGCAAGCAGGACTTTTTATTTACATCAGGTGACTGGGTTGGTGCCAGAATGTTGGGCATCTGGCCAATGCATGCCTTTTGGAGGCAGCCTCAGGCACACTGGTATTCCCATCATCTGGACTTTGGCTATCCTCATAAGAAGAACACTGTCCTGCCCTTAGCTTCTTAATGCTGGCCTGGAGATGTCAGTAAAAGATAAACTCTGAACTTTCTTTTGCATAGGTGATCCTCATGGGAGACACTTAAGGCACAGGGAGCCCACTTCAGATATGTTAGTGGTTGATTGACATTTTTCACAATCGTTGGGGAAAAGTCTGCTCCTCCTTCTATAGTAAAACATTAGCTTGCTTGGTTGTTATAGGAAAGATAAACATCTCAGATATTCATTGGTATTTTCTCAACATGAAATTTCACATTAATCAAGCAACTAAGACAGGGAGGATATAACACTAATACATAACAAGAAAACAATGGTAAGTTATCATATTAAACATGGAAGGAGAATAGTGTGGTGTCCACATATCTAGGCCCCAGTACACCTGAGGAAGAGGTGTGATGATTGGGATTTCCAGTCACCATCTCAAATATTAACATATTTTATACCATAAGGACAAACAAAATCATACTAAATTCATGATGCTTCTGTTGAATAAAAGGCATTTTCTTATACACCTCTGGGGAGCTTACTGAATAATGGTAATTTCAGGGTAGGAATATGGATCATGAGATTTTACCTTTCTAAAATTTAATATTCTTACATGTAAGTTTCTAAGATTTGGACACATAAGATTAAATCACTTCACATGTCCTCATTTGCATATCATTGAAGACATAGAATTAATTGCCAAAAGAAATGTAAGGACAAAGGCACTGTGGTACCTCAAAAGTACACAAACTGGCCTCTGATTAAGGAAAGGGGGGCCTTGAAGACTTCATTTCATTCTTTTCTGCATCTTCTTTCAATGAAATGCTGCTGAAAAAGAAATGATATTTTCTTTTCTTTCAGTGCTGTGGTGAGCTCCAGACCTTGTCTGTATTAGGCAAGAACTCTACAGATGAGCTCCATGTATTCCTATGTTTATTCATTTTTTTGTCATTTTTGTTTGTTTGTTAGATTTTACAGAGGGTCTTCACTATGAGCCACAGTTTTTCCTGAAGATCCTATGTATTCAGGTATAACTTCCCCCTGCTCTTCCTGCCACAAACTCCTTGCCACTGGGATATCAGCCTTACAATTACAGGCCTGCATAAAATAAAACAATTTTTCCTAAGATCCAAACATGCATATCACCATTTATTTGCAATGTACTGATTTCTGATAAAAAATCTGAACTACAAGTTGCAAATAGAATCTATCCTGAAATTCATTTACCTTTCTTGTGTGTATCAGCAAATTTTCACTGAGACTGGTGCTAGAAAAACAGCCCTGATGCAGGTTCCAGGACAGTGGAGAAAATACATGTGAAGAAAGGTGCCTCACAAAGGCCTTTTACAAGGCCCTATGAGGGTCACATGATTGACATGTCAGTCATCTATTCCAATCATACTGATCCAATCACATTTGATCTCCTAATCTCTCAGATGCAAAGCTGTGTGATGATTCAGTACCACTTCTACCATCTGCAGAAATTTAAATCTCCCTACAAACTTTACTAACATGAAGTTAGTAGTAAAAAAGGGAAATAAAAATAACAACAAAGGTAACTCTTAATAATGGGTCAATAAAAACCTCATGGATCCAAACAGTGTAGATTTCTTATCCTATTTAATTGTGATGCTACTTGAGTTTGAAGTCAGGGTCTTGTGCTTGCTAGGCAGGGGCTCTATAATGTTTGCAGTGCTATGGATTCTTTAAGTAAAATAAATATATATGCATATAACTATTTTACTCTGCCCCTCATATATTTAATTTACTTGCTGCTAGTATATTTTATTACTCTTTCATTAGAGATTTTTCTTGTACAGTGGGTACTCATTTTGATAGCTCTGTGTAGGCTTGTATTGTTCATCAATTGGATTGCCCCCATATTCTATCTCCCTTGACTCCCTCTTGCCCCAAATTAATGAATTGAAATAAGTTTCATTGTTATATTTCCTGTAAGTATATGAATTCAATCACCTGTATTCCCTCACTGTAATCTCATTCCTGGTCCATAGCACTCTCACAAATACCCTATTCTTTGTGCACAGTTTGTGGCTAATAGGATTCCATTTTATGCATTTTTCTAGATGCAAAACTGTCCCCTTTTACTTTGCATTTGCATGATAAATTTTGTGTTTTCATTGTTGTTGTTTGGGACACCTGAAATGAGATGATTGGACAAAATTGATTTGAATAATGTTTAAGTAAGTGGAGAAAGAGGGAAAAGGTCATAATTCATATGTTAATTTTCATTAGAGAAAATCTAGGGCTGGGAATAAGGCTCAAGTGGTAGAGTTACTGCCTTCTAAGAACAAGACTCTGTGTTCAAATCCCCAATACACATCAAAAAAAAAAGAAACTGTGTGAACATTGTTTTTATGTATTTTTCATGGATGCTTAGTTAAGTGTTTGTTTTTTTAATTGTTTCTATTGTTCCTTTTTCTACTAAACACATATTAGTAAAGATTAGAAATAGATTTAAATTTCTTCAAATGTTTAAAACTGGTAAGCAGCAGTCATACAACTTTTCATAAGGGAGATCACAAAGTCCAATGAGATCAGATCAAGATGATTAGATTAGGTGACATGTGCAATCCTTCCCTTCTTAGGACCTGCTCACCAAGCAGATGGAACCATGTAGAGACTCTGAGGAGTAAATTATCCTCCAGCCACATTTTATACTGCTTCTGAACTCTGGCTCATTATCCTTACCTTGATATCCTCCAACCTTCCTTTGTAGCATCCTTTCCTAGAAAGGTCATTGTAAACAAAAATATAATTTTCAAAACTGTACCAACAAATCTGGTGGAAGTCCATGTGCACTCCTTATAAGAATATGGATGTGATTTAAAATACTTATGTATGTTGACACTTGAGAGCACCCTGTAATATGGGTTTGACAATAACAGCTCTCCTTTTCTACATGCAGGCAAACTGGAAGACCGAGTGGCCTTTAGACAACCAGAACGAAGCAAAAGTTGTCCCATCCATTTCAAGGACAGATCCATGATCCCAGAGACTGACGGCCCAAAAGACAAGGAAACAGGAACCACAGAATCCCCAGAATGCTCAGAAGCTTCGGAAATTCAACCAGGCTCAAATAGAGAAGGAAAAGAGGCAAAGGTGACTTGGTGTCTGTGACATTAGAGATATCAGAGATGGTATTTCTCTATGTCTCCACAATTTGCAAAGACATTTCCATGCAGTTATTGGGATATTTCAGAGAAAGAGTGAATAGCTCCATTTTCCCTAGGGAGCCACAGACAGGGCCCAGATTCATTTCATTTCCAATGACTGACAGGATAAAGGAAAGTCTAGTGGCTTAGAAGTCCACAGGCACAAAAATTTGTAGTTCCCATGAGCACCATCTGTGGAAATAACAGGAACTGCCTGCAGTTACAGCGAGGTCTTACATGAGGGAAGGAGCAGACTCAGCACAGGTCATGGGACTGCACTGTGTGAATTACACCAAAGGCTGAACTGCTATTGCAGTTCATATACAGGGAGTAGTCATTTATCATTGTTTCTTCCTCACAACGAAGAGCTGCAGAGGAATGCGAGATCTCAGAAATCCCAGGATCACTGAAGGGAGACATGGGCACAATTGGAAGAAGATGGCAGAAACCTGTGACTATCTAGGGTGAGTCTTTCCCCTTGTGTCTTGCTCATTTTCTCTTCTAGGTGAGCCAGATTGCTCACATCCATATCCATTCTGTGTGCACAGTTTGTGGAAATCTTCCCGTGACTATCAGGATTCCAGTTTATTTGTCTTCTAGATGCAACACTGTATCTTTACCTTTGCATTTGCATGATCAATTTTAGGTTTCCATTGTTCCTATTTTGAGGCATTTGAAATAAGAAGATTGGAAAAAAATGATTTGCATTAAAATTAAATATGGGGGACAGAGTGGGAAGGTCATAATTCATATGTTAATTTTACTTATAGACAATCTATTCTGAGGAATAAACCTCAAGTGGTAGAACTTATGCCAGGCCAGCACAAGACCCCACGTTCAAAGAAAGGAAATATACATTGTTTTATGTGTTATTTATCTACATTGAATTTTTAAAAACTTTTTCTACTGTTCTTTTTTTCGTAATAGATATGTATTAGTAAAGAGTGGAAGTACATTTAAATTTCTTGAACTGATTAGAAGTGGTGAGCAATGAGTCACACATCTCTTCATCTAAGAGATTATGACTGCCTTATTCTCTATCTTTCCTTTCTTTTTTCTCTCCCCTTGTTCTTACTATCTCTGTCTTTATCTCAATTTTTCTTTTTCATTCATTCTTTCATTCTTTCCTTTTTGTCTCCTCTGCCTCTCTTTCTTTATTTTCTCTTGGTCTCTCTTCATTTCTTCCCCTTTTCCTTTCTTTCTTCCTTCCTTCCCTCCTCCCTCCCTCTGTACCCTCTCTCTTTCTTTTGTCCTTTCTCCCTCTCTTTCCTTCTTTATCTTCCTCTAGCTCTCTCTGTCACACTTTTTGTAATTCTTTATCACTTTCTATTTTTTCTTTCAATCTTTCCTTCCTTTTTTCTTTCCTTTTTCTTTTCCTATTTCACTCTATCTCTGTAGCTCCTTATTTTCCTCTTTCTCCCTTTCTTTGACTCTGATACTTCCTCTCTTTTCTTAATTTCATTCTAACTTTCTTTCTGTCTTTTATTTTTTTCCCTCTACTTTCCTTTTCTTTCTCTTTTTTCCTTATGCTTTCTTTCTCTCAGGCTTTTTTCTCTGTCAATTGGTTTTCTTTTTCTCTCTCCCTATCTTTGTTTCTCTCACTCTTTCTATTCATGCCTAATTTTAATTTCTCTCTTTCTGTCTCATCTTGTCTCTCTTTCTCTCTTTTATCTTTCCCTATTTCTTTCTTTTGTTCTGTTTCTTTCTACCTTTCTTGTTTGCTCTTTCCTTTATTGTTTTTCTCCCCTCTGTCTTTCTTTTTTCTTTTTCTTTCTGTATTTCTCTCTCTTTTTCTTCTTTTCTCTCTGTGTCTCTTCCTATTTTAATCTACCACTAATCTCTTCATTTCTCTTCTTTATTACTTTCCTTTCCCTCCTCTTCCTTTGTCTCTGTTTCTTTGTTTATCTCACCTTAATTTTCTTAATTTCATTTTCTTTCTATCTTTCTGTTTCTTAAACTCTCTGTATGTCTATCTCTTTCTTTCTTTTACTTTCTGTCTTACTCTTTTTCTTTCTTTTTCCATCTTTCTCTCTCTCTTTCTCTAAGTTTTCTTTCTTTTCTCTCTTTCTCATTTTACTCCCTTTAGCTCTTCCTTTCCTATCTTTGTTTCCCAATCTTTTTCCCCATCTTTGTTTAATTTCCTTCTCTATTTCTCTTTCTCTCATACTCTTTCTCTGTTTTTCTTTCTCAATGTATCCTCTTTCTCTCTTTTTATCTTTTCCTCATTATCTCTCTTTTCTTTTCTTTCTTACTGGCTTTCCTTTTTCTTCTCTATTTCTATTTCATTCTATCTTTTTCTACTTTCTCTTGTCATTCTCTATGTTCTTTTTCCCTCTCATTCTGTTCTTCTTACTATCTTTCTATCTCTCTTTAATTCTCTTTCATTCTGTCCTTTTTGATTCTTTGATTATCTGATACATGTTTTCTCTCTTTCATTATTTCTAAAAGTCTGTCTTTGTACTTCCCATTCACTCCTTTTCTATTTCTTCCTTGCTGTTTCATTCTCTCCCTCTCTCTCTTTCTCTTTCTCACTCGATAGCCTAACCCTATCTGTAACCTCATCCCAAACCAAGCCCTAGCATAAATCTAACAAAAACAATAAACCTAACCCAAATCTTAATCCTAACTCCAGGCCTAAACCTAACCTTAACACTAACTCTAACCTTAACCTTAACCTTAGCTCTAAACCTAAACAAATCCATAGGCCTTACCCTAACAATAACACTAACCCTAACCCTAACTGTAACCCTAGCCTTACCCCAAAGCAAAACCCTAACCCTAAATCTACCCTAACACTAATCTTACCCCTGACACTCGACTTTGGCACAACACTAAAATAACTCAACCCTAACCCTATCCCTAACCTAATATTGATGGAAAACCTACCAAAACCCTAAACTTAAGCCTGAACCTAACCAAAATCCTAAACCTGACCATAGCCTTAGGTATAATAACAATAAGACTAACGTTCAACTTCATTCTAAACCTAATCAAACATTAGCACCAAGCCTAATCCTACCACAAAACCTAACCCCCAACCAAACCCTAAGCCCAGGATGTAACTGTAACAATAATAATAATCCTAAACCCAACCCTAACTATAACTCTAACCAGAACCCTAACCCAAATATGAACCCTGACCCTAACCCTAGTCCTAAACCTAGGTTTAGGCCTAACACTAACCATAACCCTAAAACTAACACTAACATACTAATGCTAAAACTTACCCTACCCCTAACCCTAAGCCTAATAATAACCCTAACCCTCACCCTAAACCTACCCCTAGGCCTAACCCTAACAATAACACTAACCATAAACCTAACCCTAACCCTAGCCCCAGTCTCATTCATCATCATTGTAAATTTTCTTTTTACATCAACATGGTTGTACATTATGGAGACAACAGTGGGGTACAGTGTGATGATCCAAGGCATTTGAAAGTCATATTACACTGACTTCTCAGCAATTACCTGTCCATCACCTTTCAATTTGAATTTCTATAGGGAAACAATTCAAACTCCCTGTCACAGCAGTACCGAGTATGGAATATATTATTGTAACTGTGTTCTTTCTGATAGGACCTCACCATTGGAGTATGTCATCAGCAATATATACCATGCCCAGGCAGCCCAGCCTGATGAGAAGCCAAGTTGCTGCAGTGGGCATGATTTCAGCAAGGACTGATGTAACCTCAACAGAACATCATGATTTTCACACAGCTGTGGCCCCCGGGCATGGCGGCTGATGTGGGTAAGAGTCGGTTCAGCCAAGGACCTGGCAACCCAGGAAATGTGATGATTTATGCTGCTAAGATTGGGCATATTGATCCTGTTCAAGATTTGTTTCCAGGTTCTGAGAGCTGCAGTGAGGGAACTCCAAGAAGACTGATAGTTGGTCATGTAGTAAGAGAACAAAGACCCCCACGGGCTGCTTTGGAGCAGGGGAGGGCTCAAGAATGTGTGGATTTACCTGAAAACAAACTATTCATTCAATCAACAGGCATTTTTTAGAATTCTTTTCTGGTTTTGTTCTTTGATTTGGGCTTTATTTTTTGTGTGTATTGTACTATACTGTAAAATTTTAGCAGACTCTAGTCTTCAGGACAACAGGAGAACAGGAATTCTGGACTGTTAACATTAGGTAGAGAATCTGACTTCAGACCTTTTTACTATTTTCTTTCAACTTCAGTGTAGAGAAAAGCCAAGCTATCACCTCAGAGAAGAGTATTAGTGAAAAGCAGAAGAAAGGAACTAAGTTTGGTGGGAAGCAGAATTGTTTTTTTTTAAATAATGAAGCTTAGGTAACTTGTTTTTCAGTCCATGTGCTCTTTGGCACAGATTGTCTATTCCAGTGTACAAATCAATCACCATGCTTTTGTCCTTTCCTCCCTACTCTTCCAGTCCCTTGGTTAAGTGTGTTTCTCCGTCAGGCCTGTGCTGGTGGCTTTCCTCTCCTCTTCACTTTGGCAGTGACAATACCCAATTATCTTCCAGGAAAATAACTCTACTGAAGCCTACATAGGAGCATCTTCCTGAAACCAGCAGGGATGGCTCTGCCGTGAGAATATCCTCTAGAATTATCACCCCCCTCACCTTTCTTTTTCCTAGTGAAGACTTTGCGACCCACCATGCTTTCTCTACTCCTTCTCTTAACAATTCTAAAGTGAATTTTATTAACGGGGGACTGGAACAAATGCTAAAATCTATACAAGATATTATTTTTGTTTCAAATGTTTGTTTCCTTTCTCTGTCATGCACAAGATGTTCTGTCTAACCTTCATTAAATTTTGTACAAAACCACTTGCCACAGTTGTGGTGTCAGAAAAATAAAATATACTGTTTCTTATACGAAATAGAAAGCATGTCCTATGATGGTGGAGATTCACATTTTCATAAGTCTATCTGTGATGTAAATGCTGTAGCATACCTTTCAGTTCCCCAGGATCACTCAGCATCAACTAAAATGAGAGTGTGGTAAAATGTGTGGAAATCTTCACAGATTAGAGACACAGTAGCGTGGAGTCTTTCCACAAGCCTCACACCTACAGCGAATGTGCTGAGCAGGCCGTGGCACTGCACAGTCCCTTCAGCTCCTGCCCACTATGCTATCGGTGGATTGGGCACAGCTGTGGGAGCTGCACAGGCCCTGAAGGAACCACCCAGCACGAGAACTTTCCATGTCCCAAGACACAGTTTCCTGTCATTAATCAATGACAGATTCAAACAGTTGTTTCCAGGAACCTTAGCACTATGCTATCTGCATTAATGGTGAGAGTGTTTGCCTAATATGCTACAGTATATTAGTGGCTCATAAATATGAGAGTTGCTATCCTTTATTGTGAAATTCACACAGATAAGCTCTGTCAACAGAAGGAAATACTGTCCTAGCATGGTGGAACCATGAGGTAGTGAGTTGATAGTAAAAACAAGTTCCTAAAACCCCTCCCACCCTAATATCTTTCCTCAGAAACCTCATTAGAAGAATCCACGACCACAGAACTGTAGCATTCTGCACACCTTCATAGCCAGTATCCATCTCATAATTTAGTCCCTGGTGACTTGGCCCTGTTCATTTGTCCCTGCCTCAGAAAAGTACACATGTTGGGAATGGGTGGCAAAGGAAGTGTCTCACATCATTGGGACAGGAAAAGCAGGAGAGGTGTTCCTGTGGGCTTTGTATGACCATCACCATCTTGAAACAGGAGCTACAATGAAGTCTGAACAGTGAACACAGCCAGGACGTGGCAACAAATTGAAATATACATCATGCAGCTGGACCATCCATACAGAGACTGTTGTCATTCATTCTGTGTGCAGACCTTTGATGCAGCTTCCAGCCTCTGGGTCATTAGTTGAAGAGGGAAACTGCTTTGTCTTCAGGTGTTCACTGTTGTTTCGAATTACAAACCTGTGCAGATTCAGGCAATCCAACTGGTACTGCTTAGCATGTATAGTTGATAATGTTAGAGATGTGGCTTATGTGTTCTGCTTTAAACTTTACATAGGGATAGTGTTACCAGGTAAACACAATGTCCATCTTAATGGTATAGGTAGCTGGAGGCCATGCATTCATTCACATCAACTCTTCAAAATTCCAACTTCATTCATACGTTTACATTAATTTCATCAACCATTTCATTTCTATGTCTTCAACAACAGGCTTACACTCATCCAGGGTTTTGGAATCATATCCTCCTTCAAATATTTTTTTCATGAATGCTAGTTGTCTATCCTACATGGTTTCAAATAATCATGTTCACATAATGGATAGTGAATAACACCTGAGCTGCCTTAAACTCTAGGGTCTGTGAAGGACAGAAGCCTGAACTGCCTACTAGCATCCATCATTATGTGCAGAAGACACGGGAACTAACAAGGCTCCCAGCACTTGACTGAGTGCAGAGGTGGCACTGGTGCAGTCACAGAACAGGAAACAGACTTTTAGGAAACTTCAATCCAAACAACTTCTCCTAACCAGGGGATAATCGTGAACCATGTTAGGAGAAATTTCTGAAGCTCACAGTCCCATCTTCATATTCTCTTACATGGGAGCTTCCTAAATATATACACTATGCAATCCTATACCACACATGTCGGTCTTTCTCCACATGGACCCTGAGTGACAAAGACATTCTCAGGAAGTTACCAATTACATAGACTGGGTGTTATTGGCAAACATCACATACAAATAGCATAGCAGTGTGTAATGATCAGTGTAACATGGTAAGTGTTACCGTGTCTGAATAGAGCTCCAGTGTTTACGTCCAACATTAAGTGTGTAAGTTGCTTGTAGATTGTGTTAGTCCCTTGTCATTGACTCTCTCTGAGTCAGGGAGGTTTCCCTAGGCAACTTACTTCATTCTGACCTACTCAGAGAATATCTGAAATGATGTTGTTCCATGGTGGATGCAGCTTTAGTCCCTGTCTAGCACATCAAGGTTATTTGCTCTCGAGGTCAGCCCATGTGACCTGGACATGTCCCCATCATATGAACAATTGAAACAACCCAGTGTTTATCAGCATCTCTTCCCAAAGATACATGTGATGGAGGTGACTCTGTGACAGGAAAGGAGGATAAGATCTGTTCTTTTTCCACATCCCGTTTTGAACAGGGCATCTTATGCCTTGACAGCTTATATCCATATTGTTTGCTCTGTCTTAATTCCTATTAATTGAAGGTAATCAGCTGGTCATCCAGAGCTATTCTTCAGTCCCAGAACCCAGAGTCATGGATGGGTTGGTTTTCATGATCTCTATTTTCATGTCTTCCTTCTATGTAGCAAGCTTTTGGTTGGAAGACTCAGAGAAGCATTACTCAAGGAGATGTGAGTGTCTTGGAGTTTTGTGGAAAGATAACATTTTGGGGATAAATCAATAAATTCTGTATCATATATTGCTGGTGAAATGAATGTAAACTTACTGGGCTTCATGATTGCATATAAACATTTGAAAATTCTTAGGAATGAGTACATCTCCCATTTTCAGCCAAAAAAGCAGTGAGTATCTTGATCTTGTGTCAGATTCTCAGTCATGTAACTCACATCTCATCTTCCACCTTCCATTTTCTCAGAGCCTCAGCTTTGGCCTTCTGTGTGGTGTTACAGATTTCTCAGATAATGCCTGGCCTTGCACAGAGGCCTAAACCTCACAACAACCCCTAGTTTCTCAGGATTGTCTGAAGAGATGTATCAAGAGCAGCTAGCAGAGTAACAGGTGGGTCTCCCACTGGGGATGTGCACTGAGATGAACAGGATGATCCCAGGCTCCCAGTACCATGTGCAATGTGGGAATAATTCCATTTCCCTCAGATACTAGTTGAGGGCCATCTGAGCCCTTTCAGAGGTGACTTTCCAGAAGAAATGTCTGCACAGATAGGTACTGATGAGAACATAAATTTGTGATGGTTCCTGGTGGGGAGAAGGGAGATGTCCATCTATATGCCTACATGGGACCTAGATCTCAGATGATCTCTGAGAAGATTTGAGAGTCAGGGCCAGGCTCTGAGGTGATGATTAAATTACAGCTAATTCAGACATGCTGCTTGCCCAGCAAAAGATGGTGTTCCTGCCGTTTGCTGAGCACCCTCAGCAGGAGCATTGCATGGGCCCAGGCCAGTCCTACCCATGTCTAAGGCTCCATGCAGCAACAGTGGCTTGAGGAATCTTAGAACACAAATAGGGCCCTGTACAAAGGACTAACAGATGGCTCAGCCATATGCCCCCACTACCTCTTAACCCGTCCAGTAACCCCACTAGCTTAAACACAGTTACCACAGTTGAGTGAGGATATATCTGTTGCAAGCAGCCACGTGTATTCCCCAGGCATTAACCTTCTGAAATTGCCCATGATGCACCAAGTCCAGTCCCCCATGCTGTGCTCGCCCTTGGGGAATCTCAAGGCCCTCTCTCACCCCCTCACAACTGTCATGTATGCTGGCAGGACCAGCAGCTGCTGTTCCATTAAATCACCCCCAGTACTGGGGTCTGCTGCTGTTTTTCCTGTTCACCTCAAATATCTGTCACTTCCTGCCCCATCACCTGTTTGGACCTCCTCTCCCAAGCCTCCCCTCCAGACTCCTGGGATGTCTCCAAGCTACAAAGCCTTCTACACTATGGCCCCAACACCAGGCTGGGAAGTATGGAGTCAGGTGGCCCCTGACTTCCTACAGCATGCCAGCTTGACTCTGTGAATATCTCTGGAAGTGTTCCCTATAGTACATCTTACACCTTACACTAGGCCTCCAGATTCACCCTTTCCCAGAACTCTCTCTCAGTTATGATGTCCAAGTTTGCAATGCCCAGTTCTACCCCATTCCATTGTACCATGAGGCTCTCAAGACTGTGGCCAGCTTCAATGGCAACTCCCCTCCAGCTTGTTCTCCTGAATTACCATCAATGAATAATGGGAATCAATACAGAGTCTTTGAATTTTAGGTCCAAACTCCATGGTTCAGATGCCAACCCACTGCCCAATGGGGATGACCTAACCACTTTCTCATTCCATTCAGATGCTTTCTCTGAATACCATGGGACCCAACATGCCTCTTCATGGGGTCCCAATGGGGCCTCACTTGACGTCATACAATTCTATCATGAGGCATAGGTCCCAGGAGCCTCTGGGCACCTTAGGGAGGGATAGATTTACCCCAGGCTTACCTCCAGCACAGTCTCCTCCAGTGCAGTTTCCATTCCCTCACAGTGGTCCCTGTGGGAGACAACACAACTTCCCAGTAGGGACATATTTCCCAAGCAAATACACACTTGGCCTCTCCCACCATCCTGCCCCAAAGTTCAGCAGATGCAGCACTTTGCAAGCCTGGAGGCCCAGGGGTCATGATGCCTTAACTGTGCTGGGGAGCAGTATGTCCTTGGTGTTTGTAGACCCAAATCTGTGGGAGGACATCTGACCTGGAGTGACTAGAATACCTGAGTTTGATCAGCCCTACATTACTCCATCTGAGAAGCTAGACAGAAGGAGATGGTTCACACCATTATCCTAGGTCCTGGACCTGGATTTTTGCACATGCAAGGAACGATGGGTGACCAATAGGATTAGCATTACCTGGCATGGGTGGTCCAGGACCAGCAGGAACTGTGAAGATGCCCCATTGTACAAGTCCATCCATGACATGGCACAACCCAATGAGACCATAAGTCTTTCTCCAGCAAAGCAATATAGACCCTCAGTAGCATACGACATCAACACCACAATCTACCATGGCTGAGCAGCACATCCTGAGAATCAACCCAGCTTGTCCCATGTGCATGATATGCTGCAAGAGCCTGCCTGGCTCTAAACCCACCTTGGGCCTCTGGGCTTTCCAGGCAATATGATGTCCATGAAGAGCATTTGTTTTCCCCACAGTTGACATGGGCACCCATGGACCTGGAAGCCCAGAAAACATGATGTTTTTAGATGCTACGTTCATACATAAGGATCCTTGTCAAGACGCTTTGAGGGAACTCCAGGAAGATTGACTTGACTTTGGTCATGCAATAGGAGAACAGATACCTGAGGGCTGTTTTGGGGAAAGAGGGGAAGAGCTGGAGAATGTTTGGATTTGTGTGAAATTATTATTTTACTCAACAGGTGTTTTTATTTAGTATGTATATTTAAAAGGACTCGGGTATCCCAGGATGGCACCTACTTTTGGGAATTTGTAGCTGGGCTTTGAGAATTGTCATCTGCCCTGTGGTTAAATATTGTCTGTGTGTTTATGTCCTTTGTATTGGCTTCTGCCAGGATTGCTTTCTGGTTTTGTTCTTTGATTTGGGCTTATTTTTTTTCTTATTTAAAAAATAATGAAGATTAGGAAATTCGTTTTTCAGTTCAAATACTCTGCAGCACAGTCTGTCTCTTCCAGTATACAAACCAATTGCCATAGTTCTCTACTTTCCTCCCCACCCTTGCAGTCTCTTGGCTAAGTCTGTCTTTCCCTTCTGCAATCCTCCTTTCCTCTTGGCTTTGGAACCTGCAATAGCTGGTATTCTTCCAGGAATATAACTCTAGCAAAACTTTCAAAGTAGCATCCTCCTGGCTCCAGCAGGAACAGGTCGTTCCTAGAGATAACCACAGGACTTCCCCCCTTCACCTTTCTCTTCCAGGGATGTCTTTGATGTCCATTTTGCTTTCTGTTCACCTTTAATTAGGAATTCCCAAGTAAATTTTATTAATGTGTGAGTTCTTCAGATGTCACAAGCTATCCAAGATTTTGTTTTTGTTTTCAATATTATAGTTCCTACACTTTCCTCCTTCTCCCATATGCAAAACATTTTGTATAACCTTCTTTAAATTTGGGACAATACCTCTTGACAGACTAGTGGTGTCAGAAAAATATTTTTTTCCTTACAGAATGAAACAAATGAAATCACATCCTATGATGATGCAGATGTCACATTTTCATAAGTCTATATGTGGTATCAACACTGAAGCATCACTTCCAAGTCCCCAGGCTCACCCTGTATCAATTAAAATATCAGGGCAGTAAAATGCACAGAAATCATCACAGATCAGGGGCACAGGATTCCTGAGATTTTCATTCTACTCGCAAACCAACTTCCTCACATGCACAGAGAAAGTGCTGAGCTGAGGAGGCCCCAGCACCTGCTGACTCTGCTGTTGATGGACCTCGTCACAGCTTTGGGAGCTTTGGGAGCTGCAATGGTTCTAGAGGACACACACAGCACAAATACTTTCCATGTCCCAAGACATGGGTTCCTGTCATGAAAAAAATGAGAGAGTTTTACAGATGTTGCCAGGAATCTTGAGGGTGTTTTATCTGCATTAATGACAAGTGCTAGTATGCTGTGCTACATTATCATTTGTAAACATGAGGGATAGTATTCATCATTGTGAAATTCACATGGATAAGCTGAATCAACAGAAAGAAATACTGGCCCAATATGTTAGGATAACAAGGTAAGGAGTTGATAACAAAAACAATTAGTTCCATCCAACACAACAATAGATGATTGAATCCAATAATCTGTCAGAGCCTGACAGGAATCCAGAGTTTAAACTCCATGTGCACCTGCTCAGCAGCTGACTCTGAACTCTCTGCTATTGCATCACCCTCTCTGGACCTCATCACCCACTGCTGGTCATGAGCACCCCTGAAGAAATATTCATGTCTGGGCTCACACTGAAGACCACTCATGGTGTTTCTTGCAGAGTAATACCTGACCATGTCCTCAGTTCTCAGGCTGTTCATTGCAGGTGCAGCTGGTTATTGGGATTGTCTCTGAAGATGGTGGATCTGCCCTTCACAGAGTCTGCCCAGTTTGTGTTACCACCATTGTAACTAATTACTCCAACACACTCCAGCCTCTTCCCTGGAGCAACAGATACAGTACATCAACATAGTTACTGAAGGTGAATCCACGTGAGTCTCAGGGACCCCTAGGATGCAACAAGCCTCTGTAAGACTCCATGAGCTGCACCTCACTCAGGACAGGGGCAAACAGAGAATCATAGTCAGAAAACCCCACTATTCCTCTCATTTTTTCGTAGAAACTCAATGTCCCTTGTTCTGCATAAATCACCTTTTAAAATAGGGACAAGGAAAACCCATCTTATATCCTACACCTTGGTAAGTGGTCTTTGTTCAGTGCTGATCATTGAATGGGGTTAGCTGGGAATCCAGGGCTCATCTTATGTCTGAGAGCTGCTGGGTCAGGGCTGGGCTTAGTTACATGAGCAGAAGGAGGCTTTATTTTCCTGAATTCTTACAATTTTAGAAAGTTCTGTGCTTGGATATCTATAAAGATTTTGGAGAAAAAAGAAAAACACAGAAAGCATGTGAGTGTGTGTGAATGTGAGTGTTTGAGTGTGAGTGTGAGAGCATGTGACTCTGTGTTATTGTGGTGACTGTGCATGTAGGAGTGTGTGTCTGTGACTGTGGTTGTGAGTGTGTGTTTCTGAGTGTATGTAACCATGTGTGAGAGTATATGTGAGTGTGTGTGACTTAGTGTGAATATGACTTTCTTCATGTCCTTCTGGGCAAGTATTAAAAACTATGTGGTGGATGGTCTGGAGTTTCTTGTGGTTAAGTGGGAAGAGGAAACCCTAGATGGACTAAGGAAACACTTTACTGACTTCTCTTTGCAACTGCTCCTCAGGGTCCTTCCCTGGCTGAGGTGTGAGTGCCCCCTGGTTTCCTGCACGCTAATGTATGTCTGGTGATGTCCTGTTCTTGGTTACTAGCTGTGAGCTCACTAAAGACTTGAGTCTGAGCCTTGGATCACCTCAATGTAGACCTCACACTGAGTGCTGGTCTCCTCCACACAAAGGCTGGACATGGTCTGTGTGCCCTGGACCATCACTCACATTACTGGAGTTGACTTCAGGCAAATATAGAGTTTTACTATGAAATTGGTTATCATGTTCCTGTCTATGCACTTGACTGACTTGAAGACCTATGTCCACAGTGAAACTGCACATTTGGATTTGTAGCATTGCATTGAATGATCATTTGAAGATATTTTCAATTTCACAGGTCACTGAGTGACTTATATTGATTTTATTGAAATACCTGGAAGCTATTCTGGGTCTCTCTTCATAGTGTATGATTTGTCAGGGCAACACCAATGATTCTCCATGGCTGTTCTAGAAAGTCTTTGAGTGAAGGTCTTGCGGCCATCCATAAGACCTTGAATGCTCAAAACCCTTATTTTCTGTGTAGGATACCAAGAGTGGGGAAGGCTGTGTGGTAAGGATTTGGGTAAGTCTCTGAGCCAGTCCCTCCTTTTTCCATCAACAAAAACCAGTTCTATAAGTACTAAATTCTGCTAAAAAATAATAAAATTACCACAATCACTGTGGTAATTTCCTAGGAATAAAGTTAAAATGTCATGTAATAATCCTTCTTCATGCTTCTTATCCAATGGATTTAATATATGTTTCCATGACAACAAACACATGGCTGTTACTGTCAATACAGGTTTGATTAGAAAATGTGATATTTCTGGGTGTTGGTGGCTCACACCTGTAATCCCAGCTACTCAGGAGGCAGAGATCAGGAGCATTACAGTTCCAAGCCATCCCATGCAAATAGTTCATGAGACTCTCTCTAAAAAACCTATAACAAAATATTGGTCTGGTGGAGTGGCTCAATGTGAAGGCCCTGAGTTCAGGTCCCAGTACCACAAAAAAAACCAAAAATGTGATATTTCTGTACCATGGTATTTTATTCAGCATCAGAATGGACTTTTTGTCATCTGCCAGTAAATAGGTGGAACTGGACAAGATCACCTTAAGTGCAGTTAGCGAGGTTCAGAAAGTCAAAGCCTCATGTTTTCTCTCCTATGTACAATATAAACCTATTATAAATACATGCAATATTATGAAAAACAGGTCATGCTAAGGGGAGTTCACATACAAATGATGGAAGCACAATATGAGGTTAAGAAAGTCAGTATGGTTGATGCACTTCCTACAGAAGAATAAATATTAAATTTTTAAACCTGTTGAACTTTCCAAAAGACAGGGCCTAGGGGATAAAGGAAAAGAGATGGTATGAACCAATTCAGGTTCTTATACATATATCCATGGAAATGTCACAATGAAATACCTCATGTAACACCTTAAACAAACAAAGAAGTCATTAAAAAAGGAAGGCAAAACAGGTTTTTCTGGGGAACTGGAACCCATGGATGGAGGATATGAGGAAATCGTGCAGGAGAGTGAATATGGTTGAAAGATCATATACTCATGAATGTAAATGGAAAAATGAGCCCTTTTGTAACTTTCCCAGGAATGGTGGGAAGAGGGATAAAGGAGAATGATGGAGGGGGTAAGTTCAACTATGGTATATAGAAAGAACTTTTGTAAATGTTGCAATGTACTCCTAGTACAACAAAAATAAAAAATAAATAAGTAAAGCATTGTTAATTGGGAACATCCCAGGACTCTGCATTTGGCTTCTATGATGTCTGGCATGTGAAATTTTCCCAAACAATCACCATGGACTCATAGCTCTGTTTTTCTTTTTCTCAAGTAATTAACCTCTTTCCTTACACCAGTCATCATCCTCATACTGTGTCATCTTAGCCCAAGCCAGCTGACTTCTCCTTCAGGTTTTTTCACAGTCTCAGGATGTGGTTTTCACAATGTGTCTTGCACAGTAATACACAGCCAAGTCGTCAGCTGTCAGCCTGATCAGGTCCATGAAGGCTGTGCTGGAGGATCTGTCCACTGTCAGGGTCAGCCTGCCCTGGAAATTCTGTGTATAGTTGGTCTTATCATTCTCAGGATCAAGCAGACCCATCCATTCAAGTCCAGCACAGAGTAGCAGACTGGATCTTGTGTAGGAGCCACCTGAGGCATCTCACTGTGTATCTGAGCACAGTAGTAGATGGCTGTGTCTGCAGGTTCCATGCTGGGCATTGTGAGGAACACCTGGCTGTTGAAGCAGTCCTTGGAGATGATGAGTTGGATATTCAGAAGTGGGCTATACTACCTATTATCATTCCACCAAATCTTTTCCAACCAGGCCAGTGCCTTGCTTGGGGGCTGACAAACCAGCCCACACCCATGTTAGCAGAGGACAGTGGGAAGCCAGAGAAGGAACATGTCATCCTGAGGGTTTGGGAAGGTGTGACCATTCAGGGCCAGACTCCTTCAGTGTGACCTGGGACAGGACCCCTGTGGAGATACACAAGAAGAAGGTGAAGCAGGTTCAGGTGATGACAGAGCACTTCTACCCCAAGGGAGCATTGAAGAGCATTCACAAGCAGGGAGAGTCAGAAGCAGCAGAGTTGAACACAGCTTGTCCACGGTGTTGAGCAGTCATGATCCAGGCTCTGTGAGGGGCTTTTCAGCCCAGTTCTGGGTGGAACTTAGGAGATTCGCATTCCCCCCACAGGGATCTTTATCCTGATGGGTGAAATCAGGTATAGGAGTTCAGGAGCAGAGCAATCTGTGATGAGTATCACCTGTGCCTGTGCAGATTCCATTTTGGCTCCCTATGGAGATTATCTGCCCCCTCAGGACCAGTGTTGGCAGTACACAAATTCTTTTGTTAAGTGTCTTGGTTTGGATTAATTGAGTCACTTTTCCAGCAGATTGATGTTCTCTTTGGATATGCATCCAGGAATCATTGCAAGTATTGTTCCTCCCTAGAGGATTTGTGAAGAGAACAAGCCATGGGATTGAAACTCACATCAGAGGATGAGAACTGTGTGCTTGGGGTCCTGCAGGAAAGTATTTTAGACAGCTTTTTATTGAGCTCTCTGTGACCAACAGAGAAGGATTAAAGTCTACTATAACCATTGTTTGGTAAAATGGAATCACAGGATAATAAGGCAATAAGATAAAATAAATGGGTTAAAGAAAGTGGTTATGTGGTGAGTACTATAGCAGGAAAAAGACTTCCAAATACATTGCTTGTGCTACCAGATGATTAATTTTGGGAACTTTTTGCATCCCACTCATATTTACAGCACCCATTTGAGAAACCTAAGGTAACATTATTGCTGTATCATCACTAAAATCTTTTCTGGAGGTGTTAAATGTGTGATACTATCTTTGATTCAAGCTGTTCTTCAGTTTTCAATGAAGTGAAAACGTCCCACAGGACATAATTTGTGTGCTCCCCCAAGTGTGAACAAGCTGAAGGGCAATGAAAAAAATCACCTGCATCACAAGGATGGGTGTTCCAGCAGAGCAGGAGGTGTGGAGGCTTTTGAAAGAAAGTGGATTCCACCCTTTTTAAGTGGATTTATCTTGAGTTGGGAGACCCGATGATCACAGTCAGGTTGTCATGCTGTTACTGAAGTATTTGTGCATTATTTTGAGATGTTTTGTGCTGTGCTAACTTTGTGCATCCTGCCATATCTCTGTTATATACTTTGCTGTTCTGTATTGAACTTTGATAATGAATTAACATTTAGGGATAACATTATTGTGTCAAGTCCTCCTTAATGTGGCCATTGGTCAAATGCAACAGGTTGCAATATGTATGTCTTAGAATGACCCATATCTGTCTTAATGACAAGTAAAACCAAAACTAGGCTTAGGAATAACTGCTTCCAAATGATTCAAGGGTTGTCTTCACATGCTACAGTGTGTGCAAAGGAAAAGCAGGTCTGTGCAGTTAATGGTCACCAGGGCTGGATGAGCCTGTAGCAGTGGGATGCTATCTGATTTAAGGAGGAAGGGAAACAACTCAAAATGCAAAGGCAGGTGGCTCTCCATAACCCTGGGAAGTGCCTGTGCTGCTGCCTGTACTCTCCATTTCCAAGGGGTTCCTAATCATCAGGGCTGTGTGGAAACACTGCCAAGGCACCAACAAGGATCACTAAGGTATTAATTCAACCCTGTCATGAGGATCTTCCAACACTGATGATGTTGTTCCATAAGAGAAAACTTACAGAAATCACTAAAGTAAATGAGATCCCTCTGAAATATATTCTGAAAACAAAAAGAAGATGTACAAGGAGGATGAAGGGGAATAAAAGAACAGGAAAAATAACAGGAAGAGGAGGAAGATCATATTCCCCTGTGGAATTAATGTGTGATAACTCAAAAATTAAAGGGAAGATGTTTAGTTTAGGTTTTTACCTCACAGATTCCCAATTTAGGTACTCATCTACAGAAATTCATCCACTGGCAAAAGTTCATTTCCTTACTACTAGACACCAATAACACCTACTTTAGGGACTCCCATAAAACTTAAAAGTTTCCACTTGTGCACTAACTGAAATAAACCAAGATTAAATAGTAGACACAAAGAGCATCCTTAATTTTATATGTAGTAACCAAAAATCATATATTCTCCCTCATATGTGGACTTTAGATCTAGGGCAAATGCAACAATGTTTTTGGACTTGGGTCACACACTAAGGGGAGAGCACATATGGGAGGAATGTGGATAGGTAGGAAACCCAAAACTTGAAAATGTTTTCAGTTCAAGTTTTTCCCACTGCAGAGGATCTAATACAGTAAACTTACTAATTTAAATTGTCCTAACTTTATTTATCTTTGACCAATTCAAATATGCTCAACATCAGCAAGGTGATTCTGAAGGCTAAGACAGGCCTGAGTGTTTCTTGTGAGCCATAGAAATTAAAAACTTCTCAAGGAAAGCCCTTTTACTCACTGTTCTAGGAGAGGTATTTAGTCAAATCTGGACAGGAAGGACTAAAGATACTTGTCTGCCACCATCACTATAGAGGAAGGGCCCCGGTTCTCTGACTTTTTGCATGAAGACCATCTGTGTTTGGCAAAATTCACTGCAAGATCCTGTGTGAAGGAAGCCTAGGGATTGGTCAGAAGGCAATATCTGGTTGGGTAGAAAGGGAAGAGGGACAATAGCACAGAACTATGCTTGGCCCAATGGGGAGGAGAAGCCATGGGCAACATGGATCCAAACCAGGCCTGACTTCTCCCCACGCATCGGACAACCCTGGATGCCTGTGGATGGGATGAAATTTACCTTAAGAACAGATGAAAGCTGCAGCTTGTCCAAGTAAAGTTGAGAATATTGATCTCCCTCAATCATTCCCCATCTATTCTCTATAGAGCAGATAACATAAGTAATCCAAGTCTGCACTTTGAAAAGAGCAAAGAGTGATGGCTGATGATTTCAGTACATATTTTAGCATAGCTGATTTGGGGGCCCCAGAAACAGTAGAAATGTAGTCTTGACCTTTAGGAATGTCCTGATATGGTGCCACATCTGAAGGCCTCCTGACACTCATTGGGTTTGATGTCATATCAGGAAATGCAGCTGCAATAAGCATCCTAGTGCTATCTCCTGCAGCTTTTGTTCCCGGCCAGGTGGATCTTGAGATTCTCCAGACAGTACCTTTTCCAAGAGCAGTGAAGTGGGCATTGAGACCCAGGTAACCTTCATGAATAAAATGAATTCCAGAGTCCATAAGAGCCAATCTACCTGACATGAGCCATGGTGGCACCGTTATAGAAAGCAGCCAGGCTAGTTCTGTAGGCAAGAAGAACTTGATATGGTGTAATGGTTCATAGGGCCATCAAATGTGTCTGATTTTTATTTTCCTATTACTCCATCAGAGACTAGAAAACACCTGTTAGCTTTTACAGCACTTACTTCTACTCACTGCCTAATTGTGGGCCAGGAGGAACCTCAGGCAGCCACTACAGACCCATGTTTGCTGCAGGGGTGAGTTAGAGGGAAGGTTCCAGAAAACCACCATGTCCCAATGGCGTCTAGCAGCCAAGTGGGATTAGGCACTGGAGCCTTTCACATCAGGCCAAGGCCCTGAGGGCACTGAGAAGAGACTAAAACTTACATTGACCTCAACTGAAGTTCCACCTGAAGAGTTGCTATCCATTGTGCCTTATAGTTGGAATGCTCTATCTACCCTGAAAATATCCATCATGACCCCCAAAATGTCCACTCTGTGCCATAACATGGGATATGAATTTATATCTGTACAATAAAATAAAACTTTAAAACAATGGATTTTCAAAGGCTACTCTGAAGAGGAGTTGTTTAAGTTATACGAGCATGCATTTTGTGTCTGGTACATAGAAGATGTTATGTTAACATGGTGTCCATCTCCATCACTGTGTAAACAGACATCAGGGTACTATTCTTGAATTTTCCTGTGAAATGTTGAGGCTTTTCAAGAATAACCACGTCTGTAGACTGTCCATAGCTGGAGATCATTGAGGATCATGAGCATCAGAGCTGGAAACAGTCAGCTGCTGAAAGAATCTCAGCACAGGAATATGGTGAGTCAGTGACCATTCTCCAGGGACACTCTTCTATGCTAGAGGCAGCCATTTCTAGTCCTCTATTGGTATCTTTTGATGTCACCAGAATATTTCCAATAATATAAAAAGAACTTTAATGATCCTTGACAATAATGCTGCACACTGAATGTTTTAGAAAAGCAACAACTGTTGTGTGTAATGACAGATGTTCCTTGGTTAAAAGCACTGATCCTTAAAATGATCCACATGGTAGCTGCCATTCTGAGGTCCTGTGTCACTGAATCATGTGATTGGGGTTGAGATGCTAGACTAAGTGGTTGTGGAGAACAGAGCACAGCTCCATCTCTTCCCACTGTGAGACGCTGAGGTTTAGAACTTCACTTTCTAATCTCCAGTCTGAACTGATACTAAGTTTGGGATTGCTGCATTAACTAGATGAGTCAATTTACAGACAAGATCTAATGGTGTCCAATAACGTCATCACTGCTATTACTATTTTTCTACACTGATGGCACAAAGGGCCTTCCTGTACTCATTCTAGTTCGTACCAGGCACTTGGTCTGCTGTACTGATCTGACATACCTTTCACATGGGCAGGTATTGGAGCCTTTGCTCAGTCTTCTCACACATATATTGACTGATGAGCACTATGTTCCCTGAAAACCCTTTCATTTCATGAGCAGAGCCTTGAGTGCAGGGTCCTCTATCCTTGGTAAAAAATAGATTTAACAGTGTGAATTAGATAAAATCTGGGTGCCTAACATCAGATAATGTCAGAATAAGTGGAATAGGTTGAGACAGATCAGCATGACAAATATGAATACTTTGGGTCAAATCTGGAAAGCAGGCAGAGTTGTGTGGGACAGGGGAGAAGAAGAGCTTACACTTAACACCCAGGACCAGGTAAGGTTATTAATTAGCAGCTTGTGACTGGCCCTGAAATTTGATTGATAACAGAAACAATACCCTGAAAATTAGGGTGTGTTGATTGGTGATAAGGCCTATGTGGATTCTGATGACACAGAAAATGTAGCAGGCATGCATGTGCTTATATGTTAGGGAGGACAGTGCAGTCTTGGTTTATGTCTGGGACAGATCAAAGTGGTGGTCATCAGGGCTTAGAAAGAGCATTTTTCAGTTGCGATCCTCTTAGTTAAAACTGATGCCTAGGTCACAATATAGTGTTGGTGGGGAGAACCAACAATTTATCAAAGTATTCCAGGTAAAATTAAGGAGTAAAATTTTAAGTCAAATACCGTGATAGTTACCAGTGAATGAGGAAGTTGAGAACCATCCAGATCTGGGGAGGAGGAGAGGATGCTGAGTGTTATATGACAATTTTAAAAGTTAGTAATTTTAGTAATTTGATAATGGGAGTGGGGCTTTGACTCAATGTACACAGAGCACATATTTTATATACTCAGGTCTCAGTTTCCATTCTCCTGAAACTGTAAGTAAATGAATATATTGGCAAAATAAATAAATGACTAATTTAGTATATGGGCCAATTCTGAACACATATTCAGGAAAGTTATGTGAAAATCACATTTGGATATCACACCTCCCCATGAGAATGATTCTTGTGTAAATGATAGAACCTAGAAAATACCAGTTTCTACAGTGTACAAACATATGACCTTGTAGATGCTAGCAGGAATGAATGTTAGTTCAGCTGTTTTATAGTACTGTACAGAGGTTTCTTGATAATCTAGAAACACATACTCCTTATGATCCAATATTTCAGAACTGGTTTTATATGTGATGTAATGAAATCTGTATATTATTTTGTTAAAACATTATTTGCAATCGATATTATTATAAAATATTATTATCAATGGGCAGATAAAGGAAATGTGCTTTATACAGACAATGAAGTAATATTTAATGCAAAAGATTAACATATTTTATTTGGGGAAATGAGTGTGAGAGGGGATGTCATTATTTTAGGTAAAATATACCAAGCAGGGACAAATGCCACATGGCTCCTCTCCCTTGTGGAGGTCAAAATGTCAATCCCATAGAAGGAGAGAATGGAGCAGTGCTCACTAGATCTGGGAAAAGTGGAGGAAGTTGGGGAGGAAGGGAATAATCATAAAATAGCAGAGTAAAGGGGTTTGATTTCCAGTATTCCGTAGCATTGTTGAGTAACTTCAGAATCTAGAAATATTTCCTTTACTTCAAAATAACATGACCAGAAGAATTTGAAAGTTTCCTGCCAAAGAAACATGAAAACTTTTGAGTGTATGGCTATGACACCTGCCTGGATTTTATTATCACACTTCATATACATGTATCAATTTATGATACTCTTCCTCATACACATTATGTGTCAATTAAAGTATTCAAAAAGACAATTGCAGACCTACCCTTGTTCTAACAGAGATGCCACCATTCAAAAAATGTGATAATACAACACAATTCATATAAAAGGTTATCAAAATGAACCACAATACTTTTTATTGAGGTAACATCAATGCATTAAAATTTCTCGTAATAAATTTTCACCATAGGTTTGAGACCAAGATGGAGAAAGAAAAAATTGCAGGGATGATATAATTTGGAGTCTAATACATATATACATGGGAGTGTAACAATGAAATTCCCTGCATCTTATACAAATAAAACTGTTTTTTTAGAAATGGAAGACAGGCAGGTCAACCAAGTCCTGCCTGGGGGTTGGAAGGAATGTGAGTGGGGAAGATGCAGGGAAAAGTGTAGGAGGTTGAATATGGGGGGAATATTACATACAAATATAAAATGGAAACATGAGACCTGTTGAAACTATTGCAGTAAGGAGGAGAGAGGCTATAAAGAATGATTGAGTGGTTGAATTCAACTATGATGTATTAACTTTAGGAAATATCACAATGTACCCCAATAAAACAATAATGAAAACGATTAAAATTTTTAGAAATAAATCAAATTTACATTATTCCATGTAGAAGTCCAAACTGAAGTATTGAGGCAAAAAGTCTAGTTTGCAGAAGTCACATCACTGTGCTCACTAAAAAAATAATTGTTCAATGTGTCAGTCAGTATTAATAAGGGATTTGGGAGCTCATCAGACAGACATAAGAAAGTAGGAAATTCCATTTATACATAATGTGGAGAAAATCATATAACAAATTAAACAAACAACATCATTTGCAAAGGTTTCCAAAATTATAAGGAATGTAAGATTGTTACTTTTTTCTAATACTACAGTGTGAAATCAGGCCTCACAATTGCAAGGCAGACACTCTCCCACCTGAACCCCTCTGACAGCCCTGTTTTGTGTTGGGTATGTTTCAAGAAATGGTCTTCCTAATTATTTGACCCGAGGATACAGTCATGAGATTTTAGCAACAAGCGAAGTTGATCCTTAAATGTCTCCTTTAGAAAACCTGAAGAATTATGGAGGGAAACATAAAGGAAAGAAGCTGTTACAAATTTAGTAATGAAAAATTCACATCTCCTAAATTTGTTGCATAAGTCATTGTTGACCAGTTTTACTATTTTAGACAAGGTCTAAACCAGATTTTAGGGTGACATTTAGGAAAGAGTGTAGAAATAAATAATCTAAACAGAACTGATGGGAATGTATATTAGTGACCAAACACTGGGAATTCTGTGCTAAGAGCTAGAAAACTAGACATCCATCTTGTCCTCTTCTTCCAACATCCGTGTGTCCAAGGGCTTCTAAGACTGTGATCACTTGACAGCAGAATAGGATTCCAGGACGTCCTCAGTGTCCTGAGGCCACACACAGACAGAGCTGACCTCCACCTTATACAGACCTCTGACCCTGGGTGTTTCGAAAAGGTGTCACATTCTCCCTATGCTCAGGTCATCATTGTCCACATGCCAAACAATTCCATGAGGATTGGGCACCTTCACCCTCTCCCTCTAGTGTCCTGTGTTGTGTGTGTGTGTGTGTGAGTGACAATGTGTGTGAGAGTATGGATGTGTTTGTGAGTGTGTAAGAAGTTCTGTGTGCATGAAGTTGTGTGAGTGTGCCTGTATGAGTGTAAGTGTGTGAGAGTATGTGTGTCTGAGTGTGTGTGTGAAGGTGTGTTTGTGTGAGAACGTGTATGACAGTATGTGATTGTGAGTGAGGGTAGGATGGTGTGTGTATGAGTGAGTGTGTGAGTATGTGTGTGATTATGTCTGTGACAGTATGTGTGGGTGTGTGAGTGTGTGTGTAATACAGCTCAGTTAGATCACAATTCTGAAGCATGCATTTCTCTATCTTTTCATTAATTTTAAGGTTTATGACAGTTTCTCAGCCCTACTCATATCTGGGGTTGAATAATTTCTCATTATTGTCTTCTGTAGGATGTTTGACAGCATCAGTGTTCTGCAAAAACTATACAATACTGACATACTTTTTAAATTATGATAATGAAACTGCACCTGGTCCTGGGGCTAAGTCTGTGCTCTGTGTGTGCGTTGCACCCCCTGCTGGTCAAAGCAGTCAATTTTCAGGTGATCCTCCATGTTCTAGTTCATTGTGGAACATGGGTGAAACAGGCTCATTGTGTCTGGAGGAAGAATCTGTGGACTACTGGTGAGAGACTGGCTTCTCTGTGTGCTGCTTTTGCTGCTTTCTCTCTTGTATAAGACATGTTGTCTTCAGAATAGAAAGACCACTTGACAGTCATCATGGTGGAGCCACAAGGACAGGGTCCACAGAGCTCTAGACACTGTCCACAGAACTCACAACACTACGGGTGACCCATCTGCAGGTCTTCCCAAAGCCACAGCGTATGCAGATGACTCCATGACAGACTGCACCAAGCACTGTCAGCTCTGTGCTCCCGTTTCATTTTGTCTGTCAGTCTTATTCACAGGTTACTAATACCTGTGTTCATTTCCCAAGAGAGTTCTTTCACAGAGGACAGCAGGAGCCCTGGGCTGTGGGGACTGAGAGGTTCCACCAGCATTTCAATGGGCTTTCAGGAGACAGAACATGAGAAACAACTGAGCTCCAGATACTTGGCAGAGCTCTGTGCTTTAGACCACAGTGGTCACAATTTACATTTTCTTTTTGAACAAACAAAGACAAAAGGGAGAGGTGAGAATGGGAATAATTGAGGAAAAAATGAATCAGCTAAAACAATACAATGGGTGATTCCTGAGACTGATTTGCACAATTATATGGGGGGGGGAGGGAAAATTTGAGACTGTTTAGGACTTAAGAGTCAGTGATCTGCTTCTCCTCACTCTTTTTGACAATTTGAATCCTAACCACTGTCCTAATCAGGGTTCTCACTGAGTCTCTGCAGATGGAGTTTGTTCTTGTCATTGTTTCTGGAGAAGGTGAATCTGCCTTTCACCAATATACCACGTTCAGTTGTGGGACTGCTGTCTTTATTTCTAATTAAACTAACCTACACCAGCCCCTGCCCTGGGGCCTCATGGATCAACTCATGTAATTACTGAAGGTGAATGAGAGGTTGCACAGGAGTCTCCTGGAATCTCCAGGACACATCAAACCTCCTCCTGACTGCACCAGTTGCACATTACAACACAACTGCAAACAGAGAATCTTGGTCAGGAAACAGGCACACATACCCATTTCCACTCACTTATGTCCACTCAGAAACTTAATATCACTGATTCTCCATAAATCGCCTTTTAAAATAGCAACAAGGAAAAGCCACCTCAGCCCTAACTCCATGCTGAGAGGTCTGTGTTCATTTCTGGTCACTGTGTGGGATTAGCTGGGAATCCAGTGCTGGGCTCCTCTCCCAGAGGATTCATATTTCCTCCTGCTGTATAGCTATGTTTGGGTAGAAGTCTCAGAGAGGGCAGTGCCAGCAGGAGATAGGAGAGTCTTGGAGGGGGAGCGGTGATTATCATGATGACATAAAAGAAAGTATATTTCTCCAGTGGAATGAGTTTAGTTCTATATTCATAAACTTTCATTTCACCTTACTTTATTGCATTTACAAAAACATGCAATTAATGAGCTAATGTTATCTCCCTTCTGTGGAAGGAAAGGTGTCAAAATACTCACTCTGTGCTACTCTCCAATATCTGATGTCATGCAATCGTGTTTGGGGCTTGTGCGCCTCAGTGAAGAAACCACTGCCTCCGGTACAGATCCTGAACAAGTAAGGTTTGCAGGTAAGGTTCCCACAGTGAGAACAGGTGTGACTTTTCTTCATATTCACTCATTTCTATTAGAGAAAAGAAAGAGAACCAGGCTTCATACAAAGGCATGTTTACACGTCTCTGTCATTTCCTGTGTCATTGTCCAGAAGTCTGTTACTCTCTTACGACACATATTGTTAAAGTGTAGCCATGTTTCTTAGGAAGAATGCATGTAGTGAAATACACATTTATGAAATGTGTACTTAGTCAGTGATAATATTCATGGAGAAATAGACAATTGTCAATACAAGCATGCCCATGAACAATTATTTAAGCTGGCAGCCACTCAGCTGTCTCATGTCCAAAGGCTGAGCACCAAGAACAAAGAGAGTATAGCAGGGAGGAGGATCAGAAGAAAACAGACTAGGTCTGAATCCTGAGAAAGTAGAAGGGTGATAGGGATGGCATAGCAGAAAGATAAAACCTGAGGAATCTAAACAGGAAGAAGGTCACATAGCACTGGGTAGGGGAAAATGTCATGTAGCACTAGGGTAAATTAGCCAATATAATTAATACAACCATATATGGATTAGATCTTGCTTTTTGCTTCTGTAACCTGCTTGCAAGTGTATATAAGGTGAGAATATTTTGTTCTCAGTGCGCAGCATTTGGAGTCTGCTGAATCTGTGCTGCTGTGATAAAACACTGCTTCCTGCTAAATTGCCTTAGTGTGTTGTATCTTAGTTTGCAACTTCCTGCAACATTTCTTGGGAACTCCCCTGGGATTGCAGAGACAAGGCGAGTAGTCACCTCCACTGTCACCAGGGGCCTCCCCCCAGACTGACAGGGGGAGTTCCCACCAGGTGCCAATGTACAGCTTGATCTGGAGGAGGATTCGTCCTTTGGGCAAGTCATGGTGAGGGCCTCAGATGCACAAGGGACCCAGTGAGATGCAGGAAACAGTGAGGGATGGAAACACCACTCATCAATCTGGTATGAACCCAGGTTTGATTTCAGACCAGCCTCAGGAGGCAGAAGGGGAGACGGATCACCTCACAGAGACCACTAGTTACCACTCTAACCATGGTGAAACTGTGCCTCTAAGGTTTAGCGAGCGAGATGGAAGTACTGGGCTGTGCGAGTGTTTGAAAGTGCTATCCTGCGATGCAGCCCAGTTGGAAAACTAGTGAGGAATCCTGATCATTGGGTCCATGGCCAACTCATAAGGTCCATTTTCCTGCTGAAAAATCCCTGGTTTGTTCTATCATGCCAATCTCATAATCACGTTTGATTTACCAAAACCTGTTCTCCCCACGCACACTGCTACATTACTGCATGGTCACAGGGAGTATTTTCCAAATTGTTAAGTTCCGTGCTGCATTGATGAAAATCTATGATTTTCTAACTTGCAACTCCAAGTCATTTCTAACTTGCTCATTTCCACAGCTGCTTCCACACCTGTAGGTAAAAGTTAAAGCTGCACCACACCTGCTTTAGTCTGTGCTAAGGTAAGAAAACACAACACACTTGGTGATCATTGTATCGTAGACAATTATCACTCACAGTTCTTGATCCTGGGAAGTCCAACATCAAGATCTTGGTTCTTTCACTATTTGGTAAGTCTGGTACTTTGCTGCCAAGCTGACAAGTCTATGCCTGGGTACATTCAGAACCCTTTTCTGAGACCTTGTGAGGAAGAAGTCCCATGGTAACATGCAAAGACACCAAAACCAGAGCAAACCACATACATCTAGAAATCTGTTGTACTTCTGAGACCATCCCAAGCTGGATGCCCTACGCTTTGGCAGTTAAACGGCCCAGATTCATGAAAAAACAATGGAGAGTGGGCACATCTTCAGTATCTAGAAGCAGCTGACAGAGTGAACAACCCTGAACAGAGGCCTCGGCCACAATATGCTTCAGGCTTTTCCACAACTGAAGGACAAAGTGGAGAATGGAAATGCTGCAGGTGAGGTGCTGAGAGTGGGCAGTTGATCCTGAATTTGTCTCTGATGTTTGCTACTCTCCAAGCACTATAACATGCCTTCCCCATAGAGCAGAGTGGGATTCCTCCAGGTGTCTACTCAATTGCTGTCCATTCTGCCATGGCCTCCAGCCAGAAAGCTGCCTCTTAGATTTTCCAAGGTTCCAGGGAGGTTGGACTGGCTGAGTTGTCAAGAGTAAGTTGCTTCTGATTGGATACTCTGCCAAGGATATTTGGTCTGTGATGTCATGAGGTACTTGTTTCTGATTGGCTCCTCTGGCAAGGGAAATTGGATTGATTGTGATGTCATGAGGAAGTCACTTCTGAAGGATCTTCTGACCAGGAAATTCCTCTGAGACCATACCTTTCTCAACTGTCAGCAACCTGAATGATAGACACTGGGTGCCATCTTCCTGCAAGTTGATAATTATTCTCCTCCAATATCCCAGGTGAAGTTTCTAGGACCACCTTGGATAAAGCTGAAATAGGATGTTATTTTTGATAATTTCTAAAAAAGGAATAAAGATTCACTAGATATGAGGTAGAGAAGGAATGTCACTTGACAGTTGAAAAACACCACAGGAGTTTTAGACTTCTTCTGCCATTACTGGTAATTTTACATTGGTCAAGTCAGCTCAACTCTCAGAAGCCCATCTTTCATGATAAAAAATGGTGGGTTACCCTGAAAAGTTAACCACCAGGAATCAATGGATTCTGTCTTTAATTAAGATATTCTGTATCTATAACTCTATCTACCTGCAGGTTTCTCTTTCTGTGTCTCTCAGTCTTTTGATCTCTCTCTCTCTCTCTCTCTCTCTCTCTCTCTCTCTCTCTCTCACTCTCTGAATCATTTCCTCCTCAGCCCTCCAACCCAAAGGCATATGAGACATCTTACAAACAGGGTAGGACTGGTTCATCCTGAGAAGCTCCTCTAATTGTGGTACCCATTGACCAATATCTCCTGTCCTGGCAGCAGTCTCTGCCATTTCAAAGTTCCTACAGCAATTATCACAGCTGTAATATGATGGAGAAGACACTGGTTACTCAATCCTGGTGTGAAGCTCTTCCTCCAGAGCCCATCTCCCTCTGGTCTACAGCCATACTCTGGAACCCTTTGGCACCATCTACTGGCCAGAGGATCACTTAAACCTGCATTTGGTTAATTCGGACAAAGGAAGCAAACCATTCACATTTCAATTGGCATGTAATTTTGATAATTCCCAAAAACCTAAGAAGCCATACCTAGTTTGTGTTATAGAGACAAGGACACAAGTTTGACAGTGAAAGTAGTCCTAGATGTTCTATTTCTTTCATCCATTACTAAGAGTTTTAACTTGGGCCAGTCAATTCAGCTCTTACAAGCCAATCATTGGCCAACATAGGATCATCTTTTTGGTGACCAAATCCTTCACAAACAGGAGTCAAATGACTGTTTTTTCTTAGTCTCTGTCTCTCTTACAAAACATACACTCAAAAATGAGCAAATCCCTGCATTCTCCTCACACCAACACACACAAACCAAGACACACACACACACACACACACACACACACTCTCAAACACACTCCCTGAGTATTTTGAAAGAATGTGAAATTACACTTCATAATTAATTTATTAACTACTATAACGTGAGCATGATCTTCCTGTAATATTTAATATGTACTGATTGGGTAGCAGAGTTCAATGGGAGGCTGAACACCACAGTTTCAGACAGTTCTGGCCCTGACAGTCAGTTCAAGGATCACAAAAGGAGCTCAAGTCCAAACAGGGAAGAACAGTGAGGACAAGGCTAATTCTGTGTGCATTCTGAAACCCCTTCTCAGACCTTGGGAGGTAAAAGTCACTTGACACCATGCTAAGACACCAAAACCACTTCTGAAATCCATTAGAACCTGGATGCCCTACAATTCAGCAGGTCAACTGCCAATATTCTTTGAGAACTATGTAGGCTGAGTAGATCTTTGGTATCTGGAGGCAGCTGACCCAGTCCAAAATGTTACATAGGATCCACAGCCACTCTACTGCTCCAGGCTTCATCACAGCTGAAAGAGAAAGTGGTGAGTGCCAACCATGCATCAGTGGTGCTGAGAGCAGGCACGTGACACTGCATTCACCTCTCAAGTCACTGCTTACCAAGCAACATGATGTATGTTCTATCTTCGCTCTCAAAACTGAACTAGCATAAAGATTGATCCACCCTAATTTCCTAATATGCTGGAGACAGGGTTGTTCTTTTCTCATTTCATTACGAAAGACATTCATCCATGAGTATAGCACCCAAAACATCCACAAAAGGCTTGGGATTCCATAAACTGCAACAGGGTTACAGTGCAAATGTCTGATATCCTTGCAAAGTTGATTAAGTAAGAATTACATGCTGATGGCATTATGGCTGAAAACCAATCTGGGGAGCAGGGGGATTGCAAGGCAGTACTGGATTTCATGTGCATCTCAAGGATGGCCTGGAACCCACAAGGATTTCAGATTTGGGCTGGGCTGCATTGTGACTCCAAGGACTGACTGGGCAACAGACAGAATTCAATGGCAAGCTGAACAGCACAGTGAGTTTCAGACAGTCTAGGGTCTCACAGTCAGTTCAAGGGTGGCCTGGATCACCAAAAGAGCTCAAGACTAAACTGGGCAGCACAGTGAGTACAAGTCTAGGTCTGGGTACATTAGGAAATCCTTTCTCTGATCTTGTGATGCAGAAGTCCTATGGTGTCATGATGAGACACCAAAACCAGAACAAAACACCTACTTCTAGAAATCCCTTCTGCTACTGATATCCATCAGAAACTGGCTGCCATATGCTTTAGCAAGTCAACTGCCTATGTTCTTGGAAAACTACTTTGGCTGAGTAGATCTTTGGTGTCTGGAGGCAGCTTAACATGTCCAAAGCAAATACACAGGGGCCAGTAGCTACCGTACCATTCCTTCAACACTTCTGAAGGTGGAGGTTGAGAGTGGAATCCCTGTGACTGTGCCTCTTAGATTGGACACATGACCCTTAATTCAATTATCCTGACATGCCTTCCCCAAAGAGTTGGACTAGATTCCTCCAAGTGTCTATTTCATTAATGTCCCTTCTTCCATGGCCTCAAGCCAGATAGCTGATCATCAGCCTTTTCACAGTTCCAGGGCACTTGTACAGACTGTGATGTCATGAAGAACTCCTTTTGATTGGATCCTCTCAGAAGGGCAGTTGGACTGACCTTGATGTCATGAGGAACTCAATTCTGATTGGATCCTCTCACAAGTGCAGTTGGACAGACTGTGATGTCATGAAAAAGTTGCTTCTGATTGGATCCTCTGGCATCATCTTCATGTAACACCTAACATGAACTGATAACAGAATCCCAGAAACTATACTGTATTATTTTTTTAAACTTAAAAAATGGTTGTATGAGACAGCAACATCATACTTATGAAGGAGGAAACACAGCGTAAATATGGAAAGTAATTACTACCAATTCCAGGCAAACCATGAAAACTAACTTTCTGTTTTCTCTGTGTATGCATGTGGCTAGTGAAGATACTTCTTATCAACACACCCATAGCATATGGTGGCTTGTATCTTTGGGAATAATATTTTGAATACTTAACCATATTCTGATGCGGATGCTTAGGACAGCCCTTTTATGGGTGTTAAATAGTCCATTCTACTGCTATAATTTTTGACTTCATGAGTTTATGGATAAAGAATTATTTCTTCTTTTATGCTTCTATTTAGAGTTCTATCAAATTTTTTTCTCAACATATAGATTTAACTTCCTTAGTTATATACATAAAATAGAAGTATGGTTCATATGTAAAAATCATTTTAATATTTTAAGAGACTGGTAAGCTCTTCCCAGAGTGACTATGTTATTTATATTCTCGTCAGTATTACATGAGTGTGATAATTTCTACCATCCTCATCAACACTAGATGATAATTGTAATTTTATCATATGCATACATTTTGGCAGAATACTAACAAGACTAAACAAAAGAAATTCCTAGAAAGTCTTTGTCATTGCTTCATGCCACTATTGATTAAAATAATTCAGAATTTAGAAAGCTGTAAACATAGGAAATAGATTTATATTCCCAGGGAGGTTGGCAAGGAGAAAACAGAAAAAGAAAAGTGATAGTGAAGCCGGGTATTGGAGGAAAACCTATAATCCAAGTTACTCAGCACACAAAAACATCCTGAGAGAACAATTAGAGAGACCCTATCTCATAATCAAAGTACTAAGAATACCACTGGGTGTGGATCATGTAGTGCAGCCAGTTTCTCATCAGGCAGGGATCCCTGCTTTGCTCCACAACAGTGCACAAAAGGGAAAGAGTTAATGACTCTTCTCTTCTTTTTGGAGATTTGGAAATGATCTAATCCATGCACGTTTATATTTCCCTAGGCCTGGGTAACCCCTGTCCCAGATCCAGTCTGAATCCCAAAGACGGCCCTAGTCATGGAATTCCATGGAATCTCTTTCCTGATGGCAAATCTGTCACTCATATCCACAGAGCTCCCTCAGTTTCTGCTCCTTGTGATCTCAGCAGAAACATTTCTTCCCTTGTCATTGACACAGGTCTTTCTTTTATAACAAAGGTTTACTGCATAAAATTATGAGATTATACACTATGAAATAATGGGTTTCATTGGGATATTCTCATATATGAATAAAATACAATTTGCTCCTATAGACCCTTAGGTATTAGTTCTTATTGACCCCTTTCTCTTCCTCCTCTAGTATCCCTTCTACTCTGTGGTCACCATTTTATTTTTATGCCCCTAGATTACACATATGAGAGCAAGCATGCAAGTCTTGTCTTTCTGAGTTTGGTTTAGTTCACTAAATATGAAGATCTAGAGATCAGTTTGTTAAAACAAACTTTATAGTTCAGAGACATAGGTGGTACTGATAGTGACAATATACATATGAATCAAAATTGTATATGTCTGTGATCCTCAGGGATCCTGTCACCATGAACTGCAAACCTAAGAAATTGTCCAGGACACATCTTCCTAACATCCCTATGTCCAGGGGACTCTAAGGCCTGAGTCATCTATAGCAAACTGGGAGTCAAAGTTGGTCTCTGCACAGCCTGTCTTCAGGTTACTGAGGCCAAAGATAAAGAGCTGCCATACAGTTTCCAGGGTATTTGTGGACCCTGCCTGAACTTTGCAAAGTGTTCTTCATAAAACTGCATCCATTCTGTCATAGAATCATTGTCAAGTCCCCACTGGCCACATGCAAGTAAGACCTGCATGAGGAGTGCACACCTCTGAAATTGTGTATGTGTGTGTGGGGCGCAATTCTGGCTGTATTTTTTTAAACTAATTAGAGAAGGATAGCTCATATATATCAAAATGCATTCTGAAAACTTTGGATTATGACCAGTATAGAGAAATTGGGACAGAAGTTCTCAACCTCAGCCCTACTGAAATTTGGAGTCTGAAAGTTCTTTGCAGTAGATATTGCCTTGTATGTCAAATGTTTGACAACATGGATGGTTTCTAAAATCTACATGTCAGTATTAAAATCCTGTCCTATATTGTTATAATGAAAATTGTGCAGACATTGTCAAAGGTCAGGGGAAATGGAGAGTTCTGTAATATGAGTGGACCAGCAGCTCACACAGCATTGCCTGCATCAACCCAAGGGAAAGGAACTGAATGGGTGAGAATTTGGTGAGTACCTGTTCAAAAAGAGGACAAGGAGATCCAGCTGAAGGTGGAGGAGAAACATTTGTGTCACTGATGTTTAAAACTTTACAACTAATAGCCCCATATACTAAACTCTGTGACAAAAACTCCTTCATTTGAAATAATAATAGTGAATGTCATCAAGCTTGATCTCAAAGAAGGAAAATTCCTGGTGTTTTGTAGCGGGATAGATTTACTATGCATAATGGTATCAAGTAAGGGGATGGCTGGTCAGGAACCACAGAATCAGAGAAGAACATTAATGCCTTTTTCTGCATCTTCTTCAGGGCTAAATGTGAGCAAGCTGAGTACTAATTGCTCCCTGCTGGTCTTGAGTGATAGTTCATGGAGTTTTGTGTCTGGACTCTCAACTGAGTAGTAACAGAAGACCTGGATGAACCTTAGCCTGTCTCCAAAGGAGAGAAGTGATGGAGGTGATTCTGTGACAGTCAGGTCAGAATAATATCAGTGATATCTTCACATACTGATCTGAAAAAGGCATGTTACCTTTGACAGGTTATGTTTATTTTTATAAATATTTGAAGTATAGAAGACCATTTGAAATCCTTGGCCTACAGTGAATCTGAAGATTTTGTTGTCAGAAGCATTCCCTGTGGCCAGCAGAAACCACACCTGATGTCCAGGCATAGGAGTTTATCACTGGTATTGAGATTGGAGACTAAATTGCTCCCTCTGAGAAGAAGGTAGACACCAGATACAGTTGAGAAATAAACCTAAGAAGAATTGTGAAGATTCGTTTCAAAAACATCAAATCAGTTCCGAGATTGCTGGATTTAAATACATTCCTCCTCATGGTTCACTGATACTGGGTTACCTCAGTCCTGGATCTTGTCTGAATCTTCCTGACTGTCCTAGGCATGAAGACCAAATCAAGAAACCTCCATGAAATCTCTTTTCTGGTCAGACAAGGCTTGCTAGGATAAACTTAGCATATTGAGTATCTGGTCCTGAGGACCACTGCAGACTATTTCTACCACCATAAATGACATCTCAGCATTTATACAAGTAAGAAAGTGTCTTCCTATAAAAGTTTTTATTGCTGCATAGAATCATGCAATTACACAATAAAATAATATTTGGGTTTCTTTGCAATGTTTTCCTGTATGAATCATATAAAATTTTCTCATACTGATCACCAATTACCCCATTCCCCTCTCCTGTTTTTGCATCCTGACACCTTCTGCTTCTTTGCTAGTCTCCCTACCACTCCAATATCATCTTTTGCCCCTAGATTACACTTATGAGAGAAAACACACTATCCTTGTCTTTCGGAGTCTTGATTATTTCCATAAAAATGAAGATCTGGAGATCATCTGGTGAATACAAACTTTTCTAATTCAGAGACACCAGTGGTTAAACACAGAAACAGAGAACCAGAATCTCCTAAGGGAATTTGACCTAGAGAGAGAAAAAACTAGACTGATAGGAAATCAGCACTTAACCTTCCTTTGCACCTGCACTTGGACAGATCCTGGACTTGGTGTGTTCTGCCTGCCACCTGCTGGCAATGACCGTCACTGCAGTGAGTTTTGAGTCTGGGCTCACACTGCATTCCCATCATTGTGCATCTTGCACAATAACACATGACCGTATCCTCGGCTCTCATGCTGCTCATTTGCAGGTAAGTAAAACCTTTGGAATCATCTCTAGAGATGTGAATCTCCCTTTCTCAGAGACTGCATGGAACATGAAACTACTTTTTTGCCTTATAGATGAGACCCATTCTAGTCCAGTCCCTAGAACCTGTAAGTGAGCCCTGGGGCTGTGTCTGAGAGTCTCAGGGACCCCCAGTCTACATCAAGCTTCTCCCAGGCTCAACCAGGTGAACTGCACATTGGACATCTGCAAATACAGAGAATCCAGGTCAGGAAACTGCCACAGATACTTACTGTTTCTCCCACTCTTGTCCACTCACACACTCAGTATCTCTTGTTCACCATAAATTACAAGTTAAAATAACCACAAGGAACCCTCAGCTCAGCTGCTACTCCATGGTGTGTGGTCTGTGTTGTGGGGATCACTGCATGGGATAAGCTGGGAATCCAGGGCTGGGCTCCTCTCTCCCAAACCTGTAGGATCAGGGCTGGGCTGGTTTTCATGAGCAGAGATAGGCCCTATTTGCATGTTCCCCTGCTATATAGGAAGCTCTGGTTGAAAGTCTCAGAGAGGGCAGGACCTAGAAGAGACAGGAGCATCCTGGAGGACAGTGATGATCATGGTGGCAAATGTTTTTGTGTATTGGGCACTGATGTATTTTAACATGGAGTGATTTGACAGTCTATGAAAACAGTTTATTATTCTAATTGAAATCTTCATTGGTGTTTAAAATTGTTCTCACTTCATGATTTTTACCAAGTAAACTTTTAATAACCATTCAGATGTAGTGATCTGAGAAAAAGTTGCGCTTCCACTAACAACAAGCACAACAATAACAAGAAGGTGGGAAAAATTTCAAACTAACAAATTCCCTTCAGCTCCAATTACTTCACTTCTTACAAATATTAGATTAAGTTCTAATGCATGCACATTGCCAATTCATGCATTCAAATCATAGCTTCCCATCATTTACCCCAATACTATCCTTCTCACATATTAATACATTAATTTGTTCTATCTAGATCTAGAATTTTAGCTCACTTATGCATCAGTTTAAAGGTTTAAATCATCATCTGATCAGATGTGAGTGAGACTCCAGGTATGATTCTCCCCAGTGCACTTGTTAAATGGAAAGTATTGAGTACTTCCATAATGTGAGCATAGAATAGACATTCAAATAAAAAGGGAGAATAGAAAGGAAGCAAGTGATATCGAGTCTGATGAATCCAAAATCCCACTGGACAGCATTGAACCTTGGGCTCTGGAGTCATCCCCTTAGAATTAGTTTCCTGTGTCCATGCACACTGTGATGGATTTTGGCTTTGCTTGGTGGTGTGCCCATGGTTCAGGGCCATGTGTTTATCATGTGGCATCTCTTAATCTCATTCAGAATGCATTATGTTCTCTTTAACTTGATTTATTCCTCTGTGGTTGAGGTGTCCAGTATCTGCAAGTGCTGTGTGTAAAGATGACAGATAGTACCTACTACAGGAGGATCCTGAGGAACTGACTGATGAGGTTTTGTTGGAAGAGAACAGAATGGGAAAGGGGAGGAAGGTCAGGAGAAGATGAAACTGCAGTAGATAAATGAATGAATGTCCTACAAGGAAACTCACAGTGGGGTTAACAGATGTTTTTGCAGACTTCAACAATCTCCTCTCACTGCTTTCACATATGGCATCCTATGATGACATGTTTTCATTAGTACACAGAAACTTTCATGGTGCAATGTGTGCTTTAATATATTACATGATTAAAAAGAAACACACCAAGCAAATATTCATGACATGTCTCTGAAAGTGTGATACCTCCTTAATTAAAGCCTGAGCTGGTCTTGGGGCTCTGTGAAGGCACTGCTATCCAGGAGGTGAAGGTTGCTTGTATGTTGTTGCCACTGAACTCCTTCCACTACTTGAGGCATGGAGGTGGGTGGCATTGATTCTGGTAGTCCTGACCTGTGCAGAACTAGGCTCATGTCAATGTTCCTTTATTAATTAACATACTGAAATTGTACATTAAAATTAAATTATATTTCAAGAAATACACTAAATTGTATAAAGTTATTGCACTGAGTGTAGAGTGCACATGAAGTCTATAGTGAGCACTGAGGCATCCTCACCTCCCATCCATCCCCACTCTCTGACTGACTACCTGGCCAACTCCAGTTCTGCAGGCTCCATACATAGTAAATGCTGATATGTTTGCCTGCAAATTATACCCTGGGGCCATGTGTATAGTCATCTTCTCAGTGTGCTAGTGTGGATTCAGAGTATTTTATAAGGTGGACCACAGGGAATTTCACTGGTTTAGGGCCTAATCTAGGATACGTTGATGTACTTCTTGTGGATTTTGTGTGTGTTCTCATGAGAGTGAGTTTATGCAAGAATACCCTGAACCTGGTTGACTCATCCTGTCTCACTGTGTCATTCTTGTTCACACATTCCTGCTATCAAGGTTCCATCTCTATGAGGTTCTCACCAGAGCAAGTTAATGTTGTGCCACACATTGAATCTACAGAAATGTGAGAGGAATACATGTGTTCTGCTTGTACACTTGTGTGGTCTCAAGTTATTTGTTCTAAAAACAAAAGTTAAGTTCTTTGTGCCTATAGTTGTGGATGATTTTACCTTATGATGATTGCTATGATGATTATAATGATGATGGTTATGGTACTAAGGTTTCAACTCAAAGTTTAGCTCTTTATAGGCAAGCCCTCTACTGTTTGAGCAATGCCTTCACTTATGTTTGCATTTTTCCTAAGTAATCTACTTTGTGATCCTCCTATTATAGGCATAACCATCTCACTGAGCTGACAGACATGTGCCAACAGGCTTCTTATTTTTTTCATCAGATTGGGACTTGAGGATCATGCTTGGTTGTCCTCCAACTGGTCCTCTTTAACCATTATAGCTTTGGATGAGAGACATCCTTCACTTTCCACATAAGTTAGGATTACATTTGTGAGACATGAGTGCTACACTATATTTTGAATATTATTTTTAATGTTCCTTTAAGTTTAGATATATTACTACTTACACTTGCCATTGTAATTCTATCTCCTCTAGATTTAAGTAAGACAACTCTTCTTAAGACTGAAGTGTAGGAGCAATAGGTTTCACTGTAGCCTAGGATTGCCGCAGGCAGGATGCCCATGTTTGTGTAGGCTCACTCTATGTGATCACACAATGACAAAATTATCTAAACATATCCTCCTCATTCAGTGACACATGATTGTATCTGATAAGGTTGATATTCACTCTAAATTCTTACATGGAACAGTCCATTTTTGACACTTCCAGCTTGTTTAGCAAGCACCTCCAATCCCTTTCACCCTCTGTCCATTTCTCAGCTCCAATGCTCAGTACACATCTTCAGGTGTTTCTTAAAGCAGCATCACCACCTTGCTACTGTACATATCTTGGTCTGTTTGTCATTCTGTGAGAAAATATAACAACCTAGGTAACTTTAAAATCATAGACATCTCCTGCTCACAGTTGTGGAGGTTGGGAAGTCCTAGTCCAATGTTCTGGTGGTGAATCTGGAAAGGCTGGTTTCTGTCTTCCAAGGTGACATCTTGTTGCCACAGCCTCACATGGTGAGTGAGGTAAGCACAGTGCAGTCACATGGTGGAAGGAAGGAACAGTGACAATCTCAAGTTCTCAAGATATTTATAAGGGTATGAAGGCAGAGTGCTCATGGGGACTGACATAAGATAATCCTCACTGTAGTCTCAGCATTTCATAAACATTGATGACATGCACACCTGAGCAGCTTTCCCCAAGTAGCACAGAGAGCACAGCCATGAATTTGAAATTTTACCGTTGCTCTACTGTCCTTATTTCCTCCTTTGCTCCTTCCCCACCATGTTCCCAAGCAGTTCCTGATATTGACCTCCCTTGGTCCTCTAGGTCAGGATTCAGTTTCTAGAAGTTAAGGGAGTGAAGCCATGCATTATGCACTTCTCTTTGATCTGTCACTGGGCATGATTAATCAAGAATGCCACAGTGCCCAGGCATTTACAGGATTAATGATAGCTGACATTTTATGAGTTAATTAGATACAAATTGTTTACATGTTGAATTGCTTATGGGTATTGCATTGTTCTCAGGTTCTGACTCTACAAGTAAGGCTTCAACTGAGGTTAGCAAGGTGGGCTTCTGTGAATCCAGCTGCTCTCATTCATAAAGCAACAAACAAAGCAGGAAACACTGATTATTGGTATAGAATCCACAACCCATCAGAGATCAACAATTATAAGCAAATCACTAACCTTCTGGGTACTGACAATGCTTAGGGAGAAACTTAGTACCTAGGAATGATGCCACATGGCAGATGCAATCAGAAATAACAAGCTAGTACAACCTTACAGAAGAAAATTTCCAAGGACTCCCAAAGGACATGAGTTCAAAAGACGCTATATTCATAAATGGTCTGAAAACTTACATCAGTAGGGTTAGAGTTCAATTCAAAGTTTTGTTTCCTGGTTTAGGGTTTATTCCAGTTCTCCACTAACCCCAAGGGAAGTACATGCACCTCTACGCTACTGTGCAATACTCACCAGCTCATCACATGACAGAAATACATAACCTGCAGGGTTGAGACTTCAGAGTCAGCAACTTGGTCATGAGGGAGAACAGAGGTCTGGGGGAAACAGACCTCTTCCCAAAGCCACCTCCCCTCTGTTCCTAAGTAGTAAGTGTTTCACCTTCAATCAGGACAGCACACCAGGAAGCTGAGTGCACTGTAGGAACCCTTGCAGATGTGGTAGTGAAGAACTGGGAAAAGCAAAACCAAAGCACACCCTAGGTGACAGGTAACATATCAGGGCCCCATGTCACTTCTGTGTCCCTTTCCCAACATTCACAATTATCAAGTGAGTATAAACCTTAAGTGGACCTGGGTGGGCACAGTGAACTAGATCTTCTTGAGGAGAACACAGTACCCTCTTCTGGGGTACAAAGAAGAGGGAATGTAGTTCTGGTTTTCAAAGCCCCCAGAATGCCCAGCAAAACTCTAATTTTATAGAAATTCCACAGAATAATCCTGTGAGGCATCAGGTGTGGTGATCTCTAGAATAAAATAAGACAATAATGTGCTAACATACAGTGTGGTGTTAAGCATGTAGGAATTAGAGAAAATAAAGCTGACAGGATAACAGGAAGACAAAACTCATATGGAGAGAGAATCAGAATGACAATTCATACAGATTTGGGACACATGAAGTTGAACAGAAACGTGAAAAACTTCATAATTGCTGTTAGAAATTCTGAAGAAAGTGTAGGCTTAATGAAGATCACCTAGGCAAGTAAGCTGAGGGGTGGAACTGAAGGAAAATGAAGTGGAAATGCCTGGTGCAATCACAATGAACACAAGGAGAATTGCACACCTTTCACAGTTTCATTATAGGATTGGAGTCCACATTGAAAAGAAGCAGAAGCTGAGGACCTACATGAGGGTACACCTGCAACATAAAGAGAGAGTTGAGGCTTCCAGAGACCACCAACCTGAGGCATGTGATACTTGAGGGTCTGGGCTATAACACTAGGAGGGAGAGAAGTTCCAGGGCAGAGTCTGCAAGAACCCATGAAGAGAGTGGAAAGATTTAGAAGATGACTACACTGGAAAGCTTAGACTGTTGAGAGGAGAGGAAAAGAAGAAATCTGGATAGAAATGAGAATTTGATGGCTGTAAGCCTGGTCACTAGATGAGCTCATGGGAGCCTCTGGGGGTTCAGGAGCTGAAGGAGTCAACAGCAGAAGCCCAGACCAATAGGGATGTCTCACACCCTCTCACACCCAAATCCTGAACTTCACGAAGGACACCTGAAAACTCAGAGAAACCAGATGGAACTGCTACAGGTGAACTTGATGCACTAGGGAAATTCCATTAAGCATAATGAGGAGGGAAGCCAAGGCCAGCACAAAAACCAGGTTGTTGACATTGAGGAAGGACACAGGCTTGGGGTGGCCCCACTCCAGGCTCTGCAGGGATGAGACATGAGCAGCTTTCATGAGTGGGATTGACCATGTCTGTGACTTTCTCCCTATACACACACAGGACGCCCAGCAGTGCTCATAACTCCTGCCATCTGGACTCCAAGAGGGCAGGTAACAATATCTCCTGGGATTTTCTGCTCAGGGTGACTGCTGACCTCCATTACTTTTCTCTATTCTGCACATAAGTAACTGTGATTACAAGATGGACACTTATCACCTTAACAAAATAGCCCAGTGTGATCTCCTCCTGCTGCCTGATGCCCATCAGCATGCAGGATTGGACTTCTAGTACAGGTGCAGCAAGGTCACTCTGAACAACCCCCAAAGCCACAGAGGAAAGAGGTGACTCCATGACAGACTGGACAGAGCAAGGTCAGCTCTGTGCTCACACTACATTTTGTTTGTCAGTCTTTTTCACAAGTTAATAATGACCATGTTCATTTCTCACAAGAGTCCTTGCACTGAGGACAGCAGGAGGACACTGGGCTGTGGGGACTGAGAAATCCCTCCAGCCTTTCCCTACAGCCTGCAGGAGACACAGCCTGAGACACACCTGACCTCCAGCTATGTGGGCTTTGTCCTGGGATTTAGAGCACAGATGTGACAAATACTATTTTCTGGATGAACAAAGGAAAATGGGATATGTAAAAAGGATTGGTATTGAACAAGAAAAATGAATTAAATAATATAAATGGGTCAGCTCTGAGGGCATTGTGCCTAGTTCCTCACAGAAAGAGGGGAAGAGAGACCCCTGTTAGGTTTTTTGCATCACTGAGAGAAGTCTGAAACTCCTCTTTTTCACAACCTGAATCCTAATGTCTGTCCTAATCAGGGAATCCCACAGAGTCTCTGATCTTTTATTGGAAAAAGACTTAACCTGGAGTTCTGAGCCAGTGTAGGACCTGACCAAGGCAGAGTCACTTCTTCTCCTAAATGTGACATTCTACACCTTGTTCATGTCAGCATATACCTTTTTTATTTGGAAAATAACAATAAAATAGAAGTATTTATGTTTAAAGTTATAAAACCCTTTTGTCATGGCAGCACCTGGCACAAAACTGACTTTGAGATCAGTGTGTGCAGACCGCCACCTTCTGGTCACGCACAGCACTGCAGGGAGGTTTATGTCTGGGCTCACACTGAAGTCTCCTCACTGTGCCTGTTGTACAGTAATACACGGCTGTGTCCTCGGCTCTCAGGATGTTCACTTGCAGATACAGCTGGTTCTAGTTATTGTCTCTGGAGATGGTGAATCGGCCCTTCACAGAGTCTGCGTAGTACGTGCTACCACCAACACTGTTAATTTCTGCAACCCACTCCAGCCCCTTTCCTAGAGCCTGATGGACCCAGTCCATGGCATAGCTACTGAAGGTGAATTCAGAGGATGCACACGAGAGTTTCAGAGCCACTCCAGGCTGCATCAAGCCTCCCTCAGACTCCACGAGCTGAACCTCACACTGGACACCTGCAAACACAGAGAATCATGGTCAGGAAACTGTCACACTTTTCCTCCCACTCATGTCCACTCACACACTCAATATTTCATGTTCTCTATAAGTCACCTTTAAAAATAGCAACAAGGAAAATCCAGCTCAGTGCTAACTCCATGGTCAGTGGTCTGTGTTCAGGGCTGATCACTGAATGGGGTCGGCTGGAATCCAGGGCTGGGCTCCTCTCCAGAGCTACAGGTTCAGGGCTGGGCTGGTTTTCATGAGCAGGAGGTCTTATTTGTATGTCCTCCTGCTATATAGCAAGCTCTGGTGGAAGATTCAGAATTGCCAGAGTCCAGATCAGATCTGACCATCCTTGCATAGATTCTGATAATGCCTGCATTAAAGAAAGAAAAGGGAATATTTAGCTGGGAAACAGTGGAGGTAGAAAGGGAAAGGACAGAGACCTTGGTTGTTGAATATGATCAAAGCATTTTGTATGAAGAATGCCACATTGAAAAATTAAACAGTTTAAAATTGTTTAAAAATAAGGGAGGGCTGATCAGGAACCATAAGAGATGGGGTGAGTTTGTTCATACATGCATATACACATTATATGAATGCATGCAAATAAAAAATGAAATTTAATTGTACAATATACGTTAAACAAATTAAAGTGAACACGAAGTTTCATGATGAGACAGATAATCATTATGAACACTAGGTCTTATTTAATTTTTTCCATGAACACAAAACATATAAGCATTAAATTTACCTTTTTTTTCATACATGTGGAAGTATAAAATAATCACAATGGTTGGTGCTGTGAGTACAGGAGTTCATGACTTCAACTATCCACAACACTGATCCCTAAATCAGAGTGAGGCATACCTGGTGAGAAGTGCACAACCCCTTTCTGTGATGAGCACAGGTGTTACATACCTGCAATCTAGGTTTAAAAGAATATAGAGAACCAGTGTTCAGTCAGATGCAGGACTTTTAGTCTCTGGCATCTCATGGCATTGTTTCCCAGTCACATTTTATACATTGAAATGTGTTGTCTCTCTTTAGCAAACTTACTGTATTTCAGCACAGCATTTAATAAACTGCATATTTATTGAGAGGATGTTTTATGTGTATTCCCGTTACAGGATGGAATACTAATTGCATCTAAGAGGTTAGATATCCTGCATAGTTCATGCCTGTAAATATCACCTTGTTGATTAAGGTACAAACATGAGCTTTCAGGATTGTATGTATTCAGAACATGCTTCCCACAGTGGACCTCAAAAATTCAAGTCCATTCTCCATATTGAATGAATTACTCTGTTGCAATAGTCACAAAAGAACTTGTTCAAGTACCAACTATAAAATCTAAGATTAGTAATATGATGTACAAAGTTGGTATTAAATCAAATATGGTGGAGACTGTGGAAATTTGTTCCCCCATCGGATTTGGTTGACACCCCCATTCCAAAATAGATGATGTGAAAGAAGAGATCGATAGCAAGTCCCATAGAAACCTAAAATTCAGTGGGTCACACATTAAACATCAGTGTTCTATTGATTCACACTGCAGTAGGTATGTGAATCAAGGGCAGGCTCACTCATATTCTGCTGCATGCACCTTACTCAGGAGCCTCATGTATGGGAGCTGGTTTCTTGAGCATTTCATGTCTTATTTTACATGATGAAGCCCCTACAGGGATGTTTTCATAGCAGAAATACCACACCCATATGTCCTCTACAGATTTTCCCTGTTGTGACTCCCTGGACTGTGCATACCGTGCCCCCACTGAGGCTTTCTGTACTCTCTCCACATCTACAGTGATTCTCTGTCAGATCCTGCGGCCATGTGGCCATGCTTTAAAATCTAGATGAAGGTTTTCCTGCATCACAGCTCTAGTATTATGTAGACCAGCAGCAGAGTGAGCACCAGATAGACTCCACCAAGATTTTTGGAATGTGGCCTCTGCAGGGGCAACTATCAAAGCCCACACTGTATCTGGGCATATTGGAGCCTCACCAGCAGAGAGTGATGACTATGGTATGGGATTGTGTGAGGCAGAGACTGAAGTTGATCAAGTTCAGTGAACCATGAATTCATGCAAGTTCTCTGTGTACTGTGGAGTGACAGCTTCTGAAAAGCCTATGGGTCATTCTTCCATTATCCTGATGAACAGCACCTGACTACCTTCTGTCTGCACCAGTCACCTCATCACAAGTTCCTCTGGCTATGGCCTTGATAATCTAACCCATCCAGATCGCCCTCCACTCCATTCTTTACAACATGGCCAGGCTGAGACTTTACAGATCTGTAAGTTTGACTTTTATTTGGTTTTAAATTCCATACTTGTCCTGTTTTTCTTTTCTTAATTATTTTTTTACAAGAAGTCATGGAAAATGGTATCATCCACTCACTCTCTGTTTAGAGATCTGTTCTGTCACATGTCCTGTATCACTGCCTTTACTTCTGACACAGCACAGGAGGGAATGAACACACTTCAGCCATGTCATGTACCACATCACACGAGGACATCCTGTCCTCTAGTTCCTAACAGCCTGTTGCACATTTCCATCTATGCTTTCATCAGAATGGCTTCATCATCCATGATTCTGTCCACATCGTGACATGATCATTTAGCTGTTATGGTCATGTGCCACATAACACAGCTTCAGACAATGATGGTTACATGTAAGTCCATAGCCACCTAAGACTATAATAGAGCTGAAAGTTTCCAACAAGCTAGTACCCTCTTAGCTGTTATAAAGTCACAACCTAGAGCATTTTGCAGGGGATTGAAGAGAGGCTGGTGCATTCAAACCCCCTGCTCTGACAGTCTTATGGACGTATATCCATACGGTTATGGACATTGAATATGTGATCATGATCATGAAGGATGATGAGTCTTGGGTTATCTTTTCCTGGAGTCTTGTCCTGAACTCAGTGTTAAGTGTGTTTTTCATCAAGTCCTAGACTCACTCCTGTGTTGTGTTCATCATGTCCCTAATTATACATAGAACTTTACTATGTTTCTGAGTCCACATTGAGTGATGATCAGGTAATAGAAGTATATTGATTAAAGTGTATCAATGTGGACAATTGTGTTGGTTATTGCTCTGTGGTTGTGCTTTCCCCATTCCACGTTGCCTGTGTAGCATCCATCCACTTTGCATTTTTCCCTACATGTCCTCCCCATCCCTCCCCATATATCCTTCCTTTCTCCATTTAATGACTATACATTACTCATCTCACTACTACAGAGGTACAGGAAAATTGATTCACACAGTGTACTGTGGTTCCCAGCACACTGCCTACTAAGTATCACGTGAACAAACTGAAAATGTGCAATCCATGTTACTGTAAGGAAGGAATGCGTGTTGTGTCTGAAAGTCTGACTTAATCACACATCTCTCCTATTCTTCTCATGGCTTTCAAAACATCAGCAAAACAAGGAATTTTCAGGCAGGGAACTTGTGCTCTTCACTGGAAAACAGAGCATTTGTATTGAGCAATGATGTGTAGTAGGTGGGTTCTGCATAGTGTGCTTAATGGTATGGGGAGTTGGGTCTGTGAGGACTGTCATCAATATGGCCATTGAACTTTCAAAAGATGGATTACCATGGCTTGATTTAGAGTTTCCTAGTTGTGATGGTTTGAGTCCTGAATCTACACAATACTCCAAAACACATCACAATTCCTGAAGCCTTGTTAATTAAATGGCTCTCTTATTAGTGTGCCAGTGCCGTCACCTCGGTTGAAACCCCAAATATAAGTTCAAGTACGGATGCAAACACTAGTTTTGAAAGGGCTAGGACCAGTCACTGGCTTATTGAGGCCCTACAGAGTCATACACATTGTCTTGGTACTTAGTCAGAGATCTTCCCAAGTTAGAGAATGGAGATCGCATGTGAGTGTCTTGTCATCTTTGCCTACAAGTTGTAGTGATTCTCAACCTGGGAGCCTTTTAGAATCAGCCTGAGTGTTTACAACTCCAATGTGCACGCCATACAGGAAAGCACTGTCTTATAACCTCCAGGGTAGGATGGAGAGGCTAGTGTTTTTCAGCTTTTATGAGATGTAATCAACTAATACATTTTACATGTTTCCCAAAGAGTTTAAATTATAACTGCCTGGTTATTCATAAGTTATTCAGAGAAAATTAGGTTAAAATTTTTCAAATTTTTCAAGATAAAAATTATTTTCAGATACCCCTGAGAGTAAAGATATGTGGAATGGGGGATTGGACGTTTAGATCAAGCAATTGAATAGTATGCAGCCTTCAGATCAAACTCCAAGATAAATGATCAATTACTATATATTTAGATATCGTTGATATAAGAAAATTATATTACCTCATCCATACTTTGTCTCCTGATTTTGATAAATTACCTGATATAAATTATGTAATATAGAGAAAAGTGAATCTGAAGAAGAAAAGAATTTATGTGCAAGAAATCATTTTTCTTTTTTTAAAGTTTTAATTGACAAATAATAATTATTCATGTTCAGGAGATTCAGTATTCCATACATGTATATAATGCCCAGTGTCCAAAAATTGTCAAGATTATCAGCCTTTCCATCACTTCAAATATGTACAATTTCATTGTGGTAAAAAATTGAAAATGCTCTCTTCTTCGTGTTCTGAAATACACAATACATGATGGTTAGTGAAAGGATGGAGATGGAACTGGAGAACTGTGCTCAATGAAATAAATCAAGCCCAGGGCCATTTTCATTCTTTTAAACCAGTTTCTCATCAGTGCCCAGGTGCTGGCCTGTGAAGACCAGGAGCAGAGTACATGCTGTCTGTGCTCTGCAGTGAAGGAGGAAAAGAAATGAAAACCTCTGCATACTGTTGTTTACAGTGAGTTTATTGTCCCATGGTTCAGAAGAACCATATGCTTGCTCTCCCTATGTGTCCATACACCTGAGTTTTACGTGAAAGTGTGTGAGAGCGTTCATCTGCAGTGAACAAGAGCAATTCTGCCCACCTGAAAACTTCACACTAACTTAAATGAGAAATGTGGAGACTCAGAATTCCTGGATTGGAACTAGGAATCCTGAAAGTTTCTGGGGTGCTGTTAGAGGAGGCCCAGGTCCTATCCATGAAGCCCTACCCCAACATTTCCCCAAATGATCCCCTACCTTTTCCATACAGATGTTTTGTGCTGAAACTGAATCAGATTTTCCTGTTCAGGGTTGTGTTCCACTATTTCCAGTTCTCAACTCTGAGTCTGACACTATAAACTCTACATGCCCTGGTTTCATGATTATTGGGGAGGTCACAATCCCTTTATCCAGTTCCTTCATAAAGGAGTCCAGCATCAATGAGAGATGCTCCATGGACAGCAGACCACTCGAAGGCATCCAGATCAGTTTCTGGTTAGAATCACTGGAGATCATCACTGGCAGGTCTTCTGCTATTGGCAGTTTTAAGTGGCTCCCTTCTGATCCGCATGCAGAGTTCTACTTAGGAGTTAGGTTTTGCTCTCCTCTACCACTGGCTTGGACTTCCCACATGCCTGGAATTCTCCATACCCCACTCCTCTGCTGGGATCTATGTTCTATCCTGAATCCTCCTAGACCTGACCTGCTGCACCTCAGTCATACCCTTCACAGTCATTCTCAGGGAGGTCTCTGACACCACTAATAGGAAAGATCATCAGCATCTGCCCTATTCCAGTTCCCGTCCCTCTCACTGTGCCTACCAAGTGTGTTTACCTTCATGGTTCTTCACAGAACTATTACCAACGTTAGCAGGAGGTTAGAGTAAAAGAGAGGTTTTATGAGGAACCAGTATGCTCGACCTTCTGCACTTGATCCATTGTGTATCCTCATGTTCTGCCAGTCTGTACATCCAAGACCCTGTTTTACTCCTCTAACATCCCAAGCCTTACCTAATTGCTTGCTTCTGGACACATGAAGTAAGCTTTCAGGAAATATGCGGACACATGTAAAATTCTAGAGACTCAACTTTAGGGTTCCAAGTTCTCATTTCTACATTTATCTGTTGATACTCGGTGTAAAGATGAATGGTGAAACTCATAATAGCACATTAAAATAGTTTCCATTTTTACTCAGAAAAACATTAACAGAGGAAAGCAATATAATCATTTGAGAAAATACAATTAAAAAAAAACAAGGAAGCTTTCCCTTTTGGGGACTTTCATGACAAGTTTTTCCTCATGTTCTTTGAATACCCATTCTGACTATTGTCAGCTTGTACAGAAACACATGAAACCTGTGAAGAAACCATAAAGAAAAGATATTCTTCGTGTTTCTTGTTCTATTTTATGTAGTGTCTCACCAGACTTATGTGAAAAAGTCTTTAGCAAGCACGCATGACACTTGTTCCACAAGATTCTCTTCTTCAGCCTACATAAACACAATCACCAATTGTTTGGATGTGAAATTTATGTAGGGAGAGTCAGGAAAAGTACTAAATATATCTTTCTTTCTTACTCTAATTCTGGGTAACACATTTTGGCAAATTCACTCCTGAAAACAACAAAAGTATTTAACTCAAACTTTTTGGATCAGGAATCCATGGTAAGTCTGCCTGTGTGTCCTGCATAGCTTCCAACAGGTGGTAATGCAGGTCTCCCCTGGGCTGTGATTCTTAGAATAGTCTTTTAGGATATCCAGTTCCTTAGGATGGTATGTTTCTGACATTCAGTTTGCATGCCATGAGATCTATTTCCTGTTGCAAATCACTTCAGATCTCTGAAACTTTCCTGTTAGTGGTGTTGCAATGATGGCTATTCTAACAGGGGTGAGGTGGAATCTTAGTGTGGTTTTAATTTGCATTTCCTTTATTGCTAGTGATGGTGAGCATTTTTTCATGTGTTTTTTGGCCATTTGAATTTCTTCTTTTGAGAAAGTTCTGTTTAGGTCACTTGCCCATTTCTTTATTGTTTCATTAGTTTTGGGAGAGTTTAGTTTTTTAAGTTCCCTATATATTCTGGTTATCAGTCCTTTGTCTGATGTGTAGCTGGCAAATATTTTCACCTACTCTGTGGGTGGTCTCTTCAGTTTAGAGACCATTTGTTTTGTTGAGCAGAAGCTTTTTATTTTTATGAAATCCCATTTATCTATGCTATGTCTTAGTTGCTTTGCTGCTGAGGTTCCATTGAGAAAGTTCTTGCCTATACCTATTAATTCCAGAATATTTCCTACTCTTTCTTGTACCAACTTTAGAGTTTGGGGTCTGATATTAAGATCCTTGATCCATTTTGAGTTAATATCAACCATTTTCTTTTATTTGTCTAATTCACTTCAGCCATTTCCCTGGTACCTGGTGAACGCAACTCATGTAGGAGCTACTGAAGATGCATCCAGAGGCTTTACAGGGGAGTCTCAGTAAACCTCCAGAGGCACCAAGCCTCCTCCAGACTCTACCACCTGCTCCTCACACTGGACAATGGCAAACACAGAAAATCGTGGTCAAGAAACTTCATATATACTCACTCTTTCTCTCACTCATGTTCACTCACAGACTCAGCATCTCTTTTCTCCATAAATCTTCTTTTAAAATAGCAACAAGAAAAACCCAGCTCGTCCCCAACCCCATGGTGAGATGGCAGTCTTTGTGGTGGTCGGTGGCCATGATAGAATTTGAAAAATGTGACTTTACGTTGTGAGATGGAGAGCAAGTCTCTGCATCCATTGCTGTTTTATTCACACCTTATTAGCTTATTAGCTTTTCATTTTATTTTTGCCTTTCAAAGTGTGAAGTTGTGTGATGTGAATTAAGATCCCTGAGACAGGCTGGTGAGGTATGGTGTCTGTTGCTGTGTTGGTTTACCCCTTGCATACTGTCTTTAATTAAATGTCTGCACAAATAGTTGCCAATTTATATATACACTTAATATCTGAGTATTTAAAGTTCTCTTTAAATTCTGGTTACTGGTGTAGTGGTTGTTATGTGATTTGCGAATATTTCTCCTTTTGTGAATTTTCTGACATTTAAGTAATAGTCACAAGCTAAAAATAGTTTTGGAATTTTCATAAATTCTAATTAATTGATTTATTTTATTTATAATATGTTTCAGTTTTCCTGATTTTTGGTTGAGACTTCATTCCATATTTTCTAAAATCTACATAAACATTATTTTTTGTTTCTTATACTGTGATTGGATTAGTCATTGGTCTTTGCAAAGTCAGTTGAGAGATTTGTCCATGTGGGATGTTCATATATGTGTGCATGTGATTGTATGTAATAGTATGTGTGTGTGTGTGTGTGTGTGTGAATTTTGTGTTTGTGGGTGTGAGTATGTGTGGTAGAGTGTATGTGTGTGCACATGCATAGACTTGTGGGCACTGATTCATTTACATGGGACAGTTTTCCTAAAGACATGTACAAATCTGATTTTAGGCTCAAACAAGACCTAAATGAGAAACAGGGTTCTATATTCAACAACTGTGTATTTTATGTCCACTATATATCCATGTGATATGGTTGGTCCCAAGTGTGGCACTATAGGGAGGTGGTGGAATTTTTAGAGGTGGGGCTTAGTGGAAGGTTGTCATATCATTTGGGTCACAGATATGAAGAGCACAGTTATATCCAGCTCCTTCCTGTTCTCACTCTTCCTGTTCTGTGTAATGAGATGAGTGGTTTGACTTTCTACACACTCCCTTAAGAATTTACCACCACAAAAACAACATAAAAAAGCACAAAAAACCATGGATAGAAAATCCTAAAATTTAGTGGACCAAAAAAACCTCCAGAGTTACTGGCATTTTCCTAATAAGTGAAATATGGAAAATGCAGTAAATTTTGTATTAATCACTTAATTCCAAACGTTAATCAGATTTATTGAGATGTGTTTCTAACAGGAAGATCGCATGTTTCTCTACTCAGTTTCCATTTTTTAACTTAACTGAGCCTCTAGCTCACTCCTGGTGTGAGCAGATCCCATTGAAAACCACAGAACATTTGCTTCTGCAATGCATGTGTCATACCACAGTGATGGAGACAAATGCAGGCACTTTTCCAATTCATAAATCATGTTTTCCTTCCATCTGTGAATAATGGCTATCTTCTCCATTAGAAGAAACAAAGCATTTCCATTTCTGTAAATCCTCATGCATTCTGCATTCTGATGCAATCATGCTTGTCCTACTCCATTTCCAAAAGTTTTGTTGAGGTAAACATTGTGATTTGTGTTCTCCTGCTGTGGCCATGTGAGCAAGTGTAGTGGGTTGCACCATACCAATGACCCATTTGGATTAGGTACCAGGCACCCTTCATCCTGCAGCTTTAAAAAGAACAGGGAAGCTCAGTTCATAACAACTCTCAAAGTACCTGTGATGTAGAATTAGAGAAGCAATAAGTAGATCAGGCTGTGAGGCCCTGAGTTGGAGAGGAAACCCCATATGCTGACATGACAGGGCACCTGCCCTCCACACATTCCTGATGCACAGAGATGACAGCAGAGTTGAGGCCCAGCCTCAGTTCATGTGCATGTGACACCTGAGGGTATGTCACTGTCTTCTCTGAGCACAGTAATAGGTGCCCATGTCTTTATGGTCCATGTTGGTCATTGTGAGGAACACCTGGCTGTCAAACCTGTCTTTGGAAGTGGTAAGCCAGCTCTTCAGGGATGGGCTGCAGTACTTATCATCATCCCAATAGATGTTTGCCATCAACTACAGGGAATACCCCAGGGGCTGACAGATCTAGCACACCCCAATACCATAAGAGCTCAGTGAAAAGCCAGAGAAGGAGCATGTCAGCCTGAAGATTTGTGAGGGTGGTATCAGCACAGGGCAAGTCTCCTACAAGATGGTCTGGGACAAGATCCCTGTGAAGATTCACAAGGAGAAGGTGAAGCATCTCAAGTGGACTGGAGAATTTCACCTCTGATGGAGCCCTGCAGAGCATGTACATACAGAGAGAGTCAGCAGCAGGGTCATGGAACACAGCCTGCCCATGATGAAATAGCAGTCATGATGAGTCTCTGTTTTTGGCTTTTCAACTCAGAAGTAGGTGGAGCTGAGGAATTTTGCATTCCTCTAACCTGGGTCATGATCCTGATGGGTACAGAATGGTCTCAGGAGTCAGTAATGGAACAGATCTGTGATGGGCGGCATCTATGTCTTCATGGGAGGTTTCCCATATCTGTTTCCAACATAGGTTGCCTGCCTCCAGGGTCCAATGCACACAAAGTATTCTCTTTCATCCTGTGCATTGTAGAGAGTGAAAACCTGTTCCAGGAGATAAGGTGCTCTCCTTGGATATTCATCACTGAACACTTGCAACTATGGTTCATGCCTACAGGACCATGGAAGATTTGAAGTGGTGGTATTCCACCTGCAGTCAGATTATGTGATTCCTGTGTCTGGGCAGCAGGAAACTTTCCCTGAGTGCTTTTTTTCTTCTTTCTATAATCCACGCAGATAGTAATGAATTGCTGCCATAACCACGGCTGATGAAATGGAAAGACATAACAAAAAATTCAATGAGTTTATGTTTAATAAAAATGGACTGTGGTGATTTCCACATCAGACAGAAGTCATGCTGAATGCACCATGCTGCCAATGTTTTTAATTTGGGGGAACTTCCTATGTCTCACTCATTTTTCACAGTCCCTATGAAAAACCTACTGAACATTTTTTGTGTCATCATTTGAGTCTTTGTCTGGGGAATTTGAATGAGAGATACTATCATGGTTTGATGCTGTGCTTCCATTATCCATGAGGTAAAACCTCCCCACATCACATAACATTTGCACTCCCCTACCTGTCAACAACCTGAATAGCACAGAAGTAAAACAGCTGCATTTATAGTAAATGTATTCCAGCAGTGCAGGAGCTGTGGAAGCAACTCTGTAGGTCATTCAGCAGCCAACAGGGTACTGAGTGTGCTCAGAGAACCACCAATCTCTGATGGTCCTCATAGCCCCCTGCTGGTCCCAAGCACCCTCTGCTGGTCCTCATCACCCCCTGCTGGTCCTGAATGCCCTGTACTGGTTCTGAGTGCCCTCAGTTGGTCCTGAGCAACCTCCACTATTCCCAAGTTCTCTCTGCTGTGTCTAAGCATCTCTTATTCTTTAAAGTATTCTTTGCTGACCATGAGTGCACACTGCTGGCCCTGGGTGCCCATCTTGAGCACATCCTGTTGACTCAGAGTTCTCCTGGTGGTATTCAATAACACTGTAGTTAGGTTTGTATTAGGGACCATTGAAGTCCCATCAAAAGTAGATCCCACAGTAAAACTGAACTTGGTCTGGATTAGCAGACTTCATTTGCATGTATACTGTGTTCCTGTCTTTGTCTCTGAAGATGGTCAATTGTTCCTTCATTGGATCTGCAAAATATGTGGTATTAGCAGTATTAATTTTCCACCTGGTCCTTCCTCTACCTTGGAGCCTTGTGGAACATCTTGTGTCACAAATTTTGAGGTTGAAACAAGAGATTTTACAACAGAGTCTCAGGGCATCCCCAGACTGTACCAATCCTTTCCCAGAACCCACACACCTCCCCTCAACGTTGGACACCTGCAAACACAGATAATCCTGGTCAGGAAACCCTCATACATTCTCACTGTGTCTCACTCATCTCCCCTTACTCAAACACAGAGTCTCTGTTGTTTTTGTATATTGTATCCTGAAATAGCAACAAAGAAAAGCCAACACAGCACCAACTCCATGGTATGTTTTGTGTTCTGTGTTGATATCAAATGAAAACTCCTGGGAAGTCAGTACTGGGGAGCCACTCTTGGGTCTTCAGTGTCAGGATTGGATTGATTTTCCTCAGTAGAAATAGTCCTTTTTCATGGGTCATCCTACATTATAACAAGATCTGTCATTGGACACTTAGAGAAGACACTTACCAGAGAAGACCTGTGTCCTGTGGAATTTAGTGTTGATAATGTATGGAATCTGTGGGGTTTTTATCATGTGTTGGAGCTGTGGTAAACACTGAGGAAATTTCACATTGTTTCATTTTAGCACATGCACATACATTATAAAATTCTCCATGTTTGAAATTACAAATAAATCAATCCACCGGTGAGCAGCATATTCTAGAGTATACTCTCAGAGTTAGCCCCACTGTCTGGGATTGTTCTCTTCACCATTGCACATAATGCTCACTAATCCACTCCAACACTGAGTGGATCTGCATGCTGAGGCTGAAGAACCCCCATCCTGTATTGAGAAACACATGGTGATACTAATTCCAGTATGAACCTTAGGAAGGGCAGGAAAATCTGTAACTTTCTCCTGCCATTACCAAACGCAGTCACTACTTCCCTGCACATTTCCAATTCTGTAGTACGTTACTGTAGTATTAACTTGGATGACATGAGACTGAGAAGAGATAGTCTTCACAGTAGTCTCAGTATTTGTTAAACACTGATGAGCATACAAACTTGGGCAGCCTTCCCACACGGAGCAAAGTGAGCACATCCACCACTCTGAAAGTTTCCCCATGTTCCTTTTGTCCTCCCATGCTCCTTCCCCACCATGTCCCCAGGTAGCTCCTGATACTGAGGTTTCTATAATACTCTAGGTCAGGATATGGTTTCTAGCAGTTACAGAGTGCATTATGTGTTTTCTTTGACCTGTCATTGGCACTGATTAATCATGAATGTTACCATTCATCAGGCATTCTTTGGATTAATGATGGCTTATATTTCCATGAGTTAATTAGATGTGATTTGTTTACCTGGTGAGTTTCTGGTTGATATTTACATTACTTTCAGATTCTGACTGGACATGTGAAGATACAACTGAACTTAGAGATGTTGGCATCTGAGAACACAGCCCCTCTTTTTCTTATAGCAACAAACAGAGCATCAAACACAAAATCTAGTACATTAGCTTCATCATTCAGATATTGAACATTACAGAAAAATAACTATCCTAACTCTGGGTGTAGACAATGCTTGAAGAAAGACTCATGAATTGGGGATGAGCTCACATGAGTTACAGGCACCCAGATGTCACAAAATAGTATAAACATACATGTGAAAAATACCAAGGAATATAAATGGTTGTATGTTTTGATTACATTATATTCATAAATGCTCAGGAAATTCATATCAATTGGGTTCCAATGCCTTCAAGAATTTTTCTACTGTGTTAGTGACTATACCACAGTTCTCTCCACAGTGGTTCTGAGTAAAGTGAAGGAGATCAAATTCTACCGTACTGAGAAAGACTCACCTTCTCCTCATCATTTCAGAAACACACAGTGAATCTGTCAAGTTGAGCCAGCCATCTGGGCCTGATTAATAAAAGTTGTGTGGGAGAAGCATCATAGAAAAATCTTGAATACTGTCAAGAAACACCTCCCCTGTGTCCCTAAGGAGTCAGGATTCATCTTCAAGCAGGAAAGCACACCAGGAAGCTGAGGGTACTGTGGTGAACTATTGCAGCTGTGATGAAGAAGGACTGGGAAAAACCAAATCAAAGCCCTCTCCAGGGAATAAGCAAGAGAACAGGACCACATGTCACTTCTGCAGGAGGGACAGTGAGGTATGGAATATTACAGAATGAACCAAAAACATGATACCTGCCTGGAATCTACACTCAGGCAGGAGGTCACAAAAGACATCCTACATTTTCAATTTCCTTAATATTAAGAATTATCAAATCTTAGCCTGTAGTACAGCAGGGAGGGGACAGTCACATAAATCCTCTCTTGAAAAGCCCAGAGCATCATGAAAGCTATGGTATGGGACCAAAACAGAGCACTTCCCTAACATCTGAACTCTGCTGTGCTCAGAAGAAGAGAATTTAGTTCTAGTGTTCATGATAACAAAATCTCCCAATGTCATTGTGATTTCTTGTACTGAAAATCCATAACAAATTTCTATGTAGTTCCATGGTTTCATGATCTCTAGAGTAAAATAAGAAAATAATAAGCTAACATATCATGTGCTATTAAATATACATGGATTTTAGAAAATAACAAATGACCTGAATAAGAAGGTAAAAGTCATATGGACAGAGAATTACAATGCCAATTATATAGATTTTGTAATTATCAAACTGAACAGAAAGTTAAAAATCATCTTGATTACTGTGAGACACTTCTATATGTAGACTTATTGAAGGTCACTTAGGCAAGTCATCTATGAGTCACCAGGGACAATCACAGTGATCATAAGAACTGCACACCTTTGAGACTCATCACTGCATTGTGAAAAGAGGGAGATGAGAACCTGATCCCTGAAGCTAACCCTCTAATACCAAGAGGCAGCTGAGAGTTGCTGAGACTAGCAAGATATGAAGGCTGTGATTCCTGAGGCTCTGAGCTATAATAATAGAAGGTAGAAAAGAGTCCCAGAGAGACAGGGCAGAGTCTGAAAGAAGCTATAAACAGCATGGAAAAATTGACAAGGTGAACAGAGTGAGAAACTGAGACTGTGGAAGAGAAAATGCTGGAAAGTGGTGGAGTTGGAGTCCAAATGGTGAGGGATGCAACCTTGTTCACTAGAGGAGCTCCTGGGAGACTATGAGGGTTCAAAAACTAAAGGATTCATCTCCCAAAGCTGATGATGCTATAATGATAGCATCAAGTGCTGATACTGTAAGGACAGAGCAAGAGATATGGCTGACACTTATATTCCATTGACAGTAATGAAACAGACGCCCAGGGCAGCATACACACCATGGTGTTGTCATTGAGTTTTGAACCAGACTCTGGCTATCCCTCACCTGGATCAGCTTCCACGGGTCAGATGGAATGCGTCTGTGTCTTTCTCCTTATAGGTGTACACATGATGCTCTTCAAGGTTCATAACTCCTGGCACCGGGACAACAGTTAGGACAGGCAAGTAACATTCCTGGGTTTTGATGCTCAGGGTGACTATGTTCCCATTCCGTTTATCTAATGTGCACATTGACTGGCTATGTTTATGTGGTGGACGCTTGTCTCAACACCCCTCACCCACTGTGCCCAACTGTGTACTTCTGTATTACACATTGTAGGTCATGTGTGATGTGTGATGTAGGTCTGGGGACTTCTGGTGACAAACTCTTGCTACTTTCACCCTCCTGCAGGAATAAGTCATCTTTACATTAAGAAGATCACCTGACACTCATCATGGGGGAACTATAAGGATTGGGCCCACAGAACTTTAGACTATTTCTGAGAACTCACAACACAAATGGGTGTCACATCTGCAGATCTCTCCTAGGAAACAGTGGCTAGAGATGACTCCATGATAGACTGAACAGAGAAAAGCCAGCTATCTGTTCACATTACATTTTGTCTGCCAGTCTCACTCCCAGGTTAATAATGCTATGTCCATTCACTACAAGCATCCTTCCACAGAGGACAGCAGGAGGCCCTGGGCTGTTAGGATGGAGAGGTCCAACCAGCTTTTCCCAGAGGTCTGCAGGAAACAGAGCCTAAGACACAGCTAAGATCCAGGTGCGTGGGCCAGGTCTTGGTATTTGTATCTCAGGATGTGAAACAGTATTTTCTCATTGAACAAAGTCAAAGGGGAAATATACACAAGACTATTACTGAGTAAGAAAATGAATTAAATAAAATAATACAAAATAACAATAATAATAAATAAATATTAAGTTATCACAATTAATAATTAATAGTAATATTTACTATTAATAAATTAATGTAATAATAATAATAAAAATAATAAATGGGTCAGATCTGAGCACAATGTGCCTGGTTTCTCACAAGAGGAGAGGAAAAGAAAGCCCTGTAATGTTTTATGCATCATTGACAGTTGTGTGGAAGCCCCTTTATCACAATCTGAATCCTAATGTCTGTGCTAATCAGTGAATGCCTCACAGTCTCTGTGATTTCGTGGTAAAAGACTTACCACGAAGCCCTGAGCCACTGCAGGATCTGATGCCATTGATACTTCACTGGATTGTTGGTTCCCAAGTTCATGTCCTGGCACAGTTGATGACTGAGGAGCTGCACAAGCAGTTAAGAGTTAAATAATTTCACCCTGCAGACCAGGAGTTAAGAGTAAAGCAAGAATAAAGTTTACTGAAAGGATATCAAAGCACCCTAATGAATGGCACATAGTGAGAGAGCTAAGCCAAAGAATGGCTGAAGTGTATGAGACCTTACAGGGTCTGACTTTAGGCACTTCCCCCACTCTACAGACTACACTGGTGTAATTGACAGCCTAATTGACTTTTCCCAACCACATCCTTATCAGACTTGACATTCAAGAGTGTCCATGCTGTCAGGATTTTCAAAAACATTTTATGACTACTGCTCATTGTTGAGCTGAGACTCCTTTTTGTTTTCTTGGGAAACTGGCTATGCTACTCTCATTAGAAGATCTATATTGCTCTTAGGAATATTTTATCTTGTTTTCCTTATCTAGGAAGAGAAACTACTGTGCCTCAGCACCTGTGTGCTAAGCTGTTTTCTCAGTCTCCCCAAATGTTTTGCTTTTAAATATGCCTTACTATCTACTTTATCTGAAACACAGTTCCTTTTGCCATCCTTCCCTTTATATCCAAGGGTTATTTCTGCTGTTTGTTCCTAGGGTCATCGCTGCCATTTCACTTCCTCACACACTTTTACCTTTAAACCATGACCATAGCACAGTCATTTCAGCCCCATAAGTGACATTCTGAATATTACATATGTGAGAATATATTTTATGCACTTGATTAGCATAACAAAACCTTACTCTTGATATTCAGAGACATTACTTATTAGTACAAGCAAGAAATTTGTTTCTCTGGGGAAACTGTTAGATGGAGAGGCATCCAACATACAAGGGAGACCAGTCCTTCATTCCTGTCTGCACATTACCTGAGGCTGAGCCTGAGCTCCATGTGTGCTGTGCGCCCCCTCTGGTCATGAGTGTCCCTGCAGGGAGGTTTGTGTCTGGGATCACAATGAAGCCCCATAACTGGGTGTCTTACACAGTAATACACGGCAGTGTCCTCGGCTTTCAGGCTGTTCATCTGCAGATACAACTGGCTCTTGGAATTGTCTCTGGAGCTGGTGAATCTGCCCTTCACGGAGTCTGGGTAGTATATACTACCACCATCTTTACTAATATGTCCAACACACTCCAGCCCCTTCCCTGGAGCCTGGGGGACACAGTCCATATAGTAATCACTAAAGGTGAATCTGGAGGCTGCACAGGAGAGTTTCAGGGATCCCCCAGGTGGTACTAAGCCTCCCCCAGACTCCACCAGTTGCACCTCACACTGGACACCTGCAAAGACAGAGACTCCTTGTCAGAAAACTCTCCCACATATATATTGTTCTTCTCACTCATGTCCATTTACACACTCCGTCTCTTGTTATTGTAAATCACCTTTTAAAACAGCAACAAGAAAAACCCATCTCAAACCCAACTCCATGGTGAGTGGGTTGTGTTTAGTACTGATCTGTGAATGGGATCAACTAGAAATCCTGTACTGAGCTCCTCTCCAAGAGCTGCAGAGGAAGGTCTGAGCTTGATTTTATGGACAGAAGGAGGTCTTATTTGCATGTTCTCTTGCTATATAGCAAGTTCTTGGGTTTGACATAAAACAGAATAAGGTGCCCACTCCTGATGTGGGTGTTCTAGGAGAAACTTGAAGTCATGATAACATTTAGGTAAGTAGTTTTTATTATATGTTTATATTGTGATAATCATTGAACCCTGACTATTTTATCTCCATGTTCATGTACATATAAGTCATACATTTCATTTGCATCTTATATTGTCAAGGCATAAAAATTGAGTGAGAAGTAGTTAAGGACTAAGTGATATGCTTAGAACTCTTTTGTGATACAAGAAATCTCAATTATTTGGACCTGTAGACCTTCTCACAGTTCTCACTGACCATGAAGAGAATCCAAGGCAAAGGTGTACATACCTCTTCCTCCATAGAGAACACAGCATGATTTTCACCCATCCTTCATTTTCATAAACATTGAGAAGCAATTAAGAATCTTTCATGCATCTGCTCATGAGTCCCTCACAATTCTTATGTTAGTTTCTCTCACTCCTTAACTACCCAAATGTACTTCTGTTTATTTTTAATAGCGTTAATGAGCTATGAATGATACACAGTTTTACGTTTGTAAATATGTACAATATGATACATATTGAGAAAAACAACCATTGACACAATAGGGAAAAGCAATTTTGCCAAATATTTCCTCCTGTTTTGATTTTCTTGTTCCTATCCACAACTTACCTTACAAAATTATTGCAGGTATAGATACATGTATTATAATACTTCCATACAGTGTCTTCTGTAGTTACTAGATCATATAATGTTCCATTTGTATAAAATACTAGCTATAATGAGAGAGTCTGGATGTTACTTATCAAGAAATCCAGAGATAGTAGCATTATCCTAAATGTTTGGGCATCATTGCTGCTGTGTTTCACTTGTGCCTGCCTTGGATATTAATATTTTTCATTTTTAGTTTGTGGTTAATTTTTGTTGAGTTTATCATGAAGAACATACATGAGTCTAAGTTTCAGAGAAACATTAAATATATCTACATGCCATTATAATAAAGCAGAAGGAAGGCTGAACTTGGGTCTTGAACCTTCTGTAAATTCATTGCTGTTTTCATACATTGTGCATTGGCTAATCCATCTATGATCAGTTTTTCTGTAAGAAATCTTATAGTCTAAACTCTGAGCACTTTATAATTAATAGAGTATGTATTTACTACTATAATCACCATAGGCCACACAAGATCTGCTTCATTATTGTCCTTCTGTAACAGAAACTTTAAAACCTTCTATCAATATTTTCTCACTTCTTTTCCCCACACTCTTAACCTCCATTCTACTTGAGACTTCCGTTAGACCCACTGCTTCAAGATTCCACAAAACAAATTTCACTTAGCACAGTGTTAATCCAAATATAACTCTGGAGCCATCACAGTAGTGGCTATTGACTGGAAAAGCCTCTGACACCCACAAAACTGAAGTACAAACTTGTCCAGTTCTTATTTCCACAAACCATGAATCACTGGTCACTGAGTGTGGGCCCATGGACAGTCAATGCCTAAGTCAATAAACCCTGACCCAAACTCCTAGAGCTATGATCTCTGCCTTATAGAACTTGGAGCCACAGACTCTAGTTTTCAGGATCCGGATATGAATTCCTATGAGTTGTCAGTCTACCACACAATCCCTTGGCATTCAAGGAATCAGGATACCAACTGAGGAAGCTATCCTTTGCCTATTCACAACTTACAACAGTTACAGGAAAAGAACCCCAGTATTGACTAGATTCAACCTCTCCATCATTATCTCTCAACTACTTTCCCCTGCTTAAAACAAGTTCAGCAGTTTTCATTGTTTTATTTCATACAAGTATATGAGATACATCCACCATATTGTCTTTCTTTGGTCCTCCCTTTCCCACTGGATCCCTTCCCCTGAAAAGGACATCTTTTACCTTCCCATCCTTCAAATATTCACTATTTTAGATGAGAAAATTAACTATAGTCAGTATGCTGCACCATATTACTATAGAATTTATTCATGCTGTCAACCTGAAGCATTGTGCACTTTGACCTCCATTTCCCCATCCCAAACTGTGGTAATCACCATTCCATTGATTTATGAGTTCAACCTTTTGTATTCCACTTATTATTGAGACAGTGCAGTGCAGTGCTTGCTCCTCTGTTTCTAGCCTTTTTCACTTAGTATGTGACCAAGGTTTTTCTTATTATTTTCAATATTGTTGGGCTGGGGATACATGGTCACATTTACAAAATTTCTCACAGTATATCATATTTAAATTACCCCCTCCATCATTCTCCCTTACACTCTTTACCCCATTCCTGGAATAGTATCAACAAGTCTCATTTTCTATTGTCATACATGTGGATAAAATATTTGCAACATATTCACCCTCCTATACCATCTCCTCTACCCTCCCCTTATCATAGGTACCAAACCTTATATAGGATTGAATTAATAATCATTATTTAATGAGATGTTTGTCTGATATTAGAATCTCACATGCCACTTTCCAAGTTTCAGGATTCCAACTTCTATGAACTTCTAACTCTCTCCTGGGCATAAGCTTTCCAATGAGCAGATCCCATAGCATCTCCACTTTCATTTGCATACCACTTCTCTCAGATCTTCCATGTGTGCAAGATACCAATTTTGTATTATCAACTCATAAAATTTTTAGAAATTCCTCTCTTAAAAGAAAATTATGGTGTCCATACTTCAGAAAACCTTAATCTTATGGATTCTGATTCACTAATGTTTGTCCTATCCCACATCCAGAAGTTCAATCAAGACAAACCTAATAGGAATTTGTGTTCTCCTATGGTAGAGGTGTGAGCCTTTACAGTGGGTTGCACCATAACTCTGATCCATCTGGCCAAGGCACCAGATACTTTTTATCCTGTGCCATAATTAAAAAAAAACACTGTATCTCATTTCATACAACACCCAAGGGACCTACAATGTAGTTAGAAAAGAAAAAGGAAGACAGGGCTATGAGACCCTCGGGTGTAGAGGGAACTCCAGAGGCTGACAGGAAAGAGAACATCCTCCTTACTGTGCTGTTGCAAAGAGGAAGGAGCAGAGTTGAGGTCTTTCCTGAGATCTTCTGCAGGAAGCACCTGGGGCTGTCACCCTAAAGCCTTAGCACAGTAATAGGTGTGTCTGCAGGCTTCATGCTTGTCATTGTGAGGAACACCTTTTTTTGGAACTGTTCTTGGAGATTGTAATTGAGGTCTTCATGGCTGTGCTGGAGTAATTATCATCATCCAATCAAAGTGGGATCACCACTACTGGGCCTTCCTTGGGGCTGATAGGCTGAGGTAACAAACCAGTAGATTTCTGAGAGAAGGCAGAGAAGGAACAGGTCAGTCTGAGAGACTGGAAGGGTGGAACCAGCCCAGGGTTAGACTACTTTAGGGTGACATGGAACAGGTTCCTTGTGGAAAAACACAAGAAGAATGTGAAGCCCATTCAGATAATGACTTTCATTACCAAGGGTGACTTGCAGAGCACTCACAGTCAGGGAGAGTCAGCAGCACAAGCCTGGAACACAGCTGGTCCATGGTGGCTCTATGCTGGGCTTTTTAATCCAGGTGTGGCTGGAGCTGGAGAGATTTGCATTCCCTGTACCAGGATCCTGACCCCCTTGGGTCAACTCAGGTGTCACAACTCAGGAAGTGTGCAGGTCTGTGATGAGTATCACAGGTGACCACAGGTGAAGCTTCCATGTCTGCTTGCAATGGAGGTCACCTGCTTCATTAGGACCAAAGTTCTCTACAAACAAATTCATCTAAACAGCTGGGTGGTTTGTGGACAGTGAAACTGAGTGGCCATCATTACAGCTCACAGGGTAATCTTTTGGTGGGCTTATTCAAGGACCTTTGCCCATGTAATTCCTTCCTAAAGGATGAAAGGAGATACTATAGGATTTGTGACCCCCTGTTTTCATGATCCTGAAGGCTGTGTGTCTAGGGGACAGATGTTTCTGAGTTTCCTGTCCTCTTTATGATAGACAGAGAGATGAATTCATGATTAGCATGAATTCTACTGCTATAATTTTTTACTTCATGAGTTAATGTATAAAGAATTATTTCTTCTTTATGCTTCTATTAAAAGTTCTATCAATTTTTTCTCAACATATAGATTTAACTTCCTTTGTTATATATGTAAAATAGAAGTATAGTACACATGTAAAAATTATTTTAATATTTTAAGAGACTGATAAACTCTTCCCAGTATGACTATTTATTTAAATTCTCATCAGTATTACATGACTGTGATAATTTCTATAATCCTCATCAACACTAGTTGATAACTGTAATTTTATCATATGCATACATATTGGCATGATACTAAGAAGACTAAACAAAAAAATTCCTAGAAAGTCTTTGTCATTGCTTCATCCCAATTTTGATTAAAATAATTCAGAATGTAGAAAGCCTTAAACATAGGAAATAGATTTATATACACAGGGAGGTTGGCAAGGAGAAAACACAAAGCGAAAAGTGATAGTGAAGCCGGGTGTTGAAGGAAAATCTATAATCCCAGTTACTCAGGACACAGAGGCATCCTGAGAGAACAATCATAGAGACCCTATTTCAAAACCAAAGTACTAAGAAAAGCACTTCAGTGAGGAAATAAAACTATTTGCCAATGTCACATTTAATGGTTTCTGATCCCAAGCATGTGTCAAATATAAGGAATTAGATAAGCATATCTTCTAGGTCAAATTCTGAGAAGATTCTGATGAAGGCTAGAGGTGAAATTCAGTTGTTAGAGCACAGTCTTCTCAAGATGAAAGCATTAAGTTGTAACCCCAATATCCTCAGAAATAATTTTCAGGTAGCAAAGAAAATAAAAACTATTATTGAACAGAAACCTGAATTATTAATGTGTTGACATTTTCATTTCAAAAAATATATTGAACAATCTATAATTACTGATAACATTTTTGAAACCTGAACCATTAAAATAAATGGAAAGTTATGCTTATAAAAAGCAGGAAGAAAACCAAAATAAATGTAAAGCAAGAAGAAATAACTTACAGTATTTGAAACTCTATCCACTATGTAGGAAGGAAGTTCATTTTAATATAATAATGATTAAGGAGATCCACATATTGGTAGAAGTTATTTAAAAGTTCAGTCATTCAAACTGTCACATCTTCTAAATTTTAATGAAAAAATTGTTATAGCAATAAATTTTCAATGCATATTTTTGGAATGGTTCAAACTGATTTAGTTTTAGAAAAGAATGAAGAGTAGCTTAGGATAGTTGTGGAATTAAAAATAATTTAAAGCAGATACACATCCTAGACCAGATTGTAACTTCAACATTTAGGATAGAGCGTGCACTGACTATGATTCTGAACTGAGGAACCCATGGGCTATACACTTGTGATGCTTAGGAATCCTGCTGCAAAGAGCTGGAAACCTTGGGAGTCAATCAAGTCACACTTTCATGACACCCATGTGTCATAAGGATTCTGGATCCTGATCACGTCACATGAGAACGGGAGTAAAGGTTATCCTGACCACAGATTGTTTTCAGGGTCTGAGGCCAGACACAGACAGAACTGACCTCCAGATTACAGAGTTTGTGTAGACCATGACTGAAGTCCCCACCCTGAGTCTTACCAAGGAAACTCCATTCTCACCCAGGACCAAGGACCACTGTCCTCATGCCATGTTACACCAGCATGAAGAGTGGGCACCTTGGTCTCTAAGAACTTGTATTGTGTGTGTGTGTGTGTGTGTGTGTGTGTGTGTGCATGTTTTAACTACAAAACTGAAGAATATTTAAATGTATCAATATGCTTTCTGAAATTACACATTTCTGTGATCATGATCCTTTTTAGGGATGAAAGTCAGAATTTCTCACCCTCAGACTATTTTCATTTGTGGTCAGATAATTGCTTCTTCTGAGCACTGTCCTGTGATTTTTGGAAGTGTGTGGAGGTGGATGGTCTATAAAAATGATGGCAGAAAGGAAAATCTGCCCTCAATTGTGACACTGAAAAGTGTCCCCACATTGTTAGAGGTCCTAAATGGAAGGAAATTCTGTTATCACGTGGACATGAATCTCAGCATACTCAGCAGTGCTCACATTGTCTAAGGACAGGCAGTTATGTGGGAGGCCGGGAAGGACTCATCTGAAGAGAGAACATGCAGGGTGGAGGAGAATCTGATGTGCATGATGTGTTTGTAAATGTGACATGTAATGTCACTAAATCCTAAAATCATTGAAAACTTACATATCCTTAGCAAATATTATCATGGAGCATGTTCTGAGACAGAGTATGTCAGACAGGAAGAGAAACATATCTGAAAATTTGAAACAGTAACTTCTCCACAGTTCCTCTGCATGATGGCCTCAAGAGAGAAGTTGGCTGGTATTAGACACTGACTCAGGAAAAACATTCATGCATCTGAAAGCATCTGCTCCTGAGGTTGGCCTTGTGCTCAGTGTGTCCTGGGTGCCCCCTGGTGGTCCTGAGGTTCCCTGCAAGGAGGTTTGTGTCCCACTTTCTGTCTTGCACAGTAATAAATGGCTGTGTCCTCTGTAGTCACAGAGCTTAGCTACAGGGATGTATCTCTAGAGATGGAGATGCAGCTCTTGATGGATGGGCTGTAGCCAGTGCTACCATCATAACATATTGAGCTAATTATCCAAGAGATTTTCTCACATAACAACATCACAGGATCATTAGGGTAAAAACAAATTCAAACAATTTTGACAAAATGAAAAATATATTAATAAGAACACTCTCCCGTGGTCATTTGTTCATTCATACATTATAGTATTGGGATTCCTTTTAACCTCTTTCTTTATTGTCGATTCCAATAAGTTTTAGGTGCTCCTACAAGTACTCACACTCACTAACTCCTCATTGACTCAGTTTGGAGAATTTCCTGTTGAGAAGGCCTTGACAGATAAATTCCCTGCACAGTTTTGGGAGTACAATGAGGTCCTTGCTGCCATCAGGTTATGTGGAATGAATCACAGTTCTGTTTACCAAGGCACAGCTGTCTGCTCTTCCTGACACTATTCAAGAACACATTTATGGGCAATGTTCTGGTGATAGTCTTGCTGCCTTAGGTTGGAGATGGCCACTCTGTGTCCTTCAAGGATTGTGCTAAGAATGTAAACCTGAGTCTAAGAGCCATAAGGCCTGCAAAAACTTGGGAGATTTATCCATGCTCCCTCCAATGCTGGAACTAAAGGCTCCATAACTCAGGTCTGTCCCACAGGCACATGAGGTCTGGCAGGTGCCCGAGACTATTTGAATACACCACCTATGAATTCATGGCTTGAGCAGAGGACCTAGATTTTCTCTTGACTCTGTCATCACATTATGAAGGCTTGCACTAAGGTCTGAGACATAGCCCTGAGCCACTCTTGCTCTTTCTCTTATAGGTGAGGCCCCTGTCTCTACTGTGCTGCTCCAGGTTGTAGAGGGTTTTTACAAAAGCATAACTATTGTATGAAAGAAATACTTTTTAAAGAATCTCTATGGTAGCAGACACTCTGATATCCTCTGCCACTGAATTATGTTAATATGGGTGAGATGCTATGAGTAATGGTGGAGGAAAATATCGCTCATTTGTTGTGTCTATGAGATGCTGAGGGTGAGGAATTCAATTCATTATCTCAAGTCTTAAAGATATTAAATTTGGAACTGTAGTATTAACTACAAGGCTCAACTTACAGAGGAAATTCAGTGATGTCCAATAATGTCATCACTGCTATTACAATTATCATTCCACACTGAAGCCAGAAAGGGACTTTGTGAACTCAAGTCAGATCACACAAGACACCAGGTCTGCTGTCCTGACATGACACACTTGTGATGGGCAGGTCAGGGACCCTCAGCTCAGTGATTTCATACATGAATTGATTGATTTAGACAATATGCTCCCTGAAAAACCTCCAAATCAGGTCATAAAGAAGCATTGAGTGCAGGGTTCTACATCTTAATGTAGAATAGATTGTACAGTGTGAATTAAATAATAAACAGAGTGCCTGACATTAGTTAATGTCAGATGAATAGCAATAGGTTGAAGCAGATTAGCACGACAATCATGAACCCTCTGCTTAGAATATGGAAAGAGGTCAGAATTGTGAGGATCAGGAGGGAGAGGAGAATATCTGACACTCAATATCCATGACCAAGTAAGGCTGTTAATTACAACCTGGTGATTAACCCTGAAATTTGATTGACTACAGAAGGAATATCCTGAAATTTAGAGAGGTCTGATGGACCTGTGGAAAGGCCAATGTGGATTCAGAGGACACAGAAAATGTAGCAGGCACACATGTTCTCATGTGGTAGGGAGGATGGTGCAGTCTTGATTTTTGCCCTAGATAGATCAAGTGAGGGTAACAGGACAGAAAGAGCATTTTTCATTTGTGATCCTATTAGTGTAAACTGCTGCCTAGTTCACAATCTAGTATAGGTGGGCAGAACCAACAGGTTATCAAAGCTTGACAGGTAAAATTAAGGAGTAACAATTTAAATCATATACCATGACTGTTACCAGTGAATGCGGAAGTTGAGAACCACCCGGAGCTAGGAAGGAGCAGAAGTTTCTGATTGTCAAAAAAGGATATGAGCAAGTCAATCTGTTGGATTTATTCCCTCCCACGTGGTCTCACTCATCTGCAGAAGATGAAACTATCTTTTCCTAGAACTAGAGAGAAGAACAGCAGTCACTAGAGAATGAGGAAGGTAGAGGAATGATAACATGAGGAGCATTGTGGGAGCAAAGAGTCTGTTAAGAAGAGCAAGTTCTAGTGTTATGTAACACAGCAGGTAAGGTTAGTCTATGACAGCATATCATATATTTGTAAATACCTGAAACAGAAGAGTTTATAGGTTCACAAAGAAATGACAAAGTTTGAATAGAAGCATAAGTCGCTATTGTGATCGTTATCCTTACATGTTGCATGCATGTATACCATACCCTAATCTGTCATTAAATATTTTATAGCAATTTTAAAAAGTGATAGTTTTAATAATTCTAATCATTTGATAGTAGAAGTGGGGCTTGAACCCAGTAAAGACAGAAGATAAGCCTTATATGTTCAGGGCTTGAGGTTCAGTCTCTTGAAACTGTAAATAATGAATAGATAGATAAATTAAATAAATAACAAATTAATAAAATAATTAGATTACAGTCCTGTGTATCTGCTAGAGAGTTGTACTAAGCAAACTGCATTTAAAGATAATTGAACAAAACATAGTACTTCTTATTCAGGCAATGTGAAATACACTCAAATTTCAAATTCAATAAATATAACTTGCATCACAACTTTAAAAAAGAATGTAATCACAAAAATCAGTCTTCAGTGAGCAAATGATCCATCCAAAAACACTGGATGCTGCATTTTGTGGAAGTGAGTTGAGCAGTCATTGTTGACCAGGAAGGAGATGGGAATGTCTGCAAGTAGGAATTCTGAGGTTTTTTTTTTTTTTGCAAAATAAAGTATAATTTGTCCAAGACTTACTTTTTCAATATTTTCTCATTCTAATTATTAAAAATAATGAATTCTCCCAAAACTAATGAACCAATAAAGAAATGGGCACGTGAACTAAACAGAACTTTCTCAAAAGAAGAAATTCAAATGGCCAGAAAACACATGAAAAAATGCTCACCATCTCTAGCAATAAAGGAAATGCAAATTAAAACCACACTAAGATTCCACCTCACCCCTGTTAGAATAGCCATCATCAGCAACACCAACAACAACAGGTGTTGGCGAGGATGCGGGGAAAAAGGAACCCTCTTACACTGTTGGTGGGAATGTAGACTAGTACAACCACTCTGGAAAAAAATTTAGAGGCTACTTAAAAAGCTGGACATCGATCTACCATTTGATCCAGCAATACCACTCTTGGGGATATACCCAAAAGACTGTTACTCCAGAGGCACCTGCACATCCATGTTTATTGCGGCACTATTCACAATAGCCAAGTTATGGAAACAGCCAAGATGCCCCAGCACTGACGAATGGATTAAGAAAATGTGGTATCTATACACAATGGAATTTTATGAAGCCATGAAGAAGAACGAAATGTTATCATTCGCTGGTAAATGGATGGAATTGGAGAACATCATTCTGAGTGAGGTTAGCCTGGCTCAAAAGACCAAAAATCGTATGTTCTCCCTCATATGTGGACATTAGATCAAGGGCAAACACAACAAGGGGATTGGACTATGAGCACATGATAAAAGTGAGAGCACACAAGGAAGGGGTGAGGATAGGTAAGACACCTAAAAAACTAGCTAGCATTTGTTGCCCTTAATGCAGAGAAACTAAAGCAGATACCTTAAAGCAACTGAGGCCAATAGGAAAAGGGGACCAGGAACTAGAGAAAAGGTTAGATCAAAAAGAATTAACCTAGAAGGTAACACCCACGCACAGGAAATCAATGTGAGTCAATGCCCTGTATAGCTATCCTTATCTCAACCAGCAAAACCCCTTGTTCCTTCCTATTATTGCTTATACTCTCTCTACAACAAAATTAGAGATAAGGGCAAAATAGTTTCTGCTGGGTATTGAGGGGGGAGCGGGAGGGGGTGGAGTGGGTGGTAAGGGAGGGGGTGGGGGCAGGGGGGAGAAATGAACCAAGCCTTGTATGCACATATAATAAAAGAAAAATGAGAAAAAAAAATAATGAATGTCCCCAGACAGTTACTGAAACTGAGTTTATACAACCACATATGTATTAGACCTTGCTTTTTGCATCTGTAACCTGCTTGCAAGGGTACATAAGGTGAGACCCCTGTGTTCTTGGGGCACAGCATTTGGACATGAGTCCACTGAGTCTGTGCTGGTGTGATAAAACACTGATTCCTGCTAAATTGCCTCAGAGTCTTGTATCTCAGCTTGAAACTTCCTGCAGCATTTCTTGGGGACTCCCCTGGGATCGCAGAGAGTTATCACCTCCCCTGTCACAAGGGTGCCTCCCACGGACTGACAGGGGGAAGTTCCACCAGGTACCAATGTAGAGCTTGATCTGGAGGGGGATTTGTCCTCCTGGCAAGTCAGAGTGAGGGCCTCAGATGCACAAGGGACTGAGTGAAGTGCAGGAAAACAGTGAGGGATTGAAACACCACTCATCAATCTGGTATGAACCCGTGTTTGATTTCAGACCAGCCTCAGGAGGCAGAAGGGGAGTCTGATCCCCTCCCAGAGACCACTAGTTACTGCTCTAACCATGGTGAAACTGTGCCTCTAAGGTTTAGCAAGCGGGATGGAAGTACTGGGCTGTGCGAGTGTGTGAAAGTGCGAGTCTGACATGCAGCCCAGCTGTAAAGTGAGTGCAGAATCCTGATCATTGTGTCCATGACCAACTCATAAGGTCCATTTTCCTGCTGAAAAGATCCTGGTTTATTCTGTCAAGTCAATCTCCTAAACACTTTTGATTGTCCCTAGGCACACTGCTACATTACTACATGGACATGTTGTGTATTTTCCAAATTGTTAAGTTCTCAGGCCCCACATGACTCACTTCCAGTTCTGCAATCATGAAAATCTATGATTTCCTAACTTGCAACTCCAAATAATTTCTAATTTGCTCATTTCCACAGCTGCTTCCACAGCTTCAGGTACAATTAAAGCTGCACCACACCTGCCTTAGTCTGTGTTAAGAAAACATAACACATGTGGTGATCACTGTATCATAGACAATTACCACTCACAGTTCTGGATCCTGGGAAGTTCAACATCAAGATATTAATTCTTCAATATTTGGTAAGTTTAGTATTCTGCTGCCAAGCTGACAAGTCTATGCCTGGGTACATTCAAAAACCTTTTCTCAGAGCTTGGGAGGCAGAATTCCCATGGTACCATGCCAAGACACCAAAACCAGAGCAAACCACAAACATCTAGAAATCTGGTGTACTTCTGACATCCATCCCAAGCTGGATGCCCTATGCTTTGGCCCTTAAACGACCCAGGTCTTGGAGAGAAATATAGAGTGACTACATCTACAGTTTCTAGAGGAAGCTGACAGAGTCAAAATCCCTGAACAGGGACCCCCCAGCCACACTACACCTCAGGCTTCTCCACAGGTGAAAGACAAAGTGGAGGATGGAAATGCTGGGCAGTGCTGAGAGTGGGCAGTTGACCCTGAATTCATCTCTCACGTTCATTATGCTCCAAGCACTATGACATGCCTTCCCCACAGAGCAGGGCTACATTCCTCCAGGTGGCAACTCAATTGTTGTCCCTTCTGCCATGGCCACCAGCCAGAAAGCTGCTTCTTATACTTTCTAAAGTTCCAGGGAAATTGGACTGACTGAGTTGTCATGAGGAAATTGCTTCTGATTATATACGCTGGCAAGGATATTTGGTCTGTGATGTCATGAGGTACTTGCTTCTGATTGGCTCCTCTGTCAAGGGAAATTGGACTGATTGTGATGTCATGAGGAAGTCACTTCTGATGAATTATCTGGCCAGGAAATTCCTCTGAGCCCAAACCCTCCTCAACTGTCAGCAAACTGAATGGTAGACACTGGGTGCCGTCTTCTGGAGAATTGATAATTGTTCTCCTCCAATATGTCAGGTGAATTTTCTGGGATCACATTGGATGAAGCTGAAATAAGATGTTATTTCTGATAATTTATATAAAAGGAAGAAGGATTCTCTAGATATGAGGTAGAGAAGGAATATCAATTTGAAGGTAAAAAACACCACAGGTGTTTTAGACTTCTTCAGCCATTACTGGTAATTTTACATTGGCCAAGTCAGCTCACCTCTCAGGAGTTCATCTTTGATGACAAAAAATGGTGAGTTACCCTGAAATGTTAACCACCAGGAATCAATGGATTTTGTTTTTAATTAAGATATTCTGTGTCTATAACTCTATCTCCCTGCAGGTTTCTGTCTCTCTCTCAGTCTTTTGTTTTCTCTCTCTCTCTCTCTCTCTCTCTCTCTCTCTCTCTCTCTCTCTCTCTCTCTCTCTCTCTCTCTCTCTCTCTCTCTCTCTGTCTCTCTGAATCATTTCCTCTTCAGCCCTCCAACCCAAATGCCTATGAGACATCTTACTAACAGGGTGGGACTGGATGATCCTGTGAAGCCTCTCTAACTTTGGTGCCTATTGACCCATATCTCATGTCCTGGCAGCAGTCTCTGCCATTTCAAAGTTCCTACAGCAATTACCATAGCTGTGATATGATGAACAAGATACTGGTTACTCCATCCTGATGTGAAGCTCTTCCTCCAGAGTCCATCACCCTCTGGTCTACAGCCATACTCTGGAACACTTTGGCACCATCTGTTGGCCAGAGGATCACTTAAACCTGCATTTGGTTAATTTGGATAAAGGAAGCAAACCACTCAAATTTCAATTGGCATGTAATTTTGATAATTTCCAAAAAACTAAGAAGCCATACCTAGTGTTTTGTTATAGAGACAAGGACACAAGATTAATAGTGGAAGTAGTCCTCCAGCTGTTCTATTTCCTTCATCCATAACTAATAGTTTTACCTTGGCCATGTCAATTCATCTCTTACAAGCCAATCCTTGGCCAACATAGGAGCATCTTTTAGGTGACCAAAATCCTTCACAAACAGGAGTAAAAGAACTTTTTTTCTCAGTCTCTCTCTCTCTTCCCAAATACATGACACACATACACACAAATCCCTGCCATCTCCACACACCAACACACACAAAAAAACCCACACACACACGTATACACTTTCTCTCAAACACACTCCCTGAGTATTTTCAAAGAATGTGAAATTACACTTCATAATTAATTTATTAACTACTATCACTTGAGCATGGTCTTCCTGTAATATTTAATATGTACTGACTGAGCAGCAGAGTTCAATGTTAAGCTGAACACCTCATTTTCAGACAGTTCTGGGCCTGACAGTCAGTTCAAGTATGGCTGGATCACAAAAGGAGCTCAAGGCCAAACAAAGAACAACAGTGAGGGCAAGGCTAAGCCTGTGTGCATTCTGAAACCCCTTCTCAGACCTTGGGACTTGGTAAGACACCAAAACCTCTTCTGAAATCCATCATTAATAGGCTGCCCTCTGCTTCAGAAGGTCAACTGCTCATGTTCTTTGGGGACTATGTAGGCTGAGTAGATCTTTGGTATCTGGAGGCAGCTGACCCAGTCCAAAACTTTGCATAGGATCCACAGCCACTCTACTGATCCAGGTTTCATCACAGCTGAAGGAGAAAGTGGTGAGTGCCAACCCTGCATCGTGGTCCTGAGAGGGGGCACTTTATCCTAAATTCACTTCTCATGGTCACTACTCACCAAGCAACATGATGTATATTCTACTCAGAGCTGGTCTAGTTTCCTCCAGGAGGCTACTCCATGTTGTCTCTTTTCATGTTCTTCAGCCAGATAGCTGTACCTCAGTGTATTGAAAGTTCCAGTGTATTTGGACAGACAGATATTGTCATTGGAATATCTGGCTAGGGAAGTTGGAATGACAGTGATGCCATGAAAAGTCACTTCTGACTGATCTCTCACTAGGTACTTCCTCTGCAGCCCCAATGGTCTTCAGCTGTAAGCTACCTAGATAGCAGAGACTTGATGCCATTTTCTAGCCAGTGGATAATACTTTTCTGGTTTCCCAGGTGAATTTACTAGTACTACGTTGATATGTCCACAGAACTCCAGGATCCAGGGTATGACAGTCACCCTTGATGTTATATCACAGGAGAAACTGACACTTCATATCTTTAATGCAAACTTTCAGTCTGAAACAGATACTGGAGAGAAAACCTTTTAAATCTATACTTAAATCAGCTAAGTTTTCATAGCAAAAGGAAGATCTGGACATTTCGGTGAAACTTCATTGTAAATTGAAATATTCAATGCGCAAATATTTCTTTGGAACTAAAAAGTGAAAATGCACAACATAATAATCTCAAATACAGCAACATACTTAGGGGGCTGCTGGCTTTTTCTTATTTCAATTTTTCTATCTTTCCTCTCAAAACTGAACTAGTGTCATGATTGATCCACCCTAATTTCCTAATGTGCTAGAGATGGGGTAGTTCTCATTTCATTACCAAAGACATTATCATCCATGAGTATAGCACCCAAAACATCCACAAAAGCCTTGGGAATGTATAAACAGCAACAGGGTCACAGTGCAAATGACTGATGTCCTTGCAAAGCTGGATAAGTATTACATGCTGATGGCATTATGACTGAAAACCAATCCGGGGATCAGGGTGAATGGAAGGCAGTACTGGATTGCATGTGCATTTCAAGAGTGGCCTGGACCCACAAGGATTTCAGGTTCGGGCTAGGCTGCATTGTGAGTCCAAGGACTGACTGGACAACAGTCAGAATTCAATGGCAAGCTGAACCACACAGTGAGTTTCAGACAGTCTAGGGTCTCACAGTCAGTTCAAGGGTGGTCTGGATAATAAAAGAGCTGAAGACTAAACTGGGCAGCACAGTGAGTACAAGGCTAGGCCTGGGTACATTAGGAAACCCTTTCTCAGACCTTCTGATGCAGAAGTCCTATGGTATCTTGCTGAGACACCAAAAGCAGAACAAAACACCTACTTCTAGAAATCCCTTCCACTACTGATATACATCAGAAAATGACTGCCCTATGCTTTGGCAGGTCAACTGCCTAGGTTCTTGGAAAACTACGTTGGCTGAGTAGATCTTTGGGTTCTGGAGGCAGCTGACCCAGTCCAAAGCAAATAAACAGGGGCCACGAGCTACCTTACCATTCCTTCAACACAGCTGAAGGTGGAGGTTGAGAATAGAATCCCTGTGACTGTGCCGCTTAGAGTGGACACATTACCCTGAATTCTATTATCCTAACATGCTTTCCCCACAGAGCTGGACTAGATTCCTCCAAGTGTCTACTCCATTGATGTCCCTTCATCCATGGCCTCATGCCAGATAGCTTATCATCAGCCTTTTCAAAGTTCCAGGGTATTTGGACAGACTGTGATGTCATGAGGAACTCACTTCTGATTGGATCCTCGGCATAAGTGCAGTTGGATAGACTGTGATGTCATGAGGAAGTTGCTCCTAACTGGATCCTCTGGCATCATCTTCATGTAACACCTAACATGAACTAATAACAGAATCCCAGAAACTATCCTGTACTAGTTTATTTAATCTTAAAAATGGTTTAGGAGAAAGGCAACATCATATTCATGAAAGAGGAAACAGAATATCAATATGGGAAGTAATTACTATCAATTCCAGGCAGACCATGGAAACTAATGTTCTGTTTTCTCTGTGTATGGATGTGGCTAGAGAAGAAACTTCTTATCAACACACCCATAGCATATGCTGGCTTGTGTCTTTGTGAATGATATTTTCAATAATTAACCATATTCTCATGTGGATGCTTAGGACAGCCCTTTTTATGGGTGTTAAATAGTCCATACTACTGCTACAAATTTTGACTTAATGAGTTAATGCATAAATTATTATTTCTTCTTTTATGCTCCTATTAAGAGTTCTATGAAATTTTTTCTCAATATGTAGATTTAACTTTCTTAGTTATATACATAAAATAGAAGTATGGTTCATATGTAAAAATTATTTTAATATTTTAAGAGACTGGTAAACTCTTCCCATTGTGACTAGGTTATTTATATTCTCATCAGTATTACATGAGTGTGATCATTTCTACAATCCTCATCAACACTAGATGATAACTGTAATTTTGTTATATGCATACATATTGGCACGATATTAGGATGACTAAACAAAAAATTCCTAGAAATTCTTTATCATTGCTTTATCCCACTTTTGATTTAAAAAAATCAGAATTTTGAAAGCCTTAAGTATAGGAAATAGATTTATATTCACAGGAAGGTTGGCAGGGAGAAAACACAGAAAAGTGGTAGTGAAGTCGGGTGTTGGAGGCAAAAACTTATAATCCCAGTTACTCAGCATCTTAAGAGAACAACTAGAGAGACCCTCTCACAAAACCAATGTACTAAGAAAAGAGCTGGGTGTTTATCAAGTGGCACAGCCACTTTCTCATCATGCATGGATCCCTGCTTTGCTCCACAACACTGCACAAAAGGGAAAGAGTTAATGACTCTTCTCTTCTCTTTGGAGATTTCGAAATGATCCAAATTCTAAATGTGGTTTTACAGATTTGGGGAAGGAATAATGTTTGGCTGCTTATTTTGGAGATAGATACCAGTAAACAGATTTCAATAATTACTCAAAATATCCACAAATTTTATATTTCTCTAGGAACATTAGAGGACATATAAGCTGAAAAGTGCTTAAAGAAGAATTTCATGAGAGAGTTATACAACATGTTTTGCCACTACAAAGAGGGAGGGAGAGACTCACAAGGGGAGAAAGTCCAGGAGAGCCAGGACCTTAGCAATACTGACTCTGCAGAGCCTCAGGGCTCCTGCCCCTGTGTTGGGCTACTGTAATAAATGGTTCCCAGAAACCAACTGCTTCTGAGTCCTATTATGTTCTTGGATGTCTCTGTCATACTCAGTGCCCCACAGAGGTTCTGAGCACCCCTTTGTGGCTTTGATCATCCTATGTTGAAAACAGCATGCCCTAGTGAGACCCCCATCAGTGATGTTTGGCCTGGCTCCCACTGACTTCCCAACAGTGTGTATTCCAAATCCATCCAAACTTTCAGCTTAATCCCAGTAACAATTTTATTTCCATGCCTCCTAATATATCTTTAGGAGGTTTTAATATTTTGGAAGAAGTTTTGTATTAAGAATGCCCAGAAATATTTTCTGTTCCTATGCTCTGATATTTTTACCCACATGTGCTGGTAGCCTGGGTGACAGGCTGGTCCCTATGTGCACCCTGAGTGTCTTCAGATGTAGGGAGAGTGGAGGACAGGGCACCCACTGTTTCCTGAAATCCATCTTCCTCTTGTTCATATGACAGAGCCTGCTGCTTCCTTCACCCTTGATTGAGTTCATTGGTGGAATTGATGCAAGCCCAGGAGAGGATCATGGTGTTTTAGAAATTTCCAACCAAGTACCCTTTCTTTCTTTTTCTTAGTGGTATTGGGGTTTAAACTCTGGGACTCATGCTTGCTAGGCAGGCACTCTAACACCAAAATACCCTTCCTTGCCTTGGCCACTCATGAACCAGGGGATGATATTTCAAACTCAATGATCCCATATGAATTTTCTCTGACAAAAGAATTTTTAAAAAACAGATTTAATGCAATCTTATCCTGTGTTCAGGTCTTGTGCTCACTAGGCACTTAGTATCCAAGCCTAGCAGAAAATGTTCATGGAATATGAACCAGGATTTGTATTCAAATACAAAATATTACATAATGAAGTGTAATAATGATGAATATAAAATATTAAATAGTGACTTATAATAATGTTAAATAATAATATATAATATAAAGTATTAAATAATGATGTGTACTGCCAATGTGTTTTGCTCCATACTCCAATTATTAGCAGTGAAGATATTTAGTTCAGGAAATTGTAACCTATTCTCATCAGTGCACTCCAAGTCAGCAGAATTGCCCTGACAGTTTCTAATTCACTCAGAGTGGATGAAATTCCCTGGTGGCTGCACCTTCAGCTCCTGCCCAACATTTCTTGGATTCTCTCTGAAGTTGAGCCATAGGAGTTTGGAAAAACTGAGTTCCCCTCTCCACTGCCTCAATGCAGAGGTATCAGAAGACCTGGGTGTCCATCACCTGCTCTCACCAAGGGCACACGTGATGAGGTGATGAAGGCTAATCTTCACAGTTATATAAGAATAATACCTATGCTACATTCACATTCCATTTTGAACAAGGCAGCTGACATTTATCAGCATAGGTTTGCTTCTATTTTTCAAAGTAGAGAGGACAATGGGAATTCCCTCAGCTGTGTGGATTGAAAGATTTCTTGTGCTTCCCTGTGACCTGTAGGAACCACACCTGAGCCCCAGATAAAGGAACATCTGCCATTCCAGGAAGTAGATGGAGAACAGAGAGATGTGAGAGTCAAACCTAATGAGAACTAAGTGGATTTCTTCAAAAAGTCAATCAAATCAGAACTTGGTTTGCAGTGGATAATTATCCATGCACGTTTATATTTCCCTATGCCTGGGTAACCTCTGTCCCAGATCCAGTCTGAATCCCACAGACTGCCCTAGTCATGGAATTAGATGGAATCTCTTTCCTGATGGCAAATCCCTCACTCATAACCACAGAGCTTCCTCAGTTTCTGCTCCAGGTGATCTCAGCAGAAACATTTCTTCCCTTGTCATTGACACAGGTCTTCCTTTTATAACAAATGTTTACTGCATAAAATTATAAGATTATACACTATAAAATAATGGGTTTCATTGGGATATTTTCATATTTGAATAAAATTCACTTTGCTTCTATAGATCCTTCCCTGTTAGTTCTTCTTGATCCCCTTTCCCTTCCTCTTCTAGTTTCCCTTTTACTTTGTGGTCACCTTGTTATTTTTATGCCCCTAGATTATACATATGAGAGAAAGCATGCAAGTCTTGGCTTTTTAAGTTTGGTTTAGCTCACTAACTATGAAGATCTAGAGATTAGTTTGTTAAAATAAACTTTATAGTTCAGGGACATAGGTGCTGAAAACAGAAATAGGAAATGAAAATCTTCCATAGCAAACAGTCCTACTTAAAGCAAGCCCCAAACCCTGATCATAAACCAGCACCTAACCTGTTGGAAGGAATAACTCTGCTCTTAAAATTTATAATAATTCAAAGACACAAAGAGGTTGAAGTTATTTTAAAATTCCCTACTGCAAAGTGTCACATTCTATATAAAATCTTTGTTATCAATCAATTTTCAAATGACATGAATTTTGAGAATGTTTAAACTGATTTACTTTCCTGGAAATAAATGACAGAACCTTAATACTATTGCAGAATTTAATGTAATATTGATTGTACTGCACCTTCAACACTGATCTAGGGTGGTACTGATAGTGACAATGTACACATGAATCAAAATTGTATATATCTGTGGTCCTCAGGGATCCTGTCACCATGAACTGGAAACCTAGGAGATCATCCAGGACACATCGTCCTAACATCCATATGTCCAGGGGACTCTAAGGCCTGAGTCATCTATAGCAAACTGGGAGTCAAAGCTGGTCTCTGCACAGCTTGTCTTCAGGCCAGTAAGGCCAGAGAAAAGAGCTCCCATCCAGTTTCCAGGGTGTGAGCGGAACCTGCCTGAACTTTGCAAAGTGTTCTTCATAAAAAGGCATCCATTCTGACATAAGATCATTCTCAAGTCCCCACTGGCCACATGAAAGTAAGACCTGCATGAGGAGTGGACGTCTCCGAAATTGTGTGAGTGTGTGTGGAGTATCATTCTGGCTGTCTTTTTTAAGCCCCTAGATTACACTTATGAGAGAAAATACATCATCCTTGTCTTTCTGAGTCTAGCTTCTTTCTGTTAACGTGAAGATCTGGAGATCATCTGTTGAAACAAACTTTTCTAATTCATCGACACCAGTGGTTAAACACAGAAACAGAAAACTAGAATCTCCTATGGGAATTTGACCTACAGAGAGAAAAAACTAGACTGACAGGAAACCAGCACTTAAACTTCCTTTGCATGTGCACTTTGACAGATTATGGCCTTAGTGTGTCCTGCCTGCCACCTACTGGTGATGATCGTCACTGCAGGGAGATTTGAGTCGGCTCACACTGCATTCCTATCATTTTGCATCTTGCACAGTAATACATGGCTGTATCCTCGGCTCTCATGTTGCTCATTTTCAGGTAAGCAAAGCTTTTAGATCATCTCTGGAGATGTGAATCTCCCTTTCTCAGAGACTGCATGGAACATGAAACTACTTTTTTCACTTATACATGAGACCCATTCTAGTCTACTCCCTAGAACTTGTAAGTGAGCCCAGTGGTTGTGTCTGAGAATATCAGGGACTTCCAGTCTACATCAAGCCTCCCCAGGCTCAACCAGGTGCACTGCACATTGGACACCTGCAAATGCAGAGAATCTTTGTAAGGAAACTGCCACAGATACTCACTGTTTCTCCCATCCTTATCCATTCACACACTCTTGTTCACCATAAGTTGAAATTTAAAATAGTCACAAGGAACTCTCAGCTCAGCTACTACTCAATGGTGTGTGGTCTGTGTTCAGTGATGATCAGTGCATGGGATAAGCTGGGAATCCAGGACTGGGCTCCTCTCTCCCAGAACTGTAGGATCAGGGCTGGGCTGGTTTTCATGAGCAGAGGGAGGCCCTATTTGCATGTTCCCCTTCTGGTTGAAAGTCTCAGAGAAGGCAGGGCCTAGAAGAGACAGGAGCATCCTGGAGGACAGTGATGATCATGGTGGCATACTATAAAATATATCTCATGGATTGACTGAATGAAACTTATTTCATATTTATAACCTCTCATAGCATGGTATGCTTGGTCATATACAAAATACATTTTTATACATTAACATTACTTCCTTTCTACAGAAGAGATAATACAAAACATTTACCTCATGCTATGTGAACAAGATCTGCTGTCTTGAAACTGTGTCTGGCTTTGTACTCCTCAGTGCTGAAACTAAGGCCTCTGATCTAGATCAAGAACGGAGTGATCCTGCTAGGGAAGTGTTGCAGAACCCATTCTTGTCATGAGAACCGGTGTGACTTTACTGCATTTTAGTGTTTACAGAGAGAAAACATAAAGAGCTATGGTTTATATAGAGTTTCTGCCACTTCCTGTGTCATTACCTAATTGTTACACTTTTTCTAATTACACATATTGTTCAAGTGTAGCAACCTTCTTAAGAAGAATGCATGTAGTGAAATGCACATTTATTAATCATTCATTCAATAACTATGGATTAAAAGGCAGTTGGCATCACCCTCAAGACCTTAAATACTTATTCCATCCTAAATTCCTGTGATTCCTTGATAAATCACCCTCACATACTTCATCTTTCCCAGAGAGATCATGACATGTTTATGGAGATTAAAGTTGGTTTCCATTTTTTGTGATTGACATCAATATCACATAGAGTTTGCATTTTTATTAACTTGTCATGTTAACTCATAATCTTCATTCAAAAACCCACATTTTTGGTGTATTGGGCACTGATTTATTTTTAGTTGGAGTGATTTCACAGTCTATGAAAACAGTTTATTATTCTAATTGACTTCTTCATTGGTGTTTAAAATTGTTCTCACTTTATGTTTTTTACAGAGTAATCTTTTAATAACCATTCAGATGTAGTGATCTGAGAAAAAGTCGCTCTTCCACTAACAGGCACAACAATAACAAGAAGCTGGGAAAAATTTCAAACTAACGAATTCCCTTCAACTCCAGTTACTTCACTTCTTAAAAATATTAGATTAAGCTCTATTGCATGCATGTTGTGAATCCATGCATTCAAATCATAGCTTCCCATCATTTACCCCGATACTATCCTTCTCATATATTAATACATTCATTTCTTCTATATAGATCTAGAATTTAAGCTCACTTACATATCAGTTTGAAGGTTTAAATCATCATCTGATCAGATATGAGTGAGACTCCAGGTATGATTCTCCCCAGTGTACTTTTAAATCTAAAAGTGTTGAGTGCTTCCATAATGTGAACATAGAATAGACATTGAATTAAAAAGGTATAGTACAAAGGAAGCAGAGATAACAAGTCCGATGAATCCAAAGTCCCACTGGACAGCATTGAACCTTGGGCTCTGGAGTCATCTCCTTAGACTTTGTGTCTTGTGTCCATGCACACTGTGATGGATTTTGGCTTTGCTTTGTGGTATGCCCATGGTGCAGGGCCATGTGTTTATCATAGCATCTCTTAGTCTCATTCAGAGTGCATTATGTTCTTTTTAACTTGATTTATTCCTCTGTGGTTGAGCTGATCAGTGTCTCCAAGTGCTGTATGTGAAGACTACAGGTAGTACCTAATACAGGAGGATCTTGCGGAACTGACTGATGAGGTGTTGTTGGAAGAGAAAAGAATGGGAGAGGTGAAGAAAGTCAGGAGAAAATGAAACTTCAGTAGATGGATGAATGAATGTCCTACAAGGAAACTCACAGTGGACTTACCAGAGGGTTTTACAGACCTCAACAATCTCCTCTCACTGCTTTTGAATATGGCGTCCAATGATGACATGTTTTCATTAGTACACAGAAACATTCATGGTGTAATGTGCATTTTAATATGTTACATGATTAAAATGAAACACACCAAGCAAACATTCATGACATGTCTCTGAAAGTTTGATACCTCCTTAATTAAAGCCTGAGCTGGTCTTTGGGTTCCGTGAAGGCACTGCTATCCAGGAGGTGAAAGTTCTTTGTATGTTGTTGCCACTGAACTCCTTCCACTACTTGAGGCATGGTGGTGGGTGGCAGTGATTCTTGTAGTCCTGACCTGTGCAGAACCAGGCTCATGTCAATGTTGATTTATTAATTAGCATATTGATAGAATACATTAAAATTGATTTATTTTTCAAGAAATACACTAAATTGTATAAAGTTATTGCACTGAGTGTAAAGTGCACATGAAGTCTATAGTGAACACTGAGGCATCCTCACCTCCCATCCATCCCCACTCACTGACTGACTACCTGACCAACTCCAGTTGCAGGCTCCATACATAGTAAGTGCTCTCATGTTTGCCTGCAATTTATACCCCTGAGGCCATGTTTGTAGTCATCTTGTCAGTGTGCTAGTGTGGATTCAGAGTATTTTATAAGGTGGACCACAGGGAATTCCACTGGTCTGGGGGCTGGTCTAGGATATATTGATGTAGTTCTTGTGGAATTTGTGTGAGTTCTAATGAGAGTGAGTTTATGCAAGAATACCCTGAACCTGGTTGACTCCCTGCATCCTGTCTCACTGTGTCATCATTCTTGTTCACACAGTCCTGCTATCAAGGTTCCATCTCTATGAGGTTCTCACCACAGCAAGATAACACTGTGTCACACGTTGCATCTACAGAAATTGAGAGGAATACATGTGTTCTGGTTGTACAGTTGCCTTGTCTCGGGTTATTTGTTCTAAGAACAAAAGATAACTTCTTTATGCCTATAGTTGTGGATGATTTTACCTTACAATGATTGTTATGATGATTATACTGATGATGTTTATGGTACTCCGGCTTCAACTCAAAGTTTTGCACTCTACAGGAAAGCACTGTACTGTTTGAGGTATGCCTCCACTTATATTTGCATTTTTCCTAGGTTCGTTTACTTTGTGATCCTCCTATTATAGAAATACCCGTGTCACTGAGCTGACAGACATGTGCCAACAGGCTTCTTATTTTTTTTATCAGATTGGGACTTGAGGATCATGCCTGGTTGGCCTCCAACTGATCCTTTTTAACTCAGTCTCCAGTATAGCTTTGGATGACAGGCTTCTTTCATTTTCCACAGCTGTTGATTTACATGGGGGTCTCCCAACCCCATAAGTTAGGACTACATTTGGGAGACATGAATGCCACACTATATTTTGAGTATTATCTTTAATGTTCCTTTAACTTTAGATATTTTACTACTTACATTTGCAATTGTAATTCTATTTCCTCTAGATTTAAGTAAGTCAACTATTATTCAAGTCTGAAGTGTAGAAGCAACAGGTTTCACTATAGCCTAGGTTTGCAGTAGGCAGGTTGCCCATGTTTGTGTAGGCTCACTCTATGTGATCACACAATGACAAAATTATCTAAACATATCCTCCTTATTCAGTGACACATGGTTGCATCTGAAAAGATTGATATTCACTCTAAATTCTTACATGAAACGTTCCATTTTTGACACTTCCAGCTTTTCTATCAAGCACCTCCAATCCTTTTCACCCTCTGTCCATTTCTCAGCTACAATGCTCAGTACACATCTTCAGGTGTTTCTTAAAGCAGCATCACCACCCTGCTACTATATGTATCTTGGTCTGTGTGTCCTTCTGTGAGAAAATACAACAGCCTAGGTAATTTTAAAATCATAGACATCTCCTGCTCACAGTTGTGGAGGTTGGGAAGTCCTAGTCCAGTGTTCTGGTGGTGAATCTGGAAAGGCTGGTTTCTGTCTTCCAAGGTGACATCTTGTTGCCACATCCTCATATGGTGAGTGAGGTAAGCACAGTGCAGTCACATGGGGGAAGGAAGGAACAGTGACAATCTCATGTTATCATGACATTTATATGGGTATGAAGGCATAGTGCTCATGGGGACTGACATAAGATAATCCTCACTGTAGTCTCAGCATTTCATAAACACTGATGCCATGCACACCAGGGCAGCCTTCCACAAGGAGCACAGAGAGCACAGCCATGACTCTGAAATTTTCCCTTTGCTCTATTGTCCTTATTTCCTCCTTAGCTCCTTCCCTACCATGTTCGCAGACAGTTCATGATATTGACCTCCCTTGGTCCTCTGGGTCAGTTTTCAGTTTCTAGGAGTTATGGGAGTGAAGCCATGCATTATGCACTTCTCTTTGATCTGTCACTGGGCATGATTAATCATGAATGTCACTGTGCACAGGCATTTATAGGATTAATGATGGCTGATATTTTATGAGTTAATTAGATACAAATTTTTTACATGTTGAATTGCTTATGGATATTGCATTTTTCTCAGGTTCTGACTTTACAAGTGAAGCTTCAACTGAGCTTAGCAAGGTGGGCTTCTGTGAATCCAGCTGCTCTCATTCATAAAGCAACAAATAAAGCAGGAAACACTGATTTTTAGTATAGAATCCACAACCCATCAGAGATCAAAAATTATAAGCAGATCACTAACCTTCTGGGTGCAGACAATGCTTAGAGAGAAACACAGAACCTAGGAATGACGCCACATGGCAGACGCAATCAGAAATCACAAGCCAGTACAACTTTAAAGAAGAAAATTTCCAAGGACTCCAGAAGGGCATGAGTTCAAAAGATGTTCATAAATGATCAGAAAACTTACATCAGTAGGGTTACAGTTCAATTCAAGGTTTTGTTTCCTGGTTTAGGGTTTATTCCAGTTCTCCACTAACCTCAGTAGTTCTGCCCCAAGAGAAGTACCTGCACCTCTACACTACTGTGCAATACTTACCAGCTCATCACCATGACAGTAATACTTAACCTTCAGTGTTGAGACTTCAGAGATAGCAACTTGGATATGAGGGAGAACAGAGGTCTGGGGGAAACACAGTGTGAAGAGATGGAACTCTTCCCTAAGCCACCTCCTCTCTGTTCCTAAGTAGTAAGTGCTGCACCTTTAATGAGGACAGCACATCAGGAAGCTGAGAGTACTGTGGGAACCCTTCCATCTGGGGTAGTGAAGAACTGGGAAAATCAAAAGCAAAGCCCACCCTAGGTGACAGGTAACATATCAGGGCCCCATGTCACTTCCTTGTCCTTTTCCCACACATTCACAATTATCAAGTGAGTGTAAACCTGAAGTGGTCCTGAGAGGGCACAGTGAACTAGATCTTCTTGAGGAGAGCAGAGTACCCTCTTCTGGTGTGCAATGAAGAGGGAACCTAGTTCTGGTTTTCAAAACCCCAAAATGCCCAGCAACACTCTAATTTTATAGAAATTCCACAGAATAATCTTGTGAGGCAGCAGGTGTGGTGATCTCTAGAATAAAATAAGACAATAATATGCCAACATACAGTGTGGTCTTAAGCATATAAGAATTAGAGAAAATAAAACTGACAGGATAACAAGAAGACAAAACTCATATGGAGAGAGAATCAGAATGACAATTCATATAGATTTGGGACACATGAAATTGAACAGAAAAGTGAAACACTTCATAATTACTGTGAGAAATTCTGAAGAAAGTGTAGACTTTATGAAGGTCAGCTAGGTAAGTCAGCTGAGGGGTGGAACTGAAGGAAAATGAAGTGCAAATGCCTGGTGCAATCACAATGAATGCAAGGAGAATTGCACACCTTTCAGAGGTTTATTATAGGATTGGAGTCCACATTGAAAAGAAGCAGAAGCTGAGGACCTGCATGAGGGTACACCTGCAACATAAATAGATGGTTGAGACTTCCAGAGAACACCAAGACCTGAGGCATGTGATACCTGAGGGTCTGAGCTGTAACACTAGGAGGGAAAAGTGTTCCAGACAGAGACCCAGGGCAGAGTCTGCAAGAACCTATGAAGAGAGTGGAAGGATTGAAAAGATGACTACACTGGGAAGGTTAGACTTTTGAGAGGAGATGAAAAGAATAACTCTGTGTAGACATGAAACTTTCATAGATATAAGCCTGGTCACTAAATGAGTCATGGGAGCCTCTGGAGATTCAGGAGCTGAAGGAGTCAACAGCAGAAGCCCAGACCAATAGGGATGTCTGACACCCTCCCACACCCAAATCCTGAACTTCACAAAGGATACCTGAAAACTCAGAGAAACCAGATGGAACTGTCACAAGTGAACTTGATGCACTAGGGAAATTGCATTAAGTAGAATGAGAAGGGAAGCTGAGGCCAGCACAAAAACTAGGTTGTTGACATTGAGGAAGGACACAGGCTTGGGGTGGCCCCACTCCAGGATCTGTAGGGATGAGAGATGAGTAGCATGTAAAAAGCTTTGTGTAATGCTAATTATAAGTGTTAAGTTGTGAGGCAAACAGCTCCAGTGATCCACCCAACACAAAGCATGGAATTGCAGTGAATTTTATTGATGGTGTTAGTCTGTATTCTTCAGTTCTCTGAGAGTCAGGGAGGCTGTCTTTGACAACCTGGAAGTTTCTGATTTAATCAGAGCAGATCTGAAACAATGAAGTTCTGTGGTGTATGAATCCTGAAGCTCATGCCTGACACATCAAGACTGCTTGTTTTCAAGGACAGTCCAATGAGACCCAGACAGTCCAAGATCCCAACACCTTTTCTGACTGATCAAAGCAATCAGGTGTCCATTGGTAGCTCTCTCCAAAGATGCAAGTGATGGAGTTGACTCTGTGACAGAAGAGGAGGCTGAGATTGCTTCTTATTCTGCATTCCATTTTGAACATGAATCTGACACCCTTGATAGCTCATACTCACTTCTGTTTTCCTTCTCTGTTATTATAGAGGGAACAGTGGGATTGCCCAGTCACTGAAAAGTGAGAAAGCTTCATCTGCCCCCCCTAGGTGAGTTCAGGAGTAATATCTGAGCCTCATCTGAGTACAAGGTAAAGACCTTGGCCATTGGATTTAGAAAATAATGACATTTTAAAAATCTTGCAACTGAGGAAGAACATAAAAATGTGATCATTGAGACTTGTTAGTCAAATAATTGAATTTAAAGTTGTCAAAGATTGTCCTAATTAAAGAACCCCATAGAATTTTCCTTTCAGTTTCAATAAAATCCACCAGATTCCCTGGAACTTACTCATGCTCTGACAGGAAATCAGCCCTTACATTTGTTCAAGAAGGTGGCTATGAATTCAATGCATTCTGAGAGAGCCCATCTGTTCTGAGTGGCCCCTGGTGGCTCCCATTTACCCTTGGCACCATTTCAGGAAGGTTTGTTTCTGGGCTCACAATGAAATCCAGACACTGTACCTCCTGCAAAGTAATTCAGAGCTGTGTCCAAGGTTCTCAGACTGTTTATATGTGGATAAAATGTATTCTTGGCATTGTCTCTGGATATGGTGAATCTCCCCTTCATGGAGTATGGGTAGTATGTTACACTACCATTTACATTTATTTGTGCAACCAAATCCAGTCACTTCCTGAGTGCCTGGCAGACCCAACTCATCCAGGATCTACAGGTAATGAGTCCATTGGCTGCAGAGGGGAGTCCTGTGGATTCCCCAGGAGGCACTAAACCTCCTCTAGATTCAACCAGGAAAATCCAGCTCAATACCAACTTCTTCTCATGATGTGGGATCAGCTGGGAATCCAGGGCTGGGCTCCTCACCTAGAGCCTCATGCTCAGGACTGGGCTGGAATTCATGAGCAGAGAGAGGCCCTATTTGCATATCCTACTGCTATAGAACAATCTCTGGGTAGAAGTATAAGAAAAGGCTGTCCTCAGGGCAGATAAAGGAGATGAAACTGAGGACTGAGTTGGAGATAATAACAATGCCATTGTATGGCATGTGATTGTGACAAAATTTCTAAACTCATCATTTTATTGTGTCTTTCACATTCAGACCCCTTTGCTTGTTTAATATCTTTCACAAAATTTACAACACATAGGGTTGACACTTAGTTTTGTAAAATTCTTATTTTTTAGGAAAACTATTACATAGAAGTATATGAATGAATAATGCATACATTGAAATTAAAATAAAACAAACTAAGTAAATGTAGATACGATTTGAGTTTTCTTTGAACATATAAGAACACACTGAAATCCACAGAAAGAGAGAGAGAGCATTTGCACAGGCTCATTGTCTGTGGTGTCCAGGATCAGAATGGACTGTAGTATAGTGTGGCACCTGGCATGCATGGCCCTGTAGGATGCCCCACCTCTCCAGCACCCTGAGAACATGTGGATTCCCAGTACTGGTTACAGGCCCAGGGTCAGGCTTAGGGATACTGAATGAGTCACCTCTTCTTGAGACATGACATAGGGGGACAGGATAATACTTTAATGACTTACTGCACTGTGAGGGAAATTATCATCATAGTGACTAAGACATCATGTGCATTGCCTCAGAACTGCTACTGTGGCATCACCAGGAAAGTGACCTCTGTTAAGCCATGAAAATTCATTGTTTGTACATTGGTTAGCTTTGGGTTTTCCAGGGAAAAATGTAGTGTAAGAATGGAGTCCTGAGGGTTGTAGGTTTTCGAGTTAAGGGAGGAAACTCTAGATGGAGTTGCAAATCTCCTCCACTTCCTGGGAGCTCTCCACACTTCCTCCTCAGGGCCCTGTCCTGGGTGAGGTGTGAGCACTCCCTGGTGTCCTCTTCTCACCCTGAGGATGGCCAGAAGCTTGTTTTCAAATCTGGACCTGAGGTTTCACTCCTATGTCTGGCCGCTGACTAGAATTCAGCCATGTCTAGAGCATGAGCCTCCTGTCTCACGCAGGTGGCCTTGCCCCAAGCCTTCAGATCCTCCACACACAGAAATGAAATGGAGTTGAGGGTATGGCCTTCCTTTCAAAGGAATTGTAGGAGGGCATTGGCACAAATCTGTTTGTGGTATGACTATGTGATCTGACTGTCCTGCTCCTAGATATGCACCTGAGTGACTTGAACTTATGTCCACATAAAAAAACTGCACGTGCATCCTTAAAGTAGCTTCATTTAAATTTTTAAAAACATGAATGTATTTTGTTAAAATAAGTATTGTATTAACTTAGGAAACTGCAGTTAATTTGAGAAAAATAAATTGTTACCCTTTTCATCTAAACAAACATGCAGCTGGTAAGAGCAAGACATTAAGAAAACAGAAAATGATTTTTTATCTGCATTTCTGATGATATTGAGGTGCTGTATGATCATTGAGAAAAGGAAGAAATTTAACACCATATAAAAACCTTTATCCTCTCCCCAGTCTCTTGGGTATTGAAGGGTCAATGAGAGCTGTCTCAATGCAGATCATTCTGATAGTCACACTATTCTGGGAACTGTGGAGAATTAGCATTATCTAGAAGTGATCCTGCCTCCTGCATAGCCACTGTCAGCTAATACTTGAAATGATCCTCATAACAGCACAAAGAAAGCTTTGTCTTAGCTCAGTTAATATAGGCGGCTCATGTACCCTATCCTATGACTCCTCTTACTGTGAACAGAGGTGGTGAGGACAGAATTCTTGGTCCAGCTGGCTGAGGCTGGACCCTGCTGTGCTTTGGAGAGGGCAAGCATTCCTTCCCCTGTGTGATGAGCACAGAGGAAGAGAAGCTAGGAGCTGTGGCTTTCTAGTGCAGCACCATGAGAGAGCTGTGCTGTCTCTTCAGCCTGCTGCCACTGCACCTTCCACCTTCAATATTCTAATGGCTGTCACACCAACATAACTGTTAGGAGCACATGAGCCATATTCACAATGGACTTAGCCAAAGCAAAATATACCTCGTATGTTGGTGTAAACAGTTGTAGTGCAGAGGATGGATGTTTTTGTGAATTATTCTCTGCCTTACCTGCACACATGTGCTTCATATGGGGACTAAGTGTTAATTTCAGGAAAAGACTACAGACCAGCACATGGTTACTCTGCCTGGACAGATCAGCACATCTCTATTGGCTCCTGTGTAGGGAAAATGCCTGAAGGCCAGCTGGGCTTCAAGTGGCCAGAAGGTCCTGGTCACAGAAAAATGGCAGAATTCTTTCCTGCAATTATAGGGCCTTTGTTACTTGGCTTCCCAGAAACTCTCACCAAATGCCAGGTCTATGTCTCTGTCCCACTGCTGGCCAGGAGATGGATTTTGTGCTCGAGACAACATCAAGGCCCTGAATCTTGGAATGGTGTTGAGAACACATGGAAGGCTTGTGACTTTCCACAGCGGTCCTCTGGATCTCCTGTCTTCATAAGTAAGATTTTTCCTTCCCTATGTCAGATCCCTGAATGCATCCACTATGATCCTCACCTTGTGGTTGGAGGCTTCTGGAGGGAAAGTCTGACATGTGCAATCCCCAGGAATTCTCAGCCTCATCCTCTTCTCCACCTGTCTTTCACCTGCTCCTGAACAGCATGGAAGTGCTCCCTCCATCTGTGCCTCCAGTGACTTTCTACCAGGGTAACTTGTCTCACCTGTGATAATGGACAACGATGTCCCTCATGTTTCTGGATTGTTGTTTTCCTGACCTTTCATAGCCAATGGGTTTAAGAGAATTTATGATTAGATTGTCCATGCTTTCTTTGTGCTAAAAATTTAGGTGATGGTTTTTAAGCTATTTACACTTTAGAGCAGAAACTTGAAGCACTTTTAGAGGGAATCTTTGATCTGTTAACAGAGATAGGGATCTACTCTTTTATGATAAAATGACATGTGAGCATTCATGACTGAACCCAAAAAACAAGGAAGAAGGACACAGTAGGTCAATAATGAGAACATCTGATATTCCAGAGATGGTCTTCGGAAAATATAATTCAGAAATTCCAGCAGTAAAAAATGATACTTCTCAGGTGATGGAATGTTCTGGAAGGGGCTCTTTCCCATGGACTGAATACAGTAGATGAACTGTCGACAACACACCAAGAAGAAGAGCTGTCATCCCCTTAGGACAAGACAGAAAAGGGAAGGAGCTGCCCCCAGGTGAGGGGAAAAACACGTGCAGATGATGGATGTGCCCCTGGTTTCCAAGGATATGCTGGAAAGTGAGGCCTAAGGTCAGCTGTGAGGGACAGTGGTGTGTATGCAAGGAGGACACCTCAGGATACCTTCAGGGATGTGTGTGTGTGTGTGTGTGTGTGTGTGTGTGTGTGTGTGTGTGTGTGTGTAAGGCTAAGGTTGAATTCAGTTTCTTCTGTTCATTCTGCCCGGGTCATAGAAAACATAATCTTGATGATAGTATCCTGTTGATTTCACAACATTTATGCATAACGTAGTGTTGGTGAATTCTAAGTAAATCAAATAAAGGCAATCAAGACAGAATTATGTGAAATTCTTTAGAAAACATGGATGAATACTGTAAAACTTAATTATCTTATATTAAAACCTATTCTCCCTAATTAGGCTGAGCGATGTGATGAAATCTCTGGCATTTTTCCCACCTGTGCATGTCCCTGGCTTTCCAGGTGGTCCTTGAGGGGTGGCTTTGGTGTCTCTGGTTGTAGGGAGGGTAAAGATATTCTGTCATGATCTCTTTCCCAAAGTCCATACTTGAGTTTTGCAGAAGACACAATCTGTTACTTACCTGCTCTTGGCTAAGTGCCATGCACTTTGATGCTGTTCCAGAAAAGAGACAATGGCATTTTAGAAAATTCCACTGAAATTCTATTACTTCCAGTGAGGATACATATACCATGGGATGATTACCAAGCTTAGTGATCTAATCTGAGTTTTCTGTTAGTATAGAATTTTTCTAAAATGTATCCTGTGCAAAGCCAGTAAATTCTTGTGTCTTCCTTACAATGCCTCTGAGCATCAGAAGATTCTTATGAAACTATTTGTGACATGAACGTAGTGTTACTGTCAAATATAAAATATTAAATAACAATGTATAATTGTCTACTCTAGGTGCCAACTTGTTATATTTAGGCCCCAATTATTTCACCTCACACTAACCATGGCACTGCAGTGATGGTTTTTAGCAGATGGCATTCGATCCTGTGGTTATCAATGCATTCTATCTACAACAGCAAGATTACCCTAGACACCCTGGCTGTGTGTCTGATTTATTCAGAGCATATCTGAAAGGTTGAGATTCCATGGTGGCTGCAGTTTCATATCCTGCACAACACTTCACTGATGGTCTGCAATAGGAACCTCAGACATACTGAGTTCCCTTGCTGCTACCTCACCTGAGTAGTCACAGAACACCTGAGTGTCCCTTAAGCTCTCCAAAGAATATAGGTGATATCTTTGTGGAAGTCAGATCAGACAAATACCAGCGCTATCTACAATCATTTTTTGAACAAGGCATCTTACCTTTGACAGCTTACGTTTTCTGTTTTAACTTTGTTGAAGTAATAAGCCAGTGGGAATTCCCTTGCTCACGGTGAGTTGCATGATTTCTTTGTCAGAAGATTAGCTTTTGGCTTACAGAAACCAGACCTGAGGTTCAGGTAAAGGACTTCCACCCTGTTATTGAGATTGGAGACTATATCCTGCACTATAGGAAGAACATGGAGAACAGACAGTAGTGAGAAAGAAACCTAAGGAGAATTAAGAGAATATGTGACAAAGACAATCAAATCAGCCCTCAGATTGCTGAATGTAAATCCATTCCTGTTTATGTCTCATTGAGCCTGGGATACCTCTGTCCTGAAACATGTCCCATACACTGTACGAGTCATGAAGACCTAATCAAGAAACCTCCATGGAATCTCTTTTCTGATGGGGAAATACTCAGTAATATCCCATGAACATCTTCAGGATCCTGTCCTCATTATCACTACAGAGTCATTTCTGTTCCTATAAGTGACTCCTGGGCACTAATAAATGTGATAATGTGCCTTCCTTTTAAAAGTTTTTTTTATTCATAGATTTATAAAATCATGCTTTAAAACAATTATGGTTTCACTGTGATGTTTTGATGTATGAATAGTTTAAACTTTGCTCATATGGATGCTTGATTACCACATTCCCTTTAATTACTCCTACCTTCTTGACTCCTTCTCTGCTAGTGTCCCTTCCAATCCAATGTCAATTTTTGACCCCAGAACCCATTTATAAGAGTAAGTACATTATTCTTATATTTCTGAGTCTGAATTATTAACTTTAACATGAAGATATTGAGATCATCTGGCTAAAATAAACTTTTGAAACTCAGAGATATCACATTGGAACCATATGCTTCTTTGGGAACCTGTACTATGGAGAGGAAGCCACAGACCCTGACAGGAAACCAGTTCTTAACCACACTTTGCACCTGCACATGGGCTGATACTGTACTCAATGTGTCCTGAGCACCCCCTCCTTGTGTTCATCCCCTATGAGGGTCCTGAGTGCCTGGCAAGGAAGTTTGTGTCTGGGCTTTAACTGAAGTCTTTTCATTGTGTCACTTGCACAGTAATACATGGCAGTGTCCTCGACTCTCAGGCTGTTCATTTGCAGATACAGATGGTTCTTGGCCTTGTCTCTGGAGATGGTGAATCTGCCCTTCACAGACTCTTCATAGTATTTCTGACTACTGTCATACCAGATAACTGCCACCCACTATAGCCCTTTCCCTGGAGCCTGGTGGACCCAGGTCATCCCATAGCTACTGAAGGTGAATCTGGAGGCTGCACAGGAGAGACTCAGGGAGCCCCCAGGCTTCACCAAGCCTTCCCCAGACTCCACCCACTGCACCTCACACTGGACACCTGCAAACACAGAAAATCCTGGTCAGGAAACTGTCTCACATGCCCACTGTTCCTCTCACTCATGTCCACTCACACACTCCATATCTCTTTTTCTTCATAAATCACCTTTAAATACAGCAACAAGAAAAACGAAGATCAGCCACAACTCCATGATGAGTTGATCACTGAATGCAATGATCTGTGAATCCAGGGCTGGGCTCCTCTCCCAAAGTTGCAGGGTCAGGTCTGGACTGGTTTTCATGAGCAGAGGAAGGCCCTATTTGCATATCCTGCTATATAAAAAGTTGTAGGTGGAAGTGTCAGAGAGGGCAGTGCCCGTATGAGATAAGAGAGTACTGGGAATCAGAAATTGTAATAGTGACATGCTAGAAAATATGCTGTCACACAGATTGGATGTGTCTTGTTGAGTATGTAGAACTCTTCCTTGCATTTCAATTTTTTTCATTTTCCAACGTTTAATTTATGTATTAATGCCACCTCCAATCTACAGAACTGAAAGTAAAAAATATTCACTGTGTGTTGTTTGAACAAGTTCTCATGCCTTGTAACAGTGTCTGGCACTGTACTCCTCAGTGTTGAAATCACTGCCATGAACCAGACCCTGAATGGAGTGAAAATGCCTTGTGAAGTTAACAGAATCTCTTCCTGTCCTGGGAATTGGTGTGACCATTGCATTTCAGTGTTTACTGAGAGAAATCATAGTCAAATGGTAATGAGTCTCTGTCATTTACTCAGTCATAGTCTAAGTCTGTCACTCTTTCTCTAAAGACATGTAGTGTCATACTTAGAAAGAATGCATAGAAACACCTGCATATTAATTAAATGTGCACATATTAAATATTAGTCTACATGGACCAAAACACAGTTGTCAGTAAGTCACCCCATAAACACTATTAAATCCTAAATACTTTCCTAAGATTCATACATAATCCACCCTCCTACCCTCTCTCCTTACCTCCATAAGCTAACCACAATTAGAAAACAATAACAAGAAACTTGGAAAAATTGCAAAGTAACAAATTCCTTTCGGTTTCTAAAAAAGTTGAGTTCACAGGACCAAAAGACAATAAGGAATCTCGACATTCAGGTGTCTGGAGGGGAACAAGGAGCAAGCAGGTCAGAGGCCAGCAGGTGACACATGACTGAGAAAGTAGGTTAAACTGGAAGTAGTACATGTATTACTGATATCAATTGCACTGAAGCGTCAGAGTGTGAATATTCCAGGATACACAAATGTAGAAGGTGTCATAGTCCACTTTTCCTGCTATAATAAAGTGTAGCTAACAAATAAACAATTGCATTGTCATATTTCTGGAGGTTGAGAAGTTTGTGATGAGGGCAATGTGAGATTTGTCATCGGCTTGGAGATGGTGCTCTTTCAAAAGTTGTCTCCCACATCCTGGCAGAAGAGATGCACACTGTGTTCTGACTTTGAAGATAGAAAACAAGAGATAAATACCCTTTAAGAAACCATTTAATAAGGACACTTATCCAATTATGAAAGTAGAGAATTCCTATATAATTTATCTGCTGATGACTCTACTTCTCAATTATATTAGCTTAGGCATTAACTTGTAAAGTATGAGGATGAGAAGTCATGCATTCAAATCATTGGCTTTCCACCATTTATCCCAAATTATCAGTCCTCACATACTGAATACATTCCTTTCATCTAACTATCCCCTAAGTATTAATCAACTTCAGCATTGACTTCAGTGTTTAAGTCCATATGTCTTCTGAATGACAGATGAATAACACTCCAGGTATTATTCTTCCAGGTGTACTTGTTATATCAAAAGCACTTCCAAAATAATGAGCATATGGCAGACATTGACTTTGAGCAGGGATTGTAGTAAGGAAACAAGTAATAACCAATCCTATATAATGCAAAATCCAACTGGGGTAGCATTGAACCTTAGTTTTTGGAATGATGTCCTTAGATTTGACAATCTGCAATCCATGCACACTTGAATGGAATTTGCACAAACAGGGTCCTGGCATTCTCATCCACACACTCTAGTTGGTGCAGTTGATAAAATTACCCTCATAGTGTGAGATGCATATGTGAAGCTCTCCTAAATTGCCTTTGAAGGCTGATGTCCCTGCTGAGCTGGTGTTTTATGACTCACCCTATATTTCCATCATGCATTATCCTTCTGGAGTCTCGCTGTATGTCTGTTACCCGACTTTTCAGCAGGTACTGCCCCCATATAGGCTTTTCTCAAAGTTTCCTTTCTTTGGTGGTGTGCCTATCACTGATGCAATCTGGACATCCTTTGCAAGCTACAGGGAGACGGTCCTGAACTCACAGCTGTTGGTCTCTATGTACCTGCATACTCATCCCCACATCATAACCATGGAGATTTTTGCTGTGTTCTCTTCAGATGCAATCACTGAGGTCCACTGTGCACTTAGTCACACTGTAACTACACCTGAGGAGTCTGATAATGGGCAGAAGAAAAATTCATGCTTCAGAAACTTGAAGTTACCCTGCAAAGAGAGCCCTGAGGTCATCCCTAGCCTCCATAACACTGCCTTGTTTTCATGTTTGCACACAAGATTCTGTGAGGGGAGTGGTAGATTCTCCCTTCTCTTTTCTCGTTCACCCATTTTTCTGCTCAAAACCACCTGGCTAAGTTTTTCACACCACCTTCTCATCACATGTTCTCTTGCCCTCAGCCTGTTCTCCCCAAATGATCCTCTCCACTCCATTCTTGACAATATACCCAGGCTCAGTATTTTCCAAATATATTAGTTTTCTGCACTTCAGTTTTATATTACTTTTTATTGTTTTTTCCCTTTTCATATTATATTATAAGCATCAAGAGAAGCAATACTAAACCTAAACTCTGCTTGCATATTCATTCATTTATACATCCTCACCTACTGTTCCTAAGTTCTAACATCCACAGTACACTGGGGTCTGAGCACACTTCAGCCAAGTTTTTTTTCCTCATTATTCCAACAGTACTCCTATCTCCCAACATACTGTTCCTAATTTCCACCTGGGGTCTCATCAGAATTCTGTTTTTTCATTGATGGTTCTGCCAACATCCTGATCAGATCACTGAGATATTAAGGTGAAGCTTTGCAGTGATCTCATAGATAACTGAGCTGAGAGGATTCTATAACCTAGTGGTATTGTAGCTATAATGACGTTGCAAGATAATGAACACAAATTCTATAGCAAATAAAGTGTTCTGCAGCATTCCTACAAACATGGAGCAAACCAATTTCAATACAACTCCTGTCTTTTCTATTGGCTCCCTTTGTGATGCCTATAGAAAAGCAGTGTGCTTCATAGGCATACTGTAATTTGAATGGAGGGACACAGCTTTCTGCTGTGTGAGTGTAAGTTATTATGGGAAAATAAAATCAATGTGGTGTAGCAGAAATGTGGAGGAGAGCAGTTCCCTGAAAGAAAGCCCCTCCCATTATTCAATGTATCGATCATCTAATTCTCTGTTGCATGTTTTACCAAGTCTGCCCATGTGTGATATTTTGTCCATACAGTCAATTTCATAAGCAAAGCCAAACATAAAATGACAACAAGTTTCATTCAAGCTAAGCTAAATCCAGCATAATAAATTATCTTCAGTGTTTCACCTGAACACACAGGGTTTTGTTCTTCACAGTTCCTTAGACTCATACAAATGCACTGTACATTAAGCACAGTGCTGACAAGATTCATAAGGCACACCCTTATTAACCAGGATTACTAGCATGATCATTGAACTTTCTATTCCTAGAAATCCAGTTTGAGTTATTCATGATTTCTGTACCTTTATCAAAGTCTGCTTCCACATCTTGCAATGTCCTCCTTACATATTTCACAAGTTCATTTCTTTTCTCTTTGAATTCATCCAGGTATTTGCACTTGTTATTGTTAATTTCATTGATTATTTTCATATTTACATTTTTCAATTCATTATCTGTTTGCACCTGACAGCAAACCCCAGTAGTAGTCAGGCAGCTCCTGAATGACAAGCTCTCTGCAGGCCAAGGTCAGGTGTTCTGCTCCACCATGATCCTTGCTACTTGCTAGGGTGTTGTGGCCACCAACTACAACACCCTTTGCTGCTGGAACATTTTGATGTTTCAACATATCAGTGTGCAAATGTCAGAACTTCTCACTATCTACTATCCCCTCTCATGCCCATCTCCCATGCAAACACTGAAGCAAGTAATCTCAAGATGCCCTGAGCATGGACTTGTCCTAGTTTATGAATTCAACTATAGCATGACAGACAGTAGGGTGTCTGTCAGACTATAGTTTTCAACAACTACCCAATCATTGATTAGAAGACATTGTCACACTAAACTCCCACACTTGACTTCAGATTGGGGGAAATGAGAGCTTGTCTCACAGCTAGTTCTGTTAATCTGTCACCAAAGCCAACTAGAGGTCCTTGTCGTGGGTTTGTTTGCCTCCCCTTCTTACAAGGTGAACTGAGCCTGAACTTGAAGTGAGTTTCCTACTTGGTGGCATTTCTTTTTCCCCATTTTTCCTTTCTGTCTCTTTTTTCTCTTCTTTGTTATCGAAAGTCTTCTTACTCAGAGAAATAGAGAAATCTTCAACTCTGCTATCTCTTTCTGCATCTATTATATCTGTTTTCAAAAACTGTATTGAAGTCTCCTTTCAAATGAAAGACATATCTATCATATGATCCAGCAATTCCATTTGTAGGTAACATTACAAAAAATAATTTGCCCCTGTATGAAGGAGAAAGTTAAAATCATTTGTTTATTGAAGTACTATTCACAATGCACTGGATGTTGGCTTGTGGATAGACAGACAAAACGTTGTGATATGTAACAATGAAATATTATTTACTTAAAAACCAATGGCATCCTGTAGTTTTTGTAATGATTATGTAACTGAAGGACAAATCATAGCTGAAATAAGCCAAGATGAAAAAGGAAATTGCACATTATCTCAACCATGCACAGCAGGAGGGACAGGAACTGAGGTCACAGGAGACTGGGAAAGGTGTTGGAGGGGATGAAATAGGGAGGAATGGTTTCCAAATACCATTACAAGGCAATAATTCTGGTTTCATAGTCTCACAATGTGTTGTATACTTCAAAAAAAGAAACAGGAAAAGAGCTCTATTCAGGTTACCAAGAAAAAAAGATACATATTTGAAGAAATGGTTATGTTACATTTATAATTTTATAATTACACAATGTGTATAGGCATCATATAGTGTACAGTATCTGTCACATATTATGTGTTAACTAGAAATGTAAATGATGAGGCTGGCAGTATAGCTCAGTGGCAGAGCACTTGAATCAATGAGTGACCAGCACCATGGCATGGTGCTTGCCTACCAAGAGTGAGGCGTTGTATTCAAACCCCTAATACTACAGAAAAATTTAAAATAATATGAATTATTCAGTGACTTTAATTCAATTGCAGACTTGTCTACATAAAGATAGATTCCCTGATTTATGTTATGATGCCAATACAATTACAATTATATTTAAAATAAAACCATGGGCAATTTATTCCAGTAATGTGAAATATTGTCAACATTCAAATTTGAAACACCTAGTTTTTAAAGAAAGCAAAGTATATTATAATCATAAAAGCATACTTAAGTAAAAAAAATAAAACTACAAATGAATTCTGTCACATTTAATGTCTAGTGATTCAAGCCTCCATTGATGTTTGGGAATGAGATTACCATGTCTGCTAGCACAAACTGTGAAAATCTTTTTGATGAAGCTGAAGACATACAAAATACTCTTAAAAGAAAACCTCATTGTTCTTCTTGTTATCAGTGATAGCTAATAATGATACATTACACTATCTTTAATCATGAATAATGTTTGTGAAAGCTGGACACATAACAAAGGAAACAGTTTCATTTTATATACTAGGAAGACAAATAGAAAATAAATGTAAAAGGAAAAGAATTCTGCTTGTTATGATGGTATCACTTATCACTCTTTAAATCACATTTTAACAAGGCAGAATGATGATGTCATCACTGTTCTCAGCTGCAGTGGAGATGTCAGAAGGAGGATCACATTGCAAGACCTACTCTGAAAAAATCATGTGCCTCTATCAGAAAATATATATAAAGCAGAGGAAGTCTGTCAGTGTGGCTGAAGTGATAAAGAAATAGCATAGGAAGATAGTGGGCCTGAATTCAAATACCACTATCACCAAAAACATGAAAAAAAAGGAAAGAAAACACACATATCTGATTTTCCGAGACAGAAGTTTTCTCCAAAATCACTGTGTATGGTATTTTCTGGTAGGACCTAACTAGGTAGGAAGCAGAATAAAGTGTCATGTTTGTGTTTGAAAATGAGCAGACCCTGCTGGTCCTGAGCTCCACTTGATGGGAGGATTTTGTCTGGGCTCACAATGAGGTCTCTTCATTGTGTATCTTGCATAGGAATACACAGCTATGCCCTCTGCGGTCACAGAACTCAGGTGCAGGGAAAGCTGTTTGTTATACATGTTTCTGGAAATAGATATGTGGTTCTTTAAGGATAAGCTGTAGCTTGTGCCTCCACCAGAATTTATGTATTCCATCCTCTCCAGGCTTTTTCCTGGCAGTTGGGGGATCCAGTGTCATTGGTGATTAAATAACTAGAGAATGTGCCTGTGATGGGCAGGGTCTGTGAGGGCTTCACTAGGTCAGGACCTGACTCCTGCACCTGCACCTGGGTAGAGGAAACCTACAGACAAGACTCATCTCTGTCATCATTTGTAGTCACTACATCCCCATTGCCTACTGCTTGACATTGGAGACAGTCACCTTGGGGAGATGTCACCAGGCACAGGAGAATACTCAACAGTGTCTTCTTCTAGAGCAGACCCCTGCCTTCCCCAGAGACCTCAGCCCTTTGTGAGGAGAGAGCTGTGAGCTTCCTCAACCTGAGAGGGTGATTTAACATAGACATTGAATGGTGACTTTCATGTGGGGAGCCCTCTTCTTTTACAAAAGGAGATATTAAGTCAGGTTGTCTCTGGTCATCATGTGTTCTGTGTGGTTTCTCTGTCCAAAATCTGTGGTACCTGGTTAAGGTAACTGCTTAGAGGGAAGCAGGACTGCTGTCATCCAATTCCTGCTTCCCTCTGTCCCCATCTCACTCCTTGTTTACACAGGATCCGGCTTTACTTCCCTATGATGATTGTAACACAGTTGCTCGTTTTCTCTAAGTTCCTCCTACAGTTATGGCATAACATGTGCCTTCAACATTTGGTAGATTGTCACCCTGCTCTTCTTACACAAGTCCAAGGCCTTTCTTTTACTCTGATACTTTCAGTGTTCCAAAATACACCTGTAAGCAGGATGCTGACATCAATTTCTTGGTGTAGAGAGAATGTGTTATCCTTCAGGACTGAAAGTAGATAGGTCACTCATATGGTATGTGAGCACCTCTCTCTGATATAAGAAGGATACTCAGGTCAGCAGTGGGTAGTTAGAGCTCAGAAGTCAGCAATTATTATTTTTCTCTCAGTTTGGGGACTCTTCCTGCTCTTGGAAGACTTGTTACCCAATGTATTGATTTTTGCAGTGTGGGTGGCTTTCCTGGAATAGGGGCATTCTGGCCCAGGAGAAAAATGAGAAGACCAGCATGTTCCCGGAAGTGCCCACATACACTCAATGGGTTTTCCATACTAAAATGTTTATTTAGAAGTTGGACATGTGTTTACATTTTGGTAACATCTCATGTAGCAAACTAACCACTCAATTACCCTTGTTGCCATAAACTGAAGGTAATCTTTCGGTTGGTGTGAGCTCTGTGATACTGAGTCTGTCAAGAATCTGCAATCTTGTAGTTCATTCTGGAAATCTATTTCTTTCTCTTTATTCTGTCCTGTTGATACAGGGAGAGAAGTTTTCAGGATGCTGTAGCTACACATTGAGCTCTGGATTGGGAACATTAGTCTTCTGATGTTGTCTTTTATGTCTTTATTTTTTGTCAATAACAGTTCCTTTATCTTTCATATTATGAGAACGCTGTGTGTGAAATTTAGTTCACTTACAAGAAAATCACATTTTCAGTGTGAAATAGAATAGGATTGTGTATTTTGATAAGGTTGTTAATTTACCATTACTGAAACTATTGTGCTCATCTTTCCTGAGGAAAACCTATGTTCATCAACATTCAACAGCTCTCCACACAGGCCTGGGTGTGGGTGTTGCTGCTATAGACACTCCATGTTAATATAATACAATATTTGTATGATTTTTATAATATATGAAATAATAGCCTGTATTATAATGTGGATGAGTAGTCCAGTTCTTTTCATGGGCCATGCATACTTCATTCTGTAGGTATAGTGTAGTGGATTTGGCCTTCATGAATTGAAGACCTTTTAGAATTCTATTAAGAGTTCCACTGTTCAAGATTTTGTGTCCATATATAGTTTCAATTTTCTCAGGTATGCACAGAATGATAGAAATATGATTCAAAAAATAATTTTATTTTAATATGTTAAGATGCAGTAAAACTCTTCCCCAGAGTGACTTTGTCAATTCACTTTCTCATCAGTATTAAGGGAATGGCATAATTTTAATTGTCCTAATGAGATTTGTAAATAACAATTTTATAATATGCATATATATTGGCACCAGCTACCATGGATGTGAAGACAGGAGGATCAGGAGATCAAGATCTGTTCTGAGGAAGAAATACTGAGTGCATATTTCAAACACAGCATACTATCAAAGGGCTGGGACTGGATCAAGTGGTGTAGCCACTTCCTCGCCTGCATGAGGCCTTGGGTTGGGTCCACATCACTGAAATAAAGAAAGAATTAGAGGGCTCTGTTCCCTTGGGGACTGTGGACATTTGCTAACTTCTATTGCATTGGTGGCTGTGCATACTTGTGAAAGCATGTATGGTAAATATAAGCTGAAGCAGCCGATTTGCAGATGGATGGCAATGTATAAACTTCAATAATTATGCAAAATTATCCATCCTGAAATTTTATATATCAATAGGATTATTAAGTGCTATATTGTCTGTAACTCACTTGAAGAATTTCATGAAAGAGATAACAGAATGTATTATGTTACTAAATAAAGTGAAGGAGAGACTCACAGGAGGGAGAAGGCTCAGGAAAGACCAGACCATAAATGTGTCCTGAGAAACCATCCAGTTTTAAGCCTGTTGGTGGCCTTGAAAATCCCATTGGTACTCAGTGATTCACAGAGGTTCGGAGACCCCTCCATATGGACAGTCACTGAGGTCCCCACTGCACCTAGTCACACTAGGAATACACCAGGTGAGTCAGAGGATGGCAGCACAGCAACTTATGCCTCAGAAATTTCAGATGTCAGTGCAAAGAGAGCCATGATGTCATCCCAGGTCCCTGGGCCTCCATGAAACTGTCCTGCTTTAACATCCCTTCATGCAGTCTGTGAGGGAGTAGCAACTCTCCATTGCTTCTCCCGTGCTCCTGCTGACAGCACCTGGTTTCTCCTGCCACACCAATCTAATCATCACATGTTCCCTTGCCCACAGTCCTTTCTCCTCCCAAAAACCTCTCACTCCATTCTTTACACCATGCCTGGATATTTTCCCAATCTTTACTTTTCTTCACTTTAGTTTGGTATTCCTTCTGACTGTTTTTCCTCTCTTTTCAAGTTTTATTTATTTTTATTTTTAATATTTTTGTGGTACTTGGGCTTGAACTTGGGGCCTACACCTTGAACCACTCTACTAGCTCTTTTGTTGATGGGTTTTCTCAATATAGGATCTTCTAAACTCTTTCCCCTGGCTGGTTTCAACAACCATTTTCCTTTTCTCTGCCTCCTAAGTCCCTGAGATTATACGTGTGAGCCACTGATGCCTGGCTCCTCTCACAATTTTTCATAAGCATCAAGGGAAGCAATGCTAAAACCTAAATGCTGCTTACATATTCATTCATTCTTCCACTCTTACCTACACTTTCTAAATTCTGACATCCATTGCACACTTGGTGAAACACAGGTCAGCCTAGTCCTTTCCCACTTTAATCCAAGGGTGTCTTGTTCGCCATGTCCAATGCATTGTTCCTAATTTCCACCTGAAACCTCATTGGAATTCTCTTTCATCGTTGATGGTTCTGGTAACATACTAATAACCTCCCTTAGATATTATGGTCAAGCTGATGCCTTCATCTATGGCAGTGGTCCCATAAGTAACTGAGCTGAGAAAAGTGTATGACTTAATGATATTATAGCTTTAATGTTGTCAACATAGCAAAACCTGCGGCTGGATGTTTGTGGTGACAGGCACTGCCAGATCGTTAAAATAATGAAACACGCAGTGGTGCACAGGACATAATAATAGATAATGGTAATAAATGCCCATGGTGCAGGATCATGTATTTACCATAGGGAATGTTTTGATGCTATTTAGAGTTCATCTGTTATGTGAGTTTGATTTAATCCTCTGTGTCTGAGCTGGCCACCACCTCCACGTGTTGTGTGAATATTAGTGTCATGAAGAAGCCCCAAGAGGAGGCTCCTGCAGAACTGATTAATGAGGAGTTGTCAGAAGGGAATAGACATGGAGATCTGTGGAAATTCAGAGAAAATTAAACAGTAGTAGAGGCATAAATGACCTCCATGTAAACTCACAGTGAGATTAACAGAAGCTTATGCAGTCCTCAACAATCTCCTCTCACTGCTTACAAATATGGCCTCCAATGCTGAAAGGTTTTCATCAGTAGATAGAAATATTCATGGCATGTTTGCTCCAATAAATTGAAGTTCTCTGGTGGAATGTGTTAGTTAGCTCAGAGTGAGTTAAAGCAAAACAAGCCTGAACCTGTTGGCCGTCAGCATCCTGTCTCACTTGTCATCCTTCTTTTTCCCACAGTTCTGCTATTGAGATTCCATCAGAGTGAGGTTCTCACCAGAGTCCAATAACACAGTGCCATCCCATGAATCTACAGAAATATGAAAGTAATACACATCTTCTCATTGTCTAAACTCAAATATTTTCTTATAAGAGCAAAAGTTAACAGATAAATAACATATCTGTGGACCATTTTACATTTTTCTTATTAGTATTATCATTATTATTACTATAATTAATATGATGGTACTGACATTTGAAGTCCAAGTTTTATAAATACTGGTGTACAAAACTCTAGCTACATACACCACCATAATTTTTTTCTTTTTTCCAGGCTTTCTTGGACTACTGTCTTCCTATATTGAGCATACTAACCTCACTGAGCTGAAAGGCATGCACCTATCTGTTGGGATGAGGTCTTGTGAATCATGTCTCAGTGGCCTGCAACATATTTTCTTCATATCAACCTCCAGCATACCTGGTATTACAGATGTGTGCCACCTTGCCAGCTATTTGTTGAGATGGGGGATTCCTGACCCCAGGTACTAAGATTGCTGGTGTGAGCCACCAGCTGCACAACACCTTTTGCATGTTAATTTTATTGTACCTCTAAAATAAGACTTTTTAATACTGAAGATTACTGTTGTGTTTCTATTTCCTCTAGCTTTGAGATAATTAACATGTTGTTCAAGTCATAACCATAGGAGAAACAGGATACACTGTAGCCTAGGTGTGCAGTAGTCTTTGATGCCTATGTTTATATATGCTCACTCTATGCAGTCAAACAATGAAAAACTTGTCTCAACATATCCAGTCATTCAGTTACACACAACTGTATCTGTGAAGATTGATATTCTCTCTAAATTCTTACCTGGAATGATTCATTGGTGAAAATCCTTGCTTCCCTTTCAGGTACCCCCAAATTCTTGAAGCTCTTCCTCATTCTTAACTCCAATAGTTTGTACAGATCTTCAGGTGTTCTCTAAAGCAGCATCACTGCATTACTATAATACATATGTTGGTCTGTTCGTGCATCTCTAAGAAAATACAGCACCACTAGTGATTTTTACATCACAAAAATTTATTGCCCATGGTGCTGGAGGCTGGGAAATCCTAGATCATGGTTCTCCTTATGACTAATCTGAGAAATCTGTCCCTTGTCTATCAAGGTGACATCTTCCTGCTGCCTACTGACATGTTGAAGGATTCAACTGCTGTGCTATCACATGGAGGAAGGACAGAGAAGGCATTATCTCACTTTCTAAAGCCATTTAAAAGGGCTTCAAAGCAGAGCCCTCAAAGACTGACATAAGACAATTCTCACTGCAGTTTCAGAATGCCATAATCAGTGATGTGGATGCTTAGCTAGGCAGCCCTCACACAAGGAGCACAGTGAGCACATCCAACACTCAGAAAGCTTCCCCATTCTCTTTTTTTAGTCCCTATGGTGCTCCTTCCCCACCATGTCCCCTGGCATTTCCTGATTTTGAGCTTACTATGGTCATCTTGATCAGGATTCCATTTCCAGAAGTTAAGGAAGAAGAGCCATGCATTATGAACTTTGTCCTCTCATTGGGCAGGATTAAACATGAAAGCCACTGTGCACCAAGCCTTCACTGAATTAATGATGGGTGGTATATCCATGTTAAATGGATGCAAATTGTTTACCTGGTGCCTGATGGGTATTTGAATTGTTTTCAGATTCTGACTTTACAAGTGAAGCTTCAATTGAGCTTAGTGATGTTGGTATCTGAGAACACAGCTGCTTTTACTCATAGCAACAAACAAAGCAGGAAGCACTGAACTCTGGTGCATTACCATCAACATATCAGAGATTGAAATTTATAGGCACATAGCAAATCTGCCTGTGGGTGAAGACAATTATTGCAGAGAGATTAAGAAGTAGAGATGAGCTCACTTAGAGCAGAAAGGCCCAGAAGTCACATGAATGCACAAGTTTACAGGAGAAAAATTCCAAAAACTTTATAAGGTCCTGTGTTCTAAAAATTTACATAAAAATTAAATTCATAAATTATCAGGAAATTCATATCAGTGGGGTTTCCATTACTTGCAACCATTTTCCTTCTGCATTATGGTCTATTCCACCGTTCTCTTTCAACCCCAGGGTTTCTGGCTGAAGAGAAGCACAACAACCACTATACTGGGGAAGACCCCGCTCTTCTCACCACCGTGAAAAATATACAAAGTTAGTCAGTTTGGTTGAGCCTTCACAGCCAGCAATGTTGTCCTGAAGGAGAACAGAGGTCAGGGAGGGACAAAGTGGAAAGAACTGGAACTCTATCCAGAGCAACTTCCAATTTGCCACTAAGGAGCAAGGTCTTCACCTTCAAGCAGTACAGCACTTTTGGAAGATGAGGAAACTATGGGGAACCTTTGCAGCTGTGGGAGAGAAGGACTGGGAAAAGCCAAAGTAAAGCTCAGCCTCAAGGAAAGGTAAGAGAACAGGGGTCCATGCCACTTCTGTAGGAGTGATTGGTAAGTTTAGAATATTGCATGATGACCTCCAATCATGACACCTGCTGAGATCTGGGCTCAGGAAGGAGATCAGAGAAAGCACCCTACTGTATCCTTTTCTAGCACACTAATAATTGTTATGTTAGTAAAAACCTACAGTGCACCTGGGAGGAAGCAGTGAACTAATTCCTTTCTGGAGAGCCCAGAATCTTCCCAAAGCCATGGGATTGGACAAAAACAGGGCACCCTGTAGCATCTGCATTTAGTGTAGCATCTGTATTTGGTGTACCCAGAAGACGGGAACTCAATTCTGGTATTTTTGTACCAATAAATCCCAAAGGCACTCTGACTAATTTTTCAGGAATTGCCCAGTAAAATCATAATAGAATGCATGGTGTGGAGACTTCTAGATTAAACCAAAAATATGCTAAAATTCAATGTGCTATTAAGCATATATGGATTTGAGAAAATAAAAAATACTGACATGAATAAGAGGAAGACAAAAGTAATATGGACAGAGAATCAAAATGACATTCATATAGATTTAGAAAATATCAAATTGAACAAAAAATAAAAACCTTCATGATTGACATAAGAAATTCAGAAGAAAGTGTAAACTTACTGAATGTCACCTAGACAAGCCAGAAATTAAACTGAGGTAAAATGAAGTGGAAATGCCAGGAACAATCACAATGAACAGGAGGAGAGTTGCACGCCTTTATGAGAATCATTATTGGATTTGGGTCAATTATGAAAAGAAGCAAGACCTGAGGACATTATACCTGAGGCTAACACCAAGAGGCAGCTTAGAATTCCAGAGACCACCAATAGCTGAGAGCTGTGATACCTGGGGCTCTGAGCTAATACTCTAGAAGTTGACAGAAGAGAGAGACCCGAGGCAGAGTTTACAAGGAGCTGTGAAGAGAGTGGAATGATTGAGAAGGTGATGACAGTGGGATGCTGAGAGTGTGGAATAAGAGAGGCTTGGAAGAGGTGAACGTGGATCTGAAACTATGAAGGCTGCAATCCTGGTCACTAGAGAATCTACTGGGAGCTTCTGAGGGTTCAAGAACTGAAGGAAACACAACCAAAGCTGAGAAACTGTAATGTTAATCATTGAGTGCTGAGACTGTAAGCCCAAAGCAGGAGGGACACCTCACATTCCTTCAATTGCATTGAGAATAATGAGAACAGAAATTCAGGACAGCAAAAACGACATGGTATGGACATTGAGGAAGAACACGCCATTATTTATAGGATGAGAGATGAGCATCTTCTATGAGTAGGGAGAGACATGTCTATGACTTTCTCCATATAGATGTGGACAGGCCGCACAACACAGCTCATAACACCTGGTATCTGGATTGAGGGAGGCAGGAATCAGAGACTCCTAGGTTTTGATGCTCAGAGTGACTGCTGGTCTCCCTTACTTTTCTCTAAAGTACACTGTGCAGCTGTACTTATGGGATGGACACTGATCACCTTGACACAATAGACCAGTGTTATCTCCTCCCCCACATGGTGCCCAGCAGCATGCTAGTATGCAGTGCTAATATAGGGGAAGCAGAGTTGATCTATGTGGGAGAAGTTGGGGGTCTATTGGTGATAAACTGTGATAAGACCTGTATTCCCAACCCACCCTCTTCCTCCTGTGAGAGTAAGTTGTCCTCAGAAGTGGATGATTGCATGATGTCATCATGGTGGAGCCAAAAGGACACAGTCCATAGAGACTTGGATACTGTCAGAGGGTCCAGGGCAGAACTCTCATCATAATGGAGTGTCCTATCTGCAGATCTCCCCAATGCCACACTGGATCAGGTGACTCGATGATAGACTGAACAAAGCAAGGTCAGCTCTGTGTTCACTTTACATTTTGTCTGTCAGTCATACTCACAGATAAATAATGCCCATGTCCATTTCTCACAAGAGTCCTTGCACAGGGGACAGCAGAAGGGCACTGGGCTGTGGATACAGGGAAATCCCATCAGCCTTCCAAGAATCCTGCAAGAGACACAGGTTGAGACACACCTGAACTCTAGGTAAGTGGGCTTTGTCCTGGAACTTAGACTGCAGTCATCACAAATCCAATTTTCTGGTTGTACAATGGCAAACATGAAATATAAAAAGGACTATTATTGAGTAAGAAAATGAATTAGTTAATATAAATGGGTTAATTCTGAGTGCATTGTGCCAAGTTGCTCACAAAAGGAGGGGAAAAGGGAGCTCTGTTAGGTTTCATGCATCACTGAGAGTGGTCTTGACCTCTCTTTCCCAGGACCTGATTCCTAATGTCTTTTATTGTCAGGTACTCCAACAGAGTCTCCATGCTGTCTTACAAAAAAGACCTAACCTGTAGCCCTGATCCACTGCAGGCTGTGATGACCAAGGCAGATTCACTTCTGACCCACATATGACATGATGGTTTCATTCATGTGAGCCTATATTTTATGTATTTGGAAAATAAGTAAAATAGAACTTTTTATGTTCAGAGACATTGTGGCAGCCCTTTAGTAATGACTGCACCTGCCCCAAGGCTGATCCTGAGATCAATGTGTGCTCACCTCTCCTTACTGGTTGTGAATAGCATTGCAGGGAGATCAGTGTCTGGGCTCACAACAAAGTCTCCTCACTGTGTCTCTTGCACAGTAATAATACATGACTGTATATTTGGCTCTCAGGCTGCTCATTTGCAGATACAACTGCTTCTTGGTATTGTCTATGGAGATGGGGAATCTGTCCTTCATAGTAATATGTTCTACCACCAATGCTAATTGCTTCAACCCACTCCAGCCCTTTTCCTGGAGCCTTGCAAACCCAGTCCATGTCAAAGCTACTGTAGAAAAATCAACAAACTGCACAGGAGAGTTTCAGAGCCCCTCAGGCTGCACCAAGCCTCCTCTAGACTCCACCAGATTCTCCTAACTCTGGATACCTCCAAACAAAGCAAATCCTTGCCAGTGTCTATCACACTCTTCTTCTCACTATATCCAATAAATCACTCAATATCTCTTGTTCTCCATAAATTACCTTTAAAATTAGTAACAAGGAAAAGCCAGCTCAGCCCCATCTCCATGGTGAGTGGTCTATGTTCAGTACTGATCACTGAATGGGGTCAGCTGGAATCCAAGGCTGGGCTGCTCTCCCAGAGCTATAGGGTCAGAGCTGGGCTGTTTTCCTGAGCAGAGAGGGGCACTATTTTCATGTCTTTTGGCTATATAGTAACTTTTGGGTGGAAGTTTCAGAATTGTCAGAGTCCAGATCAGATTTTCCCATCCTGGTAGAGATTCTGACAATGACTGCATTAAATAAAGAAAAGGGACTATGTAGTAGGGAAAAGTGAGAGGTGGAATGGGAACACCCAAGGCCAGAGTCAGAGCCCCCGCTGCAGCTGAACTGCAGCAATGAATCCTTCAACTTGTTTAATTTTTCCATGTTCACAATACTTGTCATCTAAGCATTAAATTTATCTTCTTTTTAAGCATGTGGAAGTGTAAAAGTAATCATAAGTGTTCGTGCTGTGTGTACAGGAGTTCATGATGTGAAAGTTATATTGTTCTGTGATTCTCAACCATACACCTACTTTTCTGTAAAAAATCTTCTGGACCTGGTGAGGCATTCAGGAGCCCCTTTTTCTTGTGAGAACAGTGTGACTTTCTTGCATCCTTACAGAAAGAAAATGAGAACCAAGGTTCAGCCAAATGCATGATGAATCTCTGGCATTTCATGTTACTGTTTGTAGCAAACTTACTGTGTTTTAGTACAGGATATAATAAATTTCATATTTATAGAGAGCATGTTTGAAAATGGTGACAACATGGACACTTGTTCAGCATCAGAAGAAACAGCAGAATTCTTATTCAAACCTTAGTTGTGTCCTTGGGTCCCTCTGAAATCCACAACTTATACTTCCTTCCTCCTGTCCTATCTCCAGATAGCTCATGGCCTTCTTTATGATATGATACATTAATTTTCATTTCCATAGTTTATACAGCTATCACTTTCAGTATAAACTTTTATTTTTCACGTTTAAATCATATTTATTTAAAATTCCTCTGTATTTGTGTGGATAAGATAGATGAGATACGGATAGAAGCAAAATGATAGGCTACTAGTTCTCTCTCTCTCTCTCTCTCTCTCTCTCTCTTTCTCTGTGTGTCTCTCTCCCTCCCTCCCTCTCTCAAATTTGAAAACTAAATAACTTGGCACTTTTAATAGTGACTTCACCAAATACCAGTAGCTCCAACGAGTCTCAGCATCACATCTTCTGTGCTCTTTATTTTTGCTGTATCAGTTTATGGTTAGGAGAATGTGCCTTCTTTTGTACCTTCACATTTAGGCATTATAATTTAAGTTGATGTATGGACATACACAGATAAACAAAAAAGCATGAAGGAAGATTTGGATTGAAGCATTGCCACACTTTTACATCATTGCTACAAGTGTTCAAGTGTAAAGAAAACCTATTTTGACACTATAAAATTCAAGATTCATAAATACACAGCTTTTCTCCTCCATGTTCCCTCCTCAGCTCATTCAAGGTCGAAGTGGCATGACACTCCTCTCATGTTCCAAAGGACTCCCAATCTGGAAGCCACAATTTGGAGGAGAGGAAGGCTTTCACGTGGTGAGTACAAAAATACCTCAAGCCCTTTACAGTTAAATCAGCCAGGAACACTCCCTACACCTTGGATGGGACAACTTCCTTCTCCGAACTACATCTCCCATTAGGATATCATCACTTTGTGTGTGTGTGTGTGTGTGTGTGTGTGTGTGTGTGTGATATCTCTTGTTCAATTTGCCATCACTGATTGCTAGAAGCTAGGTTAGTTCCTGAAGTCACTTTGAGGAACAGCCTTGAGTCGCTCTTGACTTTATGTGTTCAGTTCCATGAATGAAAGGTGTAGTGTTTTGTCCATGAGAGAATCTTTGTAGAAATGAATGTTCTTCCTGAGTGCTTCATGATATTCCATACTTTCTGGTGTTCCTGAAAGCTGCTGTTCACTGGAGAGATGGTAACAATTTCACTGACTAGGGAATATTAAGCATTCCTTGACTACACCCTGTGTGTGCCGGTGTATTTCTCAGATCAAAGTGAATTAATTTCTTTGTCAACATGAAGTGAATTCTTGTGGTCACTTTGAAGCTCTTGGCAGCCAGTGTGTGCGTTTGCGTGTTTTGATGGCATTAGGAACACAGAATCCTGGAAACACAACCCCCTGGTTCCCAGTGTACTATATTTTTCCTCACATAAGGGAATGACCTCCCACATGATGGGAGATGTAGTTCTGGGAGGGAAATTGCCTCATCCAATGTAGAGGGAGTTTTCCTTGCTGATGGAACTGAAAAGGCCTTGAGGTGTTTTTGTACTCACCACCAGAAACACTTCCTGATCTCCAAAATGCAGGTTCCAGATTGGGAGTTCTTTGGAATAGGACAGAAATGTCATCCCACTTGAACCTTGAACAAGCTGATGAGGGAACCTGGAGGAGAAAAGCAATCCTCAGATCAGAAGATCTTGCCAGGAAACTGCCACACAAGTGGCTGGAGCTGGGAGGGGGCAGGGCCTAGAGGGACTGCCTATGCAGTCTGACCAATCAGAAATGTCTTGGTGGTGATGTCACAGTGGGCTCACAGCCCCTGGAACTTGAAGAGTCCTGAGGAAGCTCCTGCCTGGCCTGTTGCTATGGCAGCCCAGCCAGCCAAGCAGGAAGAAGCTGGAGGAAGGTGTCCCTGTCTTGTGTGGAAGACTTCTCAGTTAAGTGGGGCCTAGGGAAACAGGGCAGGGACAGCAGGAGCACATGGGTGACATTAGCACGACAGCAGTGGAGCATTCCTTTCTTCACCTGCTAGCCTAAGCTACCATACCCCACGGTTTGGAGTGTCCACAGGCTTTTGTGACCTTTTTGGGCCTGGAACTCACCGAGCAGAACAGGCCGCCCTGGATCTCACTGTGGTGTACAGGTGGTGTTGATTTTAGGGGCTCACCCTGAACAGCCAGTCTCACAGTGTGCTGCTAGTGGACTGGCAAGGGAGGAAGGAGGTTACTCAGAGGCCCAGGCATGTGTTGCTATGACATCACTTCTTCTCTGGCCTGCAGGTTACATTACACCATGGCAACGAATGTCTGAAGAAATTACCCTGGGTCACCAGTGATTCCTGGTATTTATGAAGTTTTGGTGCTGCTGAAAGGTACTTTATTTAGATGAAAGCCCAGAAATTTACTTACACCAGAATACTTAATATTCATGGGACATAGCCATGCTGAGGGTGTGTTTGTGTGTGTGAGTGTGTGTGCGTGGGTGGTTGTAAAATATTTCCTGTATTAGTGTTTGTTAGGTACTCTGTCCCACATAATGCAAGTCATCAATGCTCCCTGGAAGTCACTAACTACAGGTTTGGCTCAACCTTGCTATTGTGAAGATCAACCCTAACATATTATCTGAGGGGGAAATATTCAGCATTCATTGAATATGCCCAGTATATATCCGGGTATCCTGATACATGTGTCCATGTGCGTCATTGGCTTGCTAAAAATGATTCCAATTCCAGTGATCACTTCAGGCATAGATTCTGGTGGATTAGGGTTTCCTTCCTCATTGGCATAGAGGTGGTAGTATGTCTTCTTTCCAAGAACATTGGTGGAAATGATGTCACTTCATGTGTTTTTCTATGTTTGATGCTTTTTGAAGTCATGAGTTGAGGACGAGTTCATGAGCCCCACTCCCTTACCATGTATGTACCATTTCAGAATTTTTTATTAACACTCCACCAAATGCACTGGTAGCATTTTTGCAGAGGCCATAGATGCTTTCTTCCATGGGAGGTATCAAGATGCCTCTAGTCTCCCAGTGCAAGCCCCTAAGGTTTGTGGAACAGTCTTGGATGCCCCAGTAGTTAGCAGATGGAACTGCCATCTACCATCTATTAGTTACCTATAGCTGTGTAAAAGATTTCTCCAACATTTAGCATAGTAAACAAAAAAATTAATTTACCCATTTTCTGTGGGTCAGGAGTTTGAGAACTGCCCAGTTGAGCAAACGTGACCTAAAATATTAATAAAATATTAGAACCCAAACTGACCTTATATATCATTTAGACCAACCCTCTTAAGTTATAGGGAAATCTATGCAGAGAGTTTGAATGTTTACCTGTGCTGGTGCAGATATTGCCAGAGGTGTTTGGAACATAGAGCTCTGTTCCTCATATCTGCTGTTGGGTGATGTCAGTGCTATAATGTTTGTGAGGAGGTACAAGGTCATCAGAACTAACATGCACAGTATCCACTTAGCATAATAAGTCAAATGGGTGTGAGTTTGTAGGAAAACTGGCCAAATAAGTGTGGTTGCATAGCTTGTGTCTCTTAAACTCAGTAAAATGAACACAATAATTTTAAAAGATTTTTTACATTGCTGAGTTTTAAAAAATTATTTTGGGGGGTACATTGTGAAATTTACCAATTTACACAATGCCATAGTTGAATTCATCCCTCCATTATTCTCCTTTATCCTCCCTTCCCCATTTCTGGAATAGTTGCAAAAGGTCTCATTTTTCCATTTTCATACATGAGTATATAGTATTTACACCTTATTCACCCTCAACACACTTTCCTTATATCTTCAAACACCCCCCTTATATCTTCACACACCCCCCACACACGCACACAAGTATCAACTCCCTAGACAGGACTTGTTTTCCCTTCCTGTTCCCCATTTTTGAAAACAAGCTATTTTTATTTTTGGTGTGGAGGGCAGAACTGGGGCTTGAGGTCAGGGACTATACCTTGAGCCAGTCCATCAGCCTTTTTTTTGTGATAGGTGTTTTTGAAATAGGTTCTTACAAACTATTTCCCCAACCATGATCTTCTTTATCTCTTCCTCCTGAGTCACAGGGATTACAGTCATGAACCAATGGTGCCCAGCACATTTTTGTTTCATTAAAATAATTATACAGGATGTTTCACTGTGACATTTCCATATATATGTATTATAACATGAATTGGTTCATTCCCTCTATTTTTTGCCTTTCTACTTTGTTCCCCTTCTTATGGTAATTTCAAAAGGTTTAATAATTCTGCATTCTTGTACAAAAATTACAACCACCATATTGACCCCCTTAACATTTTCCTTTTACCCTCACTCTCTCATAAGTAAGCTCCCCTTAGTGAGACCTGTTCATAATATTGCTTGTATGTGTATCAGGTCTCTAGTCCATGTGTGAGAGAAAACATCTGGCCTTTGGTTTTCTTAACCTAATTTCACTTAAGATGATGTTCTCAAGTTCCATCCGTTTACCGGCAAATAATAAAATTTCATTATTCTTTAAGGCTAAATAAAATTCCATCATGTATAAATGCCACAATTTTTGATCCATTTATCAGTATTGAGGCATCTTGGCTCTTTCCATATCTTAGCTGTTGTGAATAATGCTGCAGTAAACAAGGATGTGCAGGAGGCTTTATTGTAACCTGACTTACATTCCTTCGGGTATATCCCTATGAATGAGAATGCTGAATCATATGGCAATTCTACTTTTAGTTTTGAGGAGCCTCCACACTTTTCCATACTGGTTGTACTGATTTCTATTCCCACCAACTGCATATGAGGGTTCCATTTTTTAGACATCCTTGAAAACATTAGTTGTTTGTATTCTTGATGATAGCCATTCTAATGGCAGTGAGGTGGAATCTTGACATGGTTTTGATTTTCACTTCCTTTATGGCCAGGGATGGTGAGCATTCTTTATGTAGTTGTTGGTCATTTGGACTTCTGCCTTTGAAAAAGCTCTGTTCAGTTCATTTGTGCATTTCTTCCTTGGGTCATTGATTTTTGGGGAGTTTAGTTTTTGAATATATTCTCAATACTAATTCCCATCAGATGTATAGCTGGCAGTTTTCCCCCATTCTGTGGGTGGCCTCTTCATTCTTGTGACTATTTCTTTTGTTGCTCAGAAGCATTTTAGTTTCATGTAGTCCCATTTGTCAATCCTTTCTCTTAGTTGCTGAGCCATTTGAATTCTATTTAGAAAGTCATTGTCTATTCCTATTAGTTCCATTATATCTTGCACTAGATTCTGAGTTTCAGGTATTATTATGGTCCTTAATCCATTTTAAGTTGATACTTGTACAGGGTGAAAGACATGAAACTAGTTTCAGTTTGTGCATGCAGACATCCAATTTCCCAAGCAACATTTGTTGAAGAGCCTGTCTCTTCTCCATCATATGGTTTAAGTGCCTTTGTCAAAAATCAGGTGGGCATTGCTGTGTTGATTTATACCTATGTATTCTATTCTGATTCACTTAATCTGCATGTCTGTTTTTGTCCCAGGTACTGAGGATTTGAACTCAGGGCATCTTGCTTCCTAAGTAAGCACTTTATCACTTGTGCCATGCCCCCAGCCCATGTTGCTTTAGTTATTTTTCAGATAGGGTTCTTATGCTTTCCCTGGACAGCCGCTGACCATGATCCTCCTACCTTGGCTCTTATATGTTGCAATTACAAGTGTTGACCATCATGCCCAAGTTGTTCTTTGAGATGGAGCCTTCATAACTTTTTGCTCAGGTTGTCTTAGAACTATGATCTTCCTGTCTCAACCTCTCAGGTGGCGTGGATTACAGACATAAGCCATTGTGCATGACCCCAAAATAGGGCCTTTTTTATGAAGTGAATGCAGTCTATTACCAACTCCAAAGATAATCTTCTCATTATGATATTTGAGTGAAAACATTGAAATCTCAATTCAGGGTGCTTCATGGAGGGTATATAAATTTGGCCAAGGTAATAGGACCCTATTTCTTAAAGATCTTTTTCCTGAATTCTCAAGTTGTGGAAAAGAATGACAACTGTAGGCTTAATTTAAGTGGGCTGTGATAGAAAAGATGGAGCTGATACTCATGCAAGGGCTTTGAGGTTAGGGTGCTATAAGGGGAGTAGTGACCTGTTAGTACCACAGGCAGGATTGAAATAGAGAAACAGTATGTAGAAGTCAGCTTTCCAGGGACTGAACAGAATGTGCAAACTACAGGCAGAGGGAAGGACACCACAATGAATCCCAGACTTCCAGTTAACAGGGTGATCTGCCTATTTCAATGGGTAAGAAGCCAAGATCTAACATGGACTCACACACTCAAATTAGAGTTAAGATACACATCCAGAACTTTTACTTCCTCTTTCCTTCCCCCACCCTTCCACCTTAGAAACCTTTCTATTGAGATAAATAATCCTTTAAAGTAAATTTAGTTGCTTTCAGCATATTGTGAGAGCTTGGCAGCCTCCACCACAGTAAATGTTAAGACACTTTCTTCTGCTCAGAACTGTCACCTGTAGTTCCTCCTCTTCTCACAGAGCCGAAACCAACCACTAATCTATTTTTTCTCTGTTTATTTCATTTTGGAAATGTTACATAAATGGAACAACATAAAATGTGATCTCTGTTTCTGACTTCTTTCATTTAGCATGTTTTCAAGTTTCACCCATGTTGTAGCATGTGTCAATACTTTTTTTGGCTGAATAATATCCCATCGTGTGGATATACCACATTTTTTGTTTTGGTGTGTCTGGGGTTTGAACTACCTGGAGCACCAGGACAGCCTGTATCTGCACATCACTGGTAAACCTGTCACCTGTACCCTGCCTGCAGCCCCAGACACCACACCCATTTCCTAGATCCAGGCTCCCTAGAGCACCCTCCTCCAACTTCTGGAGTTTCTAGCTGCCTTTGCTATAGAGCTGTAACTTTATCTTTTGTGCACCTTCTTCTTCCTGATGGTGGGCCCAAGGGTCTCCTTTCTAAATTGCAGACATCACAAGTGCAGTTCTGCCCTGCACATTTTCCTGACTTGTGCACGCATGCTCCATTTTCCCTCATGTGCCTCTGAGCCAACAATCTGCTCACCCTCCATCTTCCATGGTTCATTCCCCAAGGTGCAAAGCATGCCTGAAACCAAAGCTACCCTCTCTGTGGGTGACCAAAGCCCCACTGCTCCATGGGATTGAATACCATATGTCCCAGGCCAGGCTTGGAGGTGGGAGTCCCCTGGCCCTGTCCTTCTTCCTTCCCCAGCACACACACTGTGCTCTCTGGATAAATCCTGGGGAATCCATGTCCCCTCTCCCCCCACCCACCTGCTCCATGAAGGAAGGTGTCCCATTGTTGACATTTGCACCATCAGCATGCTGAATGCCTGGAGTTGTCACTTGTGAGAAATGCCAGCCAGACAGTCAGAGTGGGTAGAAAAGCAATCCAAGGTAGTGGATTGATTAGAGCTGGTTGTGCAGTTCTTGAATTCCAATTAATCCAGTTTTGCAGCTGTTGGGTTTGCCAGGATTTGTGCGGATGTGTGAATTCTGTGGAATGATGTACGTGGAAATGCTTTGTCAACCTGTAGCTACCTGCCATGGAAAAGGAATTTACAGGTTTCTGTAGATCATGTGGGATCGTGTTTTCCACCTCCAGCCTTTTTCTACCTCCAGGAAGGCTGGAGTGGAGAGTATGTTAATTTAGGAAGGGGTTGTACAAACACAGAAACTTTGTAAAAAGTATACTCTGGGTTGATGACAATCTGAAAAGTAAGGCCCCTTTTATAGGAAGGTAAATGTAGAGGGAAGAGAATTGAGGAAGGATGAGGACAAGGGCAGGGTGGCCCTACATTCATATCCCTGGATGGCACATACACAGGGTCCAAGGTACAGGGGTGGCATTGCAGGAGTTGAAGGCAGCTTGCTGAGGTGAGAATCTTGGTCCTTCCATGGATGGGTGGTGATAGGGACTACATATTCCTTCTGCTTTCTGTTACTTCTTTCTTCTTAAGGAGATCTTTGTTTAATGACATTTAAATACACAATGAAATTTTATGTAGCCATGAAGAAGAACAAAATGTTATCATTCACTTGTAAATGGATGGAATTGGAGAACATCATTCTGAGTGAGGAGAAACCAGCATTGAACCCCTGATAAGACACATTCCCTGGAGTGATTGGGTCTACTACCTTGTGGTAAGTTGATGATGGATGTAGCAGTGTTGTTACTGAAAAAGAAACTTCCTTTGCATAAAAATTTGCCTTCTGGAACCCTCATACACTGCTGGTGGGAATGCAAGCTAGTGTAATCACTCAGGAAAACAATATGGAGGCTTCTTAAAAAACTAAACATAGATCTGCCATATGATCCAGCAATCCCACTCCTAGGGATATACCCAAAGGAATGTGACTCAGGTTACTTGAGAGGCACCTGCCAACCTATGTTTATTACAACACTATTCACAATAGCCAAGTTATGGAAACAGCCAAGATGCTGCACTACTGACGAATGGATCAAGAAAATGTAGTATTTATACACTATGGAATTTTACTCAACCATGAAGAAGAAGAAAATCTTATCATTCGCAAGTAATGGATGGAATTCAAGAACATCGTCCTGAGCAAAGTTACCCAGGCTCAGATGACCAAAAATCATATGTTGTCTCTTATATTCAGACTTTAGACCTATGGCAAATACTGCAATGTGGTTGAACTTGGGTCACATGATGAAGGGAGAGCACATACGGGAGGTATGGGGATAGGTAAGAAACCCAAAACTTGAAAGAATTTGGTGTCCCCACTGCAGAGGAGCTAATACAGTAAACTTAAAGTGACAGAGGTCAATATGGGACGGTGAATGGGAAGTAGTGAAGAGATCAGGTAGACATGAATCAACTCAGATTGTAATACACTTATACATGGAATCAATACTAGGAATCTCTCTGTATAGCTCTCCTATACAGAGCAAAAATGCTTTGTCTTTCTTATTATTGCTTATGTCTTCTCTTCAACAAAATTGGAGGAAAGGGCAGAGCAGGTTCTTCCTGGAAGCAAAGGGGGGTGGCTGGGAGAGGGAGGGGTTGGTAAGCAGGGGGGAGAAATGACCCAAACAATGTATGTACATATGAATATATCAATAAAGAAAAAAAATTTGCCTTCCCTATAGATACTGCTTCTGCCCAAGCTGTATCTGTGGACATAACCCAGTGACTTACCTATCCTCGTGGTATTCTCTACAGCATGGTTACTGGTCAAGAAACTCCCTTAACTGCAAGTTACTTGTGGCAACAGCCCATGCTCATGGAGTTTACCATCTTAACATGTTCCTCACCATCTTAAATATAGTAATGCCCTTTTGATAATTCAGAGACAGCTGGGCGCCAATGCTCATATCTGTAATCCTAGTTAGTCAGGAGGCAGAGATCAGGAAGACTGAGGTTCAAAGCATTTCCATGCCACTAGTTTAGGAGACTCTATCTCAAAAATAGCCAACATAAAAAAGGGCTGTCAAATCGGCTGAAGTGGTAGGGTGCCTGCCTAGCAAGCATGAGACCTTAATTTCAAACTCGAGTACCACCAAAAAAAAAAGAAAAAAAAACAGAGACAGAACTTTGTTGGATAAGGAAAAATTTCTACAGGAGGCTGTCTCTATCCAATAGGTGGTGGAATGTCTGCCATTGCCAAGACTTAAGGGATGGAAATGGAAATTCTACTTGTCCCTATTACCCCTTGTCATCTACTGGCAAAATTTTTGCTTCTTGTTCTCTTGACAATGTACTCTGCTTGTTTAGAGGTCTTAGGTTTTTGTTGTTTTTTTGTTTTTCTTTTTGGTTATACTAGGGATTGAACTCAAACCTTCTACAACTTAACCCAGGCTCTTGGTCCTTATATTTCGTTTGTTTTTCAGAAAAGATCTCATCATTTCCTCAGGCCAGCTCTGATCCTCTGCCTCCTGAGTAACTGGGACCAAGGGATGTGCTACCACACTCAGCTTTGTTTGCTTGGTATTTCTTTTTCTTCACTGGGATTTGAACTCAGGACTTCACACTTGCTAGGCAGGCACTCTACCAGATGAACGATGTCTCCATTCCTTTTCGTTGTGGTTATTTTTGAGGTAAGTATTTTTGCTCAGGCCAGCCTGGACCATGATAGTCCTCTATTAAGGTTCCCGCTATCCCTGGGATGACAGTTGTAAGCCACCATACCCAGCATTTTTCCTTAAGATAGGGTCTCACAAACTTTCTTGCCCTGGATGTCCTGCAGCCACAATTCTCCTAATCTCAGCCTCTCCTAATTTCAGCCTCTGTAGAATTACGGAGTAAGTCACCAGCACCTGGCTTCCAGCTTGTTTTTGAGACAGGGTCTCAATATCCTTTGCCCAGATTGGGCTCAAACTGCAATCCTCCTACTTCCACTGCCTTGGTAGTTGCCCTACAGGTCTTAGTTTGGTGGTCCTGGAGGTTCTAGTCAGGGCCTTGCATGGCTAGGCAGATATTCTATCACTTGAGCCACAGCAATTATTTTTACGTTGGTTAGGTTTTTGTTTGCCTTTTTTTTTTTTTTTTGGTGGTACAAAGGATGAACATGATCAGGTCTTTGACAGTTGCTAGGCAGATGCTCTACCACTTGAGCTAAGCCTCCGACCTGCTTTAGTTTTTGAGATAGGGTCTCCCTTTTTGCCCAGGCCAACCTGAGACTCTGTCCTCCTATTGGTGTCTCCCCATGTAGCATGAGAAGTCAGATGCATGCCTTTGGTTGAAATGCGACCTTGCTAACCTTTTCCTAGGCTCACCTCGAACTGCAATCCACATGATCTCCACATCACTAATAGTTAGGATTCCAGGTGTGAGCCACCATGCCCAGCCTTGAGTCTTAGATCCAAAAGAAGGAATTTTTCTACCAGGTGATATCACAGTGATTCCATTGAACTGGAAGTTGCCAGCATGGGCAAATAGTTCATGTGACCTTGTGATGAAAATAACCAGAGAAAAATAGACTGGAGGTATGGCTCAAGTGTAGAATGCCTGCTTTACAAGTTTAAAGTCCTGAGTTAAAACCTATGTACCCCCCCAATACACACACAAATGAATGTGTGCTTTTAGGTTACTTTCAGCCATTGATACATTGAAGGCATATCTCTTATTTATAATAACAGGATAGAAATGTTAATAGTACACATTCACATTTCCTTGATCATAGGATCTGAGGACATTCCTATTAGTTGGGTCCACTAATGAAAATGAAATTGCACTGTAGGTTAAACAGAGAAATTTTAGTGTATTGAAGTTCTAACCTTTCATTAAAAGTGTTACAAGAAAGTACAAGGAAACACTGGCTGAGGGTGAATTCCCAAGGAAGACAGACTTGGAAATGTCCCTTCCCCAAATCTGATTTCCTTCTTCATTAGAGCAGTGGAGACCCAGGAGTTTCTTGCTTGCCCTGGCTGGATCTGGTCTGCAGCCAATGCGACCTATCAGTGTGCATGTGGGGCACAGATGATGGGCAGCAAGTGCCATAAGCATGAAGAGGGAGTGGTGAGGGGTGCAGTAAAGCCATGCAATTACCTACAGGAAATGTGGCTCATTGTGAACCTGGGGGTACGGGGCTTGAGCAGGGCAGTTATGTCTAGACAAGGTCATGGCTGTGGTGTTGCTGACCAAGTTCATTCTGGGTATGTGCTGTAGATAGATCCCCACAGTATCTTCACACTTAAGCCATTTGAAAGTCCTGTTTCTCTTTGTAATTATTTTATTTTATTTTTTTGGTGGAAGCTCTGGGGTTTGAATATAGGACCTTTTTATTGCTAGGCAGGTTTTTTGCCATTTGAACCACTTTACATGCTACTCCTCAGAGGAGCCTTTTACGTGAAGATATTGAGAAGCGTTTGCCCATTGTATAGCCTCTTGCCAGTGGCTCACACCTGTAATCTCAGCCAAGAGGATTAGGAGGCTGAGATCAGAAGGATCTTGGTTCAAATCCAGCCCTGGGCAAATAGTTCCAAAATAACCAGACAAAACAGACTGGTGGTGTGCATCAGGCAGTGGAGTGCTTGCTTTGCAAGCTGAAGTCCTGAATTCAGAAATCAATCACCTCCCCACCCCCAGAAACAGGTATTGCAGTGTTTACTTAATATGAAAGTAAGAAAACTGGCTTTTTGAGGAGGTGTTGGGGATCAAACCCTGGACCTCACACATGCCAGGGAAGTGCTCTACCACTGTGTTGGAACTTCAGTTCAATTTCTTAGTTTTAAAGTGTATTTTTTTTTCTTTTTGGCAGCACTAAGGTTTGAACTCAGGGTGCTTTTACTGCTTGAGGCACTCCACCAGACAAGTACATTTAATTTTTCGAATTAAAGGAAAATAACATTAAGTTCCCATACTTTCATACCTCAACACCATGGTTATGAATATTCTATGTCCTTTAATGAAGAAATTCTCCTGAATCATTTGAAACCTAACCCAAAGAGGTTCTTCATGGCTCTTTAAGCAGGAGTTGCTACCTCCTTGGAGCTCTCTGTGTACTCTTGTTATTACAGTCAATGTTGCTGTGGAGTCTGCATAGTTAGTTGAAGAATTTGAGGACTATTCTTCATATTGTCCACATTCCCTACCCTTAGCACAGTTCCTTGTTTTGAGTACACCTTATTAAATGTTATGTGAACTGTTTATGTTATATCTTAGATAAGAAAGCTTGAGCTCAGCTCAGTGATTCTCATAGAATGTTACAGAGTTCATGTCTTTGACACCTACCAGGTTGGTTGCTTCCAAGTCACAGTCCCTCTCTTCCAGAGATTTCAGGACAGTCTACAGGCTTGAGATGAAGGTGAGCATGCCTTAGGAATGCCAAGGAAGGGAAGGGTCTGGGAAGTGAAGTCTTTACTCACTGTGAAAGGAGTTGACTGGTGAAGTGAGGGGCAGGGCGGTTGCTCTGTACAGACTAGCCTGGACAAGTACACAAAGGCATGGCAAAGTGTGACTCATTTGGAACAGTGCAGGTCCCTGCTTCAGGCTCAAGCCTAGGAGCCAGTAGGTAATTGGTGGGAAACAACGGATAGGATGGGGCTACTTAAACCCAAGACGTCAGGTCTAATCTGAAGACACTTGGGGAGTCATCCATATGTGGGAGACAGTCACATATTCTGTGTGAAGGAACAAGGCAGTGGTGTTCATGACAAGGTTGTAGCCATGAGCTAGAAAGAAAGGAGAGGGGCTCAGGAGAGATGGGTCTGGGATGTTTGTGAGTAGATTTTCATGATCCTTTTGCTGATGTTTTTAAAGAAAGTGACCCAACTGCATTAAAGCTGAGCATGAGCTTGCATAAACAGGAACTTATGTGCATCCCACAGCCGCCAAGTACAGGAAACTGAAACAGTACAGATGTGAGCCTGACTTTGTTACACTGTGTTATATGCTGTAATAGTCTCCCATGTGCAAGCTGTTCATCATTTAACACTTAAATTTAAAATGTGAGTTTCACACCAGTAATAACTCAGACATTGCCACAATAAAGATATGAAATCACAAAGGAAACAGGTGAATTTGAAACCAAATATATGCTTGTGATTAGGAGATTGTAGCCAAATCTTTTAAACTCAGTTAAATGTAGTTCATATTTACATAATATATATGAGTAGTCATATACAGCTATATATAATGCATAGATAAATTTATATATATATATATATATTTGCATATAATATCTATATATTTACATAGTATATTTTTTATAGTTTAAATTTTATATCGCCAAGCAGAAAATGTTAGTTTCTCATAAAATTTTTCTAAAGATTTCTCCCCATAAAGCTTGAAATTTGGGATCAGTCTCAGAACTATCTTCCTTGAAAATTAGGCACTAAAAATATATTATACAGTTATAATTTAAAATTCATGCTACCCATTTTTGTTTTTTGGCAGTACCTGGATTTGAAGTCAGGGCTTTGTGCTTTGCTAGTCAGGTGCTCTTCCACTTGAGTCACAACACCAGGAGTCTGTGTTAGTTACTTTTCAAATAAGATTTTATTTATGCCCAGGCTCCTTGCACAAACATTCTCCTATTTACACTTCCCATGTAATTTTGGAATTACAGAAACATACCAGCATACCTAGCTGTTGGTTGAGATGGGGTCTTGGGAACTTTTTGACTGAGCAGACTTTGAACCAAAGTCCTCCCAATCTCTGCCTCCTGAGTAGCTAGAATTATATACATGGACAATTATGTCCAACTATGGTACCCATTTTATAAAGACAAAGCATAAGAATATATAAATGTAAGGGAGTAATTGGTAAGTACAAATCTAGACACCAGGTTGTTTATCATTAAGAACTCAGTGGAAAAATTAGATTGTGCTTGACAGCAAAGATTATTTGGTTCTAAGCTGTAGCAGCTTCTTTTCATGGATTCTTGAAAGTTCTGCAATACCAACAACTTACTTAGACATAAGGAGATAATTTGCATTTCTGTACATTTAGGTTAGTTACAGAAACCTGTAAAACATTTAATCTTTTACTCATATCTTTAAGTAAAGGAAACTTGTATTTATTTTGTGGTAAAGTAGATGTCCTTCATTATATAAATATGAAAGAAATAAAAGAGTTGGAGATAAGAAGGGAAATAAAGGGTATTTGGACATACTAGGAATCCAGTAAGGTCATTTGACATTTATGTATATATGATTTCATACATAGTTCCTGGCTCATAACTCCCTCCCCAAGGCAGTTCATAGAAAATAAAGCTATACTCTCCCCCTGCCTTTTTGTTTTGTTTTGTAGCTTGGCCATAAAGATACTCTCTGACCCTCCATATTTGATAGCATGTCATGAGATCCCCTTTTCAAATGTCCTGAAGAAGGCAGGCCACATAGAGAGGCTCAGGCATCTGAATACACAGGCCTTGGTGGGTTCCCCACTCATCCATCAAACATGTGATCAGCCTATGTCCAATCACATTTCTACATGTTATCCATGTGTATGCAATGAAGTGTCCATAAAAATCCAAAAAGACAGCATCTGGATAGTCCAGACAGCTGACCACATGGATGTTAATGGAGGATGGCGCACCCAGAAAGGCCATGGAAGCTCTTTACCCCTTTCTCCTTTATCTGCCTGATGTGTTTCTTCATCTGTATCCTTTGAAATACTATTTATAATAAATTATTAAATGTGTTTCCTTGAATTCTGTGAGTCAGTTACATTCATGGAAATCAAAAAGAGGTTTGTGGGAAGCCCAATGCATAGCCACACACACCACAGAGTAAACAACCTGGGGCTTGTGACTGACATCTGAATTGAATTGGACATAGGGGTCAGTCTTGGGGACTGAGCCCTCAACCTGTGGAATCTGATGCTGGCACCAGGTAGATAGTGTTAAGCGGGCATTGAATTAGAGGACATACTTGTTCAGAATTGCTTGCTTGCTTGTTTATGTGTGGAGAGAAACTTCCACACATCAGGTGTCAGAAGTGATCTGTGTTGTATAGTAGGAGAAAATGAGTTTGAGTCTGGGTTTGTTTTTTTCTACACAGTCATGAAAGTTAAAAGGTAAGCACAAGCCATAAACAAGGCAAGCATAACAGAAAAAAATAGTTACAAGCATAGCAAGGGAGCCAGGCATTTCATGCTTGTAATCCCAGTACTCAGGAGGCAGAGATCAGAAAGATCAAGGTTCAAAGCCAGCCCCAGGCAAATAGTTTGTGATATCCTAGTTTGAAAATATCCAACCCAAAACAGGAGTGGTGGAGTGACTGAAGTGGTAGAGTGCCTGCCTAGTAAAAATGAGGCCCTAAGTCCAAGCCCCAGTACCTAATAAAAAGGTGAATAATAAAGAGTGAGGATAAAGGAGCATTCACTGTGAGGACAGTAGAAAGTAGAGGGCAGGTGAGGAAAAACAGTAGCTGCTGTGTTACCTGAACCCCACAGTCTCAGTAGTATAAACATGGTAGAGGATACTTCTTTTTATGTCCACTTTCAGGAAGGGTATGTCTATTCAAGTGCTGCACCTCCAATTAGCAGTTCTGGGATCCAGACCCCCTTCCACAAAGTGGTTCTGTCATTTCCAACCCAAGCCTTCCAAGAATGTAGAAGGAACGTGGAGAGAGTGAAGTTTCAGAGGTTTTAGGAGCTCAGTGTGGAAGTGATCATTTCACTCATTGGTTAGAATATAGTCACAGGCCACAACTTCTTTGAGAAAGACTGGGAAATAAAGTTTATTTGTGGCCCCAGAAGGAGAAGACAGGTTTGTGACTAACATCGAACAGTCTGTGCCACAACTGTTAGTAAGTGAGAGACTCAACAGAGTGCAAAAGGACAGCTAAAATGGAAATGATGCCAATGTGAAATGTCTATAGTCTATTGTCACTTCTTAGTTAAGCAGTTTTTCTCATCTGGGACATGACCTGCCCTGGGAGACATTTTCTGTTGCCAACACTTGATGAACACTGCTACTGGAATTTATTGGGCGTAGAAGTTAAGGATGATGCCAAATACCCGACACTGCACTAGACAAAGGATTAAATGGGCTACAGCACCCCCCATGAAAGGTCAAGAAGATAATGTTTGAAGGAAGAAAAAAACGGCAAATAGAAGGTGAGATGCTGTGTTTTAAACTTAGAAATAAAGAAAGTAAGATGTGGCACCACAGAAGCTTTATCTTAATTATCTCTATTTTTTTGAAACAGGGTCTCACGATGTAACTCAGGCTGGCCTCAAGCTTGTGATCCTCCTGCAACAGCCTCTTGAGTGCTAGAATTACAGGTGTGTACCACCACAGCTAGCTGAGAATGTTTTATAGAACTACTAATGTAATCTCAATATCTAATGGAGTATAAAGTGATTTCATCTAAAGTCATTTCTCACTGTTTCAGATCACAGCCCTCACATAAAGTGAATCTGCTCTCAGGAAGCCTCTGACGCCTGTGGCAGGCTTGGAAATTTTTTTGATTTTCAAGGAGACCAGGCTCAGCAAGGTGGAGCCATCATTTTTAGTCCAGGTGAGTTCAAGGCCCAGGTCATGCTGTTAAATTCTGGTGCCTTTTACAATTCCAAAGGCCAGGCATTTACTCCATAAGGTGGCACCATGTGAAAATGGGCAGCTTGCCCTTATAGGATGCAGTGCTTTTGTAGGGATGTCTTCTGTCTTCAGAGACTTCTGTGCCTTTTAAGGTCTGTGAATTTGATAAATGTGCCCATCACTCTAAACCTGAATGAGTGTGGGGGTTTGGGATAGGGTATGTCAGCTGTTAGTGATTTGTGTATGACTATTAGTCTTTAAAAAGCTCAGTGGGAGAACACAGGCTTAGCATTGTGAAGCCCTGGGTTCAATACTCAACACCAAAAATAAAATACATACATAAATATCTCAGTGGAGATAAACATTTTTGAATAGAGGAAAATCACCAAGCACTTTCTTTTTGTTGGTGAAAGAATCTTATCTATTTATTTTACTTAAGCCTAACAAAATGATGAGACTTGCATTGTCTCAGAAAGGAAGACCGTCCCAGGGATGGGCGATTCAGTAAGAATTTCCTAGCTAAGCTCAGTGGCTCAGGCCACGTGAGTAGCTAGAGATCAGGAGGATCAAAGTTCTAGGCCAGCATGGGCAAAAAAGCCCATGAGACACCATCTTAACAACAGCTGGGAGTGGAGATGTGTACCTGTCATCTGATCTATGCAGGGAAGCACAAATAGGAATATTATGGTCTATGTCAGCTTTGGCATAAAGTGAGACCCTATCTCAAAAGTAAGCCATAAAATGGGCAGGTGGAGTGGCTCAAGTGGTCGAGCAGTTGCCTGACAAATGCAAAGTGCAAGGCTGTGAGTTCATACTGCAGTACCACCAAAAAAACAAAGAAATGACATAGGCCACATACTTTTCATGACTTTATTCATTAGTTTGGACCACCTGAGGTCATGTGGCTCCAGTCTTCTCATTGTGGAGAGTTGAATCTCTAACTTCTTGGATTATTGCAATAAGGAGGAAACACCACATAAGGCAATGCCAAAAAGCCTAAATCATTATGCTTTTTTCTTCCTTTTGTTTTTTGTTTGCTTGTTTTTTTATGTACTGGGATTTGAACTCAGGGTCTTGTACTTGCCAGACAAGTGTCTTACTACTTGAGCCATACCTCCAGTTCTAAATCCAGATTTTTAAAGGAAGTCTTTAGGAAGATTTTGACTGAGTATTATGACTTTTGGACTTTATTGCAGCTACAATCTTCCTTTCCCTACCTCTCATGAACTTATAGCATTTAGATTAGTTTAAAAAGAAGCCATTTGGAACTGGGGTTATATCTCAGTGGCAGAACACATGCTTCCTGGTTTCAGTCCCCAGCACCAAAAACTAAAGTCCCATAAAATTGCCCCAAATGCCATTGAGCTACTTGAGTTTTTATTTGTTTGTTGTTGTTCTTGGGAACAAACTTGGGCCTCACACATGCTAAGCAAGTGTTTTAGTGCTGAGCTACACCTCTAAACCTAGCATGTAGTTTTCTGTTTAGTTTTGTTTTTGTTTTTTGCAGCACTAGGGGTTGAACCCAGGGTCTTGTTCACATGTTATTGAGATGCTCTATCACTGACCTACACACTCAGCACTCAGAGCCATATATATTTTTTTGCAGTACTAGGTTTGTGCACATGGCCTTTTGTGCTAAGCAGGTGCTCTACCACCTGAGACCCTACTCCAGCCCCAGAGTCATATTTTTGAATGAGGAATTTCCATCCTGAGACTAGAAGGGGGTTATTATTATTGAGTCCTTCTCCATGTCTCTTAATCTCTTGACCACACCTTCAATGGAGTAAGAGAGAAGAGCTCACTATTTGCATTCCAAAAAGATCACATGGTGCTACTGAGTATGTGTGATTTTAAACAAAGATCTACATCATCATGGATAACCCAGTATTACATTTTGCCTTGCTTGATAACGAACCAATTTAGGATCATAAACATAAGGATTACTAGAGATGGCATATGAGCACAATGCAGAAAATACGCCACTGAGTCTAATGGTTTAAGTGAAAATTCTGGTCTTTAGTCCAACAAACTAAGTAAGCAGCATCCAGACTGTAGTTATGAATTATCTGAGCTGATATAAGAATTGTGGACATCTGTGTGTATTGTTACCAATTGTATTAATGCCTTATTTTGAAACCTCTTTTAGGCTGTGGCTATAAACCACACTGATTATTAAATCAGCGTTTTGGGGTGATTTCTGTGTATGTGGTGCTGGGGATCAAACCCACAGCTCCAGGGAAGATAGGCAAGTGCTTTAGCACTGGACTCTACCCCAAACACTGGAGTGATTTTTTTCAAAGCAAGTGCTTTGTTACATGATGGTATATATTTAAGAAACAGGTGATTTTATAGCTTGATATCTGTGTTAATCCTGTGTTCTGCCTGCTTGACAGGACATTCTATTTAATTACATTTAACGAAACCTAACGGAAGTTTATAACTTAAGATTGCTTCCCCCACATCTCACAAAATATTAAGCATTACATTTATTTCACCATATCCTTGACACACTTTATTACCATAACACAAAATTATGCTGGCACTATCTAGTGAGAAAAATGTACTCCCGGTGATTAGCTTTTCCATTTGTACTACTTAAAAGTTGAACAGCTTCCTTGATTTCAGTAATCAGTAAATCTGAATAATCCTCACTATGCAAACCTCTGTCTTTTATTCCTAGCTCTTCCAGGTAACAACATCCATCTCCTACACCACAATAGAAGTGGGTTGGGTCACAAATCCATAAACTCAGCTTTACAGCTCACAGGCAAATCAATCATAAAGAGGTCATCCCTTTCTCCCTCCTTCCCTGGCTTCTCTCTTTCTCTCTCTCTCTCTCCCCCACCTCCTTCTCTCCCTTTCCTCCCTCTCCTCCTTCTCCCTCTCTCTTTGTTTTTTGGTTTCTTTTTTCAGTACTGGTGCATGAACTCATTGCCTTGCACTTACTATGCACCCTGCCATTTAAGCCATGCCCCCAGCCCTTTTTGCTTTAGTTGTTTTTCCAATAGAGTCTCACTTTTCTGCCCAAGTCAGCCTGGACCAAGATTCTCATAATGTGTGCCACCACTCCCAACTTTTATTGGTTGAAGTGGGATCTCACCTACTTTTTGCCTGGGCTGACTTCCAACTGTGAGCCTCATGATAGTCACCTCCCGAGTAGCTGGGATTACAAGTGTGAGCCATTGCACCTGGCTAATTTCACTCATTTTAATTTTCAATGCCAAGTTTTATTGTGGTCTGGAAATTTAATACAGGGACTCACATGTGCCAGACAAGTGCTTTAGTTCTGAAATACATCCCTGGCATTTCTTCCAGGTATTTTATTTTTTATTCTTTATTGCATATATTAATTGTACAGAAAGGTTTTGTTGGGATATTTCCATACATGCATATAATGTACTTTGATCATATCCACCCCCTTATCCTCCTCTCCCCCTGAAAGCACTGCAGCTGTTGGTGGGCAATGAGCACTTGGAGGTGAGAGAGCTGCAATTCAAGAACAGAACCTGGCACACAACAGGATGTTATGTGCCCTACTGTTTGCCATAAGCAAGGCCTGTGTGGGCATGGTGGCCATGCTCAACCACCTGGGCTTCATGGCCATCAAGTCCCTGACCTTGAGCCCCTGTACAGGAGCTGCAGAAGAAGGAATTCTACACCTATGAGGAGGACCTTGATTGATTCTGGCCCATCATCCTGGCAGCTCACTGCCAGAAGTATGCTGCTACTGAAGGGCATCAGGATACAGCAGCCTCATGACTATTTCTGCAAGTGTAGTGACTGCAGTGAGGAGTAGAGGCACCACTGGATGACTCCCACTGGATGACTAATGCCTCCAAGGGACTGACAAGCCCTGTGTACCTGTCCTTATCCAGGTAGGACCTTGTTCTCACAATCCTGGAGCTCAGCAAGGAAGTAGCCAACATAAAGAAGGAGTTTTAGGTAAGGGCTGCACTCCCCCTAGAGCACTAACTCACATTGCCAGGCTTGGAACCCTCGCTAAGTTGCTCTGGAATCAGTTTTGCCAAGTGGATTTTAAAGCATGTTCAGAGCCAATCTGATGATCCCACTGCTTCTCTGCTCCAACAAGAATGATGTGTTAAATTCACTTTGGGAATGTACATATTCTGTATCATAGAGCTGTAATTATGGTGTTACTGTGTTCTGAGTAAAATTTCTTTTAAAAAAGAGATCTTTTGAAATTCTTTGGCCTGAGTTGTAGTTATTTTTTCCTTAGTGTAACACAAAAGTGGATTAGTTTTGTTTGTTTTATTCCCATGAATGGGTGCATTGTTCCTGGAGGTGCTGCCATTCCAGGTCCACACTTGGAGTGGACACCCTTATTCCACATCCATGCAATAGTGTGAGTTTGGAAGGCCCTATTCATCAGCCCAAGTGTTTGTATATCCCTTTAGAGTTGAGCCAACTGATCAATATAAAATGCTATTAAAATTAATCCATTAATGTGACGAATGTCTCTTCTTGAAATAGCCAATTGGATGCTCAGAATGATGAGCCACAAATGTCAGGTGTCAGTGGGTGTGTATGTATGAGACAGTATCTGACCTTTTGTGTGTGTATGTGAGTGTGTATGTGTAGTAGTTTGAGAGTATGTGTATGTATGTGAGAGTGTGTATGTGAGTGTGTGTGAGTGCATGTGTTAGTGTGTGGGATGTGTGAGTGTATTGTGTGAATGTGACTGAGTGTGTGAGTGTATGTGTGAGTGTATATGTGTGTGCGAGTGTATGTGTATGAGTTTTTTGTGTGTGAGTGTGCATGTTTGTGAGTTTTTCTTGTCCTTTGTGAACTATTTGTAGGACTTACAAATAATATACTCCTCTATCTCTTTTGATAGGATCTAAAACCTGTTAAAATAATGTTCAACTTAAAAAAAGCTATATTACCAAATATTTTTTTAAAAAATGTCAAGTGTATGTTTTTGACAAGGTAGGTATAAGGACATGAAATGCTGACTTGCTAGATTGAGTTAGTGATTTATGAAGCACCGAGGTTAGTCTCATCAGTTTTCAGTAGTTTTAACTGGTTCTTTATTTGTAGATTCAAATTGTTTTACTATTAAGATAGTTGTCTCATCCTTCTGACACCTACATTTGAATGTTCTTTTTCAAGATTTCATAAAGAGACTTCTCTCCTTTATTCCCATCTGGCGATGTGTATTTTCTAAACACTTTGGAGCCACTGTCAAATGCTTTGAAGAGAAATGTATCCAGTTGTACCATTATCCCTGTGCTGCTGGAGCTGGCACATTACAGGATTTGCCTCATTGTCCGTTTGTGTAGAAGACATTGACCCAGCTCCTGAGAGATGTTATTTTACTACAGATAATAGTCTTAGTCTTTTGAGAAGTTGTTTACTTTAAAAAGCATGTGTAAATTCTCTTAAAGCTATTTTGTTAATATTAAAAGTTAACATTATACAATATTGGTAGTTCCTTTGCCACGAGTCTTTGTGGGGAAATGTGTTATTAACAATCTCTTTAAAATTATTTACAGTTATTTCCTCAGAAATTTAACTTTTTTTTCCAAATACAAGTTAAAATTGGCATGGCAGTGTGTGCTTCCCATTTCCAGTGACAATGAGAAGCATAAAAACAGAATGATTGTGTCGAGGACTGCCGGGGCAAAAAAAGCAAGAAGATATTAAAAAAAAAAAAAAACAGAAAAAAGTGCTAGAGGTATGGCTTAAGTGACAGAACACCTGCCTAGCAAGTGCAAAAAACTGAATTCAAGCCCCAGTACTGCCAACCCCTCCCCCACCAAAACAAAAAGTACTATACAAAGACACCTAGAGTTATCATTGTTTCTAATATGCACTGTAAAGCAATGCATTTAAAGGGTAAACACTACTGAGTGTCCTTTACCTGAAAAAGTGAAAGACTTCAAGGCTTACAGGAGCATCAGCTGCTTCTTAAATTCCTGGGAGATGTGAAGTCTCTGCAGTGCTTCATCTATCTTGGATGTTTGTAATTTGCAGTGGTGCTTTTTTCCTTTCTTTTCCCAATGGTATTTTATAATTTATTGAAAATTCTTATATGTTTGAGTTTTATCTTCAACTACGTTATCATTAAACAAAGATCTTCTGGTTTTTTACTATATGGATTTCTAGTGAACATGTATATTTTGGGATCAATTTTTCCCTAGTGTATTGAATTTCTAATCTTACTGGGAAATTTCTATGTTTTATTTAATCGTCTTCATGTCACTTCTTGCTTACCTAACTGCTTTTTAGCTTTTGCCTGTGTTTTACCAATGTTATGTTTTTTCTGTCTTTTCCAGGTTTATGAAAGGCAAATGTAGCTACTGTAGGAAAAACCTTAAGTAATTTTGAACTGTTAGACTATGTGACCTTATTTTATCTTTTTTGTAGTAATATTTCATCTACACTCCAAATCATTTTAGGTTCACAAATGTAGTCATGTCTTTACTATGTGTAGAAACTTAAATTGTAGGTAAGACAAACCAAAATTTCATATCCTATTTAGGCCAATAAATAAATTATTTGACAATTTAAAATTATTTTGAATTTCACGTATTTAAATCAGCATTCTCCAATGTGTATTATTTATATAGTGAATGGTTTCCATACGTTGATCAACTAAGTTGATCATATTCTAGGTGGCATATACACTTGGCCAAACAATAAAATCCTGTGTGTTAGTGTGTGTATGTGTGTGAGTGTATATGTGTGTGCGTGAATGTGTATGTCTGTGTATGTGTTTGAATGAGAGTGTGTTTGTGAGTACGTATGCATGAGTGTGGGTGTATATGTGTTAGTATCTGCATGAGTGTGTATATGTGAGTGTGTATGTTTGTTAATGTGTGTGAATGACTGCGTGTGTATGTGAGTGTATGAAATTTTGCAGGTGCTTGAAATTGTGCGGGTGTTGGTATGTATTTCTGAATGTGTGGCTGTATGTGTGTGAATGGATGTGAGTGTGTATATGAATTGATGTGCGTCACTGGATGTGGGTATGTGTATGAATATATGTGTGAGTGTATGTAGGACTGTATGTGTGGGTGACTTGTGTGATTGTGTGTGCAAGTGTGTGGGAGAGTGTATGTAAGTGTGTATATAACTTCAAGTGTGTGACAGTGTGTGTGATAGTGTGCATTTGTGAGTTTGCATGTGTGTATGTTTATGTGTGTATTTGAATTGTGTGTCTGTGTATGTGTGAGTGTGTATGAGTGTGTATGTATGTGAGTGTATGTGTGTATGTTTCACTGTGTGTGTATTGTGTGTATATGTGTGTCTGTCTGCATATGTATGCATGTGAGTTTGCATGAGTGTGCATGTTTCAGAGTGTATGCATGTGTGTATGTGTATGTGATTTAGAGTGCATGATTTTGCAAGTGTGTAGTTATGTGAGTGCATGTATGTGTGTGAGTTTATGATTGTGTGAGTATGTGAGAGGATATGTGTGTGAGTGTATGTGTGTGAAGGTGAGAATGTAAGTGTGAGTGTGTATGTGTATGTGAATGTCTGTTGGCATGTGAGATATTCATGGTAGTATTTGCACTCCACCTGTCTCTGTTAAGTGAGTTCAGTTGATTCAGCTAGGCTATTTACGAGCTACACTTTTGAACAGTATTACCAAAAGTAAACTGTGTGTAGTGTGGGACTTTCTATGCCAAACTGTACTCCTTCTACTGTGAATACAAAGATAATACATTCTGATGCCTTTACCTGAGGACCTTGGATGAGGATGATAAAAAAGATAGTTAACATGGAATGGCATAAATGCTAAAACAGAAGTACGTACATAACAAACATTTACAACTTTATTGTAGAAACAGAGATTTTATACTATAGGGTCCAGAGCTAGAGGCTCCCCCCACCAGAAAAAATCCCAGTGTGGGTTTAGGAAGACAAGGAAGAGTCTATTTATCCTATTAAGGGAAAACTATAGAAAAGAAAATGGAGAATTTGAAATAATTTATATTAACCTTTCCAGCATTCACTTGCAATAGACAACCCTGTTTGATTGGGACTTGATTCTTTTTACCATTAAAGGACAGAGGAAGGGTGAAATGGAAATTTAAAAAAATAACCAAGATGACTTAGTTATTTTGTAAGCTGTTATAAAGAAATTAGTGTAATTGCTACTGAAGTATGTAGGTTTTGTGTGTGCCTTTAGTCACATAGTTGACCTTTGTTAATTTATTTATAGGTCCCAAAAGAATATATTTCTATTATCTCTCTTGTTAGGATGTAAAAACTGTTAAAATAATTTTCAACTGAAAAAATAGCTATATTGCCTAATATTTTTTGAAAGTTCTTCAATTGTATATTTTGGAAAAGGTAGGTGTAAGAACACGAAATGCTAACATTCTGAGTTAGTAATATATGGGCACTGACCTTAGTTCCATGGGGTTTCAGTAGTTTTATCTGGTCCTTTATTTATAGACACAAATTGTTTTACTACTAAGATACAGATACTTGTTTCACCCTTCCAACCTTGACATTTGAATGTTCTTTTTCAAGGTTTCATGAAGAGACTTCTCTCCTTTATTCCCATCTAGTGATGTGCATTTTCTAAGGACCTTGGAGCCACTGTCAAATGCTGTGAAGAGAAATGTATCCAGATGAACATTATCTCTGTGCTGCAGGACCTGGCATGTTTCTGGATCTCAGCCACTTCTTTCTTTATCCAAAAGACATTGACCAAACTCTGAGAGATGTAAGTTTACAACAGATAATAGTTTTAATCTTTTGTCAAGATGTTTACTTAATATAACACATGTAAATTCTCTGAGTGCTATTTGCTTGTCTTAATAGTTAACATTATTCAATCCTGGTAGTTCAGGTACCTTCGCCATGGGACTTTGTGGGGAAATGTGTTATTAACAATTTGGTTGAAATTAATTCCAAAATTAATTTCATTAAAAATTCAGCTTTTTATCCAAAAAATGTTAAACTTGGCATGGCAGTGTGTCCCTGCCTTTCCCAGTGACAAGAAAAGCATAAAAATAGGAAGATCATGTTCACGCCTGCCTGAGCAAAATAACCAAGACCATATTTCAAAAATAACCAGAGAAAAAAGTGCTGGAGGTATGGCTCAAGTGACAGACCACCTGCCTAGCAAGTGCAAAAACCCTGAATTCAAGCCCCAATATGGTGAACCTCTCCTCTAACCAGAAAACCTACGGTACAAAGTCACATAGTGTTATTACTGTTTCTAATGTGCAGTATAATGCAATTCATTAAAAGAGTAAACACTACTGAGTGTTTTTTACCTGAAAAAATGAAAGACTTCAAAGCTTTCAGGAGCACCAAATGTTTCTTAAATTCCTGGGAGATGTGAAGTCTCTGCAGTGCTTCATCTATCTTGGCTGTTTGTAATTTGCAGGGATGCTTTTTTCCTTTGTATTCACAATGATATTTTACAATTTATTGAAATTTTTCATATGTTTGAGTTTTATGTTATACAAGAAATACCAAATCTTCACTACTTTGTCATTAAACAAGGATCTGCTTTTTCACTACATGGATTTTTAGTGAATATGTGTATTTGGGGGGTTATTTTTCCTAGTGAATCAAATTTCCAGTCTTACTGTGAAATTTCTATGTTTTATTCAATCATCTTTATGTCACTTCTTGCTTACCTAATTGCTTTTTAGCTTTTACCTGTGTCTTAGCAATGTTATAAGGGATTTTTCTAACTTTCCTGGCTACGAAAAGCCAATATAGCTACTTTAGGCAAAACCTTAAGTAATTTCATACAGTGAGACTACATCATCTTACTTTTTACCTTTTTTTGTACTATTATTTCAACTACAGTCAAAATTATTTTATGTTTAAAAATGTAATCATATGTATTTACTCATTATATAAACTTTAGTTACACATAAGACAAACCGACATTTCATATTGTATTTAGAAGAATAAATAAGTGATTTGAAGTTTTAGAGTTATTTTGAATTACACATATTTAAATCAGCACACTCTAATGGGTATTATGCATGTAGTGAAATGTTTCCATAAGTGGATCAACTAAGATGACACTCTTCAGAGTTGATCATACTCTGGGTGGCATAATACACTTGGTTTAATTGACACACAATAAAACCCTGTGTTTCAGTGTGTGTGAATGTGTGTATATATGTGTGAGAGTGTGTGTGAATATGTTAGTGAATATGTGTGTGAGTGCCTTGAGTGTGTGTGTGTGAGTGTGCTTGTTAGCATGTTTGTGTATTTCTGTTGTTAACTTATTTATAGGTCTTAATAATATATTCCTATTATCATTTTTGAGAATATTTTAAAGCTTTTAAAATAATGTTCAACTTAAGAAATAACTACATTACCAAGTATTTTTTAATGTTCAACTTAAAAACATAGGCATATTACTAAATATTTTTAAATAAACCTCTATTTTACGTTTTTGACAAGGTAAGTAAAAGAAAATGAAATGCTAACTTGCCAGTTTGATTTAGTGATAGACAAAGCACTGACATTAGTCCCATAGGTTTTTCAGTAGTTTTAGCTGTTCCTTTATTTGTAGGTTCAAATTGTTTTACTGCTAAGATACATGTCTCACCCTTCCAAACCATATTTGAATGTTCCTTTTCAAGGTTTCATGAAGAGACTTTTCTCTTTTCTTCCCATCTAGCGATGTGCATTTTATAAGCACCTTGGAGCCACTGTCAAATTCTGTGAAGAGAAATGGACCCAGATGAACCATTATCCCTGTGCTGCAGGAGCTGGCACTTTTCAGGATTTCAGGCACTTCTTATGCCTTTGTCCAGAATACATTAACCAAGCTCCGGACAGATATAAGTTTACAAAAGATAATAGTTTTAATCTTTTTTCAAGGTGTTTATTTAAAATAACACATGTAAATTCTCTGAATGCTGGTTTACTTTTATTAATAGTTCACATTATACAATCCTGGTTATTCAGATAACTTTGCATGTGTCTTTGTGGGGAAAGGTATTATTAACAATTTTGTTGAAATTAATTCCAAAAAGTTATTTCCTCAGAAATTTAACTCTTCATCCAAAAAAAAAAAAGTTAAACTTGGCATGGGAGTGTGTGCCTGCCTTTCCCAGTGACAATGAGAAGCATAAAAATAGGAAGATCGTGTCCAAGCCTGACTGGGCAAAACACGCCAGATCATATTTCAAGAATAACCAGAGAGTGAAGTGCTGGAGGTATAGCTCAAGTGACCTGCCTAGGAAGTGCAAAAACCGTGAATTCAAGCCCCAATACGCCGAACCCCTCCTCTAACCAAAAAAACCTACTGTACAAAGACCCATAGTGTTATCACTATTTTTAATGTGCAATATAATGCAATTCATTAAAAGGGTTACACTACTGAGTGTTTTTTACCTGAAAAGTGAAAGATTTCAAAGCTCACAGGAGCATCAAATACTTCTTAAAGTCCTGGGAGATGTGAAATATTTGCTGTGCTTCATCTATCTTGGCTGTTTGTAATTTAGTGGTGTTTTTTCCTTTCTTTTCCCAGGGTTATTTTATAATTTAATGAAAAATTTTATACGTTTGAGTTTTATGTTATACAGGAAATATCAACTCTTCACTAATTTGTCATTAAACAAAGATCTGCTTTTTCACTACTTGGATTTCTAGTGAAAATGTATATTGTGTGATGTCTTTCTCCCTAGTGAACTGAATTTCAAATCTTACTGTGAAATTCCATATTTTATTCAATCATCTTTATGTCACTTATTGCTTACCCAATTGATTTTAGCTTTTACCTGTGTCTGAGCAATGTTATCTGTGTTTTTTTTATATCTTTACCAGTATTATCAAAGTCAAATATAGCTACTTTAGGCAAAACCTTAAGTAATTTTGTACAGTTAGACTTTGTGATGTCACTTTGTGTCTTTTTTGTACTATTATTTTATCTACAGTCAAAATTATTTGATATTCACAAATGTAATCCTAAGTCTTTACTTACTGTAGAAACTTAAGTTATTGGTGAGACAACCCAAAATTTCATATTATATTGTAGCTTATAAATTATCTGAAGTCAGCATCTTCAATGTAACCCCTTCTACTGAGTTTCAGTGACCCTTTCTTTATGTCCACCAAGCCATCTATCTTCAGAAAATATAGGCTAGGAGCTCATAATTCATATAAAAACTCAATATGTATGTTTCTTTCAGAATTGCTTCTAGAAGTTATGTTCTGATGTTCAGCTCCAACACAATCCCATAAGCTCCACCTTAATCAGACAGCAGTAAGTATAGTGGAAGTCAAAGACTTAAGGAAGACTATAGCCATTGAGAAGGGTATCAGGGAGACAAATGCCTGGTTGCAATGGATCAACTATTCCATCCTCACCCTAAATAAAAAAGATTGTTATGCATGTGCATCAGGGAGACCAGAACCCTATGTTGTCCCCTTTCCCCTGGGATGGACCACACCCTGAGGAATTGGCATATATGGTTTCCCTCTTCCAAGATAGGACATCCATGTAGCAATAGGTCTTGCATAACCTTGTCACCACTGTTGCCCTTGGTTAATGAATCTGAAAGGCTAAAGTCACCTCAGTAAGTCAAACCCCCACTTTGAAACTCTAACTACACCTCCTGCCTTTCTAGGTCGGAGGAGAAATTGGAGTTCTGGGAAATGTATCAGGGTGCAGTGAAGGCTGATCCTTTGAAGAGGTAGCCAGTAAAACATCTCGAGCTGTTGCCAGGGCACACATCAGGTAGTATTGAGATGGACCTTTACTTTAGATTCTTCCAGTCAAATGGAGTGGGGCTTGTACTTTAGTCCAATTGACTTTCCCTTTCACCTTGGCATTTCAAAGCCCCAAACCCTCTCTAAGAGGAAACAGAAAAGATGTCTTACTTCCCCTTATGGGTCATTCGACTCTCACAATTATATAGATGCCATTGGGGTCCCACGAGGAGTTCCTGATGAATTCAAAGCAAGAAATCAAATAGCTGCAGGCTTTGAATCAGCATTGCTTTGGTGGTATATGATCAATAAGAATGTGGACTGGATTGATTACATCTGGTATAAACAAGAGAGGTTTATGAACTACATTTGAGATGCATTAAAAGGAGTGACAGGTCAGTTAGTAAAATGGCATGGGAAAACTGAATGGCTCTGAACATGATTCTAGCATAGAAAGGGGAAGGAGTGTCCTATTGGATGTGAATGTTGTACATACATCCCCAACAATACAGCCACAGATGGAACTATAACCAAGGATCTCCAGGCTAGAGAGCCCTATCAAATGAACCAACCAAAAGATCAGGAATAAATAACCCCTTTACTAGCTGATTGGATTAGTGTTTGGAAAATGGAAGGGAGTAATGGACTCAATTCTAACATCCCTTATTGTTGTATATGGAGCCCTCACCTTAATTGGGTGCTGTATTATTCTCTATATACAAGGATTGAAAATTTGGGTCATAGAAACTGCTCTAGCTAAACATATTCCTGTGTCACTCCAGCTGTTGTTAAGCACAGCTGAGATAGAAAGTAAATTTATGTTAAAGGAGTTTGAAGAAAAGAATATGAAGTAAAGAAGGGTAAATTTTGAGAAAATGGTCTTTTCTATCAATGTGCATGTCACCATTTTAATTTCTTGTATTTGTGGCTTCTTTGTCTGGATATTTGTGTCCTCATGGTTTTGTTTTCTTTCATCTTCTGTGTGCATAATTCCTTGTAGAATCCACTATCCTGGTGGTCATATTTTAGTTTCTGTTTATTGTGGAAGACTTTTATTGCTCCATCAATTTTGAATGATAGTTTTTCTGGGTAGAATATCCAGACTGAAATTATTTTCTTTCAGTGCTGAAATACCTCTCTCCATGCTCTTCTTGCTTTTAAGGTTTCTGTTGAGATTTTAAGGTTGCTGTTATTTTGATGGGTTTACATTTATAAGGCATTTGTTTTTTCTCTCTTACAGCCTCCAAACTTCTTTCTCTGTTGTCTGTGCTAGTTAATTTCATGATTATATACCATGGAGAGGTTCTATATTGGTCAAGTCAGTTTGGTGTCCTGGAGGCTTCCTGTACCTGAATGGTCAAAACTACCTTGAGATTTGGGAAATGTTCTGTTATTATTTTATTGAATATATTACATATCCCTTTGGCTTACACCTCTTCTCCTTTGTCAATGCCCATGATTCTCAGGATTGGTTTTTTGATGGACTCTCTGAGTTCCTGCATATTCCTTTCACAGCTCTTGAGTTTTTGATTAAGAGTTGTTTTTTCCTTTAATTTCTATTTTGTCTTGAGCTCTGAGATTCTGTCTTCAACTTGTTCTACTCTGCTGGAGTGGCCTTCCACTGTGTTTTTTCTTTGACTAAAGGGACTTTTTATTTACAGGATTTCCATTTGATTCTTTTTTTCTGAGATTTTCCAGATCAACTACTCCTTTATATCTTATGTTGTCTTCTTTATTTCCTATACCTCTTCTTTTATAGTGTCTTTGTTTTACTTTGGTGTTTGTTGAAGTCCTCTCTGAGTTCATTTAGATGTTTCTGTGTGTTCACAAGTTTTTTATTTGTGGTGTCTTGAAATATCTTGAGTGCATCTTGCACTTTCTGGTTAACCATGTCTCATAGCTTCTCCATGTGTTTCTCAGTGATCTCTTCCATGATTTCCTCTTTGAGAAATTTAATGGGCATCAATGAGCTCATTAGTGATATTTATCATTATTTTCTTTGGGTCAGGAACTGGGTATCCATTTTCTTCTTTTCTCACTAATTCCTCCATTGAATTGATTGTTTGAGTAGTGTCATTTCCTTCTCTTCTTCTTGCCATAGATCTAATTGGTGCCATGAAACTATGTTCTTGATTGACTACTTGGTGGCTTTAATTGACTGTTTTCTTTCCCCTGATTTGGTGTTGGTATTATGACTGGCTTAGTTTTTAGACAGGTTGAAGTGCTATTTCTGTCCCTGGCCTGGAGATGTAAATTTGCAATAACAAATTCACAGGTTCAGTGCCAGACCAGTTGTTTACATATTATATAGAAATCTCCTTAGTGATAATAATTGCAAAAAGTTGGAGTTTGGGGAAGGGTATTGTTTATTTGACTACAGGTAGAAACTTGGGTAATTAGTAAAGGTGATGCTAAAAGGAGGAACTGAAAGAGCTATGGGGGCTTCTGGGTGTTATGGCCCTTGTGTGTGTTTATGTGTATTTCTACTGTTGTAGTGGAGGGTGTTTATTTCGGTGATTGCAGGGGGCATAGGGGGTGTATAGTTGGTATGGTAGTCTAGACAGTAGGTGGTGAATGTGTAGGAAGGAGAGGAAATGTGGTGACAGATTGGGGAATGACAGGAGGAGAAGGCAATTATAGTGAAAAGAGTGGATGAGAAGGGACAGAAAGGGTAGTTGGAGAGGAGAACAATGGATTTCAGCACAAGAAAACAAGAGAAAGTGAAAGGGGTATGAATAGGGAGAAGAAAATAATAATGGAAAAGCTAATACTACAAGAATAAAACAGATACAACCACATCAAAATATACAGTCTGCTTGGTAAAGTGTATGGACTTATTGCTGTGGAATCCAGTCCTGATATTGGTGCTTGGTATTCTGGGCTTTGTAGAGAAGGGTGCTGTCCCTCTGGTCAGACAGCTTGGGAGGAGATGGCGTTTTCTCAGCATTCCTTGGTCTTATGAGCTGTCCATTACAAGCAGAAGCTCTGAATTAGTCTCACCAAATGACTAGCTTGTGAACAGTATTTGGTTTCTTCTGTTCACAGGGCAGGTTGTAATTGGGACCTGAGGTTACTCACTGCCAGCTTGTCCAAGGTGGTCTTGTCTGTTGTTTTCACAAAGTGGCAGCTGCATTGTCCTACCACTGCAACTCTGTCTGGTCAGTTCCTCCCCCAGCAAGGTGTAGCAATTCAGTTTTGAGTACCACCCTCAGTCCCACCAGGCTAGCTCAGCAATCCACCATAGCCCTGATTAGGGAGGTTGGCTTATCACCCCACCTCCAATTGCAGCCTTTGTGCCTCAGCCCACCTCTGCTCAGTGATAGTCCACCTCTTTGGGAAGTTGGTTTGTCAAACCACCTGGTTCGTAGCCCTTTTTCCTTGTCTTAACTTAGTTCACTGAGAGCTCATCTCCTTGTGCCACCGGCATTCACAGAGGCAGGATCAGTGTTCCACTCCACTCCCACTGTCAGTGTTTGACTACAATTTCCTTTTTATGCTTTTCAGTTTTGTTTGGGGGAGGGGGGCTCAATATGCCCAGGGGTTGCTCTGTCTTATGTCCTCAGGGGTGGTTAGAGGAGTCACATGCAGTGCATGTTGCTCACCTATTGGGTCTGCAGGCTATGCAGGCAGCTTTGAAAGCAGGTGATGGGGAGACCTGGCATGGCTCTTTTCTCAAGGCAGACACTTATTGGGACTGAGTTCAATTCAGCGGGGTGTAGGTAGGCTTTACATGGGTCACAGGTTCAGGATGTTTCAGGGTTTGATTCTGATTGATGCTCTATCTTCTACTCATTAAAAAAGAAAAATAAAAGGGAGAAACAGCCAGGGGTCTTTTCCCAGGGCAGACACACACCACATTGTCTGTGCCATGCCAGGATTTTCCTGGCTATTAGGTGCAGTTCCAAACTGCTTTAAGGGACAGTCCTTGAATTTTTTTGCTCCTAATGTATTGGCAGTTGTTGCTTTGGCTAGAAATAATCATAATTACCAAAGTGTATCTCCTACATGACATAGTGTTTTATGGGGTTGTGGAGTTCAGGAATTTTGACTCCCTACCCTACCTGTCATCTGAGGTCTCCTCCAGATATCACAATACTTTTATAATTTAAATTAAACTTAGTGATGTACTTTAAATTAAACTTAGTGATGTACTTTTCAATTGCATAACGTTAGTGAGTAGCAGCCACACATACAGATGGAACTTTTCAGACTTAAAAATGCTATTGAGGAACTATCTATAACACTTAATGAAATTGAAACAGCAACAAAAATTCTCCCAAAAAAGAAAAGTGCAGGACCTGACATTGTCTCAGCTGAATTCCACCAGCCCTTCAAAGAGAAACTAATACCAACACTCCTTAAACTTTTCCATGAAATAGAAAGGGAAGGGACAATGCCCAACTCATTCTACAAAGCCAATATAATACTCATCCCCAAACCAGAAAAGGATAGATACAAAAAGGAAAACTACAGGTCAAGCTCTTTAATGAACATTGATGCAAAAATCCTCAAAATAATGACAAACTGAATCCAACAACATATCAGAAAGATCATTCACCTTGACCAATTTGGCTTCATCCCAGGCATTCAGGGAGAGTTCAACATATGCAAAGCAACAAAGGTAATACAGCACATTAATAGAAGCAAAGATAAAAATTATTTGATAATCTCAATAAATGCAAAAGCAGCCTTTGATAATATTCAATACCACTTCATGATAAATACTCTAAGATAACTAGGAATAGAAGGGCTATATATGACAAACATGTAGCCAGAATCATACTTAATGGGGACAAACTGAAACCATTCTCCCTAAACTCAGGAGTGAGACAATGATGCCTAATCTCCCCACTCACTCTGGATTCATAGCCAGAGCAATAATGCAAGAAAAAGAAATAAAAGGAATACAAATAGGTAAAGAAACACTAAAAATATTCCCATTTGCAGATGACATGATCCTATTCCTCAATGACCCAAAAAACTCACCCTCAAAACTCCTAGACAGCATAAACAGCTTCTACAAAGTAGTACGATACAAAATCAACTTACAAAAATCAGTAGACTTTCTATACACCAACAGTGAACAAATTGAGAAAGAATATAGGAAAGCAACTCTAGTTACAATAGCCTAAAAAACTCCACATATATGTAGGAGTAAACTTACCAAAGGACATAAATGACCTCTCTAAGGAGAACTACAAACCACTGAAAAAGGAGATCAAGGAAGACTACAGAAGATGGAAAGATCTCCCATTCTTATGGATTGGCAGAATTAACATAGAAAAATGACTATGCTATCAAAAGCAATCGACATGTTCAATACAATTCCCATCAAAATTCCAATGACATTCATCACAAAGATTGAAAACCTACCCTAAGGTTAATTTAGAGACACAAAAGAACACTAAGAACCAAGGCAATACTGAGCAAAAAGAGCAATCCTGGAGGTATCACAATACCCAACTTCAAACTATACTACAGAGTCATAGCAATAAAAACAGCATGTTACTGGCACAAAAACAGACATGAAGACCAGTGGAACAAAATAGAGGACCTGCATATGAATCCTTACCACTATGCACTTGGTTATCTATTTTTTTAAAAAATTCTATTTCTATACCTAAAATGCAATGAATTACATGAGTGTAAATTGGGGAACGGTTTTGGAGTGGGAACCTGTGAGAGGGAGTTATGACAGGAGATAGTGAAGAGTGGACTGAATGTGATCAAAGTACTTCAGAAGCATGTATGAAAATAGATTGAGGAATTCCACTAAATTTTTTTAAAGTAGGGACACAAGAAGAGTAATACAGATGGTGAGTTTAACTAAAGTATATTATTTCCATGCATGCATGCAAAAATCACAGTGAAACCCCTTTGTACAACAGGTACATGCTAAAAAAGAGAGAGAGAGAATTTATTATTTAATTCTCTTGTAGAAAAATTTTCTCATTCTTTATTTCTTTGTACAATGATTCATGTAGATAGATAGATATAGATATATGTCTATATATTAAAGCACAATTAAAAAGCACATTCCTCGTTGCTTTTTAAAGTTAAATACACGCTTTTCTATTGAAATAATTTATATTCTTCCTAGTTCCTAAAATAGGCATCAGATTTCTAAACAGAAAATGTCAGCCAGAGAGCCATACATTATGTATTTAGGTAGGTACAAGAAACCTAAGTTAATAAACTGAAAAATTAACTTGAATAAATTAGGAATAAACATTCATAACAGAACTGCAGCTTTTTGTCAGCAACATGTGAACCAAAGGCTAAAATGTGTTAAGATTAAGGCAGTTTTTTTATGAATGTATACAGTACAATGTGTTTCCCTCCAACACATTCATTTACCATTCACCTTTATTTAAAATGCATTGCCAAGCTAGAATACAAGCTTCCTAATTAAAAACAAAACAAACAATAACAGATGTCATAGAAGTTCCTTTTGTTTTAGAGTTTTCTATATACCTAGGAGCAGTATTTTCTTTCTGCCTTCACATCCTCAGTGTAGGAAATTACCTAGACAATCATAAGACTTAGGCTACAAAACATGCCGACTGTCAGGGTGACTCTTCTGCTGGAGTCAATCTGAGTGTTGGCAGTTTCCAAGGAGGAAGCTGAGGGCTTTGGTGAAAATTGTCATCCATCTCTGCTCCTTTGATAACACAGCAAAATAAATACTTGCTTTGGCAAGTATTTGCCTTAACTTAAAATGGGAATGATGCAATGGATTCATTAAGGGAAGGAGAACAGTAAATGATTTTCTCCCTACTACAGATGTTTGCGTATTACAAGAAGGTCTTTAAGAGATAATAAGAGCATTAAGCACTCACAAGTTATGTGGTGTTATGCAAAATATAACTCTGGGAATCCTCACTGAGTTAAAATATTGGAATCTGTATTACAAAATGTGAATGCATTGATTTAAAAATGTTTAACTCATACTTGGCTTCTACAAGAGATATTGAAATACATGTTAAATTACAATGTTACAAGGCTTTGAAAATAATCAGCATAAAATTCATCAGCATAAAAATCCTAATATCAGAAGCAACAGGCATTAAATACATGTTTGTTGAATGTTTGCAGAAACTAAGACCTGAAGGGTTTATAAGTTTTTTTTTAATAAATAAATCTTGGGAGAAAAAATAAGAGTAGCTGGAATACAATCAGAATCGTAAGAATTTGTAGAGTAGAAGAAAACTAGCACTAAACCAGAGAGAAATGAAAATAAGGGAAAATTAGGGCAATGATAAAGAGTAAGTCATTGCTAAATTGACAATAATCAGACATAGACTATATGGTTATTCATTATCCTCTCACTAACCAAATGAAAACTTTCATTAAATGTGCTTGCAGGCTGAAATGTGCTTTGGAATACTGAAGAGCATGCACATTATTTCAGGAATTGGCAGTAGGGTAATAAAAAATCAGGTGAAATGAGAATAGATCAGGAGAATTTCCTTAGAATTTGGGAGTGGGATTTCCCATGGGAGATGTAGCAAGACAAGAATGGGTCATAGGAAAAGAATAATGCCTCATTGGACACTCTGTATTGACAACTTTATTTTACTTACTCTGATAATTTGGTTTAATTCTTTTTGGAATTCTTGGTCATTAAACATTCAATGATTTTTCCAAAATGGGCTTAGAAACTTCCCTGTATCTTTAAATGTCCCTCTATAATTCGCAATTCAGTCTAAAGCCTCAGTAAAATATTGTTTAATTCTTCCAATAATATTTGCAGTGTGTTTCTGTGTCTGAGACCTTGAGCTAGGGGTGTGCATGTGTGTGTGTGTGTGAAGAGACAAGAGATATTATCCCTTCTGCCACAGAATATTGAAATGAATAGCAGAGACATTTACTAATCAAATAATCACAGAGATATATGAATTTGTAACTGCAGATTTACTGTGAAGTAAATGTATATTATACACTGAAGTCAAATATTAGGAAAATCCAAACTTATCGAGATGGCTGTTGGAATGCTTTGTTGAGAATGTGACATTTGGTGCTATATTCAGCAGGTAGATGAGTATGAATTAGATTAGAAAATGCAGGTAGAGGACAAAACTCCTGGTAAAGAGAAGTGTATCTGTCTAATGGAAAGACAGAGATAACACAGAATATTGAACAAAAGTTAATATAAGGAATTCTATAAGGATTGGACTAGTGAGTGATTGGTTAGTAAGAAGTAAACAAAACTTCAGCAATTCGTGAATGGAAGTTAAAATTGGCAGACACTATCCTGGTAGCAGAGGTGGGCACCCAAGTAATGTCCCACTTCTCTCCAAGTACAAGAGAGAGGACTTGTCAGAGAAGACAAAGCTTTTGTTGGAGGGCAGAAAGGTAACTGACATGCTCCAGTGGGAACGTGCTAAACTTCTTTTTCCCAGAGCATCAAGGAAAGTTTTCCGTAGAGTGTGTTTCTTAGGAAGAATTTCTATACAAAACAAGCATCGGAGCTAATCTGTTGGCCCTGAGCTGCTCATTTCTACAAAATGCAAGAACATTGTACTTCAGAAGCCATGTGTACTGCAGTGCCTGGCACTGGAGAAGACATCCATGCTGCAGAGGCTGGTCCCTGAGAAGTCCTATCTACAGCACCCTGCCAGGAGGAGTGTGTCAAACCACAACGGAAAAGTTTTTCTTTCTGCAAAGTCTTTTTAGTGTCCTCTACTGATAAAACTTACAAGTATGGCAGATGGCTAAGGAAAAATAGTGCCTACCTCCAATCCTGACATGGTCAGTGAAGTATAGATTTGGTTTTGACAGACAATAAATTAATAACTGTCCAAGAAGCTAAACTTTAGCCACGGCTTTTAAAGATACTGGAAAAACCCCTGTGGAGCCGGAGGTGGCAATTCACCGAATGCGAATCACCCTCACCAGCGGCAATGTGAAGTCTTTTGAGAAGGTGGGTGCTGACTTGATCAGAGGCGCCAAGGAATAGAACCTGAAAGTGAAAGGACTGGTCTGCATGCTGACCAAGACTTTGAGAATCACTACAAGAAGAACACATTGTGGTGAAGGTTCTAAGATGTGGGATCGGTTCCAGATGACAATCCACAACAACTCACTGACTTGCACCGTCCTTCTGAGATTGCTAAACAGATTACTTCCATCAGTACTGAGCCAGGAGTGGAGGTTGAAGTCACCACTGCAGATGCTTAAGTCAACTATTTTACTAAATTTAATAAACTGACTTATAAATTGTTTTTTAAAAAGAGTTAGTAAAAGTTATTCTCTTTATGGATTTTGCTTTGAATGTAATTTAATGTTTCTTAAATATAGAAAGGTGTTCACATATTAAATGAGAAATATACAAGATTCAGAATCCTGGATATATGACCTGGGTTGTATGACTACTTAACAAATTTCTCTGAACTTCAGACTCTTTATAAAATGAGGTATCTGAAGTTAATAATATCTGAGGCTCCTCTGTAGTTATTATAATATCTGATAATTAATGCAAACAACAACTTGAATGAGCATCACTAATATACACATGGTTTTGAGAAAAAATATCCTGAATATTCAAAATGTACAGATAGTACTACTCTAGCATATATGGTTTATTAAATGGTACTGACATCAATAGTAACAAGTATGTGCTAATATATTTTCAATAATATTTACTACAATCTGCAATATGCTGTAAGTATTTACCTACTGTCTGTGAACAAGGAGTGCAGTCTTGGAGGTTTCCACAGCCCTCTCAGCAGGTCCTAGAGACAGAAATCTCCCCATAGGCAAGGCTGATGATACCCTCACAGATGCACACCAGGTAACATAGTGTGACAGGTATTTTAAGTGGCTGTTACTGAATGCAAAGCAATAAATCAAGATTAGAAGGACCCAAAGTTGCAGAGAGTATATTAGAATATTCAACTCAATATAAAAAGGATAATTTAACTCAAAGTATTACCTCAAAATAGGTTTCATTATGTCAGAGAAGTATTTGTTATAGTGTAAAAGGGAAATCCATTACATTCCCTTGACTTCATGATTTTCAAATAATGACACCTTCCAATACCAGGTAATATGGAGATGACAATTAGCATTAAAAATATTGACACTCTGTAATCTTACCTTAGTGATACTTTTAATACATCTAAGTAACAAGGGGATGATAAATCTTAACAATAGTTTAATGTTCTTTTCCTGAAATACTGCTTCACATGCATACACTGATAGGGATGGAGAAATTTGGTTAAATTTAAAGGTGATCCCTTAATGCAAGTCATGAATTTTTTTTAAAAAGCCCTGTTCAATACAGCTCTTCTCAATCACAGATTTTTTTCCCTCAAACCCTGTTATTATCGTGTTTTCAAATGACCTAGGAGGATGGTGCCAACCCACCAAAATAAGCAGCATTTTCCATGAATTTCTGGATCACAAAGTAAAGTTTGGACAGCATACCAAAAATCATTTTCAATAGATTTTTTGTCTAGAGTGGCCACACACAAGATGTGAATCCTTGTGTATTTGTTGTATCTTTTAGGGAGACAAAAGTGAAAGGAGGATTTTCTGTATAGCAGTACCTGTGTTGAATGCCAACTGTTTTCCAGGTAGCTGCTTGTGTTGTCCCCTTAATTAACTTAAAGTTGCCCTTTCCTTTATTGCTTTGGTAAATGGCAAAATTACAAGTGACCTACATTTTTTACTCATATTATATGGTTTTTGGAGTACACTGTTTCAAACGAATGCAAAGAATAGCATGTCTCTTGTGAAGATTTTTGTAGTAACTTTTATTTCATACCTTACTTTGACAATGTCATTTTTGATACCCCTCATACTTATTCCATGTTCAATCCAATTTAGATAACCATACAAAAATCAAAAATAATTTCAATTATTTTCAATAATTGCATAAATAATCTACTGTGTCTATAGGCGTATCTTTGGTTCACTTCTTTGATGTGGCTGACAAATGTTTTCTTAGGGATATGTTAGATTTTCAAAGTCATCACTCCATTAAATTCTATGGAGAAAATATATCTAGAATAAACAGAACATAAATGAGGAGAGGAGGTTTAGCAAACAGAGCACCACTCACTGATTACCAATACCACAGTAGAGCTCCAAATAAAGGGAAGCTAGCAAAAATCATCACGGCATCAACCACCAAAATCAGAAGTTCATGTACTTCTACTTGATGCACCTGTCAGAGTTTCAAAGGAAAACACCACAGTCAGGGATTAGATGCAAGAATAATTTTATTCAATTATAGAAAAAAGAAAGCAATGCCATTTCCACCACTATGCATAAGTCCCCTACAGCTAGTGTTCTCATTTCCATTCTAATCTGGGGGGTTGGTACCAGTGGGAAGGGGGAGGATATACAGAAATGGTGTAGGAGGGTGAATGTGGTACAAATATCCAATAAACAGCTCCAGCAATGTAGCAGGATACAAAAGTCAACTTACAAAAATCAGTAACATTTCTATACAAAAATGATGAAAATATTAAGAAAAAATATAGGAAAGCAATTTCATTTACAATAGCCTCCAAAAAAATCAAATACCTTGGGATAAACTTAACAAAGATAAAAATGACCTCTGCAAGGAGAACTACAAACCACTTAAGAAAGAGATCTGGGAATTCTACAAACGATGGAAAGATCTCCCATGCTCATGGACTGGCAATCAACATAGTAAAAATGGCTATAATACCAAAATAAATGGAGAAATACATACACATAGGGATGCATAAATAAATACATAAATGGATTTATTCACATATATATGTATTTATTGATAGTTCTATGTATGTATTTATGTTATCCTTCATTTATGTATTAATTTGAGCATTCTTTCATTCACTTATGTTATGTGTTCATTTAGATGTTCAAGTATTTATAAATCCATTCATTTATGTATTTTCTCATTTGCATATTTGAGTATTTATTGCTGTGTGTATGTATTTATTTTTATTGTTTGGTTATGTGTGTGTGAGTGTGTGAGTGTGTATGTCTCTGGGTGAGACAGTGTGTATATGTGTGAGTGTGCACATGTGTGTGAGTGTATGTGTGTTAGTGTGTATGTGTGTTAGAGTATGTGGGTGTATGTGTGTGTGGGTGTATATATGTCTGTGAGTGTGTGAATTGTGCGTATGTTTGAGGTTGTATGTGTGTGAATATATATGTGTGTGAGTATATATGTGTTTGTATCTGTGCGTGTGTGTGAGTGTGAGTGTACTTGTGTATGTATGTACGTGTGTGAGTTTGTGTATGTCTGTGTGTTTGCTGTATGTGTGTGTGCATGTGTGTGAGTGTGGGGGGTGTCTGTGTGTGAGTGTGTGTGTGTGAGTTGTGCAAGTTCCAGTTTTTGCCTGTGTATTATAGGCAGCGCAATGCCCCTGATCTCTGTCCTGATTCTCTAGGTAAGCAGATATGAGACTGTAGAGTCCAGCTGGAAGAAAGAAAAGGAAAATAAGAAAACATGCTTCCAGGTGTACTCAGAACTCAAACTCAGGACCTTCCACTTCTAGTCCAGTGCACTATGGCATCAGCTACCTCACTAGGTGCTTCCTACTGGAGGTTTTGCCCCTCTCTATTCCTTTTATCCCCAAGGCCAGCCAGGGAGAAGAAACCAGGGATGAAGCAAGCTGGCCAGTGTAATTCCTAATTTTTTGAAGGCTTCTGGGCCATCAAAAATATAAATACATAGATGAATCATTAAATACATCAGTGAATATATAAGTACATAAATGGATAAATAAATAAATGACTGAATAAAGGAATACAGAAATGAACACATAGATCCATCACTAACACCTAAGGCTAGAACTGCACTGGACAGCTTGCTTCATCCCCTCCTTTGTTTTCAGTAGAGGGCCTGCACCTGCCCCTGAGGCTGAACCAGAACTCCATGTGTCCTGAGCACCACCTGCTGGTCCTGAGCATCCCTCCAGGGAGGTTTGGGTTAGGGCTCACACTGATGTCCCCACAATGTTTCTTCAACAGTAATACATGGCTGTGTACTCAGCTCTCTAGCTGCTTATTTGCAGATACAGCATGTTCTTGTCATCTCTGGAGATGGTGAAAAGATACATTATATTCTGTGGTGTGACTAATAGTTTTGTTTCTAATGCATGCAACACACTCCAGCCCCTACCCTGGAGCCTGTCGAGCCCACTTCATGAGTTAATTGCTGTAGATGAATCCAGAGGCTGCACAGGAGAGACACAAGGACCCCGCAGGCTGCACCAAGCCTCCCCCAGTCTCCACCAGCTGTACTTCACACTGGACACTTGCAATGACAGAGAATTCTGGTCAGGAAACTGTCACACATACCAACTGTTCCTCTCACTCATGTCTACACACATACAGTTAGTATCCCTTTTCTACACAAATCACCTTTTAAAATAGTCACAAGGAAGACCCAGCTCAGCCCCAAGTCCAGGTGGAGTGGTCTGTATTCAGTGCTGATCACTGAATGGGATCAGCTGGGAATGTAGAGCGGGCTTCTTTTCCTCAAGTGCAGGGTCAGGGCTGGATTGGTTTTATGAGCAGAGGGAGAATCTATTTGCAGGTCCTCCTGCTATTTATCAGTCTCAGGTTAGAATTCTCAAAGAGGCCAAGAATCAGAGCAGATGTGAGAGTGCTGGGGCAGTTTGACATTAATGATAGCCTAGAAAAAATATGATATTCATGCCACCTGTGCTAATGTTCAACTCTTATCCTAGTTAATAGCATAGTAAGGTATTTGGCTCAATTTTGAGGCCATCTTAGGATTCACTGTCAAAAAATATGATTTCTCATCAAGTTTTTCTGCCTTGTTGGGCATTTTGCATACCTCAATAGTTTATCAATCCTTCATTGTATTTAAATTTGTGAATGTTCACAAGCATCCAGTGCAGTATTATGTCACAGTGTGTGTACTTGTGTGGAAGTACATGATAATTTTTTGTACATTTACAAGAATTTAGATCTTAAAAATCCATCCCCTGTACCTGGCCTGCTCTCCTCAAGACTGGATCCAGTAGATCTCTGATGTGGCTCCTGGAGGAACTTGGTTGATGATGTTTGCAGAGCACCCTCCTATGACGAGAGTGTGACTAGTGCAGGGAACAAACTTAGGGGGGTCTTAGTCCATCTCTCACTCCGACATTGCTGCTATTATAAAATACCCCAGACCAGCCAACTTACAAATAATGCACATTTTCTTCTCCTATATCTAGAGGCAGAGGTGTCCAAGAACCAAGTGTCCAAGAACAAGGCAATGGTCAATGTGTTGTCTGGTCAGGGTGGGGTACCTGTTTCCAACATTGTCTGATTTCCACATCCTGCCATCACAGAAGAGATGCTAACTGGGTTCTTTAATTGCAGGAAGGTGACAGATATATAATCACTTTGTGAAGCCTAGATAGAGGGACACTAATTCCATCTATGTGACCCCATGTCTCTTGGACTAATTTCCTGCAGGAGACCCCATATCTTAATATTATCACTTCAGAAGTAAAGTTCCAACACATGGATGGTGAGGGGGCCATGTATTTTAGTCATACATCTCTCCATGCAAATCATGTCCACCTTGAATACTAAAAGTGCACTCCATCATAAGAGCCTCCAAGATTTTAACTATCCCAGCATCAATTTTCAAGTGCAAGTTCAAAGTCAACTGCAAATTTAATCTGAATCAGATACCTGTGTGAGACTCCAGGTATGAGGAACATGTGAAAGCAAAATAATTAAGTACTTCCAAAATACAACAGTAGGACTGACAAAGAGAAGATATTCACACTGAAAAAGAGAATGTTAAAAAGAAGAAATGGGAAAAAAAATCACAAGAAAATCCCCAAACCACAGTGCTCTGTCACCTAGTCTTAGGGTTGATGAATAATCCTCTGTGACTTGATGTCCTGCCTCTACACAGACTACAGTGATGGATTGGCCCTATCTCACTGCTTTCCTGGGTACAGTCTGCACAAGAGAACTCATGCATGTGAGCTGGGTAATTCCACCAATATCAAGTGGCTTTGCGTATTGCTGGCTCTAAATTCCTGAAGTATAAGGAACAGAACCACCCCAAGTGTCAATTATGCATTGCTTCAGTGTGTGCTTTGTTCTGTGTCTCCTCTTCTTTGTTTTTCTGCCCATCCCTGATGCTCTGTGGACATCCTTTGAAAGCTGGGTATAGATTGCCATAACCATACAGCTCTTGGAACAAGAGTGAGAGTCCTGGGAGCAAAAACAGCACTGAGGCTGAGCCAGGAAGAGTCAAACCAAGAGCAGCAGAGCAGGATTATATAAGACATAGATGCGATGAAATGAGTATGATGTGGTAGATGGAGCCTCAAGACTGCTTTCCTTATTCACCAACGTTGCCATGAATACTGACTTAGACATGGGCACCTTGAACACTTCTTCAATAAGAAGGAATACACCATTAACTCTGACAGTGTGTGAACACGTCCTCATTTTTCTGAGACAGGTTTTTAGTACATTGCCCAGTCAGGCTTCAATCTTTTGATCCTCCTACTTTGGCATCTCTATTAGCTTGGACTCAGGGGCATGCACTGTTAATGGATAAAATGACTAATGTCTGATGATAAAAGGAGAGGGGAAAAAATAATTCTGAAATTTTCAAGAAATTGAAATATATTAAATATGTAATCGATTATCACATCTGTATTTCTTACATATACTAATGATAAGCTTAATACTTGGGTAATAATGATTGATCAATCTGAATTAAAATACAGGTGTCAAGTATATATTTCATATGCATTTTATTAGTGTGTATTAATTATCCAAAAGCTCATACCATAGGGTTTCAAAAGGCATGAACTGTACATTGATCATATTAACCCCACTATTGTTCTTTACATTTCTGCATAAAATTTCCTTTAAATAAAAATTGAAAAAGTTAAGAAAAGAAGGAAAATATATTCCATGATAAGAGAGGCTACTGTTGCCATGCTGATTTCAGACAAAGAAGATATCAAAATGGAGACTGTTAGCAATCAAGAATCTGCCTGAGTTGGAGATGTTACCTCGCCAAAGTTCACAGGTGATGAAGAGTAGAGAAATATAAGTAAAAAAATAGTTGACCTGAAGTCAACCATCAGGCTCAGTGCTATCTGCAGACTACTCACCTGGAAGACAGTAGCATACAGAGGATTCACTACCCACAGAGGTGCAGCAAGGTCAAGACCTAATGTAACATTGTGCCCTGAGATCGCCTTAGAGCCAGAATGGGGTGTTAATTGAGAACTGGTGAGCTTGTGATAAAGTCTGGAGTTTAGTAAACAGAAATGTACTAATCAAACTGTGAAAGTACCTTGTCCCATCTTCATGTAATAAGAAGTTACCATAAAAGGATATGTGGGGATAGATGTTTGGAGAACAAGTGGAAAATGTAAAGGGATGTATAACAATGAACACTATTGAAGAAGTAGATTTATGACTGAAAAGGTGAATGGTACAAAACATTTAAAGAAGAACAAACTCCAATTACAAAACTGTTTCAAAAACTGAAAACAAAGGAAACAGCTTACTCATTTAATAAGGCAATACTGTCCTGACCAAAACCAAGAAAGAACACAGATGATAACTACAGGGCAATAATATTATAATAAAACACTAATACAATGGTTGCATAACCACTCTAAAGTATTACCTGTTATGCTGATGTGGGATTTATCCCATTGATGCATGATTAGCTCATCATGTACAAGTGAATAATTACAATACATCACAAGAGAAGGAAGAGAAAATCCCATATGGTCATTTCCATAGAGGTAGGACAGTCATTCAATGAGATATAACACTGTTTTATGATGATAGCTCTGAACAAATTAGTTAGAGAAAATATATAGGTCTCCTCTCCATGATTGTAACAAAATATGTGACCCAGGCTCCTTATGAAGAACTTTGTGTTCCTCAGAGTTTGGGAGGTTCAAACATCAAGCAGGATATCAATCCTTTCTGCCTTTGTGCTCAGTGGACCTGAATCTCCATAGTTACTTCCTTAGAAGCAAGTTGTGTGTCATATTTAACATGGCAATGTTCCATATTGTGGAAGATTAAGTCTTCACATATTTGTAAGTAAGATTTTAGAGTAGTTAGGCCTCTTATATTTTGTCAGAGATAAATTTTACAAAGTATAAAGTTTACATAATATTTATAAAATATAAATTTGACTGCTTTTAAAACAAAATTAAATAATGTTCACAGGATGCTAGAAAAAGAAAAAAAACATAGGTTAATATGCACACAGCTGTGTCACTTCTATTTCCTGTGAAACTATCTTGATGCGAAACCCTTCCTATGGTATTATATTAAGTTCCATTTCAAAGTATAACTTATGTGTAAATTATCTAGACACTCAATGTGTGTGTGTCTGTTCATAGAAGTCTCTTCAGAAAAATCATTATATAGCTTCCACAAAAGGTGATGTGATTAAGCAGAAACAACCTGTACCCTCTGACCACCATGCTCAGTCCAGCTGTCCCATACAAGTCTCCTGACAAGGAGGTATCTCACTCCAAATATCTCTCCTCAGAGAAGGAGGAGACTTGGAAATCCTTATAGTGGACACTCAGTGGGACATGGGAGCAGTGACCCACAGGCATCTCTGTTTTGGAAGGACTGACCTTTATTTTGCATAGTTAAATGAAGGTAAATTCTGTTCCTTTGATGGGAAACACCTCAGGGTAAATGGATCCCATTTCAGATATGTTGATTGTTGGTTGAATTGTTTCAACAATGTGTAGGACTGATCTGTTTCAGTTTCTATAGTAGAATATTTGCTTATTTGGTTGCTATAGGAAAGCTAAGCACCACAGTGATTCACTGGTATTTGCTCAACATAATATTTCATGAAAATCCAGCAAATAAGACAGGGTGGTCATAAAGTTAGTATTAATAGTGAAACAACTTTAAGTTGTCCTATTAAATGTGGAATTAGCAGAGTGTTGGGTCCACACATCTAGGCACCTGTACATAGGACACTGAGGAGTGATGATAAGGAGTTACAATCACCCTGTCAAATTACAATATATCATAGTGAAGAAAGTAACAATTGTAAATTCACTATTATTCTGTTGAGTAAAGGGCATTTTCTTATACACTACTGGGGAGCTAATTGAATAATGGTAATTTAAAGATAGGAAGATGGCTAATGACATTTTATCACTCTAAAATTTAATATTCTTACATGTAAGTTTCTAAGATTTATACACATAAGAAGAAATCACATAACATTTCCTTACTTGCACATTATTGAAGACATACAAGTAATTATTTAAAAAAAGGAAAATAAAGAAAAGGGAAGTGTACAAACTGGCCTCCTCTTAGCCACAGGGGAAATACAGGACAGCAAACAGAAGACAAAATGTGAGGGACACCATGGGGAGACTCACCCTCAAATAGTCACAGAACTCTGTCACTTTAATCCAATTGTGCCCCTACCTCCCATTGTTAATTCTGGGAAATTTCTGGACTAGAGCTTTCCTCAGCAGCTCCTCTTGCCAGAGGAAGAAATAATTTTTAAGTGGCTATACCCAGATTACCCACTACATGGAGAGAAATGTGTCTGTGTCCCAGTACTTTTGAGCATTTTTTTCTAATTCATGCAGTGCATTCTGATAACCTGCAGTGAAACTTATCCTTCCCTCATGGCACAGTCTCTCCATACTGTCTGACAGTTCATCATTTCCCAAATTAAGGTTCACATCATCTCCGTTCTTTTGTGCCATAAGTTTCTAGGTTCCTAGATGTCTTTGGACCCCTGCCATTTTCAGATTGAATGTAGTCCTGTCTCTGTGGTACTGGAGGAGAGGAAAACCTGGTCTATTTTTTTTGTAACATCCCCTATGATCTAATTGCCTGGACATGTCTTTACAAATGGTGGAGACACGGACACACACCATCTCCTTAGCTTTAGTGCCTGAAATTTGGTTTTTCATCTTCCCCATTTCTCACCTCTGTCCCTGTTCTTCTCTCTGTCAGTCTGGTGAAAGGTCCTTGGGTTCTGATAATCTGGAGGGGTTGTTCTGTGCTTCCTGACTGTCTTTCTGTTTCTTTGTGTTCAGAGGCATTGGGACCATGGCCCCAGCCCAGCATTTGATGGGACACCTCCTACTTCGTGCATTGTGCTGAAAGACTCTGCAGTCCTTGCACCCATGGGTGAAAAATAACAGATATTAATGGATCAGAAAAAAATCCAGAGAACTCTCAAATGTAAATAAAAAAGAGATTTTCAAATATTACTCTCATATTCTATTTAGGCAAGATCCATTCATGTTTGGCCAATTTACTGCTAGATTTTTAAATGAAAATATGTTCTTCTAATGACCTTGTTGGAAAGAATATAGAAAGGAGGCTAGCAGGATAAAAATGCAATATTGAGCTAGAGTTCACAAATAAGACAAAATGATCCTTAAATAAGATCCTTCATAGCAGGGGAGTTTGCTCCTCAGACTCTCTATATTTTGTGTTTTCATTGTTGCTGCTTTGGGACACCTGAAATGAGATGATTGGAAAATTTTGATTTTAATTATATTTTAAAATGTGGTGACAGAGTGAAAAGGTAATAATTCATATGTTAATTTTTCTTTGAGAAAATCTCAAGCTGGGGATATGGCTCAAGTTGTCCAGTGACTGCCTCCCAAGCACAAGACCCTAATTTCAAACCCCAGTACTATCAAAAAAGAAGAACATAAATTGACATTATTTTATCTGTTTTTCTTTGATGCATATTTAAATGCTTGGTTTGTATTTTTTTTCTATTCTTTTTTTCTTACTAAACACATATTAATAAAGATTGGATGTAGATTTAAATTTGTTCAATTAAAACTAGTAAACAACAAGTCACACAATATTCCATCTGAGAGACTATGAGATGCAACATGACTGAATTAAAATGATTGGATTAGGTAATGTGTGGAATCATGGGACTCTGATAGGACTGCATCATGGAAGCTGCATCAAATCTGGGGCTGTTTTTTCTAGAATTCATCTGCTCAAAACTTGCTGACAGAAAGAAGGCAAGTGAATTTAAGTTTGAGCACTTTTTTCCGATTTATTGTTCAGAACACTGCTCAGACAGAAATACAGTAGGAGGAGTATAGTGATATTCAGGTTTAGGTTCTCAATGGAAGATTATTTTATTTTGCACAGGCATTGGGGTAGAAGGCTGAAATCCCAGCTCTCAGGAGGATGTAGCAGGTGTATGTGAAGTTTAATTCTTACTGGGCTACATAGGGAAAACAAGAAAACCTTGGAGTACATACCTACACCCTATTATAAGAACAAAACAGCAACGCTAAAGACCCAAGTTAGGATATATAGCTCAGATTTGGAGACATTGCCTAATATAGAGAAATTCCTGGGTTCCACCCCTATATTTAATAAAGAAACTGGATTATTTAATTGTAAATTATCTACAGAGCCTGAAGAAATCACTCTAAGCCTTACTTATTTTCTTTTAGCTTTTCATTTTTCAGCTCTAGAAGTTATGGTTTGGATTGCAAATTATTTTAATATTTCCTTAAAAACATATGTATTGCATTACTGTCATGTGTATTAAAAGCTGTAGAACAATGGGGTTGGATTAAGGAGTTAGGGAGAGTAATAGATGGTGTTGAACTGACCAAAGTAAAGTATAAACAAAGCAGGATACACTGAGAACCCCTTTGAAAATAGATTTATAAATTAATAATAAATTACAGGATGTAAAATAGATACAGAATGTTGGAAGAAGTATTTGTGGAAGACGGAATGGTGAAGGAGGAGATTAAAGTGAGGGAATATGGTTGGTGGACTTCAAGGAAACCACTTGCAATTGCTTCAAATGGGGCGGAAGGGGTCCAGGTGGAGAGAACATGGAGAAATCTATGCAATGTAAAATGTAATCCCCCACGTACAACAAATATATCCTAATTTTAAAAAGCAGACAAACAGCAATATAAATAACTAAATACTCTGAGGGGAAAGTGAAATGATCATATGCATGTATGATTATTTTATGTAAAGAAAAATCTAGGGCTGGGAACATAGTAGAGGTCCTTCCTAGCAAGCACAAGGCCCTGAGTTCCAACCCCAGTACCATCAAAAACAAGAAAGAAAGCAAATATACATTAACTTAGGTGTTTTGTGTTTATCATTGATCCACGTTTAACTTCTTTATATTTTTCTATTGGTCTTTCTTCTTACTAAATACATATGAATAAAGATTAGAAGTAGATTTAAATCTCTTAAAATGGTTAGAAATGGTAAGCAACCAGTGTCATGTTTTTCCATTTGAGAGACTATGAGATACAATGTTGTTGGATTAAAATGATTGGATAAGGTAGCACGTGCAATCATGTGACTGCTGTGGGGCCTAAAAAAGGCCACAGGGAGAAAACTTTGCTCAATTGCCTTTTCACTAGATCTTGCAAACATTTTTCCCTCATTGACTTGGAATCAGAATCCTTTTCATCTCAGCTGCACACTCATCCAGATGTAACTCTTGCTCTTGATGGTCATGTTGGATTTTAAACAGATAGCCCGATATTCTTTTCATACTGATAATGATTTTGGCTTTATCTATGAATATTTTTGAACTGAGTTTTATCCTCCTGTCTAGTACATCTTTTGTAAATGCCACAAAGTGCAACAATAAAAAAATTTTAAAATAGGCTTTGTAGAGAAACACAGATTATTGAATCATAATATTCCCTAGATTAACTGTCAGAGCCTGACAGAAAAGCAGCTCTCAAACTCCCTCTGCACCTGCTCACAAACTGTCCCTGAATTTCTGTGCTACTGCAGCACTACAGCTAGTCCTCTGTGCCCCCTGCACGTCCTGATCACCCCTGCAGTGAGGTTTACATCTGGGCTCTTATTGAGGTCCCCCTGCTGTGTCTTTTGCACAGTAATACATGGCTGTGCCCTCATCTCTCAGGCTGTTCATGTGCAGTCACAGTTGACAGTTGGGATTCTTTCAGGATATGGTGTATCTGCCCTTGACAGAGTCAGCATAGTTTGTACTCTCACCATCAGGGTTAATAGTTCCAACCTATTCCAGCCTCTCCCCTGGAACCTGGCACAACCAGTGCATCCTGTGAACACTGAAGGTGAATCAGAGGCTGCAGTCTCAGGGTCCCAGCAGGCTTCACAAAGCTTCCTCCAGACTCCACCAGCTGCACCTCAAACTGGACACCTGCAAATACAGAAAGGTCTTGTCAGGAAAAGGCACATATATTCACTGGTCCTCTCACTCATGTCCACTTACACACTCAGTATCTCTTGTTTTGCATAAATCAACTTTAAAAGTAGCACAAGGAAAATCCAGTGCAGTCCCAACTCCACGGTGAGTGGTCTGTGTTCAGTGCTGATCACTGAATGAGATCAGCTGGGAACCCAGGGCTGGGCTCCTGTCCTAGAGCTGCAGGGTCAGGGTTTGTCTGGTTTTCATGATCAGAGGGAAGTCCTATTTGCATATCCTCATGCTACATAGTAAGCTCTAGTTAGAAGTCACAGAGGTTAGAGTCCAGAGTAGATGTGAATGTCCTGGAGAGTCCATAGCACTTTAAAGATGCATCCATAGTCTCAAAAGCATGGAGTGGTGATGCACTGTGTCCAAGATATCACTTTGGTAAGATTGAGCCCAGAGTGATGACCTGTGCTTCTCATTAACGGGACCTAGTTCTCCTGTGATCCAACCCTAGGACAGAACTTCACCTGCCTACTTTAGCTGGCACAACCCACGTTTTAGAATGAGGAGAGAGCCTTTATTGCTTCATTCCAGTACTTGACTCAGGAATGTGTAAAGGACCTGTGGTGCAGGTGCATCACTACAGTCTTTGCCCTGTCCACACCATTACTTTCATCTATGGGTGTTCTTTCTACCTCTGCATCTGTCTTTATTTGAAATAGTTTTAGTGATTAATTGACACAATCAATTTACCTATTTTACCATTACACAGCATAGGTGATGAAATACACGTCCACCTGTACAAACATCACCACCATGAAAAAATTGTGGAACATGGAACCATGAGAAACTGATCCTGTCAGTCATCAAAGCCTATATGATGGTAGAGAAAGAAATAAAATTCCTTTTAGCAGGTGTTGTAAACTATAGTTCTCTTGAGAGTAAGGAAAATAGTCTTTAAGTAGCCATTGGTAGGAGGCACAAACAGTAGCATAGATGCCACAGCATCCTCACAACAGATTTTAGTTTTGATTTACTAGTTATATTTCTTCTTAGAACAATGTACTGTAAAACACTGAAGTGCAAGCCTTCTCTAGACAATTGGCAGAATCTTCGTTCATCATCTTATTTTCTACTGGTCTCTCATCCTTAGGAATGAAGTCAAGAGGAACTAAGAGTGTCTCCAAGCAATGACTTGAGGGAGAGACTTGCATCTAAAAAAGAAAGCCAGGTACTATTGGTCAATGGAAGAATGAGGCCAAGTGAATTTTGGAGATGGACAAAGTTGTACCTCTAGGATCCTCTAGGCAAAAAGCCTTGAGCAAGAAGCACAGAAGGCCTTCATTCCTTAGCCTTCATTGTCCAGCTCTGATGCCAGTCTCTGCTCTTTGTGTATGGACCAGCACTTGTCTGCTCTCAAGGTAATATGAAAGCCAGTGCATGTGAAGCTTGACCCGCTGCTTTGTAAGAGGGAAATGGCCAACATTTGCAGAACCTACATGGTTCTAATTCTGCAAGGACAAGTGGAAGAACTATAGAGGAATGTGTTCCACCAAGACTACAATGCATGCCACAAATAGACCTGGTGTTTAGACAGATGTTTGTCATGGTGAGGAGCCAACACTAAGACTCAGCATCTTGTGGAGCCAAGGGAGCAAGGCCTTTCCCAAGATCCCAGAAAAATGGAAGACTGTCAGTGTGCATAGCCTGCCTGGAAAAGCAGCAGGTGTGGGACTCCAACTTGTTTGAGCTCAGCATGGGCTGTCTCCAGGAAAGCCAAAGAACTGGGATCCCTGAGCCCTTGGTCCACACCCCTGCCCAGTGTACTTGAGACCTGGAGTCAGTGGGTATCATACCCAATTCTGTATTTTCATGTTGCTTATACTGTGTAATCTTGCACTTTTTGAACCAGGTATCCAATTTCTCTCTCTCATTTCCCATGTTAGGAGAGGGAATTCATATTTGATGTAATTGCCAACATTGTAATTTGTAAGTAGTTATTGTACATAATTTTCTGTGTCAATGGCTTGAGAAAACTTGCCTCAAGATGAATTGTAACTTGAATTTAGCCCATATATGACTTAGAAATCCACCTTCTGGATTTTTTAAATTCTAACTTTTTTCTTTATTCAGATATATTCATTATACAGGGGGGATTCATAGTGACTATTCTGATTAGCCTTATATTGTACATTATTTGTATTGGCCCCATTAGTTCTGTTACTATCAGTATATGTAGTCTATCAATCATATATCATCAACTTAAACTCCTTCCTTCATCCACCACCCTATCACTAGCACCTACTCCCCCACACCAGCCACACAGACTGTGCCTATTTTATAGTCCAGGTTTTCATACATAATATTTGAGTTGATATTCAAAAGGATGTATATATGTATGCACACTGTAGGTGTGCTTTACTCTGGCCTGTTCAATCCCTTCGAATTCTCTGCCTTACACCTTAACCCCCACCTTCATTTTTCAGCAGCTTTCAATACACATCCTGATTCCTCTACCTTCACATCTTATGCTTTACAAGATTACTGATGTTCTATTACTTTCTTTTCCTTTCTCTCTTTCCCCAAATTCCATTGTTACAAAAATGTTCTACAACTGAGTTTGTATATGATCATGTTTGTTTTGTATACATATTGATCTTTGGACCTATCTTCTGTGTATGAGAGAAAACATGAGTCTTTTGTGTTTCTGATCCTGCCTAACTTCACCTAACATGATGAGCTTCAATTGCATACATTTAGCTTCATATCCCATGTCATCATTCCTTGTGTCTGAGTAATACTCCAGTGTTTATATATACAAAATATTTCATGATCCATTCATCACTTGTAGGGCATCAGGTTTGTTTCCAGAGATTGGCTATTGTAAATACTGCTGCAATGAACACAAGTGTACAGGTGTTTTTGCTATATCCTGTTTTATTTTTTTTTTGGTTATGTGCCAGGAGCTGTATCACAGCATTGTATGGTGGTTCTAGCTCTAGTTCTTTGAGGAATCTGTGTACTGTTTTCCATAGTGGTTGTGCTAGTTTGCATTGTTACTGCAGTGTAAAAGCATTCCTGTTTCTCCACATCCTTGCCAGGATTTGTTGTTGTTAGTTCATGGCCATTCTAACTTGGGTGAGAGGAAATGTAAGTGTTGTTTTGATTTTTGTCTCTTTTATAACAAAGGGACTTGCACACTTCTTCATGTATTTGCTGGTCATTTGTACCTCTTCCTTTGAGAATTCCTTGTGTAAGTCATGTGCCCATTTCTTCACTGGGGTGTTGTTTCTTTGGGAGCTGAGTTTTTTGAGTTCCCTGTAGATTCTGGATATTAATCCCTGTTGTATGAGTATCTGGCAAAGATTTTTCTCCCTTCCCGCAGGCTGTCACTTGAGTCTGGTGACTGTTTTCTTTGATGTGCAGAAATTCTTCAGTTTTATGAAGTCCCATTTGTTCATTATTTCTCTTAGAATCTGAGCCTATTGAGTTCTTTTGAGGAAGCTCTTCCCTACACTTATATGTTCCAGTGTATGTTCTGCTGCTTCTTGGAGTTGTTGCAAAGTTTTGGGCCTTATATTAAGGTCTTTGATCTTCTTTGAGTTCATTTTGGTACAGGGTGAAAGACAGGGATATAGTCTCAGTCTTCTGCATGTGGATATCCAATTTTCCCAGCAGCATTTGTTGAAGAGCTGCCTTATATCCATCATGTGTTTTGTGCTCCTTTGCTATAGATGGGTGGGTTTATGTCTGGATGGTCAATTGTGATCCATTGGTATTCCTATCAGTTTTTGTGCCCAAAACCATGCTGTTTTTATTGTTATGGGTCTGTAGTATAGTATGAAGTCAGGTATTGTGATGCCTCCACCACTGGACTTTTTTTTCAAAATTGCTTTGGCTATTCGAGGTCTTTTGTGTTTCCATATGGATTTCATGATGAATTTTCTATTTCTCTGCAAAATATCATTGAAATTTTGATAGTGATTGCACTCAGCATGTAGATTGCTTTTGGTAGTATGGCCTTTTTCACAATGTTGATTCTACCAATCCACAAGTGTGGAAGGTCTTTCCATCTTTGATGTCCTCTTCAATTTCTTCAGTGGTTTATTGTTTTTATTAAATAGGTCTTTGATTTCTTTTGTGAAATTTATTCCTAGGTACTGTATTGTATTTGAAGCTATGGTAAATGAGATTTTTTTCTCTGATTTCTTTCTTGGTCTGTGCATTTTTGGTATATGGAAAAGGTGCTGTATGTTAATTTTGTATCCTGCTACTTTGCCAAAAGAGTTTATGATTGCTACTAGATTTTTGTTGGTACAGTTGTTGGGGTCTCTTAGGAAGAGGATCACATCATCTGCAAATAGGGACAGTTTTTCTTCTTCCTTCCCTATTTGGATCCATTTTATTTCCTCCTCGTGTCTTATTGAACTGGCTAGGAATTTCAAAACTATATTGAATAGGAGTGGAGAAAGCACACTGCCCTGACTTATTCCTCACTTTAAGGGGAACAGTTTCAGTTGTTCTCCATTTAGTATGAGTTTTGTCATATATAGCCTTTATTATGTTGAGGAACCTTGCTTCTACTCCTAGTTTCTTCAGAGCTTTTATCATGAAAGGATGTTAGATTTTTATTATTTTTATTTTTATTTTGTTTCAGGGTTGGTGTTAGGGCTAAGGCTATGGCCACAGTAATGATTAGTGTTAGGGCTAGGGATAAGAATAGTGCTAAGACTAGGATTAGTGTTAGGGTTAGATTTAGGGCTAGGACTATGTTTAGGGTTTTGGTTAGGATTAGGATTACATTGAGGATTTGGGAAGGATTAGGGTAATGTTTACGGTTAGGGTTTCTGTTTGAGTTAGGGTTAGGGCTAGGGCTATGGCTCGGGTTAGGTATAGCATTAGGGTTAGGGTTATGTTTAGGACTAAGGTAGGGTTAAGGTAAGGGTTGGGGTTAGGGATATGTTTAGGGTTAGGGTAGGTTTAAGGTTAGGGTTAGGGTTTGTGTTATGATTAGGTTAGGACTCGGGCTAGGTCTAGGTCTTGGGGTATGTTTACAGTTAGAGTTAGGGTTAGGGTATTGGTTATATTTAGGGAATGGGAGAGTTAAGATAAGGGTGAAAGGTAGGGTTTGGGTTAAGGTTATTGTTAGGATTGGGGTTGGTTGAGGGCTAGGGCTAGATTTAGTTAGGGTTAGGGTAGAGCTGAAGCTAGAGTTAGGTGGGGGCTAGAGGTATGGCTAGAGTTACTGCTATGGTTGGGGTTAGTTATGTTTAAGTTTAGATTATGTTAGTGTTATCTTTAGGGTTAGGGTAACAGTTACTGATAGGATTTTGGTTAAGGTTAAGTTAGGGTTAAGCTTAGGGTTAGGGCTTGGCCTAAGACTATGTCTTGGGCTAAGACTAGGGCTTCCATTAGGGTTAGAGTGAGGGCTATGTCTAGAGCTAGGGTTAAGGCTAGGACTAGGGATGGGATAGGTTTTGTGCTTTGGCTCTGGCTATTGGTAGGATTAAGGTTAGAGTTATGTCCAGAGTTAAGGTAGTGTTAGGTTGTGAGTTAGAGTTTGGGTCTGGGCCGGGACTTGGACTCAGACTAGGTTTAGTGTTAAGGTGGGGTTAGGGGTAGGGTTTGAGTTAGGGCTACTGCAGGGAAAGACCTCACTCACATTGCAGATGATAAAATATGAATCACATAGAATGAGAGTGTGGAGCAGTGTTCACTAGAGCTGGGTAAGGGGGAGAAAGAGCAGGGAGTGAGGGGATGATTGTGTAATAACAGAGTAAGCAGGAATGTGCTTTAGTTTTTTGAAGAATCATAGAATAACTGTAGCATATAGAAAGATATTATATAATTCAAAATAACAAGAGCAGAATAATTTATAGGTTTCCTACTAAAGACATATGAAAATGTTTGAGTATATAGATGTGACACCTACCTGGGTTTTACTACCACACATCATATGCGTGCATCTAATTATTATGCTCTTTCTCATAGTCATTATATGTGAATTTAAAAACTTGAAAAGACAATGGCAGACCTACCTAAGTGTCTGATATAGGTGACACCATTCCAAGAAATGTAATAATAAACCTCATTCATATGAAGGCTCAACACAATAAATACAATGCATTTTATGCAGGTAACAAAAATGCATCCATATTTTATTTTAAGAAACTGTCACCATAAGAATGGGACCAAGAGAGAAAGAGGAAAATTTGAGGGGATGAGCCAATTCTGGTTATAACACATACATACGTGGAAATGTCGCAATGAAACTTCCTGTATAGCTTATCTTATTAAAAATTAAAATGTCTTTTTTAAAACTGGAGAATAGGCAGGTAAGCCAAGTCCTGTTTGGGGGCTTGAACCAAAGGGAGGGATATTTAGGGAAGGTGTGTTGGAGGGTGAATATGTTAGAAATATTATGTACTCATGTATGAAAATGGAAAAATTTGATCTGTTGAAACTATCCCAGGAATGGGAGTAAGAGGATAAAGGAGGATTATGGAGGGCGTGAATTAAACTATGATATATTAACTTGGGTAAATGTCACAATTTACCCCAAATCAACAATAATAAAAGAGATAAAAGAAAAGAACTAGGAGAAAATAAATCAAATTTATATAATTACACATAGAAGTCTAAACTGAAGTATTGAGGAAGAATCTCAGTTTTACAGAAGTGACATTATTGTGCTTACTAAAAACAGTGAATTGTACAATGTGTCAGTATTAATAAGGTATTTGAAAGTCCATCAGACAGACATGACAAAGGAGAGAGTTTCATTTATTATAATAGGGAAAAAAAGATAAAATGAAATGAAAGTCAACATCATTTGCATAAGTTTCTAATATTTAAAATATGTTGAGGCAATGTAAAGTTGTTTCTTTCTTTTTTTTGGCAGAGGTGCCACATTCTCTCCATGCTCGAGTTCCCACTCTCCCCATGCCAAAAAACAACTGCACAAGGAGTGGGCGCCTTTACTCTAATGTCCTCCTCTGTGTGTGTGTGAAAGAGAGAGACAGAGAGAGAGAAAGAGAGAATGTGTTTTTATGTGATGTTGTATCAACATATGTATAAGAATGTGTAAGAATGTGTGACATTTGCATATTACCATATTAAAATAATTAAGAAAAATTGGAAGCAATTAGACTTCAACTCTTATCATTTCTTTTGACTTTCTCTAAATTAGATTTTCTCCAAATTTATGATGATGAAGTGGTGGAACTGAATTTCTAAACAGCCTAAACTACTTATGGGAAGTGGTTAATGTTGAGAAGTTCTCTACAACAACTTAGGAAAGTAAATCTTTCAACTAACATATTTGAGTTATGATAAAAGATATTCTTCAAAATGCAATTGTCTTCAAGTTTGGACATACGGTCACTGGAGTTTAGAAGATAGCATATGTCCAGTGAGATTGATTTTAAACAACAAAAATTAGTGACAAGAATATCATGAATAAACATAAACACCATCTTCTATTCACTGTCAAGCATATGAAAACAGACAAATTATCACCTACTAATATTTGTTTGCAATTTGGACTTCAATATTATTAGCTCAAATATCTAAAAATGAAAGTAAAACATAGCTAATGAATAATAAGAAAAATGCATCCTGTGCTGATTTACTCAAAATGTACAATTCTAGAAAACTAAGTTGATTTTATTATAATTAAATTCAAAGTATTTGAAGTAAAAGTTTTAGAATTTCTTGGCAGATCGTATACTAACATATATTGTGCCTAACAGATAATTCTTTGAGGTTTAGACAGCACCAGAACATACTTCTGTATAATATTTTAATAGCTAGTTAGTATTTCCAGTTGTGAATTATTACTACCAGCCAGAAAATTCATAAAGATAGAGCTAATAGCATGTTCCAGTCACCACCATCTCTAAGCAGAGCAGTCTTCCTGCTTCCATTCTTTTTTACCTAGAGTCTCCTCAATATAGCATTTACAGGGATCCCATTAAAATTTATGTCAGTAATCGATTTTTCCCCCAGTTCTTGGAGTGTGATAAGAAATCCTTGGTTAAAATCCTCCAAAGGATTCCTGTCCCACAAGGAAAAGAAAAAGCCATTGAAATGGCCCCAGAACCTGCAACATTCAGTCCCTGCTCTCTCTCTCTAATACATTTGCTTCTGCATTTTATCAGCTTTTGCCCTCTGTTTTTGACACAGTGTCCTGACAGTTCCTTGTCTGCAATTCAGCTGGGATGCTTTTTGTTCTCTCAGACAATTGCTCTTTTTCTCTCTCCTCGGATCTCATTTTTCTTGGATTGTCACATGGTTACCTTCTTCACCTGAACCAAGCACTAGCTTGAGTACCTACCTCTCAACTGAGCCTTCCCTGTCCACCATGTTTAAAACTAAACTCTATCTCCCAATTCTCTTTCCCTATTTCTGCCTTGATTTTCTTTGTGATTGATCACTACCTAATCCATCACATCACTTGTTTATTTTGTTGATTTTTTTTTGGTTTCTTCATTTTCCCAATGCAAAGTAAGCAATGTAAGGTTTAGGGCTTTCTGTACACTTATTTCATTCATATGTGCCCAATCACAGAATGCTGTCTGGCCCCAAGGTGGTTCTGATTGATTATTTTGGAATTAATAACCAGAGACTGTTCCATACCTATGTATTAATTTTTCAAAATAGTTTTTGCCATTTAAAGCTTCATGTGCATATATGTTCATTCTCTTCCCACAAGGCATTGCATTAAATTGATATCTTCAAGGTAGTAACCACTTGATAACAATGTACAAATTCAGGGTGCTTGTACATGTTTGCATTATGACTGTCAGGGCCATTGGAAATGTTTGTGGGTAACACGTCCTTGTCAATTCCTAACCCTACATCAGTTCTTATCTCTTTCTCCCCTAGTGCTTCCTGAAAAGCCTCCCCACCAACTATGATAGAACTCCTCAAAAACGCAGGATGTAAATGTTTCATGCATGTAGCCTTAACTATCTAAATAACAAAACTCTAATTTAACAAATTAAAGAACAATGCATAAAACTCAATACTTCAAAGCAGAAAATCCTTCACTTTATTTGAAAGTTATCATGTTAAAAATGTAGTAGAGGAGAAATAAATGGTTCCTTGAAAGTCTATTGTTAGAGACCTCTCTCTCTAGGAAGATTAGGACCTCAGTCACTCCAGGGGCCTCCTATCTTGGTTTGCATGTTTGCTAATTAACACTGCAATCCTTCTTAGTCTTTCTTGGAGGACAGTTACATGTAGGGTCATCCTTATAGCAGTTTTCTAATTCAATTTTCTATATAAATTGGGTGATATTAAAAAGAGGACAAACAAAGTCTTTTCTATATATATATATATTATCAAATATCCCCAAATGTCAGAGAAAATTTTTTTTAAGTTACAGTGGGTTTTTGGTCATTGTGTATACCTGAAATATCTTAGCTCTGGAAGAATTGGAGTGAGTCCCCCATATCTATTAATCCATGGCCTCAATCAACTGCACATGGAAAATATTAAAAAATAAATTGACATTTGTGTTTAACATGTGCATTTTTAAATCACCACTTTCCCTAAGCAACAGAATATAAAACTATTTATAGAATTGACATGGTATTAGGTGTTATCAATACTATAAAGATGATTTAGTGTATGTAGAATGATATGAGTTGCTTTTATGCAAATACAATGACATTTTATATGAGGAAATGGAGCATCTGAAGACTGTGGCATCTATGAGGGTTCCCAGGACCAACCTACCATGGACACCAAGAGACAACTGCTTACTTCATCAACAAACTTGAAAATAGTCTTTCAGAGAATATAGCAGGCAATCAAGATTGAAATAGATTCATGTATCAACTAGAAGAGCAGAAAATATAGTTCAATCATTTCTTCTATATGACTTTGACAGAGACATTTACTACTCCCTGAATGCCATGAACTTCTAACATTTTCCATTTCTGTTTCTTCATAGTCAGTCAAGATATGCATCCAATTCAGGTAGCCAGGCTGTTAATCAAAATGCATGTTGTCACTTCTATGCAACCCCTTGCTCTTTCTTTCTCTGTGGTGTCATTCAAAGTGGTCTGGGGTTCCATACAGTAAACCTTGAGCTTCGTCAGCTTGTTTAGTTGATCACCTGTTATACCTTCCATCACTCTGGAATAGTCATTATTAGCAAATATTATTGAAATATAACCCAGTTTACATTTTGGAAAGGGCCAGAATGTAAATTATTTAGGTTTTGTAGGCTTTGTACTCTTTTCGTCAACCACCCAACCCTGCTGTTATAAACAACAAGCAGCTATACCCAATGTGTGAGCCATGAGTAAGGTATTGTTTCCATAAAACTGTATTTATGTTGACAGGTCATGGACCACATATGACCCTCAGTCAATAGTTTTCTGACACTTCATCTGGATATATAGCTAATATCTACCACCATCTTAATCAGGAAATCTTACTTACTGAGCAGGACAAATACAAAACTCTATTCAAAATACTCTGTGTTGAATTTCAAAATATTCTGAATTGTTAGGAAAAATATCATCAGTTTTATCACTTGTCATACTCGTCCAATTTTTCTCAAAAATGCTGTGTAGATCAATATGATGGTGGACATTCTTAATTTATATGAGCTAAATTACCTTTAACTGTAGCTTGCTGTGTCCTCTGTGTCTTCTTGCTGCTGATCAATGTGCTTCAAGTTGATGCCAAACTTGGTAATTTCTAGCCAAGAGTTTCATGAGTGCATCAGAAATGATATTTTAAAATAATAAGAATGAAGTCATTGCCATAGAATGTGAAGAACATGTTAAGCACAAGTACAGTTGCATAAAATAAGTCATTGTTCATGTCAAAATAACAACAATGTTTCCAGCTACACCAACCTAAAATTTTTGACAAAGGTGCTAAAAATACACGATGGATAAGAGTGCCTCTTCGACAAATGTTACTGGGAAAAGAGGATATCTGCCTGGAAAGAACTGAAAGTAGATCCATGTCTCTCACTGTGTATAAATATCAACTCAAAGTGGATTAAAAACCTTAGTATAATACCTGAAACCTTGAAGCTAGTACAGGAATGAGAAGGGAACTCACTGGAAGCAATAGGCAAAGGTAATGACTTCCTCAGGAGAACTCAATTGGCTCAGCAATGAAGACAAAGGATTAACAAATGGAAATACATGAAATTAAAAGGCATCTGCACAAAAAAGATATTGTTTCTAAATTGAAAAAGCCACCTACAGAATGGGGTATCATCTTTGCCAGCTATACATTAGATAAGGGACTGTTAGCATGAATATACAGCGAGCTCAGAAAACTAAACTACAAAAAATTAATGATCCAATGAAGAAATGGGCAAATAAACGGAACAGTTTTTTTTCCAAAAGAAAAAGTCCAAATGGTTAAAACACACATGAAAAAATGCTCACCACCCATGGCCATAAAGGAAATGCATATCAAAACTATGTTAAGATTTCACCTTATTTCTGTTAGAATAGCTACCATTAAGAAAACAAAGAAGTCAGGTACTGGTGGCTCATGACTGTAATCCCAGCTACTCAAGACTTAGAAATCAGGCAAATAACTTCATGACATCCTTTCTCGAAAAAGTTGCTCAAGGTGAGAGCCCTGAGTTCAAACTCCAGTACCACAAAACACACACACACACACACACACAAACAACAAATGTTGGCTAGGATATGGGGGGAAAGAACCCTTATACACTGCTCATGGAATGTAAGCTAGTGCAACCACTTTTGAAAACAGTATGGAGGCTCCTTAAGAAACTAAAATAGATCTGCCATATGATTCAACAATACCACTCTTTGGGATGTTCTCAAAAGAAAGTGAGTCATCTTACAACAAAGACACCTGCACACCCATGTTTATTTCAGCACTATTCACAATAGCAAAGCTATGGAAACAGCAAAGATTCCCCATTATTGGTGAAAGGAATAAGGAATGTATTTAGACACAAAGGAATTTTACTCAGCCTCAAAGAATAGTGAAATTTTGTCATTCGCAGGAAAATGGACGGAACTGGAGAACACCAACTTAAGTGAAGTTAGCCAGACTCAGAAGGCCAAAAGCCACGTGTTCTCTCTCACATGTGGAATATAGACCTAATACAAATGAAGCAATATTATGAAACACTAGTCACACTAAGGGCAGGTCACAAATGGGAGGGGTAGTGTAATAGAAACTAAGAACTTGAACAATGTTGATATACACTGTATACAAGAATGAATTTAGAAATCTTAAAATGCCTGAAGACACATAAGAAAGGAAATAAAGTAGAATATACATAATTACTGGAGATAAAACAATTGGGGGTATAACACATACACACATGATAATATCCCATACAAACTCCTTTAATTTCAATCAAGCAAAAATGTCATGTGTTTCTTTTTATTTTTTTTTTCTTCTGCAAAATTGGAGAATAGAAGGGAGGAACAGATCCTGCCCAGGGCCCAAGGTTGGTACAAGTGAGTGGGGAGGATGTGGCCAGGAAAAGGGATAGGAGGGTGAATATGGTGCGAAAAATGTGTGCACATGCATGTAAGTGAAAAAATGGTACCTGTTGAAACTAGTCCACTAATCTGGGGGGAGGGAGGACAAAGGTGAGTAGTGGAGGGGGTGAATTCAAGTATGAAATAGTTTATACATTTACAGAACCTTTGTAAATGACACAATGTACCCCTACCCAACACAACAATAAAGAAAAAACAATGGGCAGAACACACTGGGAGTTTTCCAGCATCCTCTCATCACCTGCTCCCCCACACACATAAAGTTTACTATATTATTAACATCTTGCAGTAGTATGGCACGGTAGTAAAAATTGGTTAATCATTATCAATACCATATTATTAACTAAATTTATATTTACATTAGGGTCCACTTTTCCTACTGTACCTCTGTATGCTTGTTAAGTACATAACAGCATGCATCCACCACTGTAGTACCATAGAATAGCTTCACTACTCTGAACAGTCCCTGTGCTCCACCAGTTCATCCTTCTTTCTTCCCTACATCCTTTGAAAAACATTCCTTTTCTATTGGTCCTGCAATTTTACCTTTTCTGAAATGAAATATGTTAGCAATTCAGTAGTATACAGCCTTTTCAGATTGACAGCCTTTTCAGATTGGCTTCTTTTTCATAGAAACTCATTTAGTTTCACCATGACTTTTTAAGACCCAAAGTTATATTTACCTTTTATCACTGATTAATATTCTATTTAATGGATATATCACAGTCTGCTTATCCATGCTCCTATCAAGGGACTTTCTGATTTCTTCCAAGTTTTGGCAATTCTGAATAAAAATGCTCTTTGATGCATGTTTTACTGCAGACATACATTTTTAGCTCTTTTGAATATATACTAAGCAGTGAAATAGCTGGATCATACAAAGGATATGAGGATGCTGAGATTTGTACAAAACTGCTAAACTTTCCCAAATCAGCTGCACCATTCTGCATTTGCAACAGAAATGAGTGAGATTTCCTGTTCTACATCCTTAACAGGATTTGGTGTGTTCATTGATTAGCATTGTGGTCATTCTTTTAGGTGCATAGCAGTATCTCATTGTTTTAATTTGTAGTTCATTTATGATACCTGATATTGAACATCTTAAAATTTGCTTATTTTCTGTTTTTTTGCATTTTCTTTTGTGCAATGTTCTTCAGAAACTCTGCCCATTTTTCTGGGTTAGCTTGTTTTTGTTCTCATTATTATTGTTGTTCAGCTTTAAGAATTCTTTGTGTATTTTGGTTGGCAGTCCATTATCACTAATGTGTTTTCCAAATACTTTTTGCCAGGTTATGATTTGTCTTTCATGCTCTTAACAATGTCTCTTACAGAGCAGAATTTAATTTAACTCTAGTGAAGTCCAGCTTCCTCATAGTTTCATTCATTGATTGTGCTTTCATTTTTCTGTCTAAAATTTTATTGCTATATACAAAGTCATCCAAGTGTTCGCCTTCTTCATTCTGGGAGTTTTATACTTTTGTGTTTTATAGTTACATATGTGATCAATTTTGATAACTCTTTTCTGATCACTGTAAGGCCTGTGTGTCTACTCCTTTTTCTTCACTTTGTCCATATTTTATTCCAGAACTATTTGGTGGAAACTCTTCTTTCTGTGTTGAATCATGTTTGTTCTTTTCCAAAGACCATTGTATTGTTTTTTTAAATCATTTCTTCATTTATTCATATGTGCATATATTGTTTGGGCCCATCTTTTCCCCCTGCCCCTCCTTCTACCGTCACCCCCCTCACTTCCAGGCAGAATTTGTTTTGCTCTCTTTTCCAATTTTGTTGAAGAGAAAACATAAGAGATAATAAGAAAGACTAGCATTTTTGCTAGCTTGAGATAAAGATAGCCATACAAGACAGTCCTATCATTGCTCCCATGCACATGTGTACTACAGCCTGAATCAGTTCATCTCTATCAGACCTCTTCACTACTTCCTGGTCACCTTCCCATAGTGGTCTCTGTCAGTTTCAGGTTATTTTGTTAGCTCCTCTACAGTAGGCACATCAAACTCTTTCAAGTTTTAGGTTTCCTTTCCTTTCCCAATTCCTCTTGTATGCATTCTCCCCTTAGCATGTGACCCCTGTCCAATAATATTACTGCATTTGTTTTAGGTCTAAAGTCCACATATGAGGGAGAACATATGATTTTTGGCCTTCTGAGCCTGGCTAACTTCGCTTAGGATGATGTTCTCCAGTTCCATCCATTTACTTGGTAATGACAAAATTTCATTCTTCTTTGTGGCTGAGTAAAATTCCATCATGTATAAATACCACATTTTCTTAATCCATTTGTTGGTAGTGGGGCATCTTGGCTGTTTCCATACCTTGGCTATTGTAAATAGTGCTGCAATAAACATGGGTATGCAGGTGCCTTTGGAATAACCTGAGTCACATTCCTTTGGATATATCCTTAGGAGTGGTATTTCTGGATCATATGTCAGATCTATATTTAGTTTTTAAGAAGCCTATATATTGTTTTCCAAAGTGGCTGTACTAGCTTACCTTTCCACCAGCAGTGAATGAGGATTCCTTTATCTTCACATCCTTGCCAACATTTGTTGTTTGTGGTGTTTTTAATGATAGTTATTCTAACAGGAGTGAGATGGTTGTGATTTGCATTTCCTTTATGGCCAGGGATGGTGAGCATTTTTTCATGTGTTTTGTTTTGCCATTTGGATTTCTTCCTTTGAAAAACTTCTGTTTAGTTCAGTTGTACACTTCTTTTTTGGCTCATCAATTTTGGGGGACTTTAGTTTTATGAGCTCACTGTATATTCTGGTTCAATGTCCTTTGTCTGATGTATAGCCAGCAAATATTTTCTCCCACTCTTTGAGTGGTAACTTCAGTTTAGATATCAACAGATATGAAGACCAATGGAACACAATAGATGATCTGGATATGAATCTACACAGCTATACCCACCTTATTTTTGACAAAGGTGCCAAAATCATGTGATGGAAAATAGACAGCCTGTTCAACAAATGTTGCTGGGAAAGTGGTTATCTGCCTGCAGGAAACTGAAACTAGATCCATGTCTGTCACCTGTACTAGTATCAACTCAAAGTGGATTAAGGACCTTAATATCAGACCTGAAACTCTGAAGTTAGTACAGGAAAGAGTAGGGAATACTCTGGAAGCAATAGGTATAGGCAAGAAGTTCCTCAACAGAACTCCAGCAGCTCAGCAACTAAGAGAAAGAATGGACAAATGGGATTACATGAAATTAAAAAGATGATTCTATGCTGATTAATCTTTTCTGCTACCTAAAAATTCTTCTTTATTTTTGGTAAGCATATAATTATGTCATCTTAATATAATCAAAAATAAATCTGATTTGCAGCTGGGTTTTTAGAAGATTTAACTATGTATAGTCTAACTTTGTACCTGCTTGGAAGCTTGTCAGGCCTTCATTTTAGACAGATCTTGAACTTCATTTCTGTGTTATTTCTAAGAGATTTCTATATGAAGAATTTATTAGACACAAACTTCTGTGGAAGCTGTTGAATAAGAGGAGGTAAATGGCAAGGGATAAGGGCATGTAATAGAGGAGGTTAATCTGATTAAAGTACAATATATTCATGGGTGAAATACCATGGTGAAGTATCTTTGATCAATGAATATATCCTTTAAATGAAGGGCAGAAATGTAAAGCAGGTCATGTTAGGAAAAGGGTACTAGTGGGAGTAGGAAGGCAATGGAGAGGGTGAAAGAGAGTGAATATGGTCAATGTACATTATATATGTGTAAGGAAAAAGAGCAATAAAATCAAGTGAAATTGTTTAGAGTAGGGGGAGGAGGATGACAGAGAGTTTTGGATGAGGTGAACCCAGTTAAGATACATTATAAACACATATGGAAATGTCACAAAGAAACTCCCTGTATAACTAATATATAATAATAAAAATGTTTTAAAAAGTCAAACTTCTGAAGCAAGGTTTAATCTTCAGTTTCTCCACAGCCTCTTCCTTCTCAGGATGTCAGCCTTCTTTGCAAAATTTTCAGAACTGGCAATATATTCATGTTCAGCTGTATCATTCAATGACTTAATGAGGTCTGTCTCATAGTATACACAGATGACTTCCAAGCATATGAATATAACTGAAGAAAATGTACTCATGGTGAAATGCACATGAGCTTTTAAAAACTTATCACATGCATTCATTCACACAGAAAGAATGTAAACTATCAGTAATTGTTTCACTTTGGAATGGCAATATTCTGTAAATATTGAATTAAGTGAAATCTATTATAAGGTTCATTTGACCTATTCTTGTATTTATTAAATGTGTCTCTTAGAAATTTAAAATGCCATTTATAACTGACATTTATAATTGTATTGTGCTTCTATTGTCAAGTGGTGTCTTAAACAACTCATCAAATGTTTAGTTCATACATGGCTCTACTAATTCTGGAATAAATGGGGCAAAGTTTTTATTGCCCTGGTACCTCTGCAATGTCTTAGGGAGAGTTTTAGTGTTTTTTTACAGCTTTCCTTGGTGGTCTTTTCAGGACTTTGATCAATAACAAAGCATATCAAAATCAAAACTGTGCTTTCTAGACTTGAATTAAAATATATGAATTTTTTTAAGTTATGCTAATTAAGAAGGATCCATAATATATAAAAATGTGACAAAATTACTTTTTATAAAGAACTTACATTTTCATATGCAAATTATTGAAATAAGTCATGTTAATATGATAAGAATGCTTGATTCTATGGGCTTAATACAGACCCTAAATTTAGCTCTATAGCAAATAAAATTAATCAGTATCTTAAAATAAATCTCTGGTAAAAATGTGACACAGTTGATAAAATATGGCAGAGCATGTTAGAGGTGTATGATTTGTCATGAAACTTGGCTCTTTGTTTCATAAACATATGCATTGAAAAGTACCCTCAAAACTTTCAGAAAGTTTTGCTTTATTAAACAATAGGAAATTAACACTAAAATAAACTTAGTGTAAAATAAAATTTTTACATTAAAAATAAATGTCCTTTTCAATTAATTTCTCTTTACCATTTTTAAGATAACTCTCAACATTTGCCCAACCTTTAAATGAGAAGTTTGTATAGATATAATGCAGTTTAATGGCCTTTTTCCTCACAGTGTGGAGCTCATCTTCTGTAGTATTGAGGCATTTTTATTTCATTATTTTCATCAGATGCAAAATATAAAGTTAATGTTATTTGAAATGAAAGAAATTCATGTAATTTCACTTATTATATTCAGTTTATTACAGCAGATGATGAGTGGTAAATAGGTGATTTCTTAAACCCCTTGATCATCACAAAATCATCTATGGGAACTCACACAGCATTCTGATGTATCACTCTCTGATATTGCTCCCACCAGCACACACACTTAGCTGACCAGGTGTAGAGTTCTAGGTGATAGTCTTAGTTTACTGTAGCTACTGGGTCACTTATTCTCCAACTACATAAGATTATCACCCTTTTCTTTAGAATCTTAATTCCATATGTGCTGACAATCACTATTCTAAGTGACTCTGAAAGCATATGTAAAAATATTGCTTTCATTTTATTTTCATTTAAATATAGTAAGAGGAGGGAACATTATTGTTGTTGTTGTCTTTATCAAAGTAAAAATGATTTCCTTTGTCCTTCAGTGGCTCCATTAAAAGATATTCTGGCTCAACCAATGTGTGAAACAAGATGTCCACCTTCACCTCACTGAAGTAGGTAGTAGGTACTTTTGGTTTTAGTATGGGTATCTAAGTTCCCTGTTCCCTGTACTTTATGAAGGTAATCTTCAGTGAGGAGATTGATTGCTCGTGGATGAGCACAGATTCCAAAATGAGAAGATGGGAGTGGGGAACAGAGAATATGCGATGGCAAACTCGACTGGGATATAGGAATGTGGAATCTGAGCTAGAAGCAAATTGTCTCCAGGATTAACCAGAATGACACATGGCTTTGCTTTAGAAAATGGTGAGAACTGACAGTCTTGGGAACAGGTGGGTCTTTACCTTCAGTATTGTGCAGCAGTGACTGCGGCAGGGCATAATCTCCATATCTCACCCTCTCTCCTCGCCAATCTCCCTTCTTTTACTGTGATTAACAGGGGGAATTTAATATATTGGAAAGGAAAAAGACTAAAATGGCTTTTATTAAATAACCACCTTGACCATCCATGCCAAAAAACAAAAGAAATATTTAATCCTTGCTTCTCTGGGTAATGATAGGATAAGTGTTGGAGCAAACTCACACTGTTTTCAGAAATGAAAGAAAAGGAAGAAAAGTCCTCTCCCTTTATCTCACAATGTGCAAATATTGCCTTGACCCACACAGAGATAATGATTGACATTTTGGAGCAGAAATTTCTTGACTTCTTTTCTCCCTGTGAGACCATTCCTCAGAGACTAAACAGTGCATAACAAGCAGAACACAAAAACACTATGTAAGAGTCATTTGTCCACGCTGATTGTCCTCAATGAAACCACCAGACTCTTTGTGATACTTTATTTCCTTATTTTTAGCTGAATGCCAAGGCATGATGAAACTCTTGCATAAGATACTTCTCTATAATCATTGCAAAATATTGAGCAGAGGGAATTTGGGGATTTAAGCTCCTCCAGTGCAAACAGAAAGGGGTGGGATTTTCTTTTATTTTTATGTTTTGTATTCAGTAATGAGAAATGAATCTGCAGGGCTGGAAGAATGACTCAAGTGATAGAGCACCTGCCTAGTAAGTGCAAGGCCCTGAGGTCAAACCCCAGTAATGTGAAAAAATAAAAAAATATAAATAAATAAATAAAATAGTAAGGCTCTATTATCTAATAGGTCCTAACTCAAAACCTCAAATAGATTGGATATTCATTTGATAACAGAAACAAAGTTTTTTTTTTATTTAAAAAGAAAATTGGAACCATCTTGATATATCAAGTAAGTTGAACCATGTGGGGCAGCAATCTAGACCTCCAGAGATGGTAAAAATAGAAGACACTGTCAAGGAGTGGTTAAAACAGGAATGAGAACATGTTAAAGAGAAAGAGACTGGTGAGGACTCAAAGGCACATGAAAATGCCTTGTGAACACTGCCCTCCTGTTGGTAATGGTGAACAGCATGAGAGATGAAGGAGGAACAGGACCTCATCAGTACCTCCTGGTACACAGGTGAGCTCTAGAGATGAGAGAAAAACAGGGGCACTGATGTGTGCATCCTGGAGACTTCACTTAGATAGCCATGACTTTCTTTTCAAAGAGGGGCACTCTGTATTATGCTACTTTCTGGTAGCAAAACAAAACTACCTATTTTGTCAAGTATGTAAAATTCAGACATTATCACCATTTATGTAAGTTGGAAAGGGTGATTTGCCATTTCCAACACAGTGATTAGCTACTGTGGAAGAACTAAGGAACAGAGGAACATTGCCACGTTCTATAATTTGCCATATTTTCAAGGGAAATGAGTACATACTTAAAATATGCAAATTACCAATCACCAACTTATGTCTTTCATATAAAATATTCTTCATTATTTTCAGATTTATTTTTAAATTCCACGTCAATCCATATGTACATTATATGTAGATTATTACTCATGCATATGTTAGTTTAACTAAGAGAAAATTTTTCTGTAAGAAATAGGAGGAAGGTAAGTTTTAAGTATTAAATTCCACCACCTACATGAACCATTAGGAGTTGGAAGAGGCAGTGGGCCATAAATATTATCACTCAGCACAAGTGTTCAAATTTTGATTCTCTCAATATTGTATAACCCTCAAGAAAGAAAGATTAAGGGAAGTTATCTCCCCTGTACAATGAATAATAAACATTTTATTAATCAATAAAAATAATCTTTTTTATTTTATTTGTGCATCTAAAATTTGTAAGCTAGAGTTAAACTATTTAAGGAACATATAATACACTTTAACAAAGTGTTACTATTCCTTAAGAAAATTATACTAGCTGTATACAATTTCTTATTATGGCTAAGTCATTTTCCCCTTAGAGACATAAATACTAGCACAAAGAGCATATAAAGCAATATTTATATACTTCTCAAATTTTTTATGCTCCTTATCTCTGCTATTATAAATTAACATATAAATTATTAATAGTTTCCAGAAAAAATATACTCCTCACTATAGCAATGTCATTGATTTTATTTGACATTTACTCAATACTGACTATAAGTCAAATACTTGCTTATGTATACTGTTTTGAATGGTAAAAATGATATTTAATCTACAACACTAATTTTCTGGGATAAGGTTATAGCTCAAGTGCTAGAATGCCTGTCTAGCAAGCACTAGGCTCTGAGTTCAAGCTCTACTACCACCAAAGGAAGAAAAAAATCTATAATTTTCTTTATTATATAATTTGTAGAAAAATAGCAGAACTTACCCAGCATGATTTGCAAAAATTGTTTTAAAGGCTATAAATACACATTTTAAAAAATTTATTATTTGTCCCAAACACTGCAATGAACATTTACACCTGCTCTAGGCCACTTCCAAATAATAGAATACTATTTCACAATGGTTTGGGCAATTTTTAGAATATTCCAAATTCCTAGCCCCATTCTTTGTGTCCTTGTGGCATCATGTTTGCTTTTTCTATTACAGTTCTTAATCTATTAATAGAAGTTTTAAATTTTCTGTCTTATATTTCAAAGACCATGTCATAATTAATCTAGTTTGCATGCTGGCCTTGATCTTGGAGACTGGCCTTCCCTCTTAGCATGCCTTGTAATTTTTAATTGATAGCTATCACTATATATGGGGAAGCGGAACAATGTAAAAAACAACTTTAGTAAGTATGAAGCTTTAAGTAAACATACTAGGAGTTAAGCTGTCTTTGAGATTTCTCTAGTTGTAAGAGTAGGATGTCTCAAATTCCTTCTGTTTTCATTGAATTTCCCCCCAAGACCTAGGTAAACAGCTTGTGCTTTCTGCCCTTTCTGTTGTCATCCATTGTTAATTACACAGGAGCCATACTGGTGTGACATAATGCAGGTAAGGGGAAGTGTTCTCTAATCCTAGGATGAAACTCCCATTCTTGGGGTGCCCTCTGTCCCTCAGCTGTGACCTTTACATGGTTTTTATATGGATTGTGAGTCAGGACACTAGAGACTGGTGCTGAGAAACACCCCTACCCTAGGTAAGGTAAGGCTCTGGCCAAGTTATTATTTCCATTAGCTATGACAAGCACTTGGTATTTATTCCAAATGCTCTCTTCCCCTGTCTTCCTGTCAGAAATATGAGGTGATTGTGGATACTGGGATCATGGTTCTGGGAGGTGAAATGAAAGGAAGTCTGGGCCACATTAGGCTGTAGCATTCTCATTCCCATGCTAGTCCGCACTCAGATTCCAGTTATTTTTCATTTATATATATATATATATTATATATATATATATACACACATACATATATATATATATATATATATATATTTATAACAAATAAAAGTTTCAGTGTTTTGACCAGTTCAACCAGTTCATGCACAAGTAGCTTCTGCTGTAGTTAATGGTTTCTGATCTGTGGATCCAGACTGCTTTGTTTGCCCAAAATTGGGGTTAGGAGAAATGTCAATTGTCATAAGGGTTCTAGAAGTTTTCTGAAATCAAGCACATGAAAGTGGCTCATGTGTGTAATCCTAGCAAAAACTTAGCTCCTTGGGGGGCTGGAATCAACAGGATCACAGTTCAAGGCCAATACAGGCAAATAGTTTGCCAGACCCTATCTCCAAAATAACCAGAGCAAAATGGGTAGGAGTAGTGGCTCAAGTGGTAGAGCACCTGCTTTGCAAGTGTGAAATCTGAGATCAAACCTGAATCCTACCAAAAAAAGTTACTGGTTATACTTTTCAGATTTTTCTTTTAAGAATTGATGTAATAACTTCTTCACTTGTCAGAGCTAATCTGGTAGGGGAGTTCTAAAAATTTCAAATTATTTAAATCATACACCAACACCATGAAATAGGTAATATTATTGGTTCGTTACACTCAAGGAAACCAAGGCATAGATAAATCAATTACTTTTCATTGATTTCAAAGTTCATATTAGAATTGGGATTTGAATAGCATCACAGGCTCTAGAATCTGATCTCTTCATAGCTTTGCCTTGAAGCCTTTGAGAGAAACCATGGACTGGTCCAACAATATTTTCATGGTCATGTACACAACAAAACAGAGCACAGCAGTGACAGATGCTCTACCGGGCCACATGTCTAGTGTTCTCTGGAGTGTGTGGACACTCAGCATCATATAAGCTTCAATTTTCTCAAAAGTTGCACTTCTTACCCTTTTCCTACTCACAATTGATACTGCATGTAATATATACCAAATTTGCATTTCCACTTACCCAACATGCAATAGTGGTGCTTTCCTCTTCAATAGACTAAAAATATCCAACATGTATTAGTTGCTTCCTACATGCTAAGTGATAGTTATTTTTGGACATTAAATTTAAATCTGGCAACCACTGTATGAGATGGGTAGAATTGTTAGTTTATTTTAAGACACAAGAAAACTGACTTAGACAAAGTTAAAATAAGTTCCTTACTTTTGCACATAAGTTGTTACATTTTATTTAAATTATAAATGTAATTATTTAAAATTATTTTTACAAACAGCTAATATTAGCATATGAAACTGTGACATTGGTGAGATCTGAGTTTTAATCACAGCTGTGCCATCAATTAGTGTGATCTAACGGAATTAATTCACTGATGGACACAAAAAAGTTCATGGGGAAAACAGAGATATTTCATGTTTACTTAAAATATTTCAGGAAAATCAAATGATTTTAATTTTATCATCAAATAAATATGAATTTTTGTTCTAAATAATTTCATTAAAGAAAAATTATGATGGCTTTAAATGCAGTAAATCAAGACATGTTTTGGTGCTTTAAAATGTTTGTGTATTCTTTTTTTTATTCATTTATTCACATGTGCATACATTGTTTGGGTCATTTCTCTCCCCTGCCCCCTGTCTCCACCTTTTCCCCCTTGCTCTCTCACTTCCAGGAAGAAACTGTTCTGCCCTTACCTCTAATTTTATTGAAGAGAAGACATAAGCATAATAAGAAAGACAAAGAGTTTTTGCTAGTTGGGTTAAGGATAGCTATACAGAGAGATTCCTAGCATTGCTTCCATGTACAAATGTGTTACAACCCAAGTTGATTCATCTCTAGTAAACTGATCTTTACACTGGTTCCTAATCCCCTTCTCATGTTAACCTGTGTTGCTTTAAGCTTTTGTATTAGTTCCTCTGGAGTGCAGACATCAAATGCTTTCATGTTTTGGGTTTTCTACCTATCCCCATACCTCAGTGTGTGCTCTCCCCTTGTGACATGACCCAAGTCCAACAACATTGCTGTATTTGCCCTAGATCTAAAGTCCACATATGAAGGAGAATATACAATTTTTGGTCTTCTGAGCCTGGCTAACCTTGCTCAGAATGATGTTCTCCAGTTCCATCCATTTACCTGCAAATGATAAGATTTCATTCTTCTTCATGACTGAGTAAAATTCCATTGTGTACAAATACCACATTTTCTTGATCCATTTGTCAGTAGTGGGGCATCTTGATTGTTTCCATAACAACACCTGTTGTTGGTGGTGTTTTTGATGATTATTCTAACAAGGGTGAGGTGGAATCTCACTACAGATGGTGAGCATTTTTTCATGTGTTTTTTGGCCATTTGAATTTCATTTTTTGAAAAAGTGCTCTTTAGTTCAGTTGCCCATTTCTTTATTGGTTCATTGATTTTGGGAGAGTTTAGTTTCTTAATTTCCCTGTATATTCTGGTTATCAGTCCTTTGTCTGATGTATAGCTGGCAAATATTTTCTCCCACTCTGTGGGTGGTCTCTTCAGTTTAGAGACCATGTCTTTTGTTGTGCAGAAGCCTTTTAATTTTATGCAGTCCCATTTGTCCATTCTTTCTCTTGGTTGCTGGGCTGTTGGGGTTCTATTGAAGAAGTCCTTGCCTATACCTATTAGTTCCAGAGTGTTTCCTGCTCCTTCCTGTACTAACTTTAGAGTTTTGGTGTGACATTTAGGTCCTTGACCCATTTGAGTTGATACAAGTGTGTGTTATTCTTGAAGTTAAATAATCGTGCACTTTTATTCATAATGTGTCATTGGGTTGTGTATTTAATCTCACTGTCTTTCCTTAGTCATGTACAGTCTACTAGAGTCCACTGAAAGCATTCTCCATTGACCTTACAGGGTATGTGGTTACAGCATTCTTTTATATTCTTTCTGTCTTCTCTTCTTTGCTTATCTTGCTATTCTGTTCTGTTTTCTTTTTTGCATCAGTGGCATTTAATCAGTTATATACAACCCAGCCATTAATGGTGCCTATTCATGTAAAATACATGTGCACAGAAAAATTATGTAATATAACACACATGGCATAGCATAATGAACTATGTGCTAATAATTATTTCTCAACATTTTAAGTATAAATGATTTGATAGAATAAAGAATAAGGTCAATTTGTACAAGCATTTTAAATACATATAAGATATTGGAAGGATCTATTAGGTCTATAATTTTTCTCACATTTTGATTAGAGTTAGATCTTTGTCAAGTTTAACATCTTATTATTCTATGACTCTAACACATTCATTATATTTTGAAAACAATTTTGTCAAATCTGATATTCTGATTTCCTACCCATTTATCAGTGTTTTAAAATACTGAAACAATGGAGAAGAAAATTAAAACACTGACAATAATCACATTATCAATTTCCTCACATATATAAAACTGCTCATGAATTACATGCAAGCATTATTTTTTATAAAGGCAATTGCTGCAGAGAGCTTTGTGGTGCAGGCTTGTAATCCTAGATGTTTGGGAAGCAGAGACAGGAGGATCATGATTTTGAGGCCAGCTCTAGCAAAGATACAAGACCATATCTCAAAAATACAATAAAAATGAAAGGAATGGGAGTCTAGTAGAGAATGTATATAGTAAGAGTAAGAACATGGGCCCAGGACTGAAAAGAAAAAAAGCAATTGCTGTAGGTATGAATAGTTCATATGGTAATTTGTAAATAGGCACCTGCATTAGTGCAGCTATGTATTACCTAGTGTTTCTGCTCAAGAAGTAAAGATCAGGGCTTGTGGAGTGGTACAGTGCCTGCCTAGCAAACATGAGGCCCCAAGTTCAAACTCCAAAACTATCAAACAACAACAAAAAGGAAGTAAAGGTCACAATTATGTGATCTGAATTCAGGGTGAAGGCCTGAGATCCACAAAATAGATTTGGCTACTTGCCACAAACACCAGAGGAGTCACGGGGAAGTCAGTGTGGCTACACTGGGAGCAGCAGAAAGGCCTGGTGTTCTAAGGTCTTTGCCCAGGGAATGATGAGAACTCTAAGGTTTTACATGAGGAGAGTTGAAGCAAGGGTTGGAGACTTGCATAGCTGGGGAGTTTGCAGAGGTGGGTATTAGGTCTTTGTGTTCAGGCAGTTGCCTGGTCAATCCAGTTGATTATTATATTAGTACTGGTTTTCCCAAGCTCTGGGGAGTCATTAGGTATTATTCACATCATTCCTTATGAGTGGGTATCTCAACATGGGGTGAAGTGCCCTACAAGGCTCTGCTGATCCTAAAATCCAAGTGCATGGCAGGAGAAAATAGCACCATGTAGTGAACTGGCACAGATGTGTAAAACTCACAGTTGACAATATGTTGGTTATAATACCTTGGAAATCTTGAAAATATCTTAGCTACTATAACTTTGATGTTTCAGCCCTGAGGGAGGAGTGTTTTAGATGAACACTCATGAAATGATTAACATGTCTCTATACAGAACTGAGTAAGAACCTGATCCAAGCTTTTATCCTACTCTGAGTTACCCACTCAGTATCTGCAAGTCAAAGAAAAAGCAGTGATTTGGGGCAAAGCTGCCTCTATGTTTCCATTGCTAACTTGGTGTTCTCTATACTCACTCTTTCTCTTAGTTTTCCCCCAAAATTTTCAGATATCTTAAGTCTTTTTTTTAAATCAAGCTCAACAAGTAGCAGAATTCTATGATTTTTCCTTTTAGATACTAAAAAGCCAAGGATCATTTTTAAAAATCTCATTGCAGTCTAGAAGTCAGCATATCATTAAATGTAAAATAAAATTGAATCATTGTTATAAAGCTAATGATAAGAGCAAGAGACAGACATGACTTCTCTATCCAGCACTAATGACTTGGATATCTGCCACAAAGTAAAATTTTAAGATGACTCCATGTCTACATTGCATCCTTTCATTTCATAATTGGTCCTATACACTTGCAAAATCATGCCGATACAGACAACAGCAAGGTTAATTAGTTGTGAGGGAATGAGGATCAACAACTTCTAAATTTTTACTGAGTTGGGTAAAAAGTCCCTAAAAAGGTTAAATGGTGCTGACATCAGGGCACACATGGAAATACAACTACAAAAAATGGTTGAAGCATCATCCATGATAATACATATGGTTATGGTTAGGGTTCAGCACTAAATCATGCAAGATGATGAGTTACAGGATATTGGAAAGGCAACCAAATTTGAAGTACCTCTAATTAACTATAGAAAGATAGTGGAGGAGGAGATGACCCAGACATTTTATGCACATATGAATAAAAGAACTTTAAAAAAAAAAAGAAAAGAAATAAGCAAACAAAAAATAGCAGAGGAAAAAAATCACAGGCCTCCAAGAAAAACAGTTTCTTCATTTAAATTCTTTTATGTAAATTTCCCTCTTTAGACTTGTAAGAATCACAGAAGTGACCCAATTAAACATTTGCACATTACCTATTTGTCATTTTTCAATCTCACTATGTAATGCCCTTGGAAAAGAAACTCTTGATAATGAATGTATTCTACCAATTAAAGTAACTCAGAAATTACTTTGATTTGTAGTAAAGACAATGAAAGTAAAACTACAAAAACTACTTGATTTGCAGTATCTAATGTAATTTCAATCATTCTGTACTTCTTTTAGTGTATCTTTTTCAAGAGAGCTAGTTAAACATAATTTTAGATTATGATAAATTGAAGTGAAAAAAGTCTATTAAAAATAAGATTTGCCTAATTTCTGTTACATTCTATTTTGAAAAGTCTTCTGAATCCTCAGGAAAGGCTAAAAGCTTAAATAATTAGGATTATACATAATAATTAAGACAATTTACTTTTGAAAGGCTTGTAGAATTCATCTAAAATGAGAATGATTTCCAAAACATTTTCTACTACATGATCACTTTACCTAATTTTATTCATTCATACTATTGAGAATATTTAGATGATTTTAATCAAATTATTAATAATTTAGAAAATTACATGCAGTTTTATAATTTTGTAAATGAGCACTATTTGAAGAGATGAAATTTGAGGCTCATGTTCCTCTTCATAATAAAAAATGGATTAAATGTGTACTATGATTCATCAGAGTCTACTTATTTAGAACATGATTTCAGTATAATGATCTTGAAATATTGAAGGACTGTAACAGTCAGAGCGAAAAGGTCATTGCAGCCTAAGGACAGTTGGAAGAATTTCATGAGTGGGATGACTGAGATTGTGGAAAACTGTGAATAAAAGTCACAAGTCCTGGAGCCTTAATCTGGCTCAAGCACCAAATCAATTTGTGTCATTAGGAACATACCTTTATTTTTCAACACATAATTTTTGCATGAATAAAATAATTAAAAAAAGACTTACAAGAAATGTTATTATCACTCCAGATTTTTAAATATGTATATTATAGAGGAATATTCAAGAGCTAATTGCATTAAACTTTGGGATAGATTCAATAGCATCATGAAAATTAAAGTCAAAGAATTATTTAAGGACCATATTCTGGAAGCTTATATATGCAGACTAAATGAATGCACAGTCCTGTAACTAAGTGGAACAAAATCCTCACTCAATAGAATCAATAAAATGATTAGCTATATGTAATGATAAACATAAAATCATGCTAGTAGCTTAAAGTTATGCTTCTATAATTCTAATGCTGTGTTCCTCATATCAAACAAATCTTACTCCATGATCTAAAGACCCTTATGAGTAGAACTTTCTTCTAAAAAAATTAGTGTTGCTCACTTTTCATTGTCTATCATAATGCAGTGATAGTTTATGAAATAAAATTAAAATACATTTCCCAAAAATTTGAGGGAAATTGTGATGCTAAAAGGATATTCCATGTTGATTTTTTTGATTAACCAATGCCTCTAATTCTCCCTCAAATTTACAGCATTGGGCAAGGTGTGGTGGGACCCATCTGTAATACCATCCACAGAGAGGAGGAAGAATATAGAAGTCCAAGACCAGCCCAGATCAAAGTTAGCAAAAGACCCTGTCTAAAAAACAATTTGAAAGAAAAATAAAAAACTGTTGGAGTGGCTAAAGGGATAGAGCACTGGTTTAGCAAGCATAAGACCCTGAGTTCAATCAGTAGTACCACAAAAAAAGGGATCCACAGGTGTCTGTTTAAAACATAAGTTTAAACTGTGTGGAGGGTGGGCAGGGCATGTTTGACTGTAGATGTATGGGTTTGTTGGTACATTGGTGGACATAATCATAACATGAATATATACATTCATGTTATAACATGACAATATATTGTAACATGACAATATATTATAACATGAATCAAAACATACAAAATAAACACTCTCAAGTCACTTTTGGATATTTCATTATATTCTTATATGACTTCTTGATTTGTTACACAGTGATGCCATATCCAAGAATTAAATAGACAGTTTAAAATTATCCAGTTTTTCTTTGGTTTAGCACAAAATCAGGTTAAATAAGACACAAATTGATTTATTGTCACAATTTTAGCCAATATGCTTTTTTTTAAAATCAAAGAATTTTAACTGTGACTATAAATCCAAAACTTAAGAAGCTCAAGATGGATGTTGATAAATTCATTAATAGAACAGGAACTCATAGTACTTTATCATGAAAATTAAGCTAACTAATCATTTACTTTTTAAAAGCTTTAAGGCATTAGAAAAACACTTGAATTAAGATGGTCAAAAATATATGCTGTATATCAAAGGAATTTGAAGGATATAAATCACCATTGTTCCTAAAATGGAATTTCTCATAAAATAAATCTCACTAAACAAAACTTCATCATTAAAGTTATCTCATGAATAAATGAAAGCTTCATTTGTAATATGTGCTATATTTTTACCAGATATTAAATATTTTCTAGATTACAAAGTTGGACAAATCTAAAAACTCTGATTTATCAAAGAAAATTAGAAATTAAATGATGGAGGGCTCATTTTTTCAAATAATATGTTAATGAAACTAGAATTAAATCTTAAGACATCAAGAATGATTTAATTTGAATTAAAATGCTTTCAAATTGTGTAAGAAACCCTTCATTCTTGTGTGCTTGTTATGAGAAAGGTTTATTTACATTATAATCTGTGAAAAATAGTTATTGAATACCTATTGTACACAACAGACTCTTCAAACACATTCATGAAATATACAAATCATCAGCTCCCTGAAAAGTGATTATATTATGCTCATTTACATGACAGGATATCAGCCTAACTTTTTTTTCACTTTGTCAGTATGCTTTCTGCTCTTTCTTTATTCTAATAAACACTCTCATGATCACAGAATGTAAATAAACACAAGCTTCAAATTTACCAAACAACATAGAGTTTGGCATTTAAGGAACTCGAGAATCATTGCACCATCCCTCCATGACTTGAAACATAATTTTTGATTTTGCATAAATATTCATTAGACTAAGAAGCACAATTTTAAATGTGATCATCTATCATATCATTAATAAAAGTAGTGTCTGAGCTTTCCTCAATTGTCAATGTTCATTTTATTTTATTATTATTTTCTGCTGTTTGTTCTGCTTATGAGAACATTTATGATTTTTTCTTTGAAATCACCCTAACTTGAATGTAGGTAAGTAACCTCCATGAGACCCACTAGGTACAGAATTTTAATTAATTGTCAAGTCTGAGTAAACTCAAGATATTTATCACTGTACTTTGCTACCTCTCAAATTATCATTACAAGTGCTAGTTTTGGAATAGTTTTCATAGTCTAAAATACTCAGGGATTTAATGATTATTGACCATGACAGGTGGATATATGCCAGTCATTTGCATTCATTCTCTGAACTCAACTGCCTCTCCCCCTCTCCTCAGATTCTTCCATCACCCACATTTCCCCTATCTCTTAGAGCACAGTTTTCCTGGAATCAGAGCCGCTGATGATAGACATGGGTTATGGATCTCTCCAAATTTCAAGTTGAAAAGAATATCACCAAAGTCCAAATGTTGAACTAGTTCTTCAAACCAGATCAATGATAAATTACTAGTGAGGAAACAGAGAGGAAGAAGAAGGATTCAGAGAAGTAATTGAGTCCAGTGAAGTGATATGTACTCACACTACAGAATTTCTTTTGTCTTCTTGTCCTATTTTTACTTTTTCTTTTTGTGGTGGGATTGGTGTTTGAACTCATGGCTTTGCATTTGCAAAGCAGGTACTCTACTTGAGCCACACTGCAGTCCATTTTACTCTGGCTACTTTGGAGATGGGGTCTCAAGAACTATTTGCCCTGATGGACTCAGACCAAAATCATCCTCATCTCAGCCTCACAAGTAACTAGGATTACAAGCATGAGATACTGGCTCTCAGCTAATTTTCTTTAATTTTTTTCTCATTTATTCATATGCACAGATATTGTTTGGGGCATTTCTCCCCCCTATAATTTTTTCTTACATCTCTCAGTTGACATGAACATCTCCACATTACCTTAATTATCCATCATAAAGATTTCTAAAATATATGTTTTATCAATGGGAAGGCTTACCACTTCAATAATATTAAACCTTAGGAAATCTTTGCCTGAAGACATATATTTCTGGCCATCTCTTGAGGGGAAATGTGTTAAAAGAAAATTAAGACAGTAGATGTTGTGTAGATCTAAGTGTTAAGTTACAATTTTTAAAAAATTCTAGAGACACTTATTTAGGCTTGATAAAAATGTATAATGATCATTTAGCAGATACACAGGATTCATGAAAGGGTTTTTTTTTTTGTATTTCATACAATTCCTTGTAGCACATTTTATCATTAATTAGGGGTCATTCATTACATAGGCAATCCCCCAAAGAAAAGACTCAGACAATGATTTTTAAAATGGAAAAATTGATAAACTTAAATCCACAATTTAATAAGAGGATGAACCTTAGCAGATTTTTTCAGGACTCCTTACCACTCTTAATATTTATTGAGGACACCAAAATATTTTTGTGTTGTCATACCCATTTATGGTTACTTCATTAGTTTTTGAAATGGGTAACTATATAAATATGAATTAATTCATAAAAACAGTAAAATAATGGCATTTCAACATAAATCACATATTTTTTAATATGACTATGTTTAAAACACAAAGTTAGAGTGGTCGTATTTCACATTTTTTGCAAATCTCTGTAATTACAGCTGGGTTCTTATATTTATTGTGACATTCTATTCATTGCAATATCACATACCATATATCCTGTGAAAAAAGTAGCTCAGGAAACTTATAACTCACATATTAGGTGTGTTATTTCTAGTAAAGTTAGTGGGGAACTAATCTTGTACTTCTCAGCTGAATGGCTTCTAAAATCAGTGATTTTCAGGTCAACTGAGAGCAGTGAAGCAAGAAGGCATATTTAGGTTTTCTCTGTTGTTGTTTGCTATCTGTGTAGTCACCTCCAATGCTACTAGTTTTAGCTTGCTATAGTCAAAGGGGACTCCTAGTATGAAACACTCTAGCCTATGGTCTAATCTGATGTATTATGAAAAAGCTATAATTAATGCACGCTTTAAACAGTAACAGGTTAAAGAGTCAAAGTTTATTTATTCCTTATGGTAGTTAATACATGTTTCATTTGAAGGTTAGGTATTTTGGAAGGTGATTAAGTGATGAGTGGAGCCCTCAGATTTAGACTGGTGTTCTTATAAGTGAATCTTGAGAGCTGCCTTGCCCGGCCATTATGTGACGACTTAGCAAGAAGTTGACAGTCTATAACACAACAGTGGCCTCTCACCATCACCCAACCAAACTGATGCCTTACTCTTGGATTTCCCATCCTCTTCAAGTATGAGAGAAAGATTTCTAATGTTTATAACATATCCAGTCTATGGAATTTTGTTATGGCAACACAAAGGAACAAAGACAAAGATGTGAGACAACAGCATCTCTATCCTTTTTGGTATTATTCCTGGATTCCTAAAAGAATTTTTTCCTAAAATCAAAAATGTTGAAGTTTTTAATTTGCTCAATTCTTACTAATGTATAACAAACAAGCAAGCCAAGGCTCTGGTGAGTGGGGTCTTGTCTGACTCCATCAGCTGCTCAGTCTATACTTATTCTAAATACAATCAATACTTGCCTCCCTGGTCTGAAGCTTGAATTGATATTTGCACCCTGTATTGGCAAAGTCTATGTCCTTCATGCTTCCTGAGTTGTCATCTTTCTAGGTTTTCATTGAAGATAAAGCATTCTGGTTCTCACTAATGGCTGCCATGGTGTGGTAATAAAGTCTTGTTTTGCTTTTCCTTCACCTCCCCCTGAATGCCACTCATATTCATGTAGTCCTTTAATCAAAATCTTGATCCTTTAACTACTCTGTACCTCTTGTGTTTGTGGGCTAAATAATTTTTAAACTGCTTTTGAATACTGAATTCACTAAATTCATCTATTACATACATATACCATTTCTTTTTCTACCTTGCACACAATCAATAATCTTTCTGAAATCTACAAATATTCATTTGGAGAAACTAATAATCAAAACTTACCTTTATGACTCTTTGTGGACAATCTATACTTTGCATCAGTTATCTTAGAGATTTAATCTTAGAGATTTTTTGGAATGCCTTTAAAATATACTTTAGAGTAGAGCTCTTTACTATCATTTTAGGGTTATGATAAATAGAGTTGAGGAATTCTGGGTCATAGAAAACACAAATTCAGCTTTCTCTAAATACATGCCATCCACCTTCTAGCACATCTGTTGTGGGGAAAATTGATAGACAGCCAGAAACTACCTTTTTCTGATTTATTTTCAGCCAGCACAAAGTAAATTTCCTAATTTTGACACAGTGGAGAAATGTGAAGTGCATGTCATGCTCAGGGCAGCAGTGACCACTGCTTGGTAACTACTGTCTAGCAAGTGGCACAAACATACTGTGCCATAGTTTCTGCATATATTCTGTCATCTATGCTGGATCCACTGTTCCTGACTTACAGTATAAATAGACTATTCTCCATATCTTCTAGAAATTCTGTAATGTAACTCTTATCTTATAAAATCCCACTATTCTTAATCTAGCTGCAGAGGACTCTCTGCAACCAAGAACCTTGAAACATAAAGAAGTGTTCTTAACTAACTCTCCATTTCCCCTCAAATCTCTTTTCATCTTAGTCATGTAAGCTCAATAATTACTAAATTAAAACTTTTAGCATTCACTTCCTACACAGAGGCTTATGGGGTCACTCTCAATGGTTCCTTAGATCTTGTCTGCACATGCTTGCATTATTTGACAATTTCTCTCTATGAGAACAGTGGAATGTCAATCAATATCTCTAATTTCTTGGCTAAATTCACCACTCTTTTTTGTGCACTCTTATCATCCATAGCAACCAGATCTAAGGATAATTATGAGAGGATGTACAGAAATTTTTACCATGTCAAGTATTTGTAATATTCCAACCAACCTAATTCTCTGGAACCACTTGTCATTTTTAAACTAAAACTCTTTTCTTGAACCAATGGTAACTCTGGATAGAAATTACCTTATAATTTCTGACAATTTTGCTCATTGCTCATTTTCTCTGTTATAGTCCTAATATCCAAGGCAGTTCTCATACAAATTCCTAAGGCATGATAATCTCATAAAATTTTTCTTTGCTGGGACCTTTGTAGTATTTATAATTTTATTTGTTCTTTCAGGAGACAAAAAATATGCTTCTCAAATAATTGTTTATATGCTACTGCTCATAAATATTATAACAGCATTCACACAAAATTCCACCTCCATTTTTATCTGCACCAATATGCTGAATACTTTACTATGATTTAACTTCTAAAACTACACTAGGACTCCCATATCAAACTTAGTTTATAAGCATAAGATAAATTCTGTATTGAATATTAACTGTCTTCCTGTGTATTCAACACAATGTAACTTTCTTCACCACTATATCCTCATTGCAAAGAACACAGTGAGAGCTCAATAAATATTTATCAACTGGTGAATTGCATTTTGTTTTCTTGTCTTGACTGCTATTTAGTTGTAAAAACAATCAATTCTTCTACCTTCTCTTTTTTGCTTTCCTGTCACTCCATCATGGATATTGTCTTCATATTAGTCCCACAAGACAGATTCATAACTTAAACTGCATTGAGCGAAAGTCCTTGATTTTGTAGCTACAAAGAAACAAATTCAAACCAGGAAACTGTGGTTGGACTAAACCTTTTCTATGTGCTGTGGTGATTGGAGATAGAACATAAGAGAACAGTACATTTTGACAGGATACTGCATTAGCAAGCCCTACTATATTCATATGTGATTAGAAGGAAGGTAATTAGCTTTTAATCCTAACATTACCTGGCAATGGTAGAAGTCAATTCTTTATGTGAAAAATATCAAATAACTATCAACTATATACAGGTATATTTATGGGTGTTGAGACCATAATTATTAGAAACAATAGAAAGATAGAATAGATTTCTGCACTTATGAATTCAGTTAATTGCAGAGATACACTCCATGAATTATCAAAGAAATAACACAAGTGGTCAAAGCAAAGCCACATGGTGCTGTGAGAGAACACAGTAGAAAAGTATCAATTAGCCTGAAAGTTCAAGGGAGGCTTTTCTGAGAAAATGATGGATGACGTTAGGTTACATAACCTGAAGGGAAGGAAATCATTTCAGGAAATTATTTTAAAACTTATGTGGAGGTTGGGACCTATTGAAGAGAAGAAAGTAAATATCAGCTGAATAGCAGTTTAGAGCAAGATAAAACAGTAAGAGATGATGCTAGATGGGTAAGTAGGATTCAGACCAGGTAGCCCTGTAGCCATAAGAAGGATTTGTCATCTTGAGAATAATGGGGAATTACTGAAAAATTCTAAGTGTGAAGGTGGAAATCACTTGAAAATGACACTCAGGAGAACAGTTTTCTGGAAAATAAAATAATGGGTTAAGAGTTCATCTTTGGAAAACAGGAGGATATCTCAGTAGTGTTAATTGTATCTGAGTTTCTCAGGTATATTTATGTCCTCCTAACTCCCAATGTTTTTGTCTACAGACTAAGAAACATTGTGGATGCATTACAGAGTTTATATATGAAATAATCTTATTACTTGCATTTTATTGTATCCACATAAAAGTAAAAAGTTCTGATTTCAAATCTAATTCTTGCATTCTTTTGTACTAATTAATGAATCATTTATATTGACTTTGCATTTTGGTTGCCTGTTTTATGACTTACACATCTCTCTGTTAATATGTCATTTTAATATCTGAAATAAATTTCAAAACTTAAATCAAACTACAGTCTGTGCTACTAAAGGAATAGGTTAAATAAAATTACTGATGCCCTGCCATTAATACTAATATTTTGGATATAAAGTAATAAAATTTAAAACCATAGAGGTGCAATTGTAAAAGTGCATTTTATATGTTATTTAGTTGCTTTAAATATATTTAACATAAGAAATTCATTGCTACTTATCTCATTAGACATAGAAACCCTCCTTAAAACATTTCTTTGCACTATGCCAAGTGGATCCATTTCAAATTTTAAGAACCTACTCTAACCTCCCAAATATATCTGTTGTAAACTATGAAACCCAATGAGGCTTTGAATTCAACATACTCTATGTCTTAAGATAGTACAAGGTAAAACTATGAATTGATTTTCACGTACCTTAGCTCTGTGGCTTCAAAAGAGACATTTCCCTAGTTTCCTGGCCCAGAGTTTAGGGGTGAGTTTGACAGCTTAGGATTGTCCTTTTTCCAGGGTGTCTCTTTCTTTCTCTAACCTGCCTAGTATTATGAGCATCACTCAGGCCACTCCACCTTTCTAATATTCTCCACTTCTGTAGTAATGGACCAAAGCACAAAAGGCTGCTTTCAGCACAGGTACAAAAATTCACATAGCACTATTTCAGACATGAAAGGCTAGGATTCTTAGTTAGACAAAAATTATGTGAGAAAAATTCCTAGCATGCTAATGGAATGACCCAAAGTAAACACAATTGTCCCAGCCACTGGCAGCTCAACAGCTAGGAATGGAAGGAACACACACTGGACTTCCAAGGTTGCTCAAATACCTGAAGGATCCTAAGACAACTCAGGAAGAACACCTAGCAGGATATTCATTCCCAGTATGGACAGTGTGAACCTTGAGCTTTTAATGTCCAGATAGTAATCAAGCAGCTGGTAGGTCAGATCATATCCAGTGCTTATATTAATGCACATGATATTACATGTATTTATTATATAAAATGGATAGTGTAGAATAATAGTGCAATAACTATAAGGATTAGAAAGATATAACCTAGAATATTGGTAAAAGATAAACTCAAGCTGTTTTAGAGATATTGAAGACATTATTTAATAATTTAATAGCTGTATCCAGTATTCTTTGATAACCAATAATCACAGATAAAACAATGGGTATTCAGTTAGATTTTATAGTATTAATTACTTCAATCATAGAACTGTATCAATAAATACTTACTCATTTTTAATTGTTGTCATATAATACATTAAATTAGTGTAATTTCTATTTGTGTGCTTGTGAATGTTCTAACATCCTGTTAGAAAATATTTTTAGTATTTCATGATTTCTATCAGTAAGCTAGAACATATGTCATTTATCTTAAAGAAATAGATTCCCCTTAAAGATGAGTTCGCTTTTTCACTTTCTTAACTGACCATACTTGAAGACCCTGACTTCTACATAAACAAAGTGCTATTTTAAGTCTTAGTCGTTTTAAACAAGTATGATATTAATTTTAATAGAGGCCAAATAGTTCATTATTAAGTTTTCTGCACACGAGTTTTTTTGTTAAATTGAAACTTCATTCCATAAAACCCCAAAATATTCATTTAGAGGATGAGACAAACATTAATCCTTGCTTTGAATTTATTATAAGTGACATTTATGTTGGCAGAGCCAATGGAACCAATTCATCCATACCTTTAATGACTTCTACCACACAATTTAATGAAATTATTCTTACCATTTTAAATGTGTTCTCTCTCTCTCTCTCTCTCTCTCTCTCTCTCTCTCTCTCTCTCTCTCTCTCTCAATCTCTCTTTCTCCCTGCTTTATATGAACCCTAAACTTTGGAGTACTTCATGCATTAACCCTAGTTTCTATTTTATTCTCACTATGCGTATAATCTCTAAATGGATAAACAGGTTCATTGCCTTTTAACAAATCATTTACGTTTTAAATATGGGATTATATTCCATTTTCCAGATTAGTATATATCCTTGTCACCTTTTCATCTTTTACTGAATTTCACTGTTACATTCAAATTTGATATGTCTGAAGCTGGATCATGATTATTGGCAGTGTCATGATCCCAATATAATATCAATTGTCCTATACTAATTTAGGAGCTTCTAAAGTAAGATGCACACAAGTGACATTTAAGGAATGAGACCTAGGCTCAAGAATCAAAGGAGCCTTAGAATCTTTGAAAGTCTGCCTGACAACCGACTTCACACTCACCCCGAGAACCCACAGAAGTCAGATCCCAGCCTTGGCTTCTCATCCTATCCCACATTCGTTCCATGCAGTGTCTGCTAGGTGATCCCCCGGGACTGTGGAAATCATCCCATCCCTAACAGGGCAGCCCCGAGGGAGTAAAAACTGACCCTTCCTTCGTTAGGCTTGTGAATTCACAGCAGGCAGCAATGAGAGAAAAAGAAGCTGCAAGGGCCACGATAGACCCCAGAGAGGAGCTCCACGCCCCGATTAGGTAGGGGAAAAAGGAAACCAGACCCAGAGGTGTACAGCGCTTCCCCCAGCACAGCACCCCCCCACGCACAGAATCCATCTGTCCTGTCCTGTCCAGACAGAAGCCCAGGAGGACTTTCCAAGGATGCTGTTCCCAGCAGTTCAGGATCTGAAAGCACTTTAAACTTCACTCTCCTCATCTGCAAAATCATACCCTCCCCTCCTGTCCCTTCCCAGGTCCTCAGTGTCACTCACTTCACATTCCCTCCCCTGTGTCCCTGTTTGACAGTGAAGAAGAGAGGAACCCACCACAGATACACGTAAAGGACAGTGCCTCTTAGCTCCTCACAACACAGTCAGTTGGGTCACAGGCATGCCCTCGAGAGCCAGTGAGAAATAAACCCGGGCGATGATGCCACAGTGACACAACACGAGAGCGCCTCATCTGACAGGTAATGAGCACTGGGGGCCTGGCCCAGGATTATCAAGTCAGGCCCTGGCACCCGTTGGGGTACTACTGGGAATACATTGGCTGTGTGGCCTCCACAGAATAGTCAGGAAGCTCCACTTGTTCAGCATCCACACAGGGGTTGGTCTGTCATTGGTCTAAACATGAAATGCCTGAAGGTCTCTATGATGTAGAGGCTGAGCCCACACCCACACCCAGAACTCACCACAGGAGTGAGAAGGGCATCAGGGAGTGAGTTGAAGGCAGAACTAAAGACATTTCCAGATACATAAACTCTGTGAAAGGCTTCTTTCCTTTTCTTTTCTTATTGCCTTTCATTTTACCATTCAGCCCCACTCTGCATGAAGGCCACCTTCTTCTCCATTCAAAGATGAGTGAGATGAGGAACTAAAGATCACCAGTACAGTTTAAGCACATGGACAATTAGCAAAACTGGTGCTGCTTTTTTTTCCTACATGATTTAAGAGGGCAGTGTATCAAAATAACTATGACTCTATGATTTTAGAGCATGATGCATTCAGACAGAATGCTTGTGACATCTGTAAATACAGTGGGGTGTAGTTTGATCTACTACTATACAGTAGTGTCACTTTTGTGTTTTATTGAACATAGCTGGTATAAATTCACATCAGGAACATCAGAGTTATGATTTCAGGATGTCAGATGGAACCCCCATCACGTTACCCATAAAGAAATAGTTACAGAGGATACACCAAAGGAAATGGGGAGGAGGCTCCTGTAGGTGTCACCTGCCTGGCAGGCATGGCCAGGACTGAGAGGGGAGCTCCTTCATTCAAACAGACTTATGTTTTTAGAACACTTTCAGGTTCACAGCAAATCTGAAAAGAAGGGAGGAAGGAAGAAAGGGAAGGAGGGAGGAAGGAAGGGAAGGAGGGAGGGAGGGAGGAAGGGAGATAGACAGATGGAATCTCCTGGTGATAAGATTTCCTTGCAGTTAGGGATTTTCCTATAAAATGGACAGCCAGGCAAGTGTGGGGGAAGGGTTAGAGGGAGGGAGGGAGAAAGAGAGAGAGGAATAGATAGAGACAGAGAAAGAGAATTAGAGAAGTAGACAGAAATACAGAGTGAGTTAAGAAAGGAGTAAGTAAAGAGAGAGGTAGAGACAGACAGATGGAGAGAGAGATATACACAGAAAGAGAGAGTTAAGAGAGGTAGAGTGAGAAAGGTAGAGACAGAGAGAGGAGGGAAAGAAAGGGAGGGAGGGAGAGAGAGAAAGGTGAACAGAAAGAGAAGTAGAGAGTTAAGAGAGAAAGGAGAGAGAGACTCTACCCCCTTTCTCTACCTCTAAATTCTCTCTGTATCTCTCTCTCCTTTATCTCTAACTCTATTTCTCTCTCTCTCTCTCAGTTTATCCAAAATAGCCATAGCAAAATGGAGTGTGGTTGTAGTTCAAGCAATAGAGTATCCACTTTGCAACCATTAAGCCCTCAGTTCAAATCCCTGTCCCACCAAAACAAAATAAACAAACAAAAAAATCCATAGTTAACAATAAGGAAAAATAAATATTTAAGTCTACTATTAAATGTGTTCAACTTATTGTAGCTAAGTGATACAGTGCTTGCCTAACATGCACAAGGCTGTAGGTTTGACTCACTGCAACACAGGAAAAAAACTAACCAACTTTCAAGTCTGTGCATTCCAATTTTAAATCCTTGTTCTACCTTGTTCAAGTCCTTCTATAGTTTCTCTAACCTCACTTTTTGAATTTGTAAAATGGAAAGATTTAATAGTGTCTGTCATAGGGTTATGAAGAGTAAGAGAAATAAACATTTGTACAGATCTTAGTGCAGTGCCTGATACATACTGTATACTTAGTAAGCTAAAATGGCTTCTTAAAGTTACTAAAAGTAATACTCCACAGACTAGCTATCTTTCATATTTTCAAGATCACTGACATTTAAACTATGACCCTTTGTTGCATATTTGTCAAGACTCAGGAGCTTGGGCATACCTCAGTGGTAGAACGCATGCTTAGTGAGTTTGAAGTCCTGGATTCAATGCCCAGCACAGCCCCCTCTTCATCAAAAAGGACTCATAGATGCTTTGCTTGTCTCCTTCTTGCATAGTCTACTTACTGTTCCCAATAAATGAGCTTTGCCTGCAAAACACGCAGTTTGCATTTACACTAACCTGACATTGGTCCGTTACTGATGTGCTCTTCAGCACATAGCTACCTATGCTTGGGCTTTCTCCAGAACCATATACATGTTTAGAGGGTCCTAATCAAAATGCTAGTCAGAGAGTTAGCTTAGAGAGTACTAATCTGGGTAATAGAGGGGCTTCCCTAGCAAGCATGAGGTCCTGAGTTCAAACCTCAGTACCACCAAAAAAATAAAAGAAAGAGTCTACTAATCAGATGATTAGTGCAGGTGAAGACAGCCATTCACTTCAATAAGTACTTAGTGAATTTTATTTTCTTTTTTGGTAGTACTGGAGGTAGAACTCAGGACCCAGCATCTGCTAGGCAAGTGCTCTACCACTTGAGACCATTTGCCCAATACTTAATAAAATTTCTGACAAAATATACAGCTTCTCAGTTAAAGAACTCTACCTGATGCTGCCCTGCAGGCTGTCAGCTACTTCCAGAGGATACAGGGATGAGTACCCTAAGTTCTCAGGCAGAGCACGTCTTGAGATGTAGATTTGTTTCCTGGTCACATTTTCAGTACTCTGCATCAACATCCATGTTCTTCACTCCTCCTCAGGATGTCTCCCTAGAGATTATCAGACCGTATATTGATTTGCCTTTGGTTTGCTTTATGAAGTACTGAAACCATCTTGTACAACTGTGCAAGGAAACTGGAGATCAAAGTGTGGAATAGCCATGAGTCATAACTGGCATTATGGGGATGACTGCAAAACCAACAACGCTTTTACAGAAAACTGTATGATTTGCAAAGACATATTTGCTGTAATATTTTAAAGACTAAGTATTTCTATACCTTAACATTGTAAATTATAAGTAATGATGACATTAACACTTTCTACATTTAGAATCAAATTACTGTAGGTGTGATTACTCAAACTATGTACGTATGCTTTGTAATGCAAATAGAATGAATTGTTTGAGACCTTTATCACTATACTGTGTGCTCTTTTCCAAAAAGTAACTATTTGATATACATTTAAACATTAAGAAAAGAAAGGGGAGAGAGAGAGAAAGAATTAGAGAGGTGAATTCCTTATATTTATCCCATTTCAGATATATTTGAGAGGACAAAGGTGTAATAGACAATAATGACCTTAAGTAAAAAAGTTAAAGGCACTTTCTCCAACACTAATTGTGTTTGAGACATTGTTTCCTGGTGCTGGTTCCTTCCATCATTAAAAAAGCCACTCAAGAAAATGTGTGTGTTTACCAGACATGAAATTCACATAATCCACATACCTTTAGCACATAATATAATTAATATCCATTTCAAATAAAACAGTAAGAGAATAAGTATCAAATTCTTAAGCTCTTCCTGTTGGCATAAAAATCCCAAAGTATTCCCAGGGTGCCCTTCCTAGTCATTTGATTGTAATGTTTAACCATCTTTCCTTGACGCAGGAGTTCTAAAGGGAAAAGGCAGAAACAAATCCCTGTGACAGACCCAACAAGGTGACTGAGAAACAGCAAGGTCTGGAATGGCAAGAGTGACTATGGATCCAGGGGTACTCTGACATACATCTTAGTTTTTTATTTTCAGTGCCAACACTCAATGAGATGATGTCCACAGAACAATAGTCAATGCAATAAGACAGGAACCCTCACATTCGGACAGAGGTTCTCGCCTTCCTGAAGTCTACATTAGGTGAGTCTATCACATCACTCCTCACTGTCATCTGCATCATGAAAACATTGATCAATAGTTCTGGCCCTGACCAGGTGCTGCTAACCCACTGTGTGTGTGATGACAGATCTCTATAGTTATACTTTCAGAAAATGTTCAAACATGTTTCACAAAGTGGACTACATAGAGTCAAAAAGTCACATAACTGTGTGGAAATAACTCACAAACCCAAATAAAGAGTGAATTAGGAATGATCTCCATTAAAATAAAACACTGTTTACATTGACCTGTATTTGCCCTGAAGAGTGAACTAGTTATTCCTGAGTGGTTTCTTAGGAATACCGGAAAACCTTTTTCCTTCATAGTAATGATTATAAAAGCATAAATAGAAGGAATTGTACTTTAGTGCACTAATATTTCCTTTGATACCTCCGCTTCCACCAGATGGAATTCCCTACCAAGGAAACAGACTCAGACACATGGCAGACAATTTTATTTACTCACTTTATGGGCTCAGGTTCTCACAGAGAGAGATGCATCCCATGTGGACCACAGAGAACTGTTCAGGTGAGTTGGAGATCCCTCAAGCAAGTCAACATGGAGGATATCATGGAAGAGGCTTAGAGGCTGGATGGTTATACATTCAGAATGGAGTCCAAATTTGAAGACCACTTGACTTCAAATGGTGTACAGTCCTGGCTCCTTAATCAGAGTCCAGCATCAGCAGGTCTAAAAGGAGTGAGCTGAGCTCGGGGATGTGAACTCAGCCTTGGAGAAATGGAACCGTGGGTAGAGCCGCCACCTCCTCTGTATGAGTCCCAGGGTGGTTTCTATTCTGGTGCCTATGGGAAGGTTATCTTCCAAATGCTGAATGGATTGGACTTCAAACATAACTATTAAATACTCTTGGAAGTTTGAGAAACTGGTATCTATGAAAACCAGATGTGCACTGTGTTTGCAAAATGACCCTTGAGAAATGTCTGCAGTATGAACAGCTGGGATCCAGACTTGACAAATTCCAGCCTACATGAGCAGTAGAATCTAAAGGAAATAAAAAACAGATAACAACTCATGTTTTTCATATTAAAATGGCTAAGAGTATGAATGAAGCTACTGAAATCTGATAATGCTCATGTGAGAGAACACGTCTTTATTAAGTGTTTATATTAAAAAACAATTTCTATTGGCTACAAAATGAAATCCAAGCAACTCCAAAACAGTATCCATTTTACCGTCCTCATTATGTGTGACTGCATAACATAATTAGAAAACGAAAACAAAAACTTATAAAAATCTCGGTTTTTTCAAATAAAAATATTTTCAGGTAGTTTATCTAAATACATTAGAAATTAATAACTTTGGCAAGTCATGGGATGCTGCCACGCTTGTCCCAAAGGTCATTTATAAGTCATCTGGAGAAGTGTGGAATGAAAGTGAGGTTGCAGGATGATGGGTTTCTACATGCATGTGCATATATAAATACACATTCATAAGCTCAGCCCAGGTGGCCCCAGTAACTGCCTGGAACTGAGCCCAGGACTGCGTCTGTGGAGCAGAAATGGAAATCATCTTCCACGGGAGTCAGCGCAGCTGCGGTTTTCACTGAGGCAGTGTCCATCAGCAATGACCAGGATACGCGCGTGGGCGTGGCGAGAGACAGGACCCGGCTCGCACCTGCGCTTTTCCCAGGGTAGACGGTTCCTCCCAGCCGAGGTCCACCTGTGAGTGCGTGGTCTCCGCCTCGCGGCCCCCTCCTCGCTGTCCCTCCTGGAGACTCGGTCCGGGTGAGGTCACGACCTCCCGCCCACCCGCCTGTCACTTGCCACCGCTTGCCTGTCGCTCGCGCGGTCTGCGTGGGTTTCCATTTAGGTTGCACCTCTGGACAGCGTCCCCACGTGCCTTCTCCCCTCGGTCCTCACCGCCTCCACCGAGCATGGTTCCTGGGTCCAGAAACGAAGAAACGAGTTCGACCCAGAGAAATGCGGACAGCCTTCCGTGGCCCCGTGGGACCCCTCTTCAGCACCGTGCTCCTCGATAGGGGTCCCCGAAGTCTGGATTCTCACCTTCACCCCAGCATCACTGCTCCCTGCTCAGGGAACCCCTGGACTCTGCAGACTGCAGTCTTCCCCTGGAGCCTTCCATGTGTTTGTTACTTTGTTATTCCCACCTGGGAGACCCCTGACCCCTGGGAGAGGGACTGGCTGTGTCCTGGGCTTGTGTTTGTCACATTGTCATCTCTACCTCAGGGAGGACCCTGAGCCCCTGGGGGAGGGACTGGCTCCGTCTTGAGAGACACTGTATCCTTGGGTCCCAAATCACATCCTGATTTCCAGACGCCGCTCTCCTTCCTCCAAGAAGTGAGCTCTTCTGGGTAGGGGCAGCTTCATTCCATCCCTGTGAATGCCGGGTGGGGGACAGTTACAAAATCATATTCAGCAGGTTCTTCTGTTCTGTGATTTTATACTTTGATATTATGCTGTGTACTAAACTTCCTACCTACCTCTGTGCTCTTCAAGTTTTCTTGTCTTTTTTTTTAAACTTTGAAAAATGAGTTGGATTCTCCTAAAAACTTTTTGCAACAGATCCCATCTATTCATAATGAATAAATTGTCCCAAAGCAAATATAATTTTATGTTTTCTACGGCTAATACTTAGGTTTTCCTAACTTTTATATTTTTGCTTGTTTGATGTGATAGATGGAAAAGAGAAATGCTTTTTTATTTTTTCCTCTGTACTGGGGTTTGAAGTCAGGGCTTTGTGCTTGTGAGGCAGGTGCTGTACCCCTAGGAAAGAGGTGGAGGAGAAAGTCAATGCAGTTTTTAAGTGGAAAAGTCCAGGGGAGCTCAGAAACAGAAGAAAGGAAAAGCTCTGCCCCTTCTCACCTGGTGACACTGTGCTCTGCAGGTACTAGTGGAAACTCAGGGCTCTCGGTATACTTGCACTGGGATGTAAAATTAGGACTTCAATATTCCTCATATGGACTCCTGCAGAACTCGTTAGTTGGTTGGTTAAACATGATTCCAAACTATCAACTTTTTCTTGGAGTACAGTGACCTTAGCATGTGCATTCAGAGTATTCAGTTCCTAAACATTGTTCTTTTCTGTTCTCCACAGGGCCAGATTTCTCTTTGAAAAACACTGTTTTGGAGGGAAGCAGAAATACCTGGATTGGTTTATACTAGTTATGCTCTTACTGAATCTCAACTAATGTCTCAACTAATCTCAACTGAATCTCAACTAATGTCCCTCGTGTGCCTGTTTCTCTTTTTCACTTTTTAAAGCAGGTACTAATTTTGTGATGGGGAATGTCCAGATAGTAAACTATTCTGTCATGTAGAGCCATGATGGATTTTGCAAGCCGTCTCACTCTCACAAGTGATGCAAAAAAGCAGTACCGGCAGGTATTTAGGTTGGGGGTTGTTCCGTGAGTAATCTAACGTGGTATCTCTTGGAAAAAGCCATGCCTTTCTCAGTTTAGGAACTGCCTTTGTCTCATTCAGTGTTGCTCAGCTGTGTCTTCTCTAGTTCATGTGTGTGCTGAGAAAACTACAGAAGGTGTAAAACATAGGCCTTACAACTGACAGACTTGCATTCAGTAAGAGGGGAAACCCAGAAAACTCAGCGAAACCATTTTATCTGTAAAATGTGAACTCAGGAGTTTATGAAGCTTTAGATTTTGTTAAATATGAAAGTTAGAGAATAAAATAAAATTAAATGAAGATAAAATGAAACCCTAGGTGATTAAAGAAATTTATGAACATTTTAGGGAAGAGTAACTGTAGTGTTGGAGACAAGGACCAGTTCATAGGGCTTTCCCTCAGCTCCGGTTGTTTCAGAAAAAGAGAAGAGAACCAGTATTTTTTGCCATGCAATTTGTATTGTTAAACCTCTCTCCTTGATATCAACAAATTGTGCCAAGACCACAGGTTATGTACTTGGTGTGTTACGACCATGTACCTTGCAGTACAGGCATTAGAAGAGCTCTTTCAAGACATCTTCAAGGAGTGGAGCACTGTGTCATCATTCTTCAGTATATTAGGGGAAGAAAGAAAGAAAGGAGATTTTTTATAAAAGCATTTAATTATTTTCATACCTTTTAAAATTAACCCTTTCATATATGGTTGTTAGAAAAAAAGCAGCTGGGAAAATCTGATATAATTGGAATCTTTAATGTTTTCACATGTCAAATGTCAGTCACCAAATGGAGAACTCCATGGCTGTATTCATCTCACTTACGTTCAGACTTCTTAGATTTGACTGAGTTCTAGGATGTCAACATTTGTTACAGCAGGTTTTCCCACATCTCTACTTGTGTCACTCACTGATTGAATTAAGTCTGTGGCTGGTTAATTCATATGGAACGTGGCTTTAGTGAGGCCAGAGTCTTACTAAATTTTTATAGGGGCCACTTATCAGATTGTATTCTTTTCATATAAATGCACTGTGGGGATAATTTTGAGAGCTAGGAGAGGAGATGGCAGGATTTCTGGAACAATTGTACCCTTGAAGAGGTCCAGCTCCTGGGGATGTACAGAAGATGACATGCTGTTCCCAGAGGAGCTCAGCTTCTGCAGATTACTGAGATATAGCAGAGAGATGAAATGGAGTCCAGGAGACAGTCAACCTGGATTATAGAAAGTTTGATTGCTTAACAGACATTATAGGAGGGAAAACAAAAAACATTGTATGGATGCTTGGGTCCTGTGTCCTCTGAGGTCTTAGGGTATTTCAAATCCTAGCACATTTAGACTTTGGATTTTGGTTGGTATTGGGGTTTGAACTTGACCTTGTGCTTGCTAGGCAGGTGCTGTACCACTGCAGCCAGGTTCCCCAGCCCTTTTTTGCTTTCATTATTTTTCAAATTGGGTCTTGCTTTTTGTTCTGGCTGGCCTGGACTGGGATCCTCCCATTTATGCTTCCCTTGTAGCTGGGATGACAGATGTTTAAACCCCCCACCCCAGCTTTTTTATTATTTGACATGGGTTCTTGTGAACTTTTTGCCCAGACTGTTTCTGAATCATGATCCTCCTGATCTCAGCCTCCAGGTACCTAGGATTACAGGTGTGAGCCACCACACCTGGCTCATTTGGATGTATTTATGGAGTTGGGAGCATGGTACCCTGTGTGCCAGTGTAGCCTGTGTTTTCAACTGTCTGATAGCACAGTAAATAAATTTCAGCCCTCCTTTTAGTTCTGAGATGATAGCAGATGCAAAGTCCCTGAACAGATGTCTCAGTGTCCTGATATCTCCCTGTCACAAAGATGGATTTTGTCTAATTTCTCATGTGGAGATTCCTCATAATCATTTACTTATTAGTGTCACCATGGTAGTACACAAAAGGGCTGTGTGCTTCATCCACCTAATAAACTCACAAACAGTATTTTAAAGGCAGCCTGATATCTGGACACATTTTCACACTCATGCCTTTTCTCTCTCTCTTACTCACATTTATCCTACTCCCTCTTAGCCAAGATGTTCTTTTTGTCAGCTATTAATTCTTTTTGTCAATTAAATAAAATGAGTAACATGTGACTTCATCTGAAGAAAATGTGGAGCCCACACTCACACCGTAGCTCTTACTGTAGGAGTCTTGTCCTCCGGCACAACATGACTGTGAGTTCTGTGCGTGTCAAATACCATGGCAGCTTTGTCAAGACCCTCACACTTGCCATGACACTCTGCCACTGGCTCACTTGATTTTGTGGTCTGCTTAGGACAAAGTTAGATTTTTATTAGTCTGTTTATGATGGCTGAACATGATAATTCATCAGGTTTTGCTCTTTGTAACTGTATAAACTGCCTGCACAAGTTAAATGTAGATGGAAAACATGCAATGTGTTCAACTTGATATTTCTTCTTAGGTGCCATGTTTAAAAAAATTATCTTTTTGGCAGTACTCAGGTGTTTGTGCTTGATAGTGGCACTCTACTACTTGAGCCCAGCTGACCCATCTGGGCTCAAAATACAGCACCTCAGTCAGAATTAAGAATCTTATTCTGATCCAGGCTTGGTTGAAATTCACTTTTGAGATGGAGTGGAAGGGAGGATAAACTAAAACCCCAGAAAATTCCCAAGTAATTGCTCTTTGGCAGAACCTCAGAGGATGTTTTCTTACTATCAGATTAGTCTGTGAAGCAAATTGTGTTCAAATTGCCTTCAAAATTATTTACCTTTCTTTGATCAGGTAGTGCTGAACTTTGGGAGTTGGGGTGGCTTGGACATATCCTGACAGTGCTATAAGAAGCCAGGTTGTTGCTAACATTTTCCATAAACAACCCTCAAAAGGGCAAACACATCTGTGATAGTTAAGAATTGGCCATTTAGCACATGACAGAGTCACCCCACTTCCAGCCAGAGGCTCAGAGTCTCACCATGGGTCCTGGGAAGGCTTCCTGAGCCCCATCTTCACTTTGCTGTCTGCCAGCCTTTTGACTGATTCCCTTCTCTCTGACTAGTACTGCCCACACATGGCTTGGAGCAGGGAATGAAGTCAAGACAGCACTGCTGTTGGTAACAAGTGGGAACTCTTGGCTGAGAGGAGAACCTGATCTGTTCCTTAGCTCTTGCTTTTTCTTTATTGGGAGTAGGCTGCAGGAGAATATATTTCTAGAAGGTCATGAACTCCATGAAGTATTGCAGAAACCAAAACTGGAGTTTTTAACCACAGGCCCACAGGTCAGGTCTTGCCACTCACCCCTTTGTGCCCAAAAAGGAGACAGTACTGTGAAGGGCAGCAAAAGGACAGTACGTGGGTGGGGACATACTGTGGGAAGAGGCAAGTAAGCGCTTCAGCCCATCTGCAGCTGTTTTCAGGTTGCAGTCATGTGTGTTAGCTTTAAACAATTTACACAGGGGCAGTCCTAGTTATAGCTGTGGCCTTCTTGGCCATTAGCTTAGTTCTGGTTCTGTGGGGTTAGTCATCAATTGAGGGGAGCAGTTTGGTTCCCATGAGATGATTGCTCCTGCCCCAGGGGACAGTCCCATAATTATAGGTAATTGTCTTCATTTGGGGGTGGTCTGTGATGGCTCACTGTTGCTTGGAGGTAGTTTCATTCCTTGACATAAAGATGTTATCGATCATTCTTGTCCTTCCTTGACTCCATGGTGACTGCAGGAGAGAATGGCTCCGTGGCACAGCACCTGTCCAACATGAGTGAATACCTGTGTTTCATCCCCAGCACCATAAAAAATACATAAAAAGAATGTATGGGTGACTTTACATAATAAAGAAGTAACTTGACTTCCACTTGGGGTGTACTATTCCTTTCAAAAGTAAACATTCCTCTCTGTCACTAAGTCACAGACACTTTTGTGAGGGTCTTATTTACAAATATGATGCCAGCCAGGCATAGTGGTGCATGCCTGTAGTGCAGCTGCTTGAGGACCACTTGAGCCCAGGAGTTGAAAATCAGTGTGGGCAACACAGTGATGAAACATTATTCCTTTTCTGTGAGGAAGAAAAATGTCACTTTTCTTACTGAGCAGATAAGAGCCAGAGACATGAAAGGGCAGAAGTAAAGGCTTGCAATCAAACACTGTGGTCTTGGGAGGTGATCACTTGTGAGGCTCTGCCCTCCTAAATGGATCAATGCTGTTATTTCAGGAGTGGGTACCTGGTCAATGATAGGTCTTGTCTGATTTCTCTGTCTTCTATATGCTCTGTGGTTCTCTACCTGATTAGGGCACAGATGCAGGCATTTCCAGATCATGAAGCAAATAAATATCTTCATTATAAATTGCTCAGTCTGTGGTACTATAATGGCAGCTGAAAACAGACTGAGCCACACTCAGTCTGTCCTTTGAACTGACTGCCTCAGGATCCCACTGTATTTGCTTCTCTTGTGGGGTCCACCAGGACAGTCAGTCCAAGGCAGTCTCAGTGGGTGGAGCAGATGATGGAGTGTCAGCACCCTTCTTGATATCCAGGACACACTGCACTCTGTCAGGTTCCTGCCCTGTGGGCTTCTTGTCTTTCCTCCTTAGATTCCCCTTCTTTCTACCTCCCCCATTTATTTTATGCTCACTCCTGGGCAAGCTCTTCCAGGCCTGTGACCTTGAACTCCACACACACAACAAATGACTCCATCACCAATCCCCCCTCTCAAAGCCTCCATCTGTACCAAAAGTGGGTGTCAAACATGACCTCCAGGAAAATTTCTCCCAGGGTCTTCACAGCAGTGAACAGCATCACTCAGCTGCTCAGGCCACAAACTCAGGAGCCACCCATCCACCTGCCAGTGGAAGGGCTCTTACCTTTAACGCATACCCATAATCACAAGTGAAAATTACTGCTCTGCCAGTGCTCCTGTTAACACAAAAGACACAAACCACCTTCTTGTTTCAGTCACTTTCTAGGAGAAAACATTAATAAATCACACATCAATCAAGGACTGCCTTTCCAGAAGATTTAAACAGCTATCTGAAATCAAGAAGAAAACAACCCAGCTGAGTGTGTTGGAACACGGCTGTAAGCCCAGTACTTGAAGGTTGAGGCAGGGGGATTTTGAATTTACAGCCAGCCTGAGCTACATAGTGAGATCCTGTCTTAAAAACAACCAGCTGGGTACTCATGGCTCATACCTGTTATCCTAGCTCCTTGGGAGGCTGAGACCATATGAATCATGGTATGAAGCCAGGTCAGGCAAAAAAAAAAAAAAAGAAAAAGAAAAAGCTGGGTGTTGCATCACCTGCCTGCCTTCCCATGATGGTGGGAAGAGTGTAAAATAGGAGGGTTATGATCCAGGCCAGCTTGGGCAGAAAATGAGAACCAATCTTCAAAATAACCAGAGCAAAAATGGCTGGAGGCATGGCTGAAGTGGTACAGCACTTACCTGCCTAGCAAGTGCAAAGCCCTGAGTTCAAACCTAGAACTGCCAAAACCACAAAAACTCTGATGCCTACACCTCAAACTCAGACAAACATACTTCCACCTCAATCTCTGCCTGCATGGAAGTTTTCAGTGATGGTTCTGCTGAACATGGTCTGAAGACAGACAGGCTTTGTGACCTGAGTGAAGCTAAGAAGGGATGCTCTCTACACCTCACTGCACAAAGCATGGGTTAGTGTCCATCACAGAGAATGATCTGTCCAATACTCCCAGGGCTGGCCATATCTGTCTGCTGCCACCCTCATGACATCTCCAGGCCATACCAGAGTGAGTCTTGAAGACAGTGACATCTGCACTTGGTATAGACCCAGAGACAAAGAAGTGAAACCAGCACAGAACTACAAGCCTTGGCATTGCTCCCAATGCCCCAGTGGCTTATGGGTCAGTCCTCACCAACCATCCCTCATCCCCATGTTGCCTTGCTTCTCACTTCCTGACTTCTCCTTATGGGTCATCCTTGTCTTTTGGGTGAGTGGGCTGTCTCCCCAACAGGATATAAGCTTCATTAGAGCAAAATGATGGCCTACCAGTTCCACAGCTGGAACCCACAGCCTAGAGGATTCCTGGCTATTATATACAGACCAGATCTGTATTATATACAGACCCTTACTAGATATTCATTGAATTAATGCAAAAGTGCCCGATTTCATTTACTCACAATGTAATTAGAATAAGCAATCATGTGACAAAGACAAGGGGAAGGCCACAACTGAACACCTTTCCACTACTGCTCAACCCCCAGTGTAAGACTTGAATAATCACCTACAGGACTATGAAAGATCTCACTATAAGTGAGATCTGGAGACATCAAGATCTCACCGTTGGATTGGCCATAGTGGTGTAGTTCTGTAATCCCAGCTACTCAAGGGCAGAGATAGGAGGATCTTGGTGTGAGGGCAACCCCTGGCAAAGTTACCTTGAGTCCTATCTGAAAAACAAATGCAAAGCAAAAGGACTGGCAATGTGTTTCAAGTGGTAGAGGCCCCAAGTTCAATCCCTAGTAATGTGCAAAACCAAAAAAAATCCCTCATTGGTGGTGCTGGCGGTGAGTGGTAGGACACTCCTACAACCCAAGCTACTCAGGAGCCTGAGGCTGAAGGATCTCAAGGTGGAGGCCAGCTTGGGCTACACTGTGGGACCATACCCCCCAACAATCCCCAAGTTAAAACTCCTGAGCAAATCAAGAGAGGCCTACATGCTTCAAACTGCACTCCAAACACTGCTGCTGAGAAGTCTTAATTATTAAAGGTGGAACCATGTTAGACCCACAGCGTGAGGGAATAATTCCGTACCACAGTGTATCTGCACTGGAAGCACAACCCCAAGTTCAAAAACACCATGTAAGGTCCCAGAGCAGAGGATCAGAAACCCTTCAGATTAAGTGTCCACTGTTGGTATAGCATGTCCAAATTCAAATGCCCACTTAATGCTACATTTGTGAAGAAAACTGATAGTCAGCCAGGTGCTTTTGTTTGTACTCAACCCAACTCCACAGACTCACTGGAAAATTTCCCCAGATCCATTCATTGTGTCAAGGGCCAGCTGCTAATGTGTCTCTGAGGTTGTAGGAAGATGGCTAAGGTCCTGCTCAACCAGGACCTGTGAGCAGCCCTAGGACTCCTGCACACCATTTTCTGAGTCTTGCTCACTGCTGGACTGAAGCCATCCCCTGGGACTTTTTGGGAACCATCCAAATTCTGAGGACAGCAGAGCAGCCAGCTAGCCAGGGTCTCACTTGCAGTAAGTGTGCAGGATCCACATGGCTTCAGGCCAGCCCTCCTCCTCCCTCAATGACCAGGGAGATGGCTTTCCTTGAGCTGTGGAGCCCTGATGTTGGTGACCAGTGACTGAAACAAAGACTCTGGTGAGTACTGGTGGCACAATATTGCTCCAAGACATGGTTCTAACCAAAAAGCCCAGTGACTGAAGTCTGAGATGGGACCTTGTGGAAATCTTGTGACTTCTTACTGTACTGCTATGTGGTATTTAACTCTGGAGTTCATGCATGCTAACTTGTAAGAAAGAATGCCTCAGACTATGGGGAAAATACTCTGCCTCAAGGATATGCATGAGTAAAGCCAGACTGGACAGTCTATAGAAAAAATTCTTTCATGTTAGTTTTTCAAGTCACCTAGAAAAATTTTAGAACCTATACCTGAAGAAATAAAGGAATATTGCCTATCATTTTATCTTATTGACATTTTGACCTGTATTGCACCAGCATTGTTTTCCTTCGGATATGGGCATGTATGTTTCCATGTATTTTGTTAAAATTGGGTTATATCATGTGTAGTGAGTTGTAGTACACTTTATCAACTAAATGAGTTCTATGAAAATAAAAATTCTTTTGTAACACTAATGTAGATGATTTCATGATAGTCCATTGTATGGCCGTATAATTTTTTAATGCTTCCCATGCTGAGGATGAGGAGATTGGAGACAGGGAGGTTAAGAGAGTGGCCCAAGATCAAAAAAGAAGGGCAGGACCCAAACCTGACTCACCCTGAAGCCTACACTTGTGGCTTGCTGCACCACTATCCAGCTCTTTCTGTGATTTGAGAGAATCAAAGACCATTTTCAATTTTGTGGCTAAGGTCAGTGGCCTTGACTGGCTCATCCTCTCTGCTAGGAGTCAACTTCATGTGTGAGTAGTTGGACCATGAACCTTCACAGAGGAAGGTATCAGGCTTCTTCAGGAAATGGGTCCTGAGGCAGCCTCAAGGTCTGAATGAGGCATGTGCTTGCAATTCCAGTTACTTAGGAGGCCACAGCGAGAGTATCCAGGTTTGAAACCTGCCTAGGAAATATAGCAAGTCCTCATCACAAAAAATGAAAAAAAAAATGAACCAAAAAACCATGGGGCCAAAGTCTCTGCTGTGACTCCTGGTCTGCCCTGTCCTGGCCAGTGTTAGCTGTGAGCATAGTTCTTGCAGCTGTGAAATGAGGTACATGCCCACACGTCTACATCTCAGTGTTTGACTGGCTCAAGTGAATTTGTGTATAAAAATGTCCTTATGAATATCATCAGATGATACATTAATATGGCTACTTCTCTAATTGCCTTAATTTTCATAACACAGATTAGATATTTCTAAATTAATTAAGGTGCACAACTCTTGGTATTCTGACTGTGGAGTAAATGGGAACCAGCTCTGGCAAAGCCAACTGATTGCACAGATGATGGGAGTAACAAGTGATGTGGATACACACAGGTTCTCACCTGTGAGAGAACTGGTGGAGTTAGGAAAATCAAAACCATGTCATAGAGCTGAGTCCTTGCTCCAGAACCTTCTGGGATGATGGAAGGATTTCTCTCTGCTGGGCCCCTGAACATATGGGATGTGACTGGCACAACCGAGGAGTGGGACTTTAAATTTCACTTAGTTCTAACTAATTTAAAGTTGAATAGCTCATGTGGATAGTAGTTTCCAGAAGGAATGGCACAACTCCAGAGCAAAAGTGGATTTGTTCAGTGATATTAAGGTTTTTAGCTAAACTCACAAGACCAGCAAATCAGTTGAGTTTGCCTTTACAATTCTGAAATTCCAGCCACTGAAGCCTTCCCATGATTTCTGTCTTTTTGCTTTTTTGTGGTGCTGGGGATAGATCCCAGAGCCTTTTGTATTCTAGGCAACTAAGCCACATCCCCAGCCCTTGGTTTATTTGAGACAGAATCTTGCTATATATCAATATTCTGAGTGAGTGGTAGGATTACAGATGTGTCCCTCCATGCTTGGCTTCCCTTTCCATGATTTTGGATGGTAGGAATTTTCTCTGGGACCTAACTGTCACTGTCAGTGGGACAGACACCGTCATTAGCTGTGGTTACATAAGCAAAAAAAAGATGTGTTTTATTATGTATTTAATAAAAGACTTTTTGTTGTCATTTAAATTGTAAAGCAGAGGCTAAGTAGCCACAGGCCATAAGCATGGTCACCAGGCAGAGACCACCACAGGCCCCACTCTCCCAATTCATCATTGATGTAATTGGAGGTACACCCTAAATGATGTGGAGGACAAGGTGCAGTGCATGCTGGACACAGGTTGATCAGTTGTGGACAGGGAGAGCTGAGCACAACATGACAGAGTTGAGGGCTCCTGTTCTTGGGGAAGATGTTCAGTGGAGCTGCTGAGCTCAGCTGGAGAAGAGCTGGGCCCTGGACCAGCTGAGGACATGTTTCTCAGGGAGTCTGTAAACAAAAAGGAGAGATGTGTCCTTATTCCACAGTGCGTTTTCAGCCAAGAGCAAATGCTAAGTACAGAGGAAGCAACCACAGCAGCTTTCTCTCTTCCCAGATCCATGCTGCTGCTCTGCACTTCCAGAGATGAGGTGAGACCCTGGCCATCTCGACAGGAGAGGGGCTGCCTCTCCCCCTGCTGTCTCTGGAGCAGGTTGCAAGGGTATTACTCCCAGTCCAACTCTGGCCCTGGCAAAGCTCAGCCCCTAGAGCTGTGAGTACCACCTCCCTTCTGTTAAAGCCTAATCAGCAAAGTCTTGGGCTGGGTTTTACTCCATGTGCAACTAGTTCCTCCTGCCTCATCTTCCAAGTCCCCAGATGTAGAGAAGTCCAGGACTAGACTCCACTGCATGTGTGACTGTCTCTTCCTGCCTGATATTCCAAGTCCTCCAAGGACAGCTGTGCTTGCTCATGCCCCCTACCAAAGGTCCACAATAACAAACCCCACACTTCTGATACAAAATCTTCATATTTTACTCAGAATTGCTTCTCCTTCCTGAGCCTATCCCTGGATCCCTTTGGGAACAGATGTCTATCAGGAAGTAGATGTTTCCTCCAGGCTGAGGTCAATATTCAGACTTAGTTCCCCTCCTAGTGTGGTCTTAGTCCTTCACACTTTCTCCTATACCCTTTTGTGTGGAACCTGGAAGGACTTGGAGGATGGTAAAATAAGTAAGAATCCAGGAATGGCAAGAAGGATAAACAAAATAATAACAGCTGAGTGTGGAACCATATGCCTGTCCCACCACTCAGAAAACTGAGGCAGGAGGCTCAGCTGAGTCCAGGAGTTCAGGTCCAGCCCAGGAGTTCATGTCCTCACACAGTGAGACCCAATCTCTTAAAAAAATTCCCTAAAGAAAAGACAGAAAGATAGAATCCATTTGCTACAAAACTACCTGAAGACAAACTTTTAAAAAGGTTTTTTGATGGATCCCCATGAAACCCTCAAAAAAGGAATAAAAAGACAAAAAAAAGGAAGTGTCTTCTGAGGAATGCCTCACATGAAGGAATCTCACAGCCTGAGGAGTGCAGGGGACTCCCCTCCAGACTCCCAGTGAACAGTCCTTTGGAGAATATCACCTTGGGAGGCCTGTGCACCTGAGGTCTCCATGGTGCACCCAAAGAGATGCTGGAACAGTGGGGGAGAACAGAAAGTATTGTTCCCATTTCACAATAGAAATGGAGTCTCTCGCTGACCATGGTGGCTCACACCTGTAATTCTTGCTACTCAGGAAGACAAACAGGAGAATCATGGTCAGAGGTCAAACAGGAAAGCACGAGACCCTATTCGAAAACAAACTAACAGCAAAAGGACTGGCATGGAGCCATGGCTCAAGTAGTACAGTGCTTGCCTAGCAAGTTCAGGGCCCTGAGTTCAGATGCCAGTGCTGTCAAAGAGAAGAAACCAAGTCTCTGATCAATGACTTGCACATGTAACCAGAGCAGTGATTTGGTCTTGGGCAGCCTCCCACCCCCCCAGCACATGAGCAGCATGGGCTGACAGGAGGGAACCATGCCTGTGCAGAAAAAGTAGAGACGCAGGGGTATTGGACACTGAGTGTCTGAACCTCGCCCAAGATCTTCAGTCAAATGTTGGTCAGGAAAGAAAAAAGTTTCCAGTTTCCTTAGTAGAAGCTGTAAACAAAGTGGACAGAGAAATTACAAGCATTTTGCCTATTCAGGAAAGCAGGCAGTCAGAGGTTAACTTGCTGCTTCTCCTCAGCCCCCAACTCCCAGGAATAACAGAGATACTAAGCTCTAAGCCATTCCAAGGGTTTTGTAGCCATCATCCACATTTTCAGAAAGCTTCTAAACTAAAACATAACTTATTAAGTGACCAAATTCTCCTTTTAGTAGGAAGAAAACCAGCTTATCTCATTAGAATGACCTCCAAAAGAAGTAAACCTCTCTCACAGACAACTCATATTCTTGCTTAGCAATTAGACCGGTAGACAGCTAATAAAACAACTCCTTAGGAAAGGAAGCCAAGGTCTTAAGGAAATGTATCCTTTAATAGGCCAATAACTTGACAAAATATTCAATTGATTATTTCCAACTAAGGATCTTCCTGACTATGTAACACTCCCCAACCCTCCTTCCATCACTAAGTTTGAGGAGCCCAAGCCAGCGTCTCTGACCCTGGTGATGCCTGCCACAGACAACCCATGAGTGTGGCTGCATATCAGCCCCTCCACCAGGTGGGGATGTCTGCACCCCAGAGGCTTGCTGTTCACCTTTACATCCTCATCGGTTATGACAGGGATGACACAAAGAGCTCAATAAAGATCCTCTGACAGAATGAGTGAATGAATAACCTGAGAAGGAGCAAATGAATCTTCCTACCAATGAAAGCAAGCCCAGAAAATGTGGATTCCACATTTAACTTGTGCTTAACCCCTACACAGTAAGAGTAAGGACTCAGACAACATGTTCACATATGTGACTGCTTGAAAAGGCATTTGCACCAAGAGTAACTTTCCTGCATCTCAGGAATGTGTTTGCATTGCTGTGAATACCTCTGACTCTGGAGGAAACAATGCAAATAAAAGCAACTTGCTTTCTGGCTACTTTCCTCCTGATCAGACCTATTTCCTACAAAGGTGAGGTACTTCTTGGGCACATTTTTAACATTTATAAAGGGTTTGTGACTAGTGGATTGTGGAGTTTTTTTTATTATTATTCTTTTTTTTGAGGTTTTTTGTTGTTGTTATTGTTGTTGCCTTTTAATTCCTTCTTTTCTTTTTTTTCAATGAGCATTAATAATTCTTTATTAGAAATTAAATAAAGAGGAGAAGCAAAATAAAATCCATGAAGCCTATAAATGACAAAGATTTGGGGAAAACAGAAGCAAAGATTGAAGCAACAGCTTCAGAGGAGATGGGGCTCATTATTCTTCTCTGAGAAAAAAAAAAAAACACAGATCTGGGTGGGATGCCAGGCCAGGCAGTCTGGTTACACTTTTTGCAGGGCCTGGCATATAAGGGACATAGACCATAGTTCAACAGTTCACAGGAACTGGCAGAACAGTGGTGAAGCCAGTGTGGCCCTCTACACATGACACCCTTGAGATCGGCTGGCCTCACATCTGTTTGTGAAGCTGCTCATAAGTCCAATGGCTTCCAAACCTGACTGATTCTCAGAATCATCTGAGGAATGTCTTAAAAAAACATAAAATTCACCTCCTGTAAGGATAACCATCTTAAAGTGAAACATTCAGTGGTTTTTGGTCTATTCACACAGGTGTACAATGGCCATGATTATCTAGTTCTAGCACATTTCGTCCATCAGACAGAAATCCTGTCATCATTAGAAACCATCCCATTCCCCATCCCACCACTATTCTATTTGCTTTCTGTATGGATTTGCCTATTCTGAACATGACTCACCAAAACCCAAATATAAGTCACTACTTTGTCCTCTCACCTGCCTTCTCCCATGCAAGTGAATTATAATCCACAGTAGTCACAAAGTACCCCAAACAAACAAGAGGATAAAATTCTCTAATCACTTCAATGTCTTTAATAGCCCACTAAGTTAAGGATTGGAACTGTTGGTTCAGGGTAACTGCAGGATGGGATGGAAAAGGTGGAATAGACAGGCAGAGATTGACCACAAGAGGGTCCAAGAAAGACCTTCCCACAGTGGTCAGCAAGTGGCCTCCATGAAAGTGCTGATGGCAAGGAGAATGGCAGAGGACTGGGAAGGTGATGTTGAGGGCCCTGAAAAAGATGACAGAATCCCTTTTGCCTCACCATAACCTACATTTCTTGATTTTCAATTAGAGCATAATTAGGGCCAGGAGTCCATGTGGTATTTGACCAACCCTTCTTCCTCTTACCCTTATACCTCTGCCAAGGAGCAGTGCTTAGCCAGAGCTGCTCTACCCACCTCAGCCCTCTGGGGTCTACCTACCTGTGCTCTCCAAGTCCTCTCTGAAGTCACAGATCTGGCAGATGCTCTGCACCCACTTATTCATATCCTCTTTTGTCTTGGCCACCAGATAAAAGGTGTGCTCTGCGGTCTGGATGTGAAACACAAAACCATCTGGCAGCTTCTTCTCAGGGAGGGTGGCACCTTATCCACTCGCTCACACAGGCTCAGGCTGATACTCTGCAGGGGCTTCTTGGAGTGATCGTTCTTGTAGTATTCCAGAACATCTGGGTCACTGCACATCTTTCCACTCCACAGGACAAACCAGCATTTCCTCCAGGCCTAGATCCCACCAGGAAGACAAGAAGAGGTAGGGAATTCACTAGTTATTGAAAGCTTTTGAAAGGCTGCTGAGTTAAGGATAGAGGCTGCACACGGTCCTCATCTCCCTTTCAGATTTCCCTAGTGTCAGAAATGAGGATAATTTTAGAATGCACATTAGCACAGCATCTCTGGCAAAAGGTCTTATTACTGGAAAATAAGAGGTGGCACCCCACACTTCAGATCAGGACATTGACTGAAGACCCAGAACACGAGAGCAACCATCCACTCAGGCAGAAGTAAGGATAAAATAAGCAGCAAGGAAAATGAAATACACAGAACAACAACAGGTAAGATATGTGAACTAAACAGCCGGTTCTTTGAAAAGAGCAATGAACCTGAGGAACCTCTTGCAGGACTGATAAAGAGAAGACACAATCTCCTGTTATCAAGCATGAGGTCAGGTGTGGTGGTGCACATCTGTGATCCAGTACTAAGGAGATGAGAGCAGAAGAATCACTGCACTGAGCCCAGTGGGGCACATATAGTGAGTGCTACGCCAACCTGAGATACATAGAAAGACCTGGTCCCAAAAGACCCTTCAGACATTGAGAGGAAATGAAGGAATACAACAACTCACCACACGTATCTTTAATGACTTAGATGAAAAGGGAGTGATCACTAAGAAATATAGCCTAGTATAATCCACCCAATATGAAATCGATGATTTAAATAGCCCAGTAACTCATATATAGAAATTGAATTCATAATTTAAAAAATCCCTAGCAATGACACTTCCAGGCCCAGATGATTTCATTTGGACAGTTCTATCAACTATTCAGTGACTTATACCACTTCTACCCAATCTCTTTAAGAAAATAGGAGAGAAGGAACCATACCTCAGCTCAATATTCTTTGTGAGGCAGTGGGATTTAAACTCAGGGCTTCACATTTACTAAGCAGGCACTGAACTGGCCTGGGCCAACTGCCCTCCTGATCTCAGCCTCCTTAGTCACTAGGATTACATGAGTGAGCTACTAGCACTTAGCTTAGTTCAATTTTTGAAGGTAATATTACCAAATAATGACAGTGCAAACAAAAAAATTCTGTGGGACAATATTCCCAATGAATAAAGGCAGAAAACTTGCAAACAAAGTATTATTAAACAAATTTCAGCAATACAAACAACTATACACTATGACTAACCAGGTTTCATTCCAGAGGCTCAAGTTTGTTTCATTATTTGAAAATCAACCATTATATCAACTGAAACAAAACAGGCACTCCACAAGATTCAACATCAGCTCAAAATAAAACACTCTCAGAAAAAGAGGAACAACTTCCTCAACTGATAAAGAACAGATACAAAAACCCCACAGCTAACCTTATACTGATGGTAGAAGACTGAAAGCTTTCTCCTGAGATTGGGACCAGGTCAAGTGTTTACTTTCAACACTGTTATTCAACAGTGGAGGTTAAGAAGGCATGAAAAGGAAACAAGGCATACAGATTAGACAGGAAAATATAAAACCATATGCAAAACCCTATATGCAAGTGACAGATTCTTTACATAGAAAAATTCCAAAGAATCCTCACCCCAATACAATCCTAGAATGCATGAATTCTTTTACATTGCAAGAAATAAGGTAAACCAAATTTCAGCAGCTAACATTTTACTTCAAGATAAACACACAAAAATAATTGATTTCCACATTTTAGCATGAACCCGAAGACTCTGAAATTAAAAATACAATGTCTTTGCAACTTCTGGAAAGCAAGGAATGAGATCAGTCATTGTGAATGCCTGAATAGCTGTAATTCAGCTACTCAGGAGTCTGGGGCAGGAGATTTACCCCCAAAGGAATGAACTAATGATCAGGTGGAAATACAGCAAAACAAGAAAACATGTTGAACAGGATTTGAATTGTGAAAACTATAGAAGGCTGATGAAAGAAATCAAGAAGACAAACATGAAATAAATGCATGGATTATGAGACTCAGCATAGTAAAGATGCCGCTTTTCTCTAAAGCGATATGCAGGTTTAATGCAGTTCCTACCAAAATCCCATGGAGACACTTTTAGACATAAACTGATTATTGCAGCCCACTGTGGTGGTACATGCCTATAATCCCAGCACTGGGTAGGCCAAGGCAAGAGGACAAAGAATTTGAGGCCAACCTAGGATACACAGCAAGAGTCTGCCTCCAAAAAATCCCCGTTTTGTAAGAGCTGTATTCAAAAATGAAAGAAGTAGAATAGCTGAACATTGTGAAAAACAATAAACCACAGGCCTCAGTCTCCCAGATTTTAACTCATGACATGGAAGTGGTTATCCAGCCTGAGCAGCATTGGCAGAGGGCAGTCACATGGGATGAGGACCAGAATACGGCCCCCAGAAAAGACCCACAGAAATATGTCTAGGTGATTTTCGACAATTTTTGAGAAATTCGATTCAAGGACAGTCTCATCAACAATGGTGCTGGAGCAACTGGGCATCATCCATTGCAGAAAAGCAAAGAGCTTCCCTAAGTGTGACATCTTCTATGAAAATTAACTCAATGTGTGTCAGGCCACAGACTTAAATAAAAAACATAGAAGTCTTTGGAAAAACACACAGGGAGCTCTGACCAATCAAAGCAGCCTCAGGTTTGATTTAAAAAAATGTACAACCAAGAAACAGAAAACCTGAGAAGCTGGAGTTATCCAAATGAAAACCCTCTGCTCTTTGGAACCCTGTTTAGTAGATAAAAAGCAAACTGCAGACTGGGAGGAAATGCTAAGCACACACTCAGCAAAGGAGTAGTATTTACCATGTCAAGATCCCTCAGAACTGAACAGTGACAAACCAAAAAATCCATACAGAAAACAGGCAAAAGATGTGAAGTGGCATTGGACCAATGAGAATCCACTGCTTCCAGGTAATCATATTCAAAGATGCCCAACATCTTAGTCAGGGAAATCTGAATTAAATCTAATGGGTGAATGGTTACATAATCAAACTCTGGCATCCGCATCTTGGAGCACTGCTTAGCAATGACATAAATATCACAACGAAACCCTTTGTACAATTAATATATACCAACAAGTTATAAACATAATTTAAAAATGAACTTTTAATACACACAACAACTTGCATGAGTCTCCAGAGAGCTATGCACAAAATTCAGAGAATGCACACAGGACTTCAGCTTTGAACTCTCTGAATTCATTTCTGCAACATGCATGCAATGACAATTATAGAAATAGAGCAGCTTAGCAGCTGTTGTGGGTTAGGGTACAGGAGGGGTGAATGTGGCTACAGGAGGGTGTCTTGGGCTCTACACTGATGGCAACCTTCTGTGTCTTGACTGCACTACTGTCAGTTAGTTGATAATGATGTTACACTGCAGCTGTCCATGTTGCAATCATTAGAGATTACTGGATACCAAGTACCTAAATCTGCTTTCAGTATGTGTTGCACCTTGTTGTGCATCTACCATCTCCCTAAAATAAAATATTTCTTTATGAAGCTCAGGCCTTGGGCCAATGCTAGACCACATTGGGTACGACACTTCCCTTCTCAAAGTGTGAAGTGGATGAAGTTAGTAAGATAAAAACAGTCTAAGCACAGTGCCTGGCATAGGAGTGCTCTGCAGATGGCTGTTAAAAAATGACAACAAGGGCTGACAGAGTGGCTCAAGTGGTAGAGCTCCTGCTTAGCAAGTGCAAGGCCCTGAGTTCAAACCCCACTACCACCAAAAAAAAGAGAGAGAGAGAGAAAATGACAACAAATGTTAAGAGTCAGGGAATTGAGGATGGAGATGTGTCAGCAACGGAAATTTAGATGGCAACACCTGTGGGGTTCAGAACACAAGCCTCAGGTGGAAATTTAAGGTGTCAATGACAGCATGCAAGCAGTGTAATGTAAGTCAGGAGAATGGACAGGCCAGTGAAAGAAGAAGACATTTGGAACAGGGAAAGGTAGGTTTCACTGTGGACTTTCAGAGAAGTAGCAAAGCAACAGTATGCATATGGCCTTCCTCAATACAACAGGGAAGGGTGGGTGTCAACAGTGACCAAGCAGTGAAGGCATTAATGAAATTGAGAGTGAAAAGCCATCTTGTGGTGATTCCTGACAGGAAGGCTCCATTAGGTCACGGGTTTGTCCACAGGGTAGCAGGTCAGCTCAGATAGAAGCAACTTGTGTTTTACAATCTAAAATCAACTTTTGCCAGGCACTGGTGACTCACACCTGTAATTCTAGCTAGTCAGGAGGCAGAGAACAGGAGTATCTAGTTCAAAGTAGACCCAGATAAAAAGTTCCCAAAACCCTATATCCAAAAAACCTATCACAAAAAAGGGCTGATAGAGTGGCTCAATCCATCAAAAAAAGAAAATGCAACTTTCTTCATAAGAGAACTGGCGAGTAGTGCTGCCACTTTTTTGCCCCTAAACCTTTTAATTCATTGAAATTAATGGGAACTGAGGGTACAGTCCTCACTTAGATCAGCAGTGGCTGTGAACTGTGGGAGGCAGGAGACACCCGAGGGTGGACAGAGGGAGGGCTGGGACTCCACCCTCTCCGGGCATGTCCCCAACCCACACTGCTCAGGGTAAGGTGGCCTGAGCTGTGACAATCCACTGTGTCTGGCTCCTATATGGTACAAACTCCAAATTGCAATCAGTGTTCAAGGAGGGTGTCTGGGGAGGAGCTGGTGATGGTCCCTCATAGAGAAGGACCAGCTGCCCCGATCTCTGCCAGCCACACCTGCTGCTCTGTCTGTGTGCTATCCTGGAGCCCCTGGAGCTGGGGATTGCGCTGCAGCCTGGTGTCCACCTACCACTGGGTCAACCTCCCCTGAAGCCACAGAAGATGCTTCCCTGACCTCTGTCTGCACCCGGGGTCCACCTGCCGCCCTCTCTATGGCCTCACTTGGAGCTACCGGAGCTAGGGACTAGGCGGCCCCACAGAGAAAACGCCACCCTGACCCCTTCCTGCCACCCGGGGTCCACCGGTCCCAGCCTCTGCTGGACCCCAAGCTAAGGACAGGGCCACCACCTGCCCGCACTCACACAATCTCAGCTTCTTCTCAGGGGGTGATTTCCTCAGCCAGCCAGAGCACACCACATAGCTGCAATGCATGGCGAGTGCACAGCAGGACATGGTGCCTGGAGAGCAAGAACCAGAAGTCTGGCGTCCCCAACCTGTGCGCCTGCACTCGCGTTCCCACCCGGGGCAGAATTCCTTCCCACAGCCGGAACCCCAGGCCAAGGTGGGAGGAAACAGAGGCCCCCAACTGCACCACTACAAGATTTTGCACAAAACAAGTGTATTATTTTCAATAAAGAAGTAAAAGTTTAATAATTGGCACACATATAGAAAAGAAGCTTGATAACTTCATCCAAAGCACATAAAAGATAAAACCATAACTGTTTTTTTCTTTTACAAAATTCAAAGGGACAAATAACCTTGAATTACTACTGTGCAGAAAATCAGATTGCCCAGTATTCAGTTTTCAACTCCCTTTGACTGATTTTGGCAAGTTTTGCATCCAAATGCCATTCTTGTGATATTTACAGAGAATGATTTAATTTGGTTTTCTGTGTGTGTGTGTGTGTGTGTGTGTGTGTGTGTGTGTGTGTTAGCAATTGCATCTAGGTCCTTGCACATGGTAGGAACCCATGCTACTACCAAGCTAGTCCCCAAGTCCCTAATTTTAATTTTAAAATTCTATTCATTTCATACAGTATTGGGAGTAGCTAACTTTGTTTAAGATTGGAAGTTACAGTGTTACCAATGTGCTGGCTGGGATCCTTTTGCTCTGGCCTGATTGGAATAATGGGTAGGGGAGGAAAAGCACTTTAGCTCGGCAGTCTGTAGTCTCTGAGTGTCCAAGGCACAGGGCTGGACTGGAAGACCCCCAGACTTTCAGCTCCAAGCCCTGAGAGCTAAGAGCCCATTGCTTCAGGCTGTAGATTGCAGGTCTAGGCACCCAGGTGGGAGGTTTACTGCCTTAAATTAACTACCAGAAGTTCCAGCACTTGGAAGCTATTGGGATCCTTGGGTTCCAAAAGCAGTGGCAGAAGACAGCAGCCAGAAGCAACAAACGGCACCTTATACAGAATAGGTGGAATAGCTACAGGAACCCAGAAAAACTCCACTAGGAAGCAGACCCAGTAACAGTTGATCTTGCAAAAGAGCTGTGTGCTCAAGGTTGCACAAAATGTTTCAAATCACGGAGAAAAACATCCTCTTTTCTTGGAGACTACCCATTAGTTAAAAAGTGGTGTGTGTAAGGATAAGGGACAAAAGGTAAGAGGGACATAAATGGGAGATGTTGGTGCCCTTGATGCTAATAAGGTAAACTTATCTCTCCAGTATGTGCTCACTATGTTGGCAATTAGCCAGTGAGCAAAGCATCCCTTCAAGCACCTAATTAGCATGTATGTTGAGCCACACCCAGAACTAGGTCTATAAAAACCCCTAGACCTGCCCTTCCCATGAGACATTTGCTTTTTTCCTTAATACCCTTTCAATTTTAGCTTGGACTTCAGCTGGCTGTGTGACACAAAGAACACAGAATTCAGCCATTCCCTCTGGCTATATTCCTGTGACATTTAAGGCAGCACATTGGGTGAAGTCTTTTGGTCCTGTACAAATCTCCCTTATCATTAGTGTGACAGCTCTCATACAGACCACAGGTGTGGGGACCATCAGCCCTGTAGTAAGAAGTGTTAGAGTTCTAGAGTGTTTAAGACATTAGTCCTTAGGTTATTGGCAGCTCTCTGAACCTGTTCCACTGGCCAGGGACCACGATTGTCCATCTTCATTTATTCACAGCCCTTTTTGTCTCTGTGGCTTCTGCTTCACTTGCTGTTTATTTCTCCTTGTGATCTCCCCTTTCTGATTTCTTTTTCTTCTGCCATGGTGGAATTAGATCCAGGCCCTGTGCATGGTAGGTGGGTGCTCTACCATCCCCAGGTGAAGGCATCTGCTTGCTAAGGCCTTTTATTTTAGATATCTGTGTCCTTTCCAAATTTTGTTTTCCTACTTTCATTTTAGTTCATTTAAAATACCAGGTTACACAGTGTCTCTCCTGTGTGCAGCAGATATTTTGGAAGTATCTTTACTTCTGTCAGCCTCATTTGTTTTCTCATAATAATGTTGTATGGTTTTTCTTTTTACTTGACTATTAACCCGCTCTGGGGCAGGGAGGTAGCTCAGTGGTAGAGCATTTCCCTAGCATGTGAGAGTTCCTGTGTTCAATTCCAAGCCCCAACATAAGAAGAAACCCTTCTGTTGGGAGGCAAGCTGTTTCCCTGTTTAGGGCTGGGATGGATATCTTTGTCTAGAGTCACTGTTTGACTGTCTTACTTCTGTTGACACCATAAGGGGCTCAGAATACAATTTGACTCTTGGTGCTGAGTCTCCTCAGGATCTTCATTTCTGCCTCTAACACTGTGTTTCTTGGAGTTGAACACACCTGTTTTTCTCATGTGTTTCATATTTACATGGTGTATTTTGTTGTGAAAGTCTTTTCCGCAATATGCCTTCTCTGGATCCTCCCCTCTTTCTAGCTAAACCTTCTCTGTCCCATCCTAATTAATAATTAGTGACACTCTTGCCTTATAACACTACTGGTCACAGTCCACAAAACTCCTAGCCTACCTTCCATGTGAGACTGGGGGAGAAGGAAATACAGTCTTCAAAGTGAGTTTCCTCTTGTCTCCCCAGGTCCCACCTCTCCAGGAAGGAGACGTTCATGTGGTAGGATCAGAATTCTCCATAGTCAGGAAATCATTCTAGCTCAGAGACCCCAGACTAGAGGCCTCTACCTGGAAAGGGCAGGCAGCCCCATGACAGGAAAAATGCCAGTGGCTGATTTTTTTCCACAGGACAGCCAGATATTAAGTCCTGGGTTGGTGGCTGGTTTGTTTTCTTTCTTTATGACTTGTTTGTGGGAAGGATGTGGAGATCCTTACAGAAATCAAAGGGTTAATTAATAACATCTCAGTTCATAGCCTTTCTATATGTAACTGGGTCATGTAAGACACCTTACTACCTTTATATATTTCCTGTTTTCCCATCTCAATTTCCTTTTCTTTCCTTATCCCCCAGTTATGCTGTGCTTTATGAGAATCTTTTATTGGTGTGTGTTTGCAAAATGTGGATTGTTCTGGAAGCTGGTAAAGTGGTAGCGTGTCAGAGTCCACCTCAGTCCATAATTTTACCATTCATCTTTCAAAGAAATATTATCAGACTCTTGATCCTTACAAGATGCTTTGTTTCATGCTTATTAAAGTTTAAAGCAAACTTGATATACACATCATATTTACATCTTACCTTGGTGCTTCTTTTACCATTTACATTTATGTTTGAGACACAGTCATGCTCTGTAGCCCAGCCTGGCCTCTAACCCACAGTCTTCCTGCCTCAGCCTCCTGATTGCAGGCATTACAGATGTGTACCCCACATCCCACCTGCTAACAATTTCTGTTATGAAAGTTCAAACACAGGGCAGCGTTGAAAGAATATTACCAGTGGCCATTACCCAAATTTGCTATTAGCATTTTACTACAATTGCTTTATCACAGTATCTATGTTTTCATCCTTCTATGGAACCACAAGTGCATCTTAGTTTTGGGATATTTCTTGATATCTTTTAGATGTCAGCAAATCCTGTCTTTAAACACTTCAGCTTGTCACTATGTATAGCACTAACTGTGTTCAGTGTTTGTTAGCACTTTTGTTTTGTTTGTTTGTTTTGTGATACTCACAATTGAATTGGGGCCATGTTCTTGCTAAGCAAGTGCTCTGCCACTTGAGCTATGTCCCTGGACCCGGCCCCTTTAGGTTTTTTTTTCTTTTTGGCTTGATTTTTCTGTTAATGCTTTTCCTTTCTTCCTTCCTTCCATCCCCCTCCCTTTCCTAGCTTCCTTGCTTGCTTCCTTCGTTCCTTACTTCCTTGTACATGCGGGGTGAGTGCTTTACTGCTAAGCTATCCAGCCCATCAATGCTCCTTTCTTGGCTTTCTTTTTTTTGGGCTCTGGGGCTTAGACTCAGGGCCATACCTTGAGCCACTCTGCCAGCCCTTTTTTTCTAATGGATTTTTTCCAGATAAGGTCTCAGGAACTATTTACCCAGGCTGGCTTCAAACTGCCTGAGTAGCCAGGATTACAGGTGTGAGCCACTTGTGCCTGGCCAATTTGACAACTTTGTTCTTATCCTAAACTCATGAAGATAATTCCTTTCCTTACTTTATTAGCATTAGGTTTCTCATGCATTTGGGATTGAGTTCATGTTTGTGAGCAGTTCCAGGTGCTCATATACATGCTTTGGGTTTGTAAGTCTTTAGTCTGTTCTGCTGATTTACTTTTCTGTACTGAGGCAGTACTATCTTTACTTACATCTTCTATGCAGTTGCTGTCATTTTGAGTGAATATGAGTGCTATCAACAGTTGTGTATGGGTTTTTGTGTGGACATGACTTTTCAAATAAACTGTTTTAACTCCTATGAGCATGATTGTTGGATTCTGTAGTAAGACTAATTTAGCTTTATAAAGACTCTGCCAAAGTTGCTCTATCATCTTGTGTTCCCACCAGCAATGGATAAGAGTCCTTGTTGCTCTACATCCTTGCTGGTGTTTGGTATTTTTTATTTTACTATCCTGATAGGTATGTAATATTATTTCATTGTGCTTTTCAATCACATTTCCCTAAGTGCTAGCATTGTTGAGCATCTACTTATGTGTGTTGTTGCTCTTGGCATATTTTTGGTGAAGTGTCTTTTCAGAGACTTCACCATTTTTTAAGCTGGTTGTTTTATTGTAATTGAGTAGCTGGATTGGAAATCCTTCATCAGAAAAATGATTTGTAAATATATTCGCCCATTCTATGAGTTGTCTTTTCATTCTCACACAGTTTTGATAAGGTCCAGTTTCTCAATTTTATTTTTTATAAATGCTTTGGGTATCTTATCTAAAATCTCAACACCCAAACAAGAGCACGCAGATTTTTTCTAGATTTTCTACGACTCTTATAGTTTTAATTTTTACATCAAAGTCTTTGATTCATTTGCATTAGTTTTTATATAGGGGATGAGGTGTGTGCTGAATTTTATTTTTTGTGTTTAGATTTTCAAGTGTTCCAGTACCATTTGATTAAAAATATGCCTTTTTCATTGGATTGCCTTTGTAACAACTCAGGAGAAATGGGTTTTTGGGGGGAGTTTGTTTCTAGGTCCACTATTGTGTTCATTAATCTGTGTGTTTAAATTTTCACCAGAACCACAGTGTTTTGCTCATATAGTAAGTCTTAAAATTGGTAATGAGGTTTTTCTTCCTTTGTTTTTCTTTAGAACTATTTATCTGCTTTGTAAATTCTGAAATTTCTTTTAGACACTTTACAGTAGTTTTCTTTAGAAACTTTTTGAGTGGTGTGCTGGTGGTTCACACCTATAATCCTAGCAACTTGGGAGACTGAGAATGTGAGGATTACGGTTTGAGGCCAGTCCAGACTAATAGTTTGAGAAACCAGAGCAAAATGGATTAGAGGTGAGGCTCAGGCCATAGAGCACATGCTGTGCAATTAAAAGCCCATAATTCAAACCCCAGTCCAACCCCCCCCAGAAAAAACCACATAAAAGCTGTTCACATTTCTTTGCCTTTCTTTATAAATTTAAGAAGAGTTTGTAAACTGCTAATAAGAATGCCTCCATGCTCATATATTGGTTAGATTTGCATTGAATCTATAGATCAAATTGGAGAGTATTTACATCTTAACACTATTGAGTTTTCCAACTCATAGACACAGTGTACACCTCATTGTTTACATTTTCGATTATTTATGATTATTATTATTATTTTTATTCATTTTTAGGAACAGGCACTTACTATGTCTGGTTTGTAACTCATGGGCTCAAACCATTCTCCAGCTTCAGCCTACCAAGTAGCTGGAACTACAGGCATGCTCCACTGCCCCTGTCTTCTTTGAACTTTTCAAAAACCAGTGTTTGTATTTTTGAGCATACAGATTCTGCACATAATTTTTTGTCATGAGCCTGGTGTTTGAACTTAGGGCTTCACGTTTGTTAGGCAGGTGCTCTACCACTTGTGCTACTCTGCCAGCACTATTTTGCTTGGGTATATTTTGAGACACAGTCTCATGAACTCTATTTGCTCTGGCTGGGTTTGAACCATAATCCTCCTGATCTCTGCCTCATGAGTACCTCGGATTTTAGGCATGCACCACTGGCACCTGGTTAGCTGCACCACTTTGCATTTCTGCCAATGATTAATGAAAGTTCCTGTGGCTTCCACATCCTCTCCAGCTTTGACTCCCTGTTGCATTTGCATTTGTATCTTTGTCTCCCAAAGTAATGTTGGATGATTCTTGAGAGCAGAGCCAGGTTTCATTCATTTTCATGTTACCTACACCTAGCTAGATACCTGGCAGCTATAGGCCAGAAACTGCTGCAGCTGGAGGGTGACCAGTTGTCCCTGTCTGACTGGAGCTCAGGAGTCCCTGTAGCCAGGGACATTGTGCAGATGGTCCTTAGGATAGCCTGCAACTGTAAAGAAAAGCTACCCTGTTCTCACATGTGAATGAAAACATGGCTGATTTGATGTACCTTGAGGGATGTTTTCAAATCAGTTTTTGTTTTCTCCCAAAGTGTAATGTAAACATACACGCTAACCAGCTTGTTGTTTTCTGAAAACTCAGCAAGACTAATTGTAATTGGATGAATATCTTCTATTTCAGGGACCACTGTCATCCATGGACTAGTGTGTGGATTTTTATGTGGGAGGTGTGGTGGCCATTTGACTCTGCACTAAAGACCTTGTACAGCAGTGTGATGATGGAAAGTGACAGCCATCTGGTGTCCCTGTGTAGGTGCTCCTCCACTATGGAGGAGTGTGTATAATACTCAGGCCTCCCCTCAGTTGATGAAAGCTTGGGTTCTTCTGTGAAATACTTAGTAATGTTGGACTTTTATACTTCAAGGTGAGATTTTCTTAGTCACCCATTTGCATGGAAAACCAGTATGAGCGGGTCAAATAGTCTTTACTTTGCCAAAGTGCAGGTACATCACACCATCTGTGTGTGAAGCAAATCTTTCCCAGTCCCTGAATCCCAAGCAGTTTTGGTGTAGGTTGCCTATGGCTGTGTGTTCAGCAGGTATCAAACTCCAAACCTGCCTTCAATTTGGAACAAGGGGAAGAACTGTGAATGGTGCAGGCCCAAATGCTCACACAGGGCCCTCAGGTGAGTGATGGAGATGCTTAGATCCTTTCCCTCTCATTCAGAAGTGGCGTGGATTCTGATGTGACGTGTCCTCTCACTGGTACTGTTTTTCTCTCATTTATGGCCCTGTTCTCCCATGATCTCTTAGTCCCTCTCTTTCCCTGGCCCTGTGGTTTCTTTCAGACTTCTAATAGTGGGCCCAATATGCTTTCATGCACCCCTGTGATAGTTAAGTGCTGTCTGGTAAAATGGAAATGGCAGTTAAGAAGGTGTAATGGGAAGATTCCCTAGAAAAGAAGCAGACACCTGAGGAAAGATACCTTGTAATTTTTACCCTTTCCCATTTTTACTTGCAATAGGAATAGTGTTTGTAGATACACTGGCATCCCAGGACCTCCTGTAGTGGATTGGGGTGGTGGCCTTGCTGGTCAGAAGAATTCCAACAAGAGCCTCACGAATTTCACGTGCATAGTCATTATCAGGCCCTGATATCAAGTACTTTTTCTAGAACTATGATGCCAAGTCCTCTTCGTCTATACCTAGCAGTCCCACAAATGGTGGAAAGTGACAGAGCGTGAGGATAATTGGAAACCAGAAGTGAGGATCCACTGCTGTACATCTGGTGTTGTCATTTTACACTCCTTACTTGGCCGTGAATTAGGAATTCAATGCTGAAAATGAGGGAACTGGAGACACAGTTAAGACAGTGGCCCAAGACTCCAAAGGAAGGGGCAGGACCTGAATTTGGACCCAAACCTGACTGACAACAAAGCCTACACCTGTGGTTTGTTGCAACACTGTCTGGATCTCTGTGACTTGTGAATCAGGGAGCATTTTCAGTTTTGAGACTGAGGTCAGTGGCCTTGACTGGCTCATCCTCTCTGCTGGGACTCATTTCATGTGTGAGTAGTTGGACCATGAATTTTTGCAGAGGAAGATATCAGGTTTCTTCAGGAAATGGGTTCCTGAAGAACCACAAGGTCTGAACTAGGCAACTGCTTGCAACCCCAGTTACTAAGGAGGCCAGAGCAGGAGGATCCCGTTTTGAAACCTGCCTGGACAACATAGCAATCCCCCATCTCAAAAAAATAAAATAAAAATCAACCAAAAAACAATGGGGTCAAACCCTCTGCTGTGATGCCAAGTGACTCCCAGACCACGAGGCTGAGCCACGTTTTCAAGAAAGAACAGGCCACAGGAATGAGGGCCCTGGTCTGTCCTATCCTGGCCAGTGTTAGCTGTGAGTCTAGCTCTTGTAGCTGTGAAATGAGGCACATGCCCACATGTCTACATCTGTCTTCGACTGGCTCAAGTGAGGTTATGTATGAAAATGTCCTCGTGGACATCATGAGGTGATATATTAACATGGCCACTTCTCTGTTTGCAACAATTTTCCTAACACAGATTAGGTATTTCTAAATTAATTAAGGAGCACAATTCTTGTTATTCTGACTGTGGAGCAAATGGGAACCAGCTCTGGCAAGGCCGACTGTTTGCACAGACGATGGGAGTAACAGGTGATGGGGATACACGCAGGTTCTCACCTGCAAGAGAGCTGGTGGGGTTAGGAAAATCAAGACCATTGTCATAGAGCTGAGATGTCAAGACCATCTGTCAAGAACTTTCTGTGATGATGGAAGGGTTTCTCTGTGATGGGGCCCTCGGCACATGGGATGTGACTGGCACAACCAAGGAGCTGGACTTTAAATTTCCCTTAGTTGTAATTAATTTAAATCTGAATATCTCATGTGGATAGTAGCTTCCAGAAGAAATTGCACAGCTCATGAGATGTGGATTTGTTCTGTGATGTTAGGGCTTTTACCTAAACTCACAAGAGCAGCAAACCAGTTGAGTTTGTCTTTACAATTATGAAACTCCAGCCCCTGATGCCTTCCCATGATTTCTCTCACTTTGCTTTTTTGTGGTGCTGGGGATAGATCCCAGGGCCTTGTGTATTCTAAGCAAGTGCTCTACCACTAAGCCACATACCCACCCTCAGTTTATTTCAGACAAAATCTTGTTATGTTGCCTAGGTTTATTCTAACTCATGATCTTCTGCCTCAGCCTTCAGAGTGAGTGCTGGGATTACAGATGTGTGCCACCATGTTCAGCTTCCCCTCCATGATTCTGGATAATAGAAAGTTTCTCTGGGATCCAATGGTCATTGTTAGTGAGACAGACACCATTAGCTGTGGTTACATCAGTAAAAAAAAAAGGGTGTTTTTTATTATGTACTGAATGCAAGACTTTTAATTTGTTGTCTTTTGAATTACAAAGCAGATGCTAAGATGTATAGCCCTGAGCCAGGTCACCGGATGGTGCTCAGTGCAGGCCTCCCTCTCCCTCTCCCACTCCGATGGAATCGGACGTCATTCCCAGACACTATGGTGAACAAGGTGCAATACATTTTGGACACAGGTGGATCAACCATGAACAAGGTGGGCTGGCCACAGCATGACAGGGCTGAGGGATTCCGTTCCTGGAGAAGGGGCTGAGTGGTGCTGGTGAGCCCAGCTGGAGAAGAGCTGGGCCCTGGACTGGCTGAGGACACGTTTCTCAGGGAGTCTGTAATAAAAGAAGAGAGGTGTTTTTATCCTACATTGGGTTGTCAGACAAAAGCAAGTGCTAAGTGCAGGGGAAGCAACAACCACAGCTTTCTCTCCTCCCACATACATGCTACCACTCTGTGCTCCCAGAGAGAGGTGAGACCCTGGCCATCTCTGCTGGATAGGGGCTGTTCCTTGCCCTGCTGCCCCTGGAGCAGCTTGCAGGGGGTGTCACTCCCAGTCCAGAAGTCAATCCCATTTCTTGTAAGTTCAGCCACTGGAGCTGTGCGTACCATTTCCCTTCTGCTAAAGTCTCATCAGTAAAGCCTTGGATCAGGCTCTACGTGTGAAACAGGCTCCATCTACCTGATATTCCAAGTCCCCAGGGACAGTGAAGTGCTGAACCAGGCTCCACTGCACGTGTCACTGGCTCTTCCTGCCTGACATTCCAAGTCCCCAGTTATGCATGCTCATGTACCCAACAAAAGGCCCACTGAAATAAACTGCACACATGCAACAAAAAATCTTCTTGATGCTTTACTCAGAATTGCTTTCCCATCATGAGCACATCCCTGGGTCCCTTGGGAACAGAACTCTATCAGGAGGTAGCTGTTTCCTCTAGGCTGAAGTCAACATGCAGATGCAGTTTCCCTTCTAGTGTACTCTTAATTCTGCAGGATTCAGACTACAACTTTTGTGTGGAGTATGGAAAGAATTGGAGGTGGCAGAAGAAATAAAAATCTGGCAATGGCAAGGGAGAAAAAAAAACAGCTGTGCAAGGAGCCATATGCCCGTCCCTCCACTGAGAAAGCTGAGGCAGGAGGATCAGTTAAGCCCAGGAGTTCAGGTCCAGCCTGGGCAATATGGTGAGACCTCATCTCTCAAAAAATTTCCCCAATGAAAAGAAAGACTCCACTTCCTACAAAACTAGCTGAAAGCAAAAAAGCATAAAATGAAAAAAAAACCCAAAATAACAAAATCCAAAGTTTTTATCCCTTGAAGAAGGGATAAAGAGACAGAAAAAGGAAGCGTATTCTAGACAGGGTCCCAGAAAGACTCTTACAGGTTTAGGGGTGCAGAGGACTCCCCTCCAGACTCCCAGTGAACAGTCCTTTGGCAATTGTCACATTGAGTAGTCTGTGAACCTGAAATCTCCATGGTGCACCCAAAGGGATGCTGGAACAATGGGTGAAAACAGAAAGTACTCTGCCAATTTCAAAATAGAAATAGAGTCTGTGGCTGACCATGGTGTCTCACACCTGTAATTCTTGCTACTGAGAAGGAGAAACCGAGGCCAGCCAGGCAAGAATGATACTGTGTCTGAAAACAAACTGAAAGCAAAAGAACTGGAGGCATGGCTCAAGTAGTACAGTGCTTGCCTAGTAAGTTCAAGGCCCTGAGTCCAGTTCCTAGTACTGACAAAAAAAAAAAAAAGAAACCAAGAATCTGATCACCAAGTTTCTCAAATAACTAGAGTGAGGATGTGGACTTGGGCAGCCTCACCCCCCAGTACATGAGCAGCACAGGCTGACAGGAGGGAGCCAAGCCTGTGCAGGACTCTGGTGGGAAGAGCATGGAGCTTCCGGTCCAAACTGTAAAGAGACCCAGGGGTAATGGAATCTGAGTGCCTGTTTGAACCTAGCCCAAGATCTTCAGTGAAGTGTTGGACATGAAAGAAAAAGTACTGTTCCTTAGTAGAACCTGAAAACAAAGTCCATACATGCAATCAGCCCATTCATGTCATTAGCAGGTCAGGTTAACTTGCTGCTTCTCCTCATCCCCCAACTCCCAGGAATGACTGGGAGACCAAGCTCTAAGCCATCCCAAGTGTTTTGTAGCCATCATTCACATTTTAAGAAAGCTGTTGGGGAAAGGGTTTGGGAGGGTGATATAGTGTAAATACCGTGTACACATGTGTAAATGCAAAAATGATACCTGCTGAAACTATTCCAGGAAAGGAGGAGTAAAGGAGAATGGTGGAGGAGGTGAGTTCAAGGATGATACATTCGATATATTGCAAGAACTTTTGTAAATCCCACAATGTACTCCCACCCAGCCCAACAATAAAAAAAGAAAAGAAAGGTGCTCTATTAAAACAAAACTTATTAGGTGACCAGATTCTCCTTTCAGTAGGAAGAAAACCAGTTGTCCTCATCAGAAAGAGTTCCCAAAGAACCAACTCTCTCTTAAGACAACTCATATCCTTGCTTAGCAATTAGGCCAGTAGACAGCTAATAAAACAATCCTCAGAAAAGGAAGCCAAGGTCTGAAGAGAACATATCCTCTAATAGACCAAGAACTTGATAAAATATTCAGTTGATTACTTCCTACTGAGGATCTTCCTGACTGCCTAACACTCCCCAATCCTTCCATCACTAAGTTTGAGGAGTCCAAGCCAGCATCTCTGACCCTGGTGATGCCTGCCACAGATGCCCCATGAGTATCATCATCAGCCCCTCCACCAGGTGGGGATGTCTGCACCCTGAAGGCTTGCTGTTCACCTTTACATCCTCATCGGTTATGACAGGGATGACACAAAGTTCTCAATAAACATAGACATACAGAACGAGTGAGTGAATAACCTGAGAAAGAGCAAATAAATCTTCCTACCAATGAAAGCAAGCCCAGAAAATGTAGATTCTACATTTTATTTATGTTTAACCCCTATACAGTAAAAGGACAGACTCAGACAACATCCTCACATATGTGACTGTTTGAAAAGGCATTTGCACCAAGGGTAACATTTGCTGTAGCTGAAGAATGAATTTGTATTTGTGTGAATACCTCTGACCAATTCAGTTAAAAGCAACTTGCTTTCTGGCTACTTTCCTCCTGGTCAGACCTATTTCCTAAAAAGATGAGGTATTTCCTGGGCACATTACTAACATTTATAAAGGCACAGAGACTGGTGGGCTGGTGGGGTTTTTCTGCACAAGTTAAATTCCCTTCTTATTTTCCTTTTACCAATGAGCATGAATTATTTTTCATTAGAAACAAAATAAAGAGGAGAAACAAATACATGAAATGCCTAAGTGCCAAAGATTTGAGTTAAACAGAAGCAAAGATTAAACCAAACAACGTTAGAGGAGGTGGGCTCATTATCCTTCTCTAAGGAAGACAAAAATCACAGAGCTTAAAGTGGGATGCCAGGCCAGGCAGTGTGGTTACACGACGTGCATGGCCTGGAGTGTGAGGGAAGTAGATCCCTATTCAACTGTTCACAGAACTGGCATCACACTGCTGAAGCCAGTGTGGCCCTCGGTGCATGACACGCTTGAGACCGGCTGTCCTTGCATCCCTGTCAGAAGCTGCTGCAAAGTCCAGGGGCTCCCAAACATGGCTGGTCCTAGAAACATCTGAGGAAATTCTGTATTAAAAAAACTAAGATAAAAATTCATCTACTGTAAAGGTCACCATTTTAAACAGCAATATTCAGTGGTTTTTAGTCTATTCACACAGGTGTACAACAGTTATCACTATCTAATTCTAGAACATTTCTCCCCTTCAAAGAGAAATCTAGTGATCAGTAGCAGTCATCCCATTCCCCAGCCCACTATCATTGCACTTTCTGTCTCTATGGGTTTGCCTAATCTGAACATGCCTCACGAAAACCCAAACCTAAGTTACTGCTTCCTCCTGTCACCTGCCTTCCTCCCTCACAAATGGATTAAACTACCACAGTACTCACAAAGGGTCTCAAAAAACAAGAAGAAGATAAAATTCACTAGTCACTTCAATGCCTTTAAAATGCCAAAACTTATGGGACTGTTGGTAGAGGATAACTGCAGGATGGGTTGGAAAAAGTGGGATGGACAGGCAGAGATGGACCAGAAGAGGGTCCAAGAAAGACCTTTCAAGCAATGGCCAGCACAAAAGAACTAAGGGTGGGAGAATTTCAGAGGACTACCATTGGTTTCTTATTTGAGCATAATTAGTGCCAGGGATCCCTCTAATATTTACCAACTCCATCTTCCTTTCACCCTTTGACAACTCTGCTGAGGATGAAGGCTGGGCCACAGCTGTTCTCCCCACCTCAGCCCTCTGGGGGTCTGCCTACCTGTGCTCCCCATGTCCTGTGTGAAGCCACAGATCTGGCAGATGCTGTGCACTCACTTATTCATATCTTCCCTTGTCTTGGCCACCAGGTAAAAGGTGCGCTCTGCAGTCTGGATGTGAAACACAAAACCATCTAGAATCCTCTTCTCAGGGAGGGTGGCACCTTCATCCACTTGCTCACACAGGCTCAGGCTGATACTCCACAGGGGCTTCTTGGAGTGATCGTTCTTGTAGTATTCCAGAACATCTGGGTCACCGCTCGTCTGGCCACGCCGCAGGATAAACCAGCGTTTCCTCCAGGCCTAGATCCCATCAGGAAGACATAAGGGGGGACAGATTCACTAGTTATTTCAAAGGTTTGAAAGGCTGCTAAGTTAAGTATAGAGGCTGCACACAGTCTTCATCTCCCTTTGAGATGTCCCTAGTATCAGAAATAAAGGAAAATTTTAGAATGCACATTAGCACAGCATCACTGGCAAAAGGTCTCATTTTGTAAAATAAGAGGTGGCACCCCACACTTCAGGTCAGGACATTGACTGAAGACCCAGCACCTCACAGCAACCATCTACTCAGGTGGTAATACAGATCCATGTACACTGTACTTTCAGGCATGGCAGATCTTCCCACACCATGTGGTCTCAGTCTACAGCTAGGTACTCCCCTTCTCTCAAACATGTAGAGATGAAAAAAATGTCACACAATGAGTATGAAAAACTCATATTTCCCTTCTTTTAGTACAATGCACTTTACACCAATTCATGATTCTTCGGAAGAATCATGGAGAAGCCCCTCTGAAACCTCACCATGTTTTCCCTGTCTGTTTCACTGCTGTGTCCCTTGTACTTACAGTAGTTCCTCATACATAGTAAATGGTCCATATAATGAGGGTTTGCACATAGTAAACAGTCAATATGTATCACCTAGAATAAAGTCTTCACAGCATTTCACACTTTAGAACCTAACACTTCACTGAGTGAATAAAGTCCTTGTGGCATCCCATAGTGCAGAACCTAAAACTTGATTGCATGTCCCTTGAGCTCTATTTCATATTCCATGCACAAACCTGAAGGAAGTGGGAGAAACTCAGCACACACAGAGAGGTGGGTAAGTCTTCACTTACCACTGTCTTATCGGGTGACTTTGGATTAAGTTTTTACCTCTTGGGATCTGTCCTCATTTATATAAGGAGAATCACCAGTACCCACCTAACTTACTGGGCTTTTCTTCTGCCAAAACCACAAAGCACATTGTACACAACTCCAAAAATACTGCAAATGCTAAGATTCTGACAGATTTTGCAATTTCTCAGATCCCAAGGAAATTAGTCTCTGATTCTTTCCCCCTTTCATTGCCTCCTTTTCCAAGTTTGTTTCTGTGATCCATCACCATCAGCATCCCTTGCCACTTTCTTCATTCCTTATATTTGGCAGAACCACAACCGCATATCTGTCTAGGTCTCATTCTAGTCCCACTTATGTGTGCACACCTGGGACATCATAAAACCATGCAAGCATCTTACCTGACCTTCAAGTGGGCCTTGCTCTGCCAAACAGTCCTAAGGCACTGACCAAGGGCAAGGCTGACTCCTGGTCTGTGGTCATAGGCTCAGAACTTCTCTGTATAAATGTCCAACACCTCCACTCAGTTGTCCCTAATTTCCTGAGAAAATTCAAGCAAACTAAGAGTTTACACATGGTCTGGTTCCACATGACCAAAGAACCTGTGTCTGGATCATGCACAGATACATGCCCAACCAATGCCAACCTTCCACCTGTCCCACTTTCACCTTCATAGCATCATCTGCTCAACAGACTTTCCCTCAGGATGTGGTCTTTTTCTTCCCTAATAGGCTCCTTCCCTTGAAGATGCCATCTTCTCTGCTCTTCGAAAAAGCTAATAGCTTGAGTTAACAACACAGTCCCTCCATGGGTGGTCTAGTTTTTCCATACTTTTAACATTGAAAACTTAACAGTTTTCTGTGTTGTTAACCCTTGCGTCCTCTCCTCCCTTTCTTTTTTTATAAGGCTGTTTTCTACAGCACAACTGACCGCCAAAATTACCATGTGGGGAACAAGCTCATGGCCTCACTTAATCTCAGCATAAGTAGCCTGAGAGCAAAATGAAGATGGAGGTGAAGAAAGTAAAGTACTATAGTCACCTAAGATCTTATCTAATGGGGAAAAGCTATTTGAGTGACTATGGAGTTTCCATCAGGAACAGGAGGCCAGGAGGTTCTGAAAGAAAAGAACTGTCTACCCAGACTTCTACATCCACTGTCAGTATCCAGAGATGTTCCCAGGTAAAGGAAAGCAGAGATTCTGTTGCAAGCTAACCTAACCTAAAAGAAGCTAAAGGGAATTCTCTAAGTAGAAAAGAACAATGAAAGGAAGACTGAGACATCAGCAAGGAAAGTAGTGCACAGCAGACACAAATATATGTGAACACCATCGGCTTTGCTTTTCTATTTAAGTCTTCTGAATTGAATGATGATTGAAGCAAAAATTATAGCATTGTCTGATATAGAAAAAATATATAACAGAATTACACATGGAGGAGGACAAAGGAACACAAAGGAAGGCAAAGTGTCTATGCCTCTCTCAAACTGTCAAATGATGATATGAACAGACTGTTATACATACAAGATGACATCTGAGCAGCTACTGAAATGCTGTACAGAGTTCCAAGCAGAACAATTAATTCAATATAAAATTCTAACTAATGTCCAAGGAACATTCAGAAAGAAAAAAATGGAAACAGAAACAAAAAAGCCTGACAACCATAAACAAAGCACACCTAAGGTATAACATACAAGTCTATTGTAAATTGTCTAAACACACCAATTACACAGAAGTTGGCAGAGTGGATTTAAATCAGGACTCAACAATCTGCTGCCTATATGAAATGTCTAACTCAACAATGCAGATAGGTTGAAAGCAACAGATGGAAAATGATGTATCCTGTGAACACTGATGAAAGGAAACAGCTATATTATCAAATGCAGGCTACTTTATCAAGTAGCAAGTAGACTTCAGTGCTAAGAAAATTACTATGAGAAACTCAGAGGGTTATCATATAATGATAAAAAGGTGAGGCCTCCAAGAAGACATTATAACTCCCAACTAATATGCACCAAACAACTGAGTTCTAAAATACATAAAGCAAAAGCTCACAAAACTGAAGTGAGGAAGGGACAGATCCTCAGGTGTAGCTGGAAATGCAAACACCTGCCTCTCAACAACTGAGAGAAGAGCTGGACAGAAATTTGACCAGGCTGTAGAAGAATTCCACAACACCATCAGTCAAAAGCACATTTTAGGACACTTTGCCCAATGAAAGAAAATAAACAATCCAAGTACCCATGGAACATAAAGCAAAACAGACTTGCACAAAAAAACAAAACTTTACATACTCAAAACAGTCAAAATATGCAGTTTTTCCTAATCATACAACAGAATGAAAATGAAATCAGTCCAGAAAGACAACAGGAAAACCTTCCAATATTTGGAAATGAAACCACAATCTTCCAAATTCTCCATGTGTCTTAGAAGAAATAACACAACACACTAAAGCAAAGAAAAAATTAAAAAACTACTTCACAAAATTTGGGGGACATATGAAAATAGAGCAGAAATTTATAACCTATAATGGACAATTAAACTTCTATTATTAAACTTTCTATAATGGACAAGAAAAGTCTCAAGTCAAAAATCTAGAAAAACAAAATCAAAAAAATCTAATACAAGCACAAGAAAGGATGTAATAAAGAGTAAAGATAACTGAAATTAAAAACAGAGACAACACAGAAGATAAAAGAGCAATGAAACTGACAAACCTCTAGCAAGACCGACAAACAGAAGACCCAAGCTACTGGTACAAGAATGAAGCCAGAGCCCAGTGCTGGAGGCTCAGCCTGTAATCCTAGCTACTCATGAGGCAGAGATCAGGAGAATTGTGGTTCAAAGTTAACTTAGGCCAATAGTTTGTGAGACGTATCTTGACAATACAAATCAATGAAAGGGCTGGTGGAGTTCCTCAAAATGTAGTATCTGAGTTCAAATCTTAGCACTACAAAAAAAAAGTATGATGTCAGATGTGGTGGTGCACAACTGTGATCCAGCACTCAGGAGGTAAGGCAGAGGGAAAACTGGTTTGAGGTCAGCCTGGGCTATGCAACGAGTTCAAGGCCAACCTGGGCTACATAGTAAGACCTGGTCCGAAAAACATAAGTCAGACCCTGCAGATACTGAAAGGATAATAGGGACTGCAACTCTACACACATATAATTAATGACTGAGACAAAGTAAAGTGATCTCTTAAAAATTATAAACTAGGATCATTCACCCAAAAATAAATAATTTTTAAAAATCCCTAGTGAAGATAATTCCAGGCCCAGATGGTTTCGTTTGGAGAATTCAATCAACTATTTAGTGACTTATACCAATTGTACCCAATCTTTTCAGAATATAGGAGAGAAGGAACCATATCTCAGTTCAATATTCTTTTGGTGGTAGTGGGATTTAAACTCAGGGCTTCACACTTGCTAAGCAGGCACACTGTCACATGGGCCATGCCTCCTGCCCTTTTTGTTCTACTTATTTTGGAGACAGGGTCTCATTTTCTGTCCAGGCTTGCCTTGACCTTGATCTTCCTATTGTACTCTTCCTACTGTACATTGGATGACAGGTACACCATTATATCAGCTGTTAGTTGACATAGGGTCTCCTGAAGTGTTGCCTGTGCTGGCCTGTAACCCTAGTCTCCTAAGCTCAAGCCTTCCAAGTAGCTAGGATTACAAGTGTGAGCCACTAGCACGTGGCTTAGTTCAATTTTTGAAAGTAATATTACCCTGGCACTAAAAACAAATAATGACAGTGCAAACAAAACATCTATAGGATGATATCCCCCATGAATAAAGGCACAAAAATTGTTAACAAAGTATTACAAAATACATTTCAGCAATAGACACAACTCTGCACTATGTCTAACCAGGTTTCATTCCAGAGGCTCCAGTTTGTGTCATTATTTGAAAAACAACCATTACATCAACGGAAACAAAACAGACACTCCACAAGATTCTACACCTATTCATCATAAAATACTCTCCGAAAAAGAGAAGCAACTTCCTCAATTGGTAAAGAACAGATGCAAAAACCCCACAGTTGACCTTATGTTGATGGTGGAAGACTGAAAGCTATCTCCTGAGATTGGGACCTAGGCCAAGTGTCCACTTTCAACACTTGTATTCAACATCTAGCCAGGTCAAGAAGGCATGAAAATGAAACAGAGCATACAGATTAGACAAGAAAATATAAGGCCATATGCCAAATCCTATATGCAAATAACACACTCTCTATGTAGAAAAATTACAAAGAATTCTCTATTAAAATCCTAGAACAAGTGAAGTCGTTAACATCACAAGAGTCAAACAAAATTCAGCACCTAAAGCTTTACTTCAAGATGTAGCCAAGCACCAGTGGCTCCAGCCTGTAATCATAGCTACTCAGAAGGCAGAAATCAGCAGGATCATGGTTCAAAGTCAGTCCCAGGTAAAAAGTTCCCAAGACACTATTGTTAGGAAAATGCCACACACTGCACACAAAGGAGGCTCATTAGAGTTTTCTCATGTCCAAAGTTTACTAAGCAGTCTGGCTGGCCCAGAAGAAAAAAATGACACAGCAGCTTTTCTCAGGGGGTCTGGCCTTAAGCAGCATTTGTGAGAAAACAAGGGCTAGGGACCGACAAAGAGAGGTGGCAGGAGATAAGGGGCAGTGGGGCTTTGTTCTGCAAGGGATGAACCCAGCTGCGGCTCAGGCTGCAGAGTGGTGAGAAGGGGCAGTTCTTATCACCTATATCCAAAAAACATATCACAAAAAAGGGCTGATAGAGTGGCTCAATCCATCAAAAAAAGAAAAAGCAATTTTCTTCATAAAAGAACTGGGGAGTAGTGCTGGCACTTTTTTGCCTGTAAACCTTTTAAGTGATTGAGATTAATGGGAACTGAGGGTACAGTCCTCACTTAGATTAGCAATGGTTGTGGACTGTGGGAGGCAGGCGACTTCCACTCCCCCGGGGATGCACAAAGGGAAGGGAGGGACTCAACCCACTCCTGGCATGTCTTCAACCCACACTGCTCAGGGTAGGGTGGCCTGAGCTGTGACAATTCACTGTGTCTGGTTCCTATATGGTACAAATGCCACATTGCAATCAGTGTTCAAGGAGGGTGTCTGGGCAGGAGCTGGTGACCGCCCAGCATAGAGAAGGACCAGCTGCTCCGACCTCTGCTGGCCGCACCTGCTACTCTGTGTGTGCGCTCTCCTGGAGCCACTGGAACTGGGGATTGCGCTGCCACCTGGTGTCCACCTGCTGCCCTCTCTATGACCTCACTTGGAGCTACTGGAGCTAGGGACTAGGCTGCCCCACAGAGAAGACACTACCCTGACCCCTTCCAGCCACAGGGTCCAACCATCCCGGCCTCTCTTGGACCCCAAGCTGAGGACCAGGCCAACCCCTGCCCGCACTCACACAGAATCTCAGCTTCTTCTCGGGGGGGGCGATTTCCTCAGCAAGCCAGAGCACACCACATGCCCTCCATCCATGGTGAGAGCACAGCTGGACAAAGGCAATGCCTGGAGAGCAAGGAGCAGTGGGCCAGGTCCACCCATGAGTGCGCATGTGCACTCCACCCTTGTATCCCCCCCATCTGGGAGGGACATCCTTCCCATACTCACAGCCGGAACCCAAATGCCAAGGTGGGAGGACCCAGAGGCCTCCAGTTGCACCCCACAAGATTTTGCACAAAAAGTAAGTTTAATTATTTTCAACAAACAAGTAGTAGTTTAATAATTGACACCCATATAGAAAAGTAGCTTGATAATTTCATCCAAATTACATAAAAAATAAAAACAAATATTTTTAAATATAAAATTCAAAGGAAAAATAATCTTGAACTAGTAAGGTGCAGAAAATAAGATTGCTTACAGTGTTCAGTTTTCAAGTCCCTTAGACTGGTTTTGGCAAGTTTTGCATCTGAATGCCATTCTTGTGATATTTATGGAAAATGATTTAATTTGGATTTCTCTGTGTGTGTGTGTGTGTTAGCAATTACATCTAGGTCCTTGCACATGGTAGAAAACAATGCTACCACAAACCTATTCCCCAAGTCCCTAATTTTAATTTAAAAATTCTATTCATTTCATACAGTATTGGGAGTAGCTAACTTTGTTTAAGATTGGAAGTTACAGTGTTCCCAATGTGCTGGCTGGGGTCCTTTTGCTCTGGCCTGATTGGAATAATGTTAGGGGAGGAAAAACACTTCAGCTTGGCAGTCTGTATTCTCTGAGTGTCCAAGGCACAGGGCTGGACTGGAAGACCCCCAGACTTTCAGCTCCAAGCCCTGAGAGCTAAGAGCCCATTGCTTCAGGCTGTAGATTGCAGGTCTAGGCACTCAGGTGGGAGGTTTACTGCCTTAAATTAACTACCAGTAGTTCCAGCACTTGGAAGCTATTGGGATCCTTGGGTTCCAAAAGCAGTGGCAGAAGACAGCAGCCAGAAGCAACAAACAGCACCTTATACAGAATAGGTGGAATAGCTACAGGAACCCAGAAAAACTCCACTAGGAAGCAGACCCAGTAACAGTTGATCTTGCAAAAGAGCTGTGTGCTCAAGGTTGCACAAAATGTTTCAAATCACGGAGAAAAACATCCTCTTTTCTTGGAGACTACCCGTTAGTTAAAAAGTGGTGTGTGTAAGGATAAGGGACAAAAGGTAAGAGGGACATAAATGGGAGATGTTGGTGCCCTTGATGCTAATAAGGTAAACTTATCTCTCCAGTATGTGCTCACTATGTTGGCAATTAGCCAATGAGCATAGCATCCCTTCAAGCACCTAATTAGCATGTATGTTGAGCCACACCCAGCACTAGGTCTATAAAAACCCCTAGACCTGCCCTTCCCATGAGACATTTGCTTTTTTCCTTAATACCCTTTCAATTTTTGCTTGGACTTCAGCTGGCTGTGTGACACAAAGAACACAGAATTCAGACATTCCCTCTGGCTATATTCCTGTGACATTTAAGGCAGCACATTGGGTGAAGTCTTTTGGTCCTGTACAAATCTCCCTTATCGTTAGTGTGACAGCTCTCATACAGACCACAGGTGTGGGGACCATCATCCCTGCATTAAGAAGTGTTAGAGTTCTAGAGTGTTTAAGACATTAGTCCTTAGGTTATTGGCAGCTCTCTGAATCTGTTCCACTGGCCAGGGACCACGACTGTCCATCTTCATTTATTCACAGCCCTTTTTGTCTCTGTGGCCTCTGCTCCCCATCATTTCTGCCCCAGCCACTCTCTGTACATCTTCCGCTGTCCCCTTCATTGCTACTGCCACTGTCACCACCTTCACTGCCACTACTCTGGTATATTTCCACTATGGTCTCTTTGTGTTGCCAGCTCAGCCGGCTCTACTATTAATAAGGATAAAAGTAAGCAATAAAAGACCACTGAAGTGAAGCTATAATTACCAGAATATTTGTATTGATAAGAAAACTTTGAATGTAATGCAACCCATAAAAATTATAATGTTGGCTTAAGTCCTGGTTGACATCAGCATACTCATTTTCCAGAGAACCTTTGCAAAGGTAACAAATGTGGAAACATCTTTCATCAATACTCAAAGTCTTATATTCAAGTCTTATATAGAGACTTATAAAGAATGTGGCAAAGCCTTTCATGAAGTATTTAAATCTCAGACATTAGAGTTTATACTGGAGAGAAACCCCTAAAAATGTAAACAATGAGAAAATCTTTTACCAAGTGTTCAAGCCTCAGTACCACATGCTTCATATGTTAAGAAAATCATTGAATGTGAAAAATATGGCAGAGCTTTCCAACAATGTTCTCACCTTAGTCTACACCAGACATTCCATGCTGGAGATACCCTACAAATACAAGAGTGTGTCAAAGCCCTTTCCAGATGTTCAAGAATCAGACAGGATCAAAACACCTATTGGAGAAAATCTCTACAAATGTACATAACGTGAAAGTTTTTAACCAGAGCTCAAACCTTACTGAACTCCAGAGAATTCATACTGGAAAGAACTCCTACAAATATAGTGGGGCAATACATTGAACAAGTACTAAACTTTACTCAAAATTAGATAATTCATAGTGGAGGAAAACCAAAAAAATCTAAAGAAGATGACAAGGCCTTTATTCAATTTTCAAAACTTACTCAACTTCAGAGAATTCATACTGTATAGAAACCTCATACATATAATTACTATGGAAAAACATAGTTCCAAAATACACAGCTGGGAGGACAGTAAAATATTTACACTGGAGAAAATACTTTTTACAAATGTAGTATATAGTTAAGCTTTTATGAGGTATGAACTTCATATCTTGATATATGTTAGAGAATTATTACTGAACAAAAATCCAATAAAAATAACCAATGTGTCAAAGTCTTTATGTCTTGTTTCAGATTTTCTGCATATCACTAGTTGATGTGGTAGAAAGAAGAAAATCCTAACAGGTATCAGAGAAAGTGCAGATAACTCACCTCTGAAAGGATATGAATTTATTATAAAACAAAGTTACCAATGACCTTACTTTGAAAATTTGATAGAAACACAACACTCATATAGTCCATAATATCGGAAAAACGACATTCTCAGTGTTTTTCATTTAAATCCACGAGTAGATAGCACTTAGATGCTTAATATTATGTATGGTCCTTCTTTGAGTGTCACTCTTTACAGAGTCTGCTGGGAATTTGTTGTTTCTGACATAGGACAGCAGTGAAAACCAGAAGACGGGGTGTTAATTCACAGAATTCAGCTAGTACACTGTAACACAGTGGATGACGCCATTCGAGATCTCAGCATTACAGCAGTTACCAGATGTGCTTCAGATTAACTTTGACATTGATGAAATATTTCCACCATAACTGCCTGCTGGACTCATTGTTTTCATTCAGCTTTAATATCTGTGTTAAACCCAGAATTAAACTTGGTTGATGTGAAAGAATGGGTGGTAGCTACTTTACGTTGGGTGCTTGGGGAAGGCACTCAATAGAAGATGAAACTTGAGCTGAGACTGCATCACAATAGTGAGTCATCCTTGAGTGGAACAGATGGAAATGGATCCAAGATGGGAAGAGCCAGAGCCATGCCAGGAGGCAAGAGGATATTGGTGCTTTGTTATGTGAAAGGAAGGCCTGGGTGGTCAGAGGCAGTGGATGAAGGAGATGATCACAGCCTGAAATCCTATCTACTTGGGAGGCAAAGAACAGGAATATCATGATTCAAAGCCAGCCCAGGGCTAAAAGAACCAGAGACCCTTTCTCCAAAAAACCCATCCTCAGAAAGGGGCTGGTGGAGTGGCTCCTGTGGTAAACATTCCTGCTTGTAAGTGCAAGGTGCTGAGGTCAAACCCCAGTGTCCCAGTGTTCATAGAATCCCTGGGGAGTGGTGCTGTCACTTTTTTTGTTCCTAAATCTTTTAACTCAGTGAAATCAATGGAAACTGAGGGTACAGAGCTCACTTAGATCAGTAGTGGATGTGGACTGTTGGGAGGCAAGCAATCCCCAGGGGTGGACAGAGGGAAGGCTGGGACCACCTCCCTTCCTGGCATGTCCCCAACCCATACTGCTCAGGGTAAGGTGGCCTGAGCTGTGGTAATGCACTGTCACTGGCTTCTATATGGTACAAACTCAAAATTGCAATCAGTATTCAGGGAGGGTGTCTGGGGAGGAGCTGGTGACCGTCCCCCATGGAGAAGGACAGCAGCCCTGATTTCTGCTGGCCTCTTTCCGCCCTATTTGTGGCCTCTCCTGAAGCCACTGGAACTGGGGACCATGTTCCCAATGAGAAGATGCCACCCTGACCCCTTTCTGCCACCGGGGTCCACCTGAGACTCCATCCTGGCATCTCTTGGACCCCAAACTGGGGACCATGCGCCCCTTGCCTGTACTCACACAGAATCTCAGCTTCTTCTCAGGGGGGGATTTCCTCAGCCAGCCAGAGCACAGCACATAGTTGCCATCCATGGCAAGTGCACAGCAGGACAAGGGCAAGGCCTCCGCATTCACCTGTGCTTGCACAAGTGCCATTACCACTCATGCACCCTCTGCCTGGCTGGAACTCCCTCCCACCCCCACAGCCAGAACCCCAGGCCTTGCATCCGATCAAGGCTTTGAACCACTGAAGCCAAGGTGGGAGGACAAGGGGCCCCCAGCTACCCCTGGTGAGGGTGGGGTGGACAAGTGGTGCTGTCTTCCAAGGTGGATGGAGTTTTCTTGGAGGGTCAACTGGGAGGAAAGTTGAGGGTTGCTGAGCTTCTTACCCATTCCTACTGTAGTGCTCCAGTGGGTGAGGATCCTCCTAAATTTGGTGACCTTCTTCCCAGCAAGTCACGAACTCCAGCAGCCCTTGGAGGGAGGAAAGAAGGGAACACCTCCTTGATGCCTCATGCTCTTGTGCTGGTCTTGGCTTCCAGCATTATGTCACACACCCACCAATCAGGCAGGGAGTGCTATTTCCACTTCACAGGTAGTCAAAGTTCCCATAGCTACAGTGTTGCAGGAATCTGCCGAGGAAACCAAGTCACCGAGACCACTTTGCAGGAAGCAGGAATATTATTATGCTAGCAGAGTCAGAGGAGATAATTTCTCAAAGCCCTGAACCCCCATCAGTGTCAGGAGATGAGTTACATAACCCCCAAGTGGGCTACATAACCAGGGGGATTTTGCAGTCTATGGTTCACAGGTGGTCAGAAAGACAAGTCAGTTACAGAGTTTCCCCCAACCTCCCTACAGAATGTGGTCACAGCCACAGTAAACCTTGCAGAGCCTAGCTGAAGGTCTGTGACACTTTTGAGCTTGCAGAAAGCTGCTTGTATCCCCCAAAATAGGGAACTCAAGGTAAATTCTAGCCACACAGTAAATCCCAGAAAAATAGCCATGTGGGTTCCAACAAAAGTTCAGAGCCAAGTTCCTAAGTCAGCTGTGTGTGGGAAGTGGGGAAGAGTCCTGCTTGTCTATTTGCAGTGTATTTGGTACAGGAGGGGCCTTGAAATGTGACAGTTGCAGAGTGTGTTCCCCCCTTCCAAAGGGCCATAGAAAGGGCTCATTTTAGCTTTCCTCCCCTTCTCACTGTTGTTAAACTGAATTTGTCTCGAGTCTCTGTGTTAGAAATGTCCATTTAACTAGAAGTCTCACTCAGGTGAAACTCCATAATAATCTTCTCAGTCTCTGTGAGACTGGGTGGCAAATGAGTCAAAGGAGACAACATTTGCTGTCTTTGTATCCAGTTAAGCTGTTTTGTCCTCACTTCTGTGTTGAGGGCATAAATTCTGTATCATCATGTTCCCAGGTGAGTTCTGTGCATCTGTTCTGGTTTTCTTTGTTCAAATAAACTGCTAAATTTACCTTCTCTAAGGGTTCTTGTTAACCCTTAGGACTGAAACTAAAACTTAATTTTAAAAGAAGTATGGATCAATGATGTTTCTTTTATGCTTATAATGATATGCTTAACAAACATAGGAATATCACTGAAAATAAAACTTTATCACATAGGGTTTGTGAAGCAAATTAAATTTTAAGGTTTTTGCCTTTAAGAGCCAACACTTGGGAGGCTGAGTCAAGAAGATCCAGGCCAGACTGAGCAAGTTTGAGTGAGCCTGGGCTACAGAGTGAGCCCCTCTCCCCAAAACACCAACACAAGATTTTCCCTTTGAAACAAGTAAGTGTAATTATTTTTAAACAAAGAATTAAAAAATTATTAAGTGGCACACATACAGAAAAATAAATATTAGGAAAATTAAATTACATAAAAAGTTAAAAACATCAGCTTTTTTAAAGTAAAATTTAAACAGAAAAATTTAATTTTTCAAGTGCAGAAATTAATATTGCCCATAGTCTTTGGTTTTCCACTTTGACTGATTTTGGCAAGTTTTGCATGCAAATGTCATACTTGTAGTAGAATGATTTATAACTTATGTTTGGTTTTTTTTTTTTTTTGGTGCTATCTGGGCCTTGTACATGGTAGGAAGCCATCTGCCAATGATAAGGAAACCCAGAGAAAGATCAAAGCCAGGTAAAGGATCAAAGAGGAGTAAAGCCCTTCCCCCTTGCAGGGCCCCTGCATCCCATTCATCCATAAGTGCACTGACATAATATATTTTTACCTTGAAAAGCTAACTGCCAAGTCTGCTTCTTGGAATAAAAACCTCTGAGCTCAGGGCTGGCACCATTTTGGAGATATCCAGGTGCTAGCCTGCTAGCATAATAAACTTTCCTTTCCTCCAACCACCTGGGTTTGAGTCTTATTCTTGCTGGTCAATCACATTTCTGCAAACCACTGAACTATTCCCTCAGACTCTAATTTTTTTTCATTTTTCTTTTATTATTCATATGTGCGTACAAGGCTTGGTTCATTTCTCCCCCCTGCCCCCACCCCCTCCCTTACCACCCACTCCACACCCTCCCTCTCCCCCTCTCAATACCCAGCAGAAACTATTTTGCCCTTATTTCTAATTTTGTTGTAGAGAGAGTAGAAGCAATAATAGGAAGGAACAAGGGTTTTTGCTGGTTGAGATGAGGATAGCTATACAGGGCATTGACTCACATTGATTTCCTGTGCATGGGTGTTACCTTCTAGGTTAATTCTTTTTGATCTCACCTTTTCTCTAGTTCCTGTTCCCCTTTTCCTATTGGCCTCAGTTGCTTTAAGGTATCTGCTTTAGTTTCTCTGCCTTAAGGGCAACAAATGCTAGCTAGTTTTTTAGGTGTCTTACCTATCCTCACCCCTTCCTTGTGTGCTCTCGCTTTTATCATGTGCTCATAGTCCAATCCCCTTGTTGTGTTTGCCCTTGATCTAATGTCCACATATAAGGGAGAACATATGATTTTTGGTCTTTGGGCCAGGCTAACCTCACTCAGAATGATGTTCTCCAATTCCATCCATTTACCAGCGAATGATAACATTTCGTTCTTCTTCATGGCTGCATAGAATTCCATTGTGTATAGATACCACATTTTCTTAATACATTAGTCAGTGGTGGGGCGTATTGGCTGTTTCCATAACTTGGCTATTGTGAATAGTGCCGCAATAAACATGGAGTGCAGGTGCCTCTGGAATAACCTGTGTCACAGTCTTTTGGGTATATCCCCAAGAGTGGTATTGCTGGATCAAATGGTAGATCAATGTCAGACTCTAATTTTAATTTAAAAAGTTCTGGTCAATGTCATCTTAGGTAATACTGGTAGTTTGTAACGATGTTTGTATTAACATTTGAAGTTACAGTGTTACCAATCAGCTGGCTGAGGTTGGTTTCTGGCCAGATTGGAATACTGGGTAGGGTAGGAAAAGCACTTCTAGCTCTGGCAATCCTGGTCCTTGAGTGTCCAAGGCACAGGGGCTGACCTTGCAGGCCCAGAGCCTTACAGCTCCCAGGCCTGAGAGCTAAGAGCCCATTGCTTCAGGCTGTAGGTTGTGGCTCTAGGCACTCAGCTGGGAGGTTAATTGGTTCTGGCTTAACTAGAAGCACTTGGAGTCTGTGGGATCCTTGGCTTCCAACAGCAGTGGACATTGGCAAAAGACAGCAGCAAGCAACAGGCAACATCTGAGAGAGAATAGGTAGAATAGCTAATGGGCCCCAGGAACATTCCACTTGGAAGCAGACCCAGTAACATTTTATCTTGCAAAACAGCTTTGCATTCAATGTTGCACAAAGTTTGAAATCAGATGTTCTCTGAGCCTCTTCCACTGACTAGGGAAAAATCCTGTTTTCTTAGTCTTCCCGCCATGCCTGGAAGTGGTGGAGGGGTGGGGTAAGGAGGGAGAAAAGGCAGGACAGACATGAATGGGGACAGTTGCTTGCCCTTGATGTGGATATGGCAAACCTAGCTCTGCGATCTGTGCTTGCCGTGATGGCAGTCAGCCATGTGCATAGCTCATTTCATGTACCTAATTATCATGTATGTTGAGCCATATTTAGAACCAAGTCTATAAAAACCGTAGGCCTCCCTTCCCATGGGAGCTTTTGCTTCTTTGATTCATAAACTTTCCTACTTTTACACTTGCCCATTGTGAAGTTCATCCTTCGGCTTCCTGAGACCAAGGAAGAACCTGGAATACCAACACTGCCTCTGGCTAAAATGCTGTGACAGTTAAGCCAGCAAGGTTGGGTGGAGGCTGCTGGTCCAGTGCAAATCTGTAACATTAGTGTCACAGTGCTCTCCCAGGCTACAGGTACTGAGACCATCAGCCTTGAAGTGTTTCAGCTGTAGTTTTTATACATTAGTCCTTAAGGCTTGGCAGATCTCTGAATCTCTTCCACTGAGCAAGACCCACAGTTTTCTGTCCTCATCTCTTCATAGCCCTTGTCTCTGTGGCCTCTGTTCCCCATCATTTCTTCCCCAGCCACTCTCTGTGTCTCTTCAGTTGTCCCCTCAGTGCTGCTGTCACTGTCACCACCCTCAGTTCCACTACTCTGCTGAATTTCCAATATGGTCTTTTTGTGTCAACAGCTTAGCCAGTTCTACTAATGATAAGGAGAAAAAGTAGGTAATACAAGACCACTCAAGTGAAGCAATACTTACCAGAATATTTGTATTGATGAGAAAACTTTGAACATAATGCAACTCATAAAACTTAACAGTGGCTTAAATTCTTATAAATATCAGCATGTTTGTTTTCTGGAGAACATTTACAAAGGTAACAAACACGGAAACATCTTTCATCAATACTCAACTTACTACCCATCAACGCCTTATATTCATGACTAGAGTTTTAAATGTGAAGACTGTGGCAAAGCCTTTTATGAAATATTTAAATCTCAGACATCAGAGTTTATACTGAAGACAAACCCTAAATATATAAAGAATGAGAAAAACCCTTTAAAAGTGTTCAAATATAGTGTGCAATACATTGAACAATTACTCAACCTTACTTAGAATTAGATCATTCATAGTGGAGGAAAACCAAAAAAATCTAAAGAACCTGAGAAGGCGTTTATTCAATTTTCAAACCTTTTTGAACTTCACAGAATTCATACTGTATAGAAACCTCATACATATAATTACTGTGGAAAAACTTATTTCCAAAATACACAGCTGAGAGAACAGCAAAATATTTACACTGGAGAAAATACTTTTTACAAATGTAGTGTGTAGTAAAGCCTTTATTCATACCTCATATTTTGATGTATGTGAGAGAATTATTAGTGGACAAAAATCCTATAAAAGTAAGCAATGTGTCCAAGTCTTTAAGTCCCATTTAAAATTTACTAGACAACATTGTTTGATGTGGTAGAAATAAGAAAATCCTAACAGATATCAGAGAATGTACAGATAACTCACTTCTGAAAGGATATATATTTATTACAAAACCAAACTTACCTATGACCTTACTTTGAAAAATTGATGAAAACACAACACTCACATAGCTCATTATATTAGAAAAACAAAATTCTCAGTGGTTGCCATTTAGGTGCCTGGGGTAGATAGCATTTAGATCCTTAATATTCTGTATGGTCCATCTTTGAGTGTGACTCTTTACAGAGTCTGCTGGGAATTTGCTGTTATTGACCCAGGACAGCACTGCAAACCAGAAGATGGGATGTTATGTTACAGCGTTCAGCTGGTGCACTGTAACACAGTGGATGACACCATTCGAGATCTTAGCATTACAGCAGTTACCAGATGTGCCTTAGATTAAGTTTGACATTGGAGAGTTATTTCCACCATAACTGCCTGTTGGACTCATTGTTTTCAATCAACTTTGATTATCTGTGTTATACACAGAGTTAAACTTGGTTAAAGTGAAAGAATGGATGGTGGCTACTTTAGGTTGGGTGCTTGGGGAAGGCACCTACTAGAAGATGAAACTTGAGCTGAGACTGAGTCACTAAAATGAATCATCCTTGAGTAGAGCATATGGAAATGGATCCAGGATGGGAAGAGCCAGAGCCAGGCCAGGAGGCAAGAGGAGATTGGAGCTTTGTTATAAGGAAGGCCTGGGTGGTCAGAGGCAGTGGATGAAGGAGATGAGCACAGAGGTAGCCAGAAGCCAGGGCAGATGGAAAGCTGCCTGTGGTTGTTAAGAAAGGGATCAACATGGCCTGCTTAGAATTTTCCAACACCCTCTGGCTGCTGAGTGAAAATGAACTGGTGAATAAATGGATCATGGTAGGTACAGGAAGTTCTCTTGTCCCCACACCCCCACCCTTTAGCATCTGTGTCATCTTCAATTGTGTGATGACTTATTCAACTACTAGAGGAATCACAGGTATTTGGCATGTGGGATACAAAAATCACTCTGTGAATATACTTTTCATAAGTCACTATGCTCACTGTTTATTTCTTCTGCTGATCTTCCCCCCTTTCTGTTTTCCTTTCCTTTCCTTTTGCTTTCACAATGGTGGAATTAGATCCAGGCCCTGTGCATGCTAGGCAGGCACTCTACCATCCCCAGATGAAGGCATCTGCTGCCTAGGCCCTTCTTTTTGTGATATATGTGTCCTTTCCATGTTATGTTTTTCTAGTTTCATTTTACGTCATTTAAAATACCAAGTTACACAGTGTGTGCCTCTGTGTGTGTGTGTGTGCGTCTCTGTGTGTGTGTGTGTGCATGTAGCAGATATTTTGGATTTGTCTTACCAGTCTGTCAGCCTCATTTGTTTTTTCATAATAATGTTTTATAGTTTTTCTATTTTACTAGACTACTAACCCATTCTGGGACAGGGATGTAGCTTAGTGGTAGAGCACTTCCCTAGCATGTGAGAGTTCCTGCGTCCAATTCCAAGCCCCACAAAAAAGAAGAAACCCTTCTGTTGGGAGGCAAGCTGTTTCCCTGTTTAGGGCTGGGATGGATCAAGATATCTTTGATTGGCAACATCGTTTGACACTTTTGCTTCTGTTGACACCATAAGGAGCTCAGAACACAATTTGACTCTTGGTGCTGAGTCTCCTCAGGATCTTTGTTTCTGCCTCTAACCCTGTGTTTCCTGGAGTTGAACACATCTGTTTTTCCATTGTGTTTCTCTCACATTTACATGGTATATTTTGTTGTGGAAGTCTTTTCAGGAATACACTTCCTCTGGGATCCTCCCCTCTTTGTAGCTAAACCTTCTCTGTCCCCTCTTAATTAATTAATGACATGCTTTCCTTACAGCACTACTGGTCACAGTCCACAGAACTCCTATCTTGGCCTCCAATTGAGGCTGGGGGAGAAGGAATACACTCTCCAAAGTGAGTTTCCTCTTGTGTCCCCAGGTCCCATCTCTCCAGGAAGGAGAGAGTTCATGTGGTAGGATTAGAAATCTCCATGGTCAAGAAATGATTCTACAACTTGGGATGTAACACATTTGTACCTGGAAGCAATGCTAGGAATCTCTTTGTAAAGCTATCCTTAGCTCAATTTGCCAAAACAAAACAAAAAAAAAGATTCTAGGCCAAGAGACCCCTGACTAGAGGCCTTTCCCTGGAGAGGGTAGGCAGCCCCATGTTAGGACAAATGCCAGTGGCTGATGGTTTCCACAGGACAGCCAGAAATTAAGACCTGGGTGGGTGCTTGTTTGTTTCCTTTCTTTATGACTTTTTTGTGGGAATGCAGTGAGGACCCTTAGTTAAGTCAAAGGAATTAATCACATTTCAGTTCACAGCCTTTCTATACATTACTGGGTCATGTAAGATACCTTACTATCTTTATATATTCCCTTGTGCTCCCATGCTCAATTGCCTTTTCTTTGCTCATCCCCCAAGTTATGCTGTGCTTTATGAGTAGTCTTTTACTGGTGTGTGTTTTCAAAATGTGGATTGTTCTGGAAGCTGTTAAAGATGCAGAGTGTCAGAGTCCACCTCAGTCCATAATTTTACCTTTCATATTTCAAAGAACTAGTATCAGACTATAAATATATTTACGCATTCTGTGACATGTATTTCATTGTCATAACATTTTACTGTTTTTCATAAGGTAAAATATTTTAATTTTGATAGAGTGGTATCATTTTGCAAATCTTATTGCCCAGGTAAAAGCACACAAATATTCTCTTGTTTTCTAGGTTTTTTGCAGTTTTAATGTTTAGAATAAAGTCTGTGATCCATTTTGAGTTAATTTTTATATAGCGGATAAAATATATGTTGAATTTCATATTTTTGTATATAGATTTACAAGTTTCCAGTGTCATTTGTTTAGAAGCATGCCTTTTTTTTCTTTGATTTGTCAATGTCAAAACTCAGGAGAAGTGTGTTTTTGGGGGAAGTTTGTTTCTAGGTCCACTATTCTGTTCATTCACCTGTGTGTTTAACTTTTTACCAGAACCACATATAGTAAGTCTTAAAATTGGTAATGGGGCTTTCCTTCCTTTGTTTTCCTTTAGAATTGTTTATATTCTTTAGAATTTCTGTCAGAAAGCTTAGGGCAGTTTTCCTCAGAAACTTTATGAGCTAGACATTGATGGGTCATTCTGCCATCCTAGATATTTTGGAGGCTGAGATTGGGAGGATTGCATATTGAGGCCCATCCAGGCAAATAGTTCGAGAGAACAGAGCAAAATTGACCAGAGGTGTGGCTCATGCCATAGATCACCTACTCTGCAAGTATGAAGCTATGACTTCAAACCCCACCATAAAAAGAAGCCATTCAAGGTTTTATATTACCTTTCCATAGTAGTTCTAGAAAAGTTTGTAAACATCTAATAAAATGATTGCTTGCTCATATTTTGGTTAGTTTACATTGAATCCATAGATCATATTAAGGAGTATTTACATCTGAATACTACTGAGTTTTCCAACCCATAGACACAGTGCACCCATCATGTTTAGATTTTCTTTTCTTTTTATTATTATTTTAATGTATTTTAAGAACAGGGTCTTACTATGTTGCCCAGTCTTGTCTTTCCATGGTCTCAAACCATCTTCCAGCCTCAGCCTCACAAGTAGCTTGGGCTCCAGGTAATGCTCCACTGCACCTAGCCTCTTCAAACTTTTCAAAAACCAGTGTTTGTAGTTTGGAGCATACAGGTTCTACACATCCTTTTCAAAGTTTTATTCCTCTGATCTTTATGGTTAGTTGAGGTTGTTATAACTAGCAGTGACTTCTTAATTGCAAATTCTAAGTCTTTAGTGTTGCAGTTTAGGCATACAACCCACTTTTGTGTAATAACTTTGTACCCTTGACTTTGTTAAGCTCATTTGTTGCTTCTTACAAACATTTTTTATGATCTTGCGATTTTTCCTTATAAACAATCATGCTATCTAAAAAAAACCTGTTTTATTTCTTTCTTTTCAATCTGTATACCTTTAGCTACAAAATATGGAGTTTCCTACTAAGGTGCTGGGGTTTCAACCCAGGGCTTTGTGCACGCTGGACAAGTGTTCTACCACTGAGCTCCACTCCAGCCCCAGGTTATCTATTCTTGAGTGAGGCTGAGAATTTATGTCTTCTGAGGACTATGTGCATTTCATGTAAGTCACTGAATTTAGCTCATAGCTTGTAAACCTATACTTTTTCCTCTGTGGAAATCAACCGTGATACCCTCTTTTGTTTCTGACATTTGTAATGTGTGTCTTCTAACACTTTCCCCTTACACAGCAGTGTGATGATGGAAACGACCTCCACCTGTTGTCCCTGTGTAAGTGCTGCCTCAGGCCTCCCCTCCTCAGTTGCTGAAAGCTTGGGTTCTTCTGTGAAATACCTAGTAATGTTAGACTTTTACACTTCAAGGTCATATTTTCTTAGTCGCCCACTTGCATGGGAAACCAGCATTTGCAGGTCAAATAGTCTTTACTTTACCAAAGTGCAGCAGCATCACACCGTCCATGAAGCAAATCTTTCCCAGTCCCTGAATCCCAAGCAGTTTTGGTGTAGGTTGTCTATGTCTGTGTGTTCAGCAGGTATCAAATGCCAAACCTGTCTTTAACTTGGAACAAGGAGAAGATCTGTGAATGGTGCAGGCCCAGGTGAATGGTGGAGATGCTTAGATCCATTCCCTCTCATTCAGAAGTGATGTGGATTCTGATGTGACATGTCCTCTCACTGGTACTGTTTTTCTGTCACTTACTACCTTGTTCTCCCATGATCTCTTAGTTCCTCTCTTTCCCTGCCCTGTGGCTTCTTTCAGACTTCTAATAGTGTGCCCAATATGCTTTAATACTGCAGTGTGATAGTGAGTTCTGACTGGTGAAGTCGAAATGGAAGGTGTTAAGAAGGCGTGTAATGGGAAGATTCCCTAGAAAAGAAGCAGACACCTGAGGAAAGCCACCTTGTGCTTTTTAACCTTTCCCATTTTTACTTGCAACAGGAATGGTGTTTGTAGATACAGTGGCATTCCAGGACCCAAGTTCCTCTTGAGGATGTGCAGCAGAGAGATGGAGTGATCTGGCTCTCTGACAACTGAGGAGCTTCTGTTCCAGCTTTGTACACCTGTATCTGCTTATCTTTCACAGGAAAGAGACATGGAACTCTGTGTTTGAGCCAACTTTGACTTTTTGGGTAGGATGGGACTTATCTCTGTGAGGTATAGCTGATTTTGATTGTAATTGGAACACCTTATGGTAAGAAGGTTTGCTATTAGGAAATCTTTTCATGTAATTAGCCACTCTCCTATGTCCTTTGGGAAGGCAAAAGTCTATCAAATAGAATACAAAAGTTCAACCCTAAAGGAAATACAATACATCAGATTTCATTAAGATCAAGAAATTTAATTTTTCCAAATGATATCTTCAAGAAAGCAATAACCTTGACTGGAGTTGTACCTCAGTGTTAGACACCTACTGATCATTCCCAAGCACTGGATTGAATCCTTAGGAACACACACACACACACACACACACACACACACACACACAAGGTTGCCATCTGGGAAAGGAGTTTCCTTAGAGATGAATGAGAGAGAACATAGAAATCAGGGCTGGCAGTGTATTGGTGGTAGAGCTCTTATACAGCATGCATGGGTCCTTGGGTTCAATACTCAGAACCCAAGAAAACTCCCCTTCCAAAAAATGAAAACCACAAAACATAGCAAAGAAATCAGTAGGAAAAAGGAAGACAACCCAGTGTAAAGTTTGCAAAGGACTTGAACCAAGAATTCACAGAAAATGAAGAGTGTGCACATGAAAATATTTTGGTCAGAACCATTATGGAATATGATCACCAAAAATGTGGCACCACACACCCTCCAGAGTGGCTAAAATGAAGACTGAAAATACCAAATTTATCAAGGATGAGAAGAACATTGAACTCTCATGCACTACTGAAAGAACTGTAGTTTTGTGCAGCTACTTAACAAGTTGAACTTTTCTTCTAAGGACAATTTTGTGCCTCCACTATAATTTAGCATTTTCACTCCTAGGTGTACACCCAAGAGGAAGGAGCACATGTATCTACTAAAAAGCATTACAAGACTGTCCATAGCATCTTTAATAATACACAAATGGCAGACAACTCTCATGTTCACTAGTTGAGTGCATAGATAATTTGTGATGTATTAAACCATGGAGTTCTTCACCACCACAAAATGTAATGAACTATTGATATTTGCAAAGCACAGATGCATCTCAGAACACTTTTGAGTAAGATAGTCAGGCTCAAAGGGAAATATACTGCATAATTTTCTTTGTATGAAATTTTAAGTTAGGCTAAACTAATCCTCAGTAGTAGAAGCCAAAGCAGTGACTGTCTTTAGGGAACACTGCCTGGAAGGGACACAGTGATACCTCATAGGTGCCGTGTGGATCCGAGTGTGAGAGGAGGATTCCAGTTCTGTAAGATGCAAAAACAGGCCAAGTTTCAGTGAGAAGTGTGGCTACTTCTGGGGGTACCAAGTGGACATGGGTATGAGAGAGCTTTCAAGGGTCCTAGAAATGGTGAGAACATAAATATACACATGTGCAGAAAATTCAGAGATACACGCTCATGATGTGTGCACTTTCTATAAATTGTACCTTCACAGAAAAAGTATAGAATAAAAATCTTCAGCACTCAGAAATTCTAACACACACTTTGATTTTTCTTGGTTTTATATTTGTAATCAAGATTTCACTTAATATTTCTCTACTTTAAATGCTTTAGTTAAGAATCTTTTATTGATTGCCCAGTCATCCTTTTACAAGAAAAATATACAAATCAACTTTTCCTGTTCTACATAGGCTAGGACATCAACAAACTCGTTTTTGACAGGATAGAATCCTCAAAATGTGGGACCATCATTTATCTTTGAAGTTGGTGGTTAGCATAGAGCTGGAACCTAAAGCATCAGGAAAGTTTGCAGAGTGGTGACAGAAGGTATGTTACATCTAGACTTCCTTCCTGCAAAACCTGGCACCTGTCTCTCAACCAGAGAGAAAGAACAGACTGCAGCTGGTGAAGAGCCTCAGGCAAAAGGAAAGAAAAGTCTGTAATACCCATCTCGTCTTTATTGAAATTATTGGCACTTTGTTGATCAATGCATATATTTTGATTTTTTTAAAATATTACATTAAGTGTTATTTTGATTGCTGGATTTCTGATGCCTCCCTTGCCTCAACCTAATCCCAGCCTTATTTAAAAGGAAATCCAGATTCCAGGGAATGTTGTTCCCCATCTGCTGGGTCACTGCACTTGGAGTGAGGGTGAGATCCAGATGGCTGAGGAGGCCCATCACAGTGGAGGCCAAAGCTTCATTCACAGATCTCAGTTGGAGGCACAGTCAGACTCATCTGAGCTTGCAAAGGATGGCTTCCAACCTTCAGGCTGGTTGTCAGTCGGCATCCTGTTATAACCAAGACAGGTTGTTCTAGTACTCTCTGGATCACTATGTGGGGGCATTTTAAACTGAGGATACTGTGTTCCTATTCACTGCCCTCATTCACACCTGTCTGTGAGGGACTTCCTGTCTCCCAGAGAGGAAGAACTGTGCAGTTGCTCTTGATTGCCTTTTCCTTTATGTGATTCTGTCAGGACATCAGGCACTCCCTCTCCTGTCAGGCATATTTCTCAAGTGTTTACTGCAAGGCTAGCTCTCTAGTTCTGTGAACCCATGGAAGGACTGACCCCAATAAGTATGGACTGTGCTCATGTAGACACACCTCCTTAGACACTTCTATCCACAGAGAAGCCACTGCAAAAGCATCATAGGCCACTGCAGAGGGCAGGGCATCTCAAGGGAACCTTTGGTGGTGAATGTGACTCACTGGAGGTGTCAGAGTCAGGGTGAAGGACAGGTTCCCTGGAAGCTGATTTCAATTGTTCCAGCCTTCTGTGAACCAGTAGTGATAAAGATGAGGAGTGATAAAGTGTTCATGCATGCTGCCCAGGTATGTGAGAGGTAGAGGCCAGCCTATGCTAAAGCAGCAAGACCCTGTCTGAAAAAAATACAAAAGCAAACAAAAGTGTGGTGTAGCTCAAATTGTAGAGCACTTGGCCAGCATGTGTGAGACTCTGGGTTAAAACCCTAGTCCTACAGTAAAAATTTGTTCAGCTGTATACCATGGGAGAAAGTACAAGGATTTCCAGGAAAATTCTAAAAACAAAAAGTACTGAGAGAGGATTTGCTAGACTTTAAACATGTTAAAAATAAACAGGGCATACAGGAATCAAAATGAGGATGATACTTTTTAAGCATGGACTCTATCTCAATTCCATGAAGAAAGAGATCATATAATTCCCATTTTCTTGAAGAGAGCATCTGTAACAAAGGCACACAGACAGTAAATAACTAAACAGGGCATCTGTTCTGGGTAGCCACAGTCCAAGAAGGAACAGAAAAATGTAGAAACCTAGGTAAGTTTGTTGTAGAAATCTCTGTATTAATGGTTGTATTTCCCAGTAGGGAGGTTGAAGGGAAAGAGAGAGACATTCACATTACCATAGTTTGTCTTGATGTAGAACACTTGCAATTTAAGAGTGAAGGGATGAACTAGGACTCTGGCTTTGAACATCTGTGTGTTGAGGCACATTGCAGCCCCAGCTGCTTGGGAGGCTAAGGTGGGAGGGTCACTTGAGCCCAGGAGTTCCAGACCTGCCTGGGCTCCACAGTGTAAGATGTCTTTAAAAAATGCAGACTTTGGAGACTGATAGTTAAAGGAAGACAGGTGTTGGTGGAGAACATTTAGAAAAAATTTAGTTTCCCTTAGAGATGGGTGGGGAGGCTCAAGTAAAACAATCTTTGTAATCAATAAATCCTTACCCAGGACACTGAGTGTTCTGCAAATGGCTACTGGAAAAAAGTCACCAATTTGTTACTGGAGGTCAGTGTAGCTATCTCTATCTGAGCAAGACAAGAAACCATAAACAGTGAAAATGATAGTCAAGTTTATTAGGAGTAGTAAAGACTGTTAGAATAGACAGACATTTTCAGAGGCAAAAGAGGATCCTCTCAGAAAGAAATGACAAGACCAATGGCTACATCCACCCAAATAGGATTTTATTGAAGTTTAAGGGCCTTGGAGTGTCAAGTCACTTCCCCACAACCAGCCTATGGGGAGTGATCGACATGGAAATTGTAAAGAATTATGAAATGTCTCAAGAATCCCTTTGCATATGCAATTACCCATGCCACCTAAGAAAACTTCACAGACAGAGAAGAAATTTAAAATATGAGAGATTATAATAACATGGTAATGGGCAAAAGGCAACTCTTACTCAAAGTAGCCCACCTTAACTGGTTTAGACCAGAGCTTGTTTTTCATTTTGAACCATGGATAGGGAGGTACAATGAGGTATACATTCCATAGTTAACCCAATTTTGAAGAGGGTCCAGCTGCATCAGGCCTCCACCCTGTTGGTCGTATTGGTGCCTCATTTTAGTTTTGCAAGTGTTTTGCAAGGATATGGAGTCAAAAGCTTAGGTCAAGAAAAGTTTAACCTGCAGCATGCAAGCAAGTAGGTCATGAAGGAGAAAATGGGCTCTCAGCACATATGCACTGAACCACGGACCTCCATTTTAGCCTCCTTTTGCATATCCCCTCACTCATCTTTAACTCATCTTTATCTTTATCAGTTCAATAGCAACAAATAACAATCATAAACTTAATTGAATTCACTTCAGTTTGATAACATAGGTACTTGGATGTTTTAGCTTCCATTGAGTTTTAAAATTCATTGGTGTATTGTGAGTAGAGAGCAATAAGAAGTGTTTCCATGGACCATGTAGTGTGTCCTCTGTGAGTGAGGAGTTCTCTGCAGACCACCTCTCATTCCTGGTCTGTTCTCCACTTCAGGGTTGCTCCAGCTTCAATATACTTGGGCAGTCAGGATTGCTACCCCCAATCCAAGCAGGGGTGGGAATCTCCTAAGGGGACCTAGGCCAGGATCTAGGATTGATGCCTGGGTGGGACCTCAGCACAGACCTAATGTTCTCTCTATTTTTGGCAAGGTGAGACTCCATCAGTTCACCATGTGCCAGGTCAGGAACTTCACAGGAGCCATATTTTCCTCAGTTAAGGGTACCATCCAGGTGGGACTCAGCTGTGTCCTCCCCACCCTCTATCCTGCCCACTAGGTGGTGGGCACCACTGGAGGAAACCTTAATCCTGATAGAGCTCTCTTCCCCCTCCATGGAAGGCCTAGAGATCCTTGGTGGAGGGGCCAGTGAGTTGTGTAGCATAAACCAGAGCACCTCCCAGTGGAAGAGAACCAGCTGCAGGGAGGCCCATCACCCAGGAAATCTGTGACACTAACTGGGGTGGTATAGGAAGAAGCATTGTCCCCACTGTGAAGACATATGTGTAGTTATAAGGAGCATTGCTAACGATCTGGCATGTACCATGGCATCTGTTGAACCCAGCGAGACTGCAGGGGAGAGAGGAAATGTAGGTACACCTTGTGTCAGAGAAGATGAGAGGGAACAGTGCACTGGGACAGAAGGAAGTCTCAGACTAGTGAGATGCATAATTGCAGAGGCATCCCATTCCCTGCACTGTCCCTATTCACCTTGGTTATAAATGCAACAGGATTTTTTTTGGCAGGGCAAGTGATTAGAATGAAAATTCTGTTGGTGTGGGAGATCACCTTCAGGTTAACTATTATCCTACTTTGCAAATGTCTGTGGTCTGAGAGTCAGGTATCACCTGTCTCATGGAATTGGTCTGAGGACTGATGGACTGGAAGGGCATGGTTGCTGTTGGTGTGCTCTTGACAGTTCTGTGTTGGCCGAGTGGCTGTTCTGACACAGGGTGCAGAGCTTTCTGATGCTGTGGAAGTAGCATCATGTGAGTCCTCATCAGAACTGGTGACCCTGCTGGGAAGACTGTGCCAGGACCTACAGGACAATTTTTCCAGGTGCAGCCTTTGGTAGCAGCTGTTCTGGACAGCCACCTAAGTAAATGTGGCCTTGGTGTGGACCCATGTTCTGGTCCAGCAGGAGCAGCAGTTGGCTTGTTGACTTCTGCAAGAAGAACTGGGAGAGGGGTGGAGAGATTTGCAGCCTCCACATCACCAGCTAAGTCAGGATGGCCTATTCTCCCTTGGCCTAATGATAACCAGCTTGGTAATCAAGTAAAATTACCCATTTATCAAATCAGTATTTAGTGGTGACACTGAACCAAGCACTGTGCCAACTTATGGACAAAGTGAGTGAATAAAGCCTGGTCTTCCATTGGACTTCTGCCATTCTGACAAGCAAGATGGTCACACAGACCAGGATCTCCATCCACAGTTAGAAGGAGACCAACATTTTCTTAGTACTCATATAGTGACATCTTGAACTTCAGTACATTTGGCACTAAAACCTGACATGAGGCTGGGCATGGTGGTACACAGCTGTAATCTCAACACTTTTAGCATTAGGATGGCTGAAGCAGGAGGCTCACAAGTGTAAGGCCAGCCTGGGTTACATGGGGAGTTTGATGCCTGCCTGGAATACTAGTGAGATTGTCTCAAAAAAAAAAACCCCAAAAACTGAAACAATAAGAATAACAACAACATACCAAATTAAAATCAAACAAACAAATCTTGACCTGAGTTGCTGTAGAGCTACCTGTGGTCTTTATTTGTCTTCCTCATGTGACCATTGTACATCTTGCTCTCTAAATGGTGGAATGTTTGAGTAAACAGTGCTGCTGGATTATTCTGGCCTGGTACAAATTGTGTGTGATATGTCTTTCTTCCTGAAATTTGAAACCTTAAATACATCTGACCAAAAAAGTACTGAAAAAGGGATTGGGGATCTTCTTTCTCCCTCTCTTTCACCTACAGTACAACTCATGCATAATTCATTGTGAGTTTACTCAAAGAAATCAATTCCCTCCAAGTTTTTTTATTTCTACCTTTTTACTCTAGATCTAATGCCATGTTCTGCCCCCTCAAACTTTCAGCAGCCAGAGGGAGTTTTAAAGTGTAGAGGGACAAACCTGGCAGTGCTTGCTCTACAGTCTCCTAACTGCTCCCCCTAACCCCACCATTGTGTCTAGGGCTTCTGGCCTCCTTCCCTGCCCTGGAACTGCTAAGATATTTCTGTCTCAGGACCTTTCTAAGTATCATTCCATCCCAAAGGGTCCCACGTGACCCTTTGGATTCTGCACGAGTGTCAGCCTCACAGGGAGATCCTGCATGCTCCTTTGTATCCCCAGTTGCTCTTCTGTGTACTTCCTCAGTTGTTAAAGAACTTGTCATTTGTCATCACTGTGCAATGGAGGGGCCCTCAGTTCTACTCATTGCAAGATCCATGACACACACTGCCCTTGGGTGAAGGTCACTATACCTCAGCAGGTTCTTCCCTCAGTGAACCTGGGTCCATGGAGGCCTCCAGGACAGGTGCAGCTCTGAAAGACATCTACTACCACCACCCATGAGGAGGCTGGGGGTAGGTAGTCATTCTGAGCCTGGTGTAGAAGTTTCAATGAAGGAATTGGTATCTGATGGATTTATCTGTGCCATTTCCATTGATTCTGAGTTCTAAATGTACCTTCTGTACCCAAATATTCTGAGGGAAGTAGAGGTGAGGAGGTAAGGGCAGGAAGTCACATAAGGAGTCATTGCAACACTATAATGAGCAATATAACTTCAGTGTATGACATGTCCTTCTCTGGGCCACACTCCTCCTGCCACCTCATTCAGATGGTGACTGGAAACAAATGGCAGCATTCAGGATGGCTGAGGCTGAGACCAGAGTTGGGCATACTGACCATCTCTACTTCCTCCATTGTCTACCTGTCACTGGCTGGACAAGGAGCCCACACACATGGACAGTGGACATGGAAGGCAAGTGGGAGCTTCTGTCTCAGGTCATATCTTATTCCCACATCTAGGTCCCAGGGGGCAACTTGAGGATGATAATGCTAATACTGGAACGAGTCACATGTAATGTGATCAGAAGAGTGCCCAGCATGGGATAGGCATTAAATAACAATGAAATCATTGTGACAAACACCTATACATTTCTCATGTCAGCATATCATTTTGTTAATATATGTGATCAGAAGTACCTTCATTTTAAACTTAAAGTTGCATAATAGGAAATGAAGCCAGGAAATGCTAAGTAATCTCCTCTCTGTCAGACACTTGGCTAGTTAGAGGTCAAACCACTTTCATGTTAAAGTTGATCCTATGTTCTTTCTTTCACATTAAGCCATTTGTGGTTGAACTATTTGTGATGCAAATGAGAATGCATTTAAACCAACCAAGCAGTATCTCATATGCACCACATTACAGGCAACGTTTCACACACAGATATGTGACATGTTTTTAAAACAAGAAAAGTTCTGAATGACCCTGATAAAAAGTGGATCCTCTAAAGTTTCATAGACACATGAAATTAAATAACAAATATATGACAATCAGCATGCTACAATGCTGAACTCATTTAAATTAGTATAGAACAAATTGGAATAAAAGGAAGTATTGAGAAATATCAGTATAGTACAAGTGGGCTTGGGTATAGGTCAGTGCTAGAGAGCTTGGCTAGCCTGTGAGCCCTGTGGATCCATCTTTAACACTGCAGGGTAACATGGATACATTGTTCAAATGCATCCTGCACTTTTGACAGAGTGTATTTAATGCTAATTTTATGTAATATTAAATGTAAAATAACATATTGTGTCTGTGTATATGTTATATGTACAATCAAAGGTCATTCTTTAGGAATACATGCAGGAGTAGGCAATCTGGGTTGTGAAGTTCCCATAGTTACCATAGATGCATTTATATTTCTTAAATCTATAAGAAGTCTCCATTTTCCTGATTTTTTCTTAATAACAAACACTGGGGAATTCCAAGGAGAAAAGGAAGGTTCTATATGTTTGTGCTCTAATTGTTCTTGAACTAATTGTTTTAAAGCCTGTAATTTTTCGTTATTCAGGGACCACAATATGAAAATCATAGGGAATCTACCCAGTGTCATTGCTCCATCCAGCCAAATATTATCTACAAAGAGGAGAAGCAGAACCATAAGTTGCACAAGAATTTTTAAAGTCTTTTATAAGATTCGTATCCAGTCCATTATAAGTGTTATTTCCATTCATATCAAACATAACAAGAAAGAGCAGTCATAATTCATGTTGCCTTGGGGGATGGGAATGAGAGCTGCTAACGGAGGGTCATTCTTTCTTCCCAAGCCCTTGTAAATAATGCATGTCCTCTTCAATGTTTCCCATTTCAGGATATTTATCTCAATCATTGTCCTGTGGAGAAGGAGGATAAAGATCAGCAGTTTCTCTCAGAGGAGCTGTTGCAAATGCCAGTGCTGCAAGCTGTGGCAGTTTACTTTTGTTTTCCTCCAGTGTAGTAAAGCTATAACTAAAGCACTTTTTACTTTCCTTAGTGATCTTTTCCATATCTCCTTCATTTAATTCATATTCATGAAGGGATGCAACAGTATCTTTTTCTAAATTTTCTTCCCTTCTCTCTCCCCCAAGTATAAGAATTACAGATTTAACCAGAGTCCAGTGTTATCCAAAAATGAACAGGTATCTTTTCTCCCTGTCTCTATGCCTATTTAACATTTTTATGTGCTCACTCCCAAACTTCTTCATCTAAAGTACCTTCCTCAGGAATCCAAGGATTATACTCACAAATTACTTCTAAACAGTCTTTTAACTGTTGTTTGGAAACTTGAGCTCCTCCTTGTAATAAAAAAAGATGCATAAGTGAAATAAAAGGCTGGACTCTGCACTGATTTTTCCCCATCTTGTTTCACTTACCTCCTTCTGTGAGGGTCTCCACATCACTTTCAAAATTATCCTTCAAGTCCCTGTTTCTGGGCACCAACTGTTGCCATTTATTGGCTGGACTTGGGGTGACCAGAGCCAGAAAAGATGAGGGGATTACTTAGTCTTACTCAATAGCCACTTTAATGAAGATCACTCTGCTTTTTATAAACTCCTCTTTCACAGAGAGTATTTGGTCAGAAAAAGCATGCCAAGTATTACGTGTCAAGTTTACATTAGTACAAGGAAGCACAGTTAAAATTAACTCTTTGTTATGTCTCTTTTAAAATGGGAAAAGAGAAGCAGGAGAAGCTCAAGGTCAGAATAACTTTTTTATTTACATCTGAAGGACACAAAGCCATCTGGGGAAACTTGAGCACTGTTGTTTCTCTGGACATGTGGTCCTGAATCTTTTGTCTCAGTTCCTTGGAGCTTTCTCACAAGGCCAGATACCAACTCACACAGGCATGGTCCCACTGCTGGCTCCAACATACAATAATTACACAAAATAATGATTTTCATTATGATATTCTTATATTGTACATAATGTACTTTAATCCTATCCACACCTCTTTATGCACTCTTTTCCCCTGTAACAGGAACAGACACCTAGACTCACAGCTGCAGTTTTATCCTATCGACTGAATCATTTCACTAACCAGCCTGCTTTGCTCAAATGACAAAATTCGATTCCTTTCTTTGTTCATTTCCTTTCCCCCTCTTGCTCTTCCTTGCTGGGGAGTTCAAGATTAACATTCTTTCTGATGCCTGCTGGGACATCATTCTCCTGTATCTTTGGGACATGGAAATGAGGAAATCTTTGTCAGTAGGACCTACACATTTTAGAGCTTCACAGATTAGTCCCATTAAACCAGGAGACAGGTGGATACAAAAACTGAAATCTCCTATTCTGTCTCTTAAAAACTCATCCTTCCTCTTGGGAAAGGAAATAAAATTCTCCAGGATAATAGTCCACTGCAGGCCCTTATTGCCTGACAAATTAACAGATGAACCCTTACTTCTTTTCCCTCCAAAACCTGCTCACTATCACCTCCTCCCCCCTTCCACTGATCCTGTTCCTTTTCTCAAATCACCCCCCTTGCCAAATAGTCCTCCTTCTACTTGAATTTTTTTTAAAGTCTTGATTCTAAAACTAAAAGGAAACATGATTTTTTCTGAATCTTCCATATTTCATTTAAGATGATGATTTCAACTTCCATCCATTTTTGTGCAAGCAGCATAATTTCTTCCTTCTTTTTGGCTGATTAAAACTACATCGATTATTTACATATATATATTTAGATAATATTATGTAAATATATATATTTATATATATAAATAACTGGGCACCTAGTCTGATTCAGTAATTTGAGTATTGTGAACAGTGCTTGTACAAACATGGGTGTGCAGATGTCTGTATTGTATGCTGTCTTAATGTTACTTAAGAATGGCATAGCAGGATCATATGGCAGTTCTAATTTTAGGTTTTTGAGCAAACTCCATATTGATTAACATGGTGGCTGCACTAATTTATTGTCACACTAACAGCATTATGGCATTTGTTGTTATCTTGATGATAGCCATTCTGACTGTGTTGAAATGGAATCTCAGTGATGTTTCCATTCTCATTACATTTATGGCTAAGGTTGTTGAATATTTCTTCATGTATATATTTGCCATTTGTACTTTTTTTGAGAGCTATTCAATACATTTACACATTTTAATTTAAATATTTGTTATTTTGGTGTCTAAATGTTTAGGTCTTGGGAAGTAGTCAAGTGGTCTGGTAGAGATGAACCAATTCGGGTTGTAAAACACATATGTATGGAAGCAATGCTAGGAATTTCTCTGTATAGCTATCTTTATCTCAAGCTACCAAAAATACTATGTCTTTCTTATTATCTCTTATGTTTTCCTTTCAACAAAATTGGAAAAGAGGGCAGAACAGGTTCTGCCTGGAAGTGAGCAGGGTGCGGGGTGTACTGAAGGGGTGGGAGGCAAGAAGGAGAGATGGTCCAGACAATGTATGCACATATGAATAAATGAATAAACAGTAAAAAATATTTAGGTATTCATATTTTCTGGACATTAATCCTTTGTCTGAAGAATAGTTAATATTTTGTCCCAGTTCTCAAGTTGTATCTTCATTCTGGTTTTATTTCTTTTGCTGTGCAGAAGCTTTTGAGTCTGAAGCAATCCCATTTGTCAATTTCTGCTACTATTTCCTGAACTATTGAGGTCCTATTCTAAAAGTCATTGCCTATGTCTATATTCTGAAGTATTTCCTCTGTTTTCCTCCAGTAGTTTCAAAGTTTCACATTCTATTTGTATGTCTCTGATCCATTTTGTGTTGATTTCTTTATGGAGCTTGAGTTAAGAATCTACCTTTAGTCTTCTACATGTGAATATCCAATTTTGCCAACACCATCTTTTGAAGAGGCTCTTTTTGATTGCTTTTCCAAGAATCAAATAGCTATAGCAGTGTGGATTTATTTCTGGTCCTCTATTCTATTCCATAGGTCTGTTTCTGTGCCAGTACAATGCTGGTCTTGTTACCATGGCTCAATTGTATAATTTGAAAGCCAGGCTCTGCTTTTTTTGCTCAATCCAGAGTTTTGGCTCCTCAGGTCTATTTGTACTTCTAAATGAATTTTAGAATTTTTTTCCTATGTTTCCTAAAATGTCAGTGGAATATTGATGGGGATTGCGTTGAATCTTTCAGTTACTTTAGGTACTTTTTGTAATATAGCCATTTTCACAATATTCATTCTTCTGATTTATGAACATGGAAGATCATTCCATCTTTTAGTGTCTTCTTCAATTTCTTTCTTCAGTGTTTTATAGTTTTCATTCTTGAGGTCTCTTACTTCCTTTGTTAGGCTCATTCCTAGGTATCTTTTAAGGCTATTGTCAATGGGATTATTTTTCTGATTTCTGTCTCAACATGTTTTTTATTGGTATATAGAAAAGCCAGTGATTTGTATGTTGATTTTGTATCCTTCCACTTTGCTATACTTAGTAGATCTAAGAGCTTTCTGGTAGAGTTTTTAGGAACTTTTAAGTATAGAATCATGTCTTCTACAAATGCGGGTAATTCGACTTCTTCCTTTCCTATTAGTATCCTTTGTATTTCTTTCTCTTGCCTTATTGCTTTTCCAAAGGATTCAAGCACCATATTAAATAAGAGTTGAGGGTGGACAACTTCATTCCTAATATTAGAGGAAATGCTCTTAGTTTTTCACCACTCAGTACAATGCTGGCTATTCACTATGTTGACCTATGTTATGTTGCATCATGTCCCTTTTATTCTTGTTGTCTTCAGAGCTTTCATCATAAATAGACACACAATTTTGTCAAAGACTTTCTAAGCATCTATTGAGAAGATCATGTAAATTTTTTCCTCTGAAGTGTAGTTCAGTCTTCCTGTATTTTTATAGTTTCTGTAGTTTCTCTTGCTATTGATTTCTAATTTTATTTCATTGTGATCAGACAGAAGACATTATTTCTATTCTTCTATTTGTGAAGACTTGCTTTCTGGCCTAAAATACAATCTATTTTGGAGAAAGTTGTATGGACTGCTAAGAAAAATGTGCATTCTAGATTACTGGGTAAAATATTCTGTAAATGTCTGTTAAGCCCATTTTATATATCATGCAGTTTAACATTGCAGGTTCTTTGTTGATTTCTTTTAGGGGGTGTAGGGAATCTATTGATGAGAGTAGCAATTGAAATTCCCTACTGTTATTGTAAATGGACTTATCTGTTTCTTTATGTCCAGCAGTATATGTTTTATGACATTGGCCACACCAATGTTTGGTGTATTCTATTTACAACTGTCACATCTTAACTAATGGATTTTCCCCTTTATTAGCAATGTAGTGACCTTCTTCATAATTTTTTACTAATTCTTCCTTGAATTGTGCTTTTCAGTTATGAATAAAGTGGCTTCTGCTTTGTTTTTGACCCTATTTTCTTGGAATAAAATTATGCCTTTTTTCACTTTGAGTCTGTATGTGTCTTTGCCAGTGACTTGAGCTTTTTGTACATATAAAACATTGATCTAGTCTATGCCTTTTATTTGGAAAGCTTAGACTGTACGTTTAGTACTATATTCAAGACATAAGTACTAACTTCCTTTTTGTTCATCATAGAGATTTTTGGTTTTCTGGGTTAATAATGTGTGATTCTTTCTTAATTTTCATTTCTTATCTATTCCCATAATCAGTTTCTCATCTTTCTTCTTTTCCTGTGCATAGTATTTCTTTAAGAATCTTCTGCAATACTGACTTAGTGGTCATGAATTGCTTTAGCTTATGCTTATCATAGAAAGTCTTTATTTTTCCTTTGATTTTAAAGAATATATCTGCTGGATGTTCTGGTCTTGTTTGGCATTTATTTTGTTTCAAGGATTGAAGCACATCCGTGTATGCTTTACTGGCCATCACTTTTTGCTGAGAGGCCTACTGTTATTCTGATATGTTTGCCTTTTAAGTAACTTGGCAGTTCTCTCTTGAATCTTTCAGTAATCATCCTTTGCTCTGTGTTCTTAGCAGATTAGCATAATGAGTCATTGAGAGGTTCTTTTTTGGTCACATAAATTTGGGGTTCCAAATACCTCATGTACTTGGATGTCTATTTCATTCCCTAGATATGGGAAGTTTTCTGCTATAATTTCTTTGAATAACTTCTTTATGCCTATAGTATGAATCTCAGTTCCCTCTTTGACATGATAGATTCACTGGTTTAGTCTTTTACTCACATCACAGACGTGTTGGGTGTGGTCATGATTGTTTCTTTTTTTATTACTGTCCATATGTGACATTTTCTCAACCTTGTTTTCAATCTTTGATATTATTTTGTTTTCCTGGTCTAGTCTATTGGTGATGCTTTCCATTGTGTTTTTGTTTATTGAGTTTTACTTATTGAGCTAGATTTACATTTTTTTTTCAGAATTTCAATCTCTTTCCTGAATTTCTTGTACAAGTCATTGAATTCCTCATCCAGATATTGAAATGACCTCTTTACTTTGTCTGCTTATTTGTATCTTCTTTGAGATATTAATGATTTTGAAACCTAGATTTTCAATTCTTTGGCATTTCAACCATTTCACTATCTTTAGGTTCAGTTAACTGAAGAGTTGTGAGCTTTTGGATAACTCATATTTCCCTGCTTTTTCACACTTCTTGTGTTTCTCAGTAGCAATTTGTGCATGTTGGGGGTGGATGTCCCTTCCAGTTTTATTTTTGGAGTATTCTTACTGAAAAGCCATCTGTTAAGGACACACTCTCTAGTAGCACTCAGAGAGGATAAAACAAACCATAACAACAATCACACCAAAACAAACCAGAGATAGAAATTCAATTAAAACCAACAACTACACAACCAATAACCAAAGAAAATGAAATGACAAAAATAATATAGACTAAACTGTGATGTCAAAAATTAATCAAGATAGAAACAACAATAAAAAATGAATAAACTAAAGAAAGGGACACAGAAAGAAAACAAATCAGGAAGATGCAAGATTAAGTAAAGAAAAAGAAAAAGAAAAGGAGAATAATGTTTGTCATGGTAGCAAAGCAAAGGAATATATCTATGATCACTTTTCTTACAAAAATTCAAAGTTATGACGAAATTTTCTGAAAGACAGACTGCATGTATTCACAAAAAAATAAAAAAGGAGAATAATGTGAGCAATGGGAAGGTAAAATAGCAACAGATACAATGATCTCATTGTAAAATAAAAAACATGTAAATAAAACTCATTTGTGCCTAAGTATATTTAATCATATTAATAGAATTTGAACCTTATTTATTCCTTTTAGCTATCTATACACATCAATTTAATTAAAAATGTTTCATGTTATATCAGTGAAACCTCAAGATTTTTTTCCTTTAAATTCACTCTTTGAGAAAAGCAAAATTATGAGGTGACCATTGGGATTCAAAATGTCAGCAAAATTGGTCAAATCTGAGCTATGGAAAAGAGAATGGATAATATTATAGAAAATGTCAAACTATTAATTCTTATACATTTTTAATTCTACCATCTCTAAATATATATATGGTGAACACTCCATGGCTTCTCATTTGAGCATAATTCTTATCCTGAGCCTAGTTCCTGAGCATTCATCATAGCTGTGTCCTCTTTGATTGAATCCCCTGCACTCCTGCTGCACTTTCCTCAGTAAGTGTGGTGACAAAGGTTTCAGTGGTCACTGCAGCAAATTACATCTCCACAATGCCAACTCCAGCAACACTGAAATTACAAAAGCAAGATAACTCTTCTCACATAACCTTTAGAATAATCTATCTCTGAGCTATTATTGTCCTCAGTGATTGGTTTAGTATAAATTATAACCATAGTTAAGAGGTATAAGATTGTAAAGACATCATTTAATCTGTTGGGCATAGCTGCTTTAGACATAAATGTTCAGATCCTTCATCTGTATGCTTGGGTTGTCTTATTTTTATTAGTCTTTGTAATATCATTTTGCTTTTATAATAGTAAACATACTTTGCATTGAATTTCCACTGATAATCACTTGTATACTTGAATTTTCTCATTTATGTGGTGGATTTGAACTTTGTGGAAGAACAATGCCTTAATATTTCTTGCTTTCCAATTCACTGACACCTCTCTTTCAGCATTTCATTCCTTGGGACCAATTGGTATTCTGTATCTGTGTATGATTTTATATATGAAAATGCCAAAATTGGTAAACAAGTATTTTGTAGAGTGGACCAAAAAATTTAGAACATTATAACTTATCTTGAACATCTTCAAACACAGCATGATGCTGTAAGAACTCTAAATCCTTGGTATAATCTATTTATCTTCCCCTGTTTCAGAGACTGTATAGATCCCTATAACTGTTCTTTCACTGGAAATTTTAAATTTAGCTTATGAAAACCAGTAGAATAATAGAGAGATATAAGAACAAACCTATCCCTAGTGAGAAAAATATTCCAAGATTACATTGTTTTTATTAGTGAAAATAACCATATTTCTTAAAAAATATAACTTGTTTTTGAAACTTCATGGCTTTTTTAGGTCATTAAATATTCACTTTTGCTAGTGTATCAGTCAACCCACTGGACATAGTGCAGTGACAAGTTTCTTAAAAATCTCAGAGGCATATCTGTGTTTCACTAAACTTGTCTTGAGGAATAAAAGAGCTTGCATCACCTGAAACACCATTGCCTTATGTGACCAGTTAGTTTTTTTAGAAAATCTTGCTTCTAACAGCCACATATATGACTTACAAAAGATTCAGTTGCTTACAGTGTCTAGGGATTTCCTAAGATAGAAATGTCATAAGAATCTGATGCTCCTGGGGAGAACAAGGGGCAGAAGAATATGAGGTGCCAAAGACTGGGTTCTGTCTAATTTAGTACTTCATTTTCTTCATATCTAAAGCACAAACAAATTATCACTTATCCCATGGTTATTAAGATAACTTAATGAGTTCTGATATGGGTTAGTCAGCTTTCTGTTACTGTAACAGCTCTCTAAGGCAATCAGCTTTTTAAGGGGAAAGGTTTATTTTGGCTGACAATTTGGAGCTTCAGTCTATGGTGTGTTGGCCTCTTAGTTCGAGGCCAGTGCTAAAGCAGAACATCATGGCAGCAGTGTGTAGCAGAGGAAGCCCTCACTTTGTGGCCAGAAGCAAAATAGATGAAGAGGAGGTGGCTGGAGTCCTAAAATCTCCTTTAAAGGCACAACCTCAATGACAGAATACCTCCCACAAGGCCCCACCTGTTAAAGGTTTCACAGTTCTCAATAGAGTCATTGTCTGTGGGGCACTAATCCAAACCATAGCACTATATGAAAAATGTTTAGGAAGTGCTCATTAGCTATTAGTTGTTAAAATTCAATATAGATTTCTCAATTTTCCATATCTGGCTATAACCACATTCATCTTAAGCTTTCTCTATCACTGATACAATATTGATTTCTTTGTCTCAATTTTGTTGTTAGCCATTATACTACATAAATTTATATTTTTAAAAGTAATCTTTGGAATTCCAAGATGGCGGCTAGAGGTAGGAAGCAGAAAGAGACCCTCCTATAGTGAAATCTTGGAGAGACGCTAGAGACACACTTTGCAGGCATAATCACCGAGAAAAGGCATAACTTTGACCCCTCCACATCTCCAGCCAGTGCAGAGAATCTCCACTTCACATTAAAGGGAGAAATGAGGAGGGCCCCCGGGGCCGCCAGTGGCCGCACCCATACAGCTTGGGAAGACGTGGACCAGGTGAGCTTTGCAGTACCGCGGTAGCCCCACAGACAAGCCTGGGCCAGAGCAGCATAGCCCCCTGGACAGACTGACCTCCACCAGAGAAAAAAAAGAGAAACTGAGTAATAAGCAATAAGAACAGTTAAGACATACTGGAAAGAGGGTGGGGCACCCTGAGCGCTGAAGATTGGGGGAAGGGAATCCTTCCCGGGACTGTAAATAAACAAGCCAGGCGGGCCGGAGAGCCTCTGGTGGGAGCGGGGCGCACGCCCAGCAACCAGGAGCGGGGAAGCTTGTGAGAGGAGGGAAGACCCACTTCCCATGTGAACTGTAAACAAACATGGCAGCCGCAGGAGCAGCAGCACCACCAAGTAAGCAGGAGCAGAAAGCTTCTGAAAGTGGCAGTGGGAGGAAAACTTCAGAGGAGAGGGGGGAAGACTCACCTCCCACATGAACTGTAAATAAACACGCAGGCCTGACAACGTGGGGGCAGTGTCACCTTTCCCAGTGCTTGGAAAAGAGAAAGCCTGTAGCAGAGGCTCCCGCACAGGAGAACTCTGAGCAAACAAAGCCTGTGGGACCAGGTGAGTGCTAGCTCACCCCAGAGATCTGCATAAATAATGCCGACAGCTACAGGCTGAGAGTAGCAGGCAGGCAAGACACAGTTGCAGATACAACTCTCAGAACTGTCTCCAGACGCTTTTTTTTTCTTTTTCTCCCTACCTTTGATGAGAGAACAACCGAATTACACCTGCAAGCCAAAAAACTTACTGAAACTGTATTGCATTTGAACTGGGGACACTTGGTGGGTTGTTTTTTGTGTGTGTGTGTGTCGGTGTGTGTGTGGGGGTGTGAGTGTGTAGTTTTTTTCTACTTTATGCATCCCCTTTGATGAGACAACTACAGAACAACATCTGAGGCACCAACTCCAGGACTAGAGTTTGAGACGGACACCCAAATTACTAAGACTGAAACTGCATTGCATATAAACTTGGAAGTTTTTTGGTTTTTTTTTTTAATTTTCTATTTTCCATTTTGTTTTAATTCATTTTTATATATAGATATTACTTTCATTTTCTTATTTTTTATTTTTTTAATCTTTGATTTTCAATCCTCTCTCTGTATCTCTAATGTCTGTTCAGCTTACTGTTGATTAGTACACTAACACTCCCTGTTTATACCTTTGAAACTCTCTTGTCTGATACCTTGTTCTGCTTTCTCCCTCTTGTCTGTATATTTGTTTTCCCCTTTTCTTTAACTTCTTGCTTTCCATCTCAGCTCACCCTTCCATTCTAAATATTACCATTGTTATTATTACAAGCTAGAAAATACTTAATTACACACAGTACAGGGATAGTAACAACACCAAGGACAATGACAGGAAGACAGAAAAAACAGGGAAACCATTTTCCCCACAGCAAAAAATTAGTACAGGAACCAGAGGGGAATGAAGAGAACAGAAACTCAGATCCAGACTCCAACAAAATGAAGATAAACTATGCCAAAGGACCCAATGAAGGCCACAAGAATAATTTAAAAGAAGACATAATACAAGTACTCAACGAGAATTTTATAGAGATGATACTGGATAGGGTCAACCAAAATGTACAGGAGACACTCAAGAAATTCCAAGACAATAAAAATAGAGAATTTGAAAAAGCAAAAGAAGAAATAAAGGAAACCATAGAAGCACTGTATAAACACCAAAGTGAAAGAGAGAACACAATGAATAAATGGATAAATGAACTCAGGACAAAAATAGACAACAATAAAGAAGAAAACTGCCAGGATATGGAAAACCTCAGAAAAAAGAACGAAACAGAACTGCAAAACAAAACGGAAGGCCAATCCAGCAGAATAGAACAAACAGAAGACAGAATCTCAGAACTTGAAGATGAAATGGTAATTAAAGGAAAAACCAAAAAACTATTAATTAAACAACTCAAGACCTGTGAAAAGAAAATGCAAGAACTCACTGACTCCATCAAAAGACCAAACTTGAGAATCATGGGCATCGAAGAAGGAGAAGAGGTGCAAGCGAAGGGAATGCGTAATATATTCAAAAAAATAATAATGGAAAATTTCCCAAATCTAGAGAAAGATATTCCCATACAAATGCAAGAGGCCTCCAGGACACCAAACAGACCAGATCAAAATAGAACTACTCCACGACATATCATCATTAAAACAACAAGTTCAGAAACTAAGGAAAGAATATTGACGGCTGTAAGAGAGAAAAAACAAGTAACATACAAAGGTAAACCCATCAAAATCACAGCAGACTTCTCAACAGAAACATTAAAAGCAAGAAGAGCGTGGGGTGAGATCTTCCGGGCACTGAATGAAAATAACTTCAACCCCAGGATACTCTACCCAGCAAAGCTATCATTCAAAATAGATGGAGCAATAAAAGTCTTCCATGATAAGCAGAAACTACAACAATATGTGACCACAAAGCCACCATTACAAAAGATTCTGCAAGGGATCCTGCACACAGAAAGTGACATCCAACTTAACCATGAAAAGGCAGGCAGCACCAAACCACAGGATAAGAAAAAGCAAGACAATAGAGAGTAACATCAAGTTAGGTACACACAATCAAACCTTCCAACACCTAAGACAACTAAATGGCAGGAATCACCACATACCTATCAGTACTAATGCTTAATGTTAATGGACTTAATTCACCCATCAAAAGACACCGTTTGACAAAATGGATTAAAAAAGAAGATTCAACAACTTGTTGCTTACAGGAGACTCATCTCACCGACAGAAACAAGCATATGCTTAGGATGAAAGGCTGGAAGAAGATTTACCAAGCCAATGGCCCCCGAAAACAAGCAGGAGTAGCAATACTTATCTCTGACAAAGTAGACTTCAAACCTACATTGATCAAATGAGATAAAGAAGGACATTCCATACTAATAAAAGGGGAAATAGACCAAAAGGAAATAATAATCATCAATCTGTATGCACCCAATGTCAACGCACCCAATTTCATCAAACATACCCTGAAAGACCTAAAAGCATATATAAACGCCAACACAGTGGTTGTGGGAGACTTTAACACTCCATTATCATCAATAGATAGGTCATCCAAACAAAAACTCAATAAAGAAATCCAAGATCTAAAATATGCAATAGATCAAGTGGACCTAGTAGATGTCTACAGAACATTTCATCCAACCTCTACACAATATACATTCTTCTCAGAAGCCCATGGAACCTTCTCCAAAATAGATCATATCCTAGGGCACAAAGCAAGCCTCAGGAAATATAAGAAAATAGAAATAATACCATGCATACTATCTGACCACAATGCAGTAAAAGTAGAACTCAACAACAAAAGTAAAGACAAAAAAATGCAAACAGCTGGAAACTAAACAACTCATTACTTAATGAAGAATGGATCATCGATGCAATAAAAGAGGAAATTAAAAAGTTCCTGGAAGTCAATGAAAATGAAAACACAACCTACCAGAACCTATGGGACACAGCTAAGGCAGTCTTGAGAGGAAAGTTTATAGCCATGAGTGCATATATTAAAAAGATTGAAAGATCCCAAATCAATGACCTAATGATACATCTCAAACTCCTAGAAAAACAAGAACAAGCAAATCCCAAAACAAATAGAAGGAGAGAAATAATTAAAAAAAGAGCTGAAATCAATGAAATAGAAACCAAAAAAACCATACAAAGAATTAATGAAACAAAAAGTTGGTTCTTTGAAAAAATAAACAAGATCGATAGACTCCTGGCAAACCTGACTAAAATGAGGAGAGAAAAAACCCAAATTAGTAGAATTAGGAATGCAAAAGGGGAGATAACAACAAACACATGGAAGTCCAGGAAATCATCAGAGACTACTTTGAGAACATATATTCAAATAAATTTGAAAATCTAAAAGAAATGTACAGATTTCTAGATACATATGATCATCCAAAACTGAACCAAGAGGAAATTAATCACCTGAATAGACCAATAACACAAAATGAAATTGAAGCAGCAATTAAGAGTCTCCCCAAAAAGAAAAGTCCAGGACCTGATGGATTCCCTGCTGAATTCTATCAGACCTTTAAAGAAGAACTGATACCAACCCTCCTTAAACTGTTCCACAAAATAGAAAGGGAAGGAAAACTGCCAAACACATTTTATGAAGCCAGTATTACACTTATCCCAAAACCAGGCAAAGACACCTCCAAAAAGGAGAACTATAGGCCAATCTCCTTAATGAACATTGATGCAAAAATCCTCAACAAAATAATGGCAAACCGAATTCAGCAACACATCAAAAAGATTATTCACCACGACCAAGTAGGCTTCATCCCAGGGATGCAGGGGTGGTTCAACATACGAAAATCAGTAAATATAATAAACCACATTAACAGAAGCAAAGACAAAAACCACTTGATCATCTCAATAGATGAAGAAAAAGCATTTGATAAGATCCAACATCATTTCATGATAAAAGCTCTAAGAAAACTAGGAATAGAAGGAAAGTTCCTCAACATTATAAAAGCTATATATGACAAACCTACAGCCAGCATTATACCTAATGGATTAAAACTGAAACCATTCCCTCTAAAATCAGGAACCAGACAAGGATGCCCACTATCTCCACTCCTGTTCAACATAGTACTGGAATTCCCAGCCAAAGCAATTAGGCAGGAAGAAGGGATAAAAGGAATACAAATAGGTAAAGAAACTGTCAAAATATCCCTATTTGCGGACGACATGATCCTATACCTTAAAGACCCAAAAAACTCTACTCAGAAGCTTCTAGACATCATCAATAGCTATAGCAAGGTAGCAGGATATAAAATCAACATAGAAAAATCATTAGCATTTCTATACACTAATAATGAACAAACTGAAAAAGAATATATGAAAACAATTCCATTTACAATAGCCTCAAAAAAAATGAAATACCTAGGTGTAAACCTAACAAAAGATGTGAAAGACCTCTACAAGGAAAACTATACACTTCTGAAGAAAGAGATTGAGGAAGACTATAGAAAGTGGAGAGATCTCCCATGCTCATGGATTGGTAGAATCAACATAGTAAAAATGTCGATACTCCCCAAAGTAATCTACATGTTTAATGCAATTCCCATCAAAATTCCAATGACATTCATTAAAGAGATTGAAAAATCTACTGTTAAATTTATATGGAAATACAAGAGGCCACGAATAGCCAAGGCAATACTCAGTCAAAAGAACAATGCAGGAGGTATCACAATACCTGACTTCAAACTATATTACAAAGCAATAACAATAAAAACAGCATGGTACTGGCACAAAAACAGACATGAAGACCAGTGGAACAGAATAGAGGATGCAGATATGAAGCCACACAACTATAAGCAACTTATCTTTGACAAAGGAGCTAAAAATATACGATGGAGAAATAGCAGCCTCTTCAACAAAAACTGCTGGGAAAACTGGTTAGCAGTCTGCAAAAAACTGAAACTAGATCCATGTATATCACCCTATACCAAGATTAACTCAAAATGGATCAAGGATCTTAATATCAGACCCCAAACTCTTAAGTTGATACAAGAAAGACTAGGAAATACTCTGGAGTTAGTAGGTATAGGTAAGAACTTTCTCAATGAAACCCCAGCAGCACAGCAACTAAGAGATAGCATAGATAAATGGGACCTCATAAAACTAAAAAGCTTCTGTTCATCAAAAGAAATGGTCTCTAAACTGAAGAGAACACCCACAGAATGGGAGAGACTGATAACCAGAATATACAGGGAACTTAAAAAACTAAATTCTCCCAAAACTAATGAACCAATAAAGAAATGGGCAAGTGAACTAAACAGAACTTTCTCAAAAGAAGAAATTCAAATGGCCAGAAAACACATGAAAAAATGCTCACCATCTCTAGCAATAAAGGAAATGCAAATTAAAACCACGCTAAGATTCCACCTCACCCCTGTTAGAATAGCCATCATCAGCAACACCACCAACAACAGGTGTTGGTGAGGATGCAGGGAAAAAGGAACCCTCTTACACTGTTGGTGGGAATGTAGACTAGTACAACCACTCTGGAAAAAAATTTGGAGGCTACTTAAAAAGCTGGACATCGATCTACCATTTGATCCAGCAATACCACTCTTGGGGATATACCCAAAAGACTGTTACTCCAGAGGCACCTGCACATCCATGTTTATTGTGGCACTATTCACAATAGCCAAGTTATGGAAACAGCCAAGATGCCCCAGCACTGACAAATGGATTAAGAAAATGTGGTATCTATACACAATGGAATTTTATGCAGCCATGAAGAAGAATGAAATGTTATCATTTGCTGGTAAATGAATGAAATTGGAGAACATCATTCTGAGTGAGGTTAGCCTGGCTCAAAAAACCAAAAAGCGTATGTTCTCCCTCATATGTGGACATTAGATGAAGGGCAAACACAACAATGGGATTGGACTTTGAGCACATGATAAAAGCGAGAGCACACAAGGGAGGGGTGAGGATAGGTAAGACACCTAAAAAAACTAGCTAGCATTTGTTGTCCTTAACGCAGAGAAACTAAAGCAGATACCTTAAAGCAACTGAGGCCAATAGGAAAAGGGGAACAGGTGCTAGAGAAAAGGTTAGATCAAAAAGAATTAACCTAGAAGGTAACACCCACGCACAGGAAATCAATGTGAGTCAATGCCCTGTATAGCTATCCTTATCTCAACCAGCAAAAACTCTTGTTCCTTCCTATTATTGCTTATACTCTCTCTACAACAAAATTAGAAATAAGGGCAAAATAGTTTCTGCTGGGTATTGAGGGGGGGGAGAAGGAGGGGGCGGAGTGGGTGGTAAGAGAGGGGGTGGGGGCAGGGGGGAGAAATGAACCAAGCCTTGTATGCACATATGAATAATAAAAGGAAAAAAAAAAGGCTGGTCCCTACGGCCGATTAAAAAAAAAAACTAATCTTTTTTGAATGATTATAATAATTGTCAAGTGACAATCGTAGGCTAATAAGAAGTTATTCTTTTCCAACGGGCTTCTAAAATCTTTCTATAGATCAAGTCATAATGTTAATTATATGTGTTGATTGCAACTTCCATGTATTGTTAATTTTATTCTTGATAAGGATTTTTTGAACATGAAAGGTTTTATTTTATTTTAATTTTTATCATATTATTGTATTGTGGTGTACATTGTGACTTTTACAAAAGTTCTTACAGCATATCATTGTTGAATTCATTCCCTGCATCATTCTCCTTTATCCTTCCTCCCAATATTCCAGGAATAGTTTAAACAGATCTTATTTTTCCATTAAATGTGTACATAATATTTTCAGTATATTCTCCCTCCTATAGGCTTTCCTAAACTAACTCTGTGTCTAAAACTCTATCCAATCTACGTGATTTCATGGTCATATTTGGTATCTTGTAACTTGGTCCTTCCAAATAAAGGTGAACATTTAACAATAGATGAAAGATTAACAAGATACATAAGAGGAAGATATGTAATATGATATATAGCACATATAAAATAATATTTCAATTATTTCATCCTACATATAGCCATTTTAAACTATTTTATATGAACATTTCCATAAACTTATTTTCTTTTCAGTGTTATTAGGTACCTCATAGCAGAATAGCGTTTATTCTTATGCACTCAATATTTTCCTCCAATTTTGGTGACTGTATGACACAGAGGAGCTAAGCTATTTATTTCAGTTAAAAATCAGTTTCTACCTTAGGAGGATGGCATGTTATGTATTGAGCAAAAGGATCTTACAGAGATTTATTTCAGCCTGACTTACTCACAGAGAGGTGGAAAAAAACTCATCTGGAGATTAAAACAACTAGAATGCAACAGAATTGGGGCTTTCAAAAGTCTATTCTTCCCAGGGATGGTGACACACATCTATAATCCCGAATATGTGGGAGGCCAACATAGACAGGTAGCAAGTTTGAGGTCAGCTTAGACAATGTAATGAAACTTTGCTTCAAAATATACATACACATATACATATGTGTATATATAGTATATTCATATATGTATACATATTATATATTCATTTATGTATACATATTACATATTGTTTTATTTTATATTATATATGTATATACATATATATGTATAATTTGTTTTAAAAATCTATTCTCATCCAAATCAAGTAATGATTCAATGTCTTACTCTATGCTTATCTTCTTTTTATGGATGAAATGATTATAAAATAGATGGGCATTGCTTCCAGAAGGTCACTGCTGAATGAGAAGCTTATTACATAGTTAGGAATGGTAGTCCACAGCTGTAATTACAGTTCTGAACTGACTCAGGCAGGAGGATGGAGAGTTCAAGGCCAGTCTGGGATACAGAGGGAGATCCTGCCTCAGAAAACAGAAAAATAAAATAATACATCATATGAAAGAATCATCTCTGGTCCGTGGAAAGCTCTTCTATTTTAGTGGCTTTGTGTTGGGTTTTAAGATCAGTTCCCATTAGGTGCACAGAGCATATTGTTAATGAACTATATGGTTTGTCCCTACCCAAGAACCAAGGGGTGGTTTGCATAAGAATCCCCGGGGTGACTGGTGCATCACTTGATATTCTCAGCACAGTGCAGATGTGTGAGGAAGCCACAAAGGAAGGGAGGAAAAGAGAGTGTGGTAAGAGTCCCTTGCCCCCAGGCACAATGAATTGTTACAAGCTACTTGACAGCTATTCAGTTTGTCCCTGGTATCATTTGATTATTATAATATTACTATTTTCTCCTCATATCCATTATTGTAAGAGAAATTCAAATATTTCTGTGGTGGAAGAATTGTTTTCAAATCAAATTCTCTTATTTCCACTGTACTTGTATATAAATTCCATGGATTTACAGTGTATGATAGTGATGCCTTCCAAAAAGACTCACAATTGTGCTGACTGCAGAAACAAGAAAATGCAATTCATGTATCTCTCTTCTCTACAGTACAAACACTAGAAAATATAACAACATAATCACCTTGAAATTGTTTGAAAGTTAGAAAAAACTAGAATAAAACCCCCCAAAATAAAAGTAATCGTGGGGGTTGGGTGTAGAATGAAAACTCAGAGCACATCAACTCATTTTATTTCTGTCTAGAAAGCTCCCCAGCACCAAAAGGAGCTGCACTGGAACAGAGCAAATGTGGATCTTTGCTTTTGTAAGGCCTCAAGTAAGTTTTATTTCTGTTTTTTTCCTCAATGAAAATCTTTTTCTAAAATATGAATAAAAAGGAGAAATGATGCCAGTACCTGTATTTTCCAAGGACTTTTTTGTTTCTCATTTAAATATGAGATGTAAGCATGAGATTCTGGCATTTTTCTTGAGTTTTAGGATTCTCTATTTTTTTTTTTTTTCGGTGCTGGGGACCGAACTCAGGGCCTTACACTTGCCAGGCAAGCGCTCTTCCACTGAGCTAAATCCCCAACCCTAGGATTCTCTATAAGCTATGCCATTTTATAAAGGAGTTGAATTTTATTGAATTGAAGTAAATGTATTAGCTTTAAAGAAAAGGATCATTAATAAGACTACAATGAGTCTCCAGGATGTTGAGCTAACAGACTGTATAGGCATGGGGAGGTTGTGGAGCAGGGTTTGTTTTTCAGTGTCTTAAAGTCTCTCTGCCCCCATGTCCTTTCTAATCTGTTTCATGACTGTGACTGCCTTGCAGGATTCTCTGTACTGTACTCCTTCCCTATAGTACAGAAAACCGTAAGTGACTTTCCTTCAGTGCTCTCATGACATATGGAGCTGTCATTACAGCTACTATGTGTGTCCTAATCACCTGACATGTGTGGCTTTTCTCATTAGTGTGCAGGCAGAGAGTATGCTTTTGAGTCCACAGCGGATACCTAGTAAGCACTGAATGTCGCATAAATTACAAGAATTCATGGATGGATTGTATAACGCAATTTCCCCAGTTGAATGAGACACACTCCCATTTGAAGAAACTGGAATTTTACTGCAGTAAGGAGAAAAAAGACAATGTAATTTTCAAAGACTGATGATAACACATGTGGATGAAGTGAGTTTTTCTGCATAAATGACTTTTCAAGTAAAGAAATAAGCATCATATTCAAAGTGACTTTTGCCATTATTCAGTTTGACATACTCCTTAGAACAGAAATTTGTGATCGTGAAGCAGATTCCATGCCAAGAATATAGCCATGTGATAAGAATAGGGACTATTTGTCATTCTATCTTCACTATGTCTTCTCTATTTTCTATAGTTGTTTTATTTTTTAAAAAAATTTAAACTTAAAAGCTCCTACAACTTTAATGAAAATTATAGGCTTGAATGGGTTAAAGATTTTATATACCTAACTTGAGAATTTCTCCTTCTGACTGCCCAGACTGCTACTCAGAGTTTGCCATTCTCCTCCCAGCTCAAAGGGTGATAAGAAAGTGTGGCACATGTGGTGTCTCCTGAATCATTACATAATCCACTGAACTGTCACTTCCCTGCTGTTCCATATGTGATCCATGGTGTGTGTTTATTTGGTAATGTATTGACTTTCTTACATGTAAGCATTGCAGATCTTACTGTTATTCATTTACAATTTAATAAAATGTTCTACAGAACATGTTCTGTAAAATTATGGTTAAATACTTGAGACTGTTTATGCTTTTATCTTATTGACTGATTGATTTGTGAAATGGGTCTTGCTGTATTGCTGAGGCTGGCCTTAAACTTGGACACATATGATCTTCCAGCCTCATCCTCCTTAGTGTTGGGATTCCAGTTGTTCTACGACCCGATATGTAGTCAATGTTAAAGACCTTTCCATTGTCGTGAAAAAAAACCTGAAGTCTACTGTGATTGAATGCTCTATTAATGTCAGTTAGCTCAACTTTTTAAAATATTGCTCTAGTTTTCTATATTTATTGTTCTTTTCTGTCTACTTCTTCTATCACTTACTGAAAGAGGAATTTTAAAATCCATAAACTAAATTTTTGGATATGTTTATTGCTTCTTTTAGTGTTACAAATGTTTGGTTAAATTATGTTATGTTTATACTGACAGGAAAGTTAATAAGTATCACTTGTGTATGACCAGAATATTTTCTAAATTAACTTTTCCTCTCATAATTAGCAGCCTGTCATCTGTAACCTTCAAGATATTTCTTGTTTTGAAGTTCACTTTCATGGGTATTAATGTAGTCACTTGAGCTCTCTTATTAACATTTTCCCTGTATGCCTTTTCTGTCCTATTTTTAACCTACTTCAGTAATTATATTGAAAGAGCATTACATTTGACAGATCTTGATATATGAGACCTTGAATTTAAAAATTAAGTATGCAAATCTATGCATTTGAATTGAAGATTTTAGAATGTTTGCCTATTGTAATTATTAATAATGTGTTTAAGCTCAGCATTTTTAATTTGTTTTCTGTTTGTGCATATAGTTTTTGTTTCTTTTTGGTTTATATTTTACTGCCATTTTTGATTAGTTTAATGTTTTTATTGTGCATTTGATCTGTGCTTCAAATTATGCAATAGACTTTTCTGGCTTATTGCTGGTTGTTGTAGGATTGTGACATGAATCTGAGTCATCAAAGTGACTGTGACAGCATGTTGTGTCACTTCACATAAAGGTACCTTAATACACATCAGTGTATTTTTATCTTTCCTCTCTTCCTTTGCAGTGTCTTTTTCATGTATATTTTACTTCACTATATTTATTCACATCAAAATGCAGTTAATAAGTTTTTATTCAATTATTTATCTTTTAGAGAAAATTTTAAAAATGAAAAAAAATTTATCCATCTTTTTCTATTTCCAGCATTTTATTATTTTGCAAATAATGGCAGTTATGTGGTCTCATTTTTTCAGAGTTATGAAGTTCATAGATTTGTTTGTACAAATTCTGTCTAGTGATGGATATTTTCTTAGTTTTTTATATTCAAAAATACCTGCAATCTGCCTTCATTTCTTTTCAATACAATGTGGAATTTTCAGCTGACAAGGGAATAAACTTTGCTTCATGCTGGAAATCAAGCCTGTGTGCCATCATTAATTTCACTTTGCCTTGACGTGACTGATTGCCTACTAACAGGGGGCACGGATGAACATTTAAGTTCAGATAATTTTTAAATAGTGCTATAGAAAAAGGAAAAAAATCAGACTTTTGGGGGAAATAAGTCACTGAGATATAAAGTTTGAAAAGAGTTTGAACACTGTTTTTATCTGTTTGCCATTATAAACCACATTTTATAAATGCAATCACACACACACACACATACCTTCTACTTACCTATATGTGATTACACAGGTGATCAACCAATTATTTGCTAAGCAATATGATATTTGTTTCTAATTGACCTGTACTAAATATATTTTAATATCACAGGTAGAACAAATAAACTTTAAGAACTATAACATTCATTTAAGGAAATTTGGTAGCCAAAAGTGAAGGGAGAGGATCCTTTTTTCCTTAATAGATTGGAAATGAAAATTTTCACAAGTACATGACTCTTCTTTCACAAAGGATGTCAGTTTGAATTGCTCCAACCACTCTTATCACAACTAGAGAACCATCCCATCCTCAGATGCCCAAGCCTCATTGCCATTACATTTACTCTCCCTAGCTGAGACACAAAGGGCTACAAATGTTCTCTCATGGACAAACCTTGTTGACTCATTTCCTCCCTTGAGAAAATCAACTTCCATTGTTTTCCCCTTGGATTTTCCCTTTCTTATGTAGGGTACTAAGATTCAGGCTACTCCAAGAAAATGTACATGTAGACATTTCTACATGTTCAAACATTCCAATATCCATACACTAAAAATAAAAATCTTCTTGAGCCAGAGCTGGTAGGTCATACCTGTAATCTCAGCTACTTGGGAGGCATATATCAGGAAGATCTAGGTTTAAGGATAGGTGAGACAAAAAGTTAGCAATACCCCATCTCAACCAACAAGGCAGACTTGGTAATGGAGGCCTGTCATCAAGCTAAATGGGGGACACAGGAAGGAGGATCATAGTCTGAGACAACCTGGGGGAAAACCTCAGGACCTTATTAAAAAAATTCCTATAAGAGAAAAAGTTCTGGGGATGTGGTTCAAGTGATAGAGTGCCCACCTAACAAACATGAGGACCAGAGGTCAAACCAGTACTAACCAAAAAAAATTAAAAATAAAAATGAAAAAGAAAGTTTTTGAATAACATAGAGAAAGCAATAAAATAACCTACAAGGCCACCATAACACAATGGCAGTCTTAATAAAAGCACTAGCTCTTTTGTATAGTAATGACAGCTACACCTAGATCTCAGTCTTCTTACCTTTGTATTTCCTTTTTGGGGCTCATTTATTTCTTTGACACATGGTTCTTCAAAGAAATTCTCTATTAATTAAAACCATTTAATCAATCTGAAAATTATAACACCTGCCAAACCTTCTGCATTCATCATTTATATTGACACAACATCTTTTCAGCTTCTTTATCTCACCAGTTGCTTCTCTGTAGGGCTTAGCAATGAAAGATGAAGACATTTACAAAAACAATAAATTAGACACTGACACCAAAAGGGGACATTTCTCAGGTTTCTCACATCTGTTTAAAATATTTGTATATATTACTAATCCATTTTCTTAATTTTGTGACAGTTTCTACCTTTCCACTTCAAAACTTTCCCATGTTTGGCAAAACTTTAGTTCCCTCACGTGTCCCTTTATACTGATGTCATGTCTGTGTTTCCCTGTTCCTAATGATTCCAATTTAGCTGAGCAAACTCTTAGTTTACTAAGTAAAAAGCAGAGAGAATTTTAAAGGAAGATGCAGGATATAAAGACTATAAATATAACTTTCATAACCTTAATGGAAAAACACAGCTAACCAGCTGTGTTAGGCTTTCTAGTGACTGAAGAGACCATCATCAGATAGCAAGTGAGCAAGAAGAATCCTTGGTCTGCTACACAGGGTTACAAAGGGTCCTCTTTTTACAATACTGTCTCTGATTTTGCTTACTTTTCCTTGTACCACCATCAACTCACCCTTGTCACATCCTCCCCGTAAACTTGGCTCAAACACTCCCAGTCTTCTTTTTAAAAATTTCCTTCCTTCCTTCATTCTTTTCCATTAAAACTTGAAGTGAGACAAACACAATAGGCAATGTTTTTAGTGAATGACTACATTCACTCTAAACTCCTTGCATATATCATGAACTTTTAAAAGTTGTCTAAGTTCCTTAAAACGGTGTCTATTCCAGCAAGTTACCCAATTTAAATAACAGTAAAAGAATAATAGTAACTTCAATTACAGGTATTTCTGATTTTTTCTACAATTTCCAAAGGCTTTCTACTTGTATAATAATACCATGCTAACTAATTTATTAGTAACAATTTCATTTTTTGATTTTGAAATTTTATTTTGTAAGGATAATTATTCATAAACTGTGTAGAGGTATTTATGCTGCCCACAGAAAATGTAGCTCTGGCTGTTTAGTAATAAAATGGGTACAAATATTTGTCTGCAGCCATGGAAAACTATGGCCATTTATTATTTGATATATGCTAAGTTTTTTATGTCTATGCTTAAATTTTAAAAATAAAATATTGAACACCTCTATAGAACATTTTCTTGTTTTCTCCCCTGATTCATTTCTTAAATTGAACCAGGGCTGATAAATTTGCTAAATGTGTTTTTTATCTACTAAATTGGACTTTTATAAGGTAGAATATTTGTAACAGTCAATGAAAAACATGGTTATTCCAGAAGGTCCTCTTTTCTTTCCTGTTAAAGACCTTCTTTGCTGCAAAGATAACATCTTAAGTATTCTGGTTTTTCCTTATTTCTTTGTTTCTAGCTTATTATTTCTTTTTCTTTTTCTTCCATGGTTTCACAGCTGATATGAATCCCTTTCTCTATTACTTCACAGGAAATTTTGGATGTAGCTTATGAAAATCAGCAGAATAAATAGAGAGAAGTCACCAGAATAAATAGAGAGAAGTCAGCAGAATAAATAGAGAGCAGTCAGCAAACCTAACCTAATTTGAAAAATATTCTAAGATTACATTATTTTTATTAAAGTAACCATATAGTAGCACAAGTGGTAAGAGTGCCTGCCTAGCAAGCATGTAGCCCTATTCAAAGCCAGCCCAAGCAAATGGTTCATGAGACCTTATCTCAAAAAACCCTTCACATAAGTAGGGCTGGTGGAGTGGCTGTAGGTGAAGGCCTTGAGTTCAAGCCACAGTACTGCAAAAAAAATTATGGAGTGTGAAAAAATCCAATGCTGTAGGCATCACAATACAGACTTGAAACTCTATGACAGAGCCATAACAATAAAAACATGTGTTTAATGAAAAAAATGGGACTGCATCAAACTAAAGATCTTCTACACAGCAAAGGGAAGTAATCAGACTCAAGATACAGCCCACTGAATGAGAGAAAATCTTTGCCAACTACTCCTCTGATAAGGTACTAATATCCAGAATCTACAGGGAACTCAAAAAACTCAGCCCCCAAAGAATCAATACCACAATGAAGAAATGGGTACATAAATTGAACACAGAATTCTCAAAGGAAGAGTTACAAATGGCCAGTAAATACGTATAGAAGTATTCAACTTCCTTGGTTATAAGAGAGATGCAAATCAAAACTACACTAATATCTCACCCAGGTTAGAATGGCCATAATCAAGGATAATAACAACAACAAATGCTGGCAAGGATGTGGTGAGACAGGGACTCTTATACACTATTGGTGGGAATGCAAATTAGTACAACCACTTAAGCAAAGCAGTGTGGAGATTCCTCAAAATCTAAACATAGACCTGCTATATGATCCATTGACACCACTCTTGGACATATACCCAAAGGAATGTAAGACGGGCTACAATAGAGACACCTGTACACAGAAGATCATGGCAGCACTAGTCACACTAGCCAGGGTTTGGAAACAACCAAGGTGCCCTTCAACTGATGAATGGATCATGAAATTGTGATATATATATATATCACATGGAGTATATATATACCATGGAGTATTACTCAGCTATAAGGAATAATGACATGTGGATTGAGGTTAAATGGATGCAAATGGAGAACATCATGTTAAGTGAAGTAAGCCAGGATCAGTAACACAAAAGCCACATGTTTCCTCTCATAAATGGGAAATAGATAGATAAACATATACACAAAAACAAGCCTGATCTTATACAAACTCAGATGTAGAACTGCTCTACCGAACTCAGGGAAGGAGGGAGAGAAAAAGAGAATGACAGAGCATCAGTAATATTGCATAAAATAAGATGTGAAAGTAGAGGATATAAAGATGTGTATTGAAAGCTGTTGAAAAATGGGAGATAGGAGGTAAAGGGGTCAGGGAGAGCAATGGAAGGGTTGAACAGACCAAAGTAAAGTACACCCACAGTGGGCATACCTTTAGATACCCCTTTGAACAACAAGTTAAAATACCAAAAATTAGGACTTTAAAATAGGTACAGTGTTTGTTTCAGGGGAACTAGTGGGGTGGGGAGGATGAATGAAGGAGATTGAGGTGACTGTATATGGTAGATGGATTTCATATACCTATATGAAACACAAGAAACCACTTGCAATTTCTTTAAGTAGGATAAGGAGGGGGTTGAAGGGAAGAGAAGATGAGGGCAATGTAAATAATGTACAATACAAGAATCATCAATATGATCTCCCCTGTATAATGACTATATCCTAATAGAAATTTATTTTTAAAAAGAAACCTTGATATGCTATTTTAAGGCATAATAATGCACTTTGGGAATATATGCCAAAAAAATTACAGAGTGTATAGCTCAAGTGGTAGAGTGCTTGCTTAGCATTCAGGAGGCCCTGGGTTCAATTCCCAGTACAGCAAAGACAGAGAGACAGAGAGAAAGAGAGAGAGAGAGAGAGAGAGAGAAAAGACAGCAACCATAATACTTATATTTTAATATAAACACACATACTAACATCAACTGACAGATGTGCATATTTTTTCTTTATGTAGACAAGCAGGGATGTTGACTAAAGCAGTTACTATAAAATGACAAAAAAGAAAAATTTGTTATGTTTTTCTGTCAAGAAACTTGCTTAAAAATAAATGGCCTAGGACTGGAGACATGGTTCAGGTGGTAAAGCACCTGCCTAGAAGCAAGTGGGAGATCCTGATTTAAACCCTAGTGAAGCCAAAGAAATAAGAAATTTCTTTTGAAATCTTACTTTACCAAGAGAAGATTTTTGCAGTCAAATGAGTAGAGAGTTACATTTCCTTAGAGTTAAATATCTTTCAAATGATCCACTTTTTAAAATCGGGATAAATCCTCATATAGGTCTGTGTGAGAAGGAGTCTTGGTGTGTGCACTGTGGTGTGTCCTTCAAGTAATCACTGTATATTTTGCATTCCTCATGTGGTGCTGGTCTTAGGCATTTTGTTTTTTGATCTCGTCTTCTGCCTGAATCCCTGCTTTGTCCTCCAGTGGGCTCATTCCACATACTGTATTGCCTCTCCCAGATCTGCAAATTCTAGTTGGGTTCCATTAGAAGAAAGAGAAGGGAAAATCCTGGGCACTTTCTCTCTCTCTCTGTCTAGTTTTGTCTTCCTGACATGCCTGCTGAAGTCCCAATTTCTACTAGGTACCCCCACTCCTGGGCCTCTACCATGTATCCTAACTCTTTCATTGAGTGATTTTTTTAGCTATCTACTGTTAATTTATAAACAACTAGAAATTATTAGAATAGTGCAGATATTCATATTTTGCACATTAATTATTTATCAACATGTCTGATCAGGTCCTTAGGGTAGATCCACAGAGTCAAAAAGAGTGGATGTTTTAAAACCCTTAAAATATTATAGTTGTTTTCAAATCAGGGCTGAACCAAAGAATGTTTTGAGAGCCTCCAGCTAAATTTGGGTTCCCATATCGAGTGGCCAGCAGGCTTGCCATAATAAGAAGTTAGAATATGGGTGTGTCATGTACTTTCACCTGCAGACAGATTAATTCTTAGTTGTTGGCTAGCAAACAAGTGTTCTTAAGAGGGAAACTGGTGAAGGCCCTTCAGGCCCTTACCTGACTGTGTTCAGATTATTCTTGTCTAACCATTGATCCATCACTAGTACTTTGTTTCCCCTGCTCTCCTCCTGGGGGAAACCCAGCTTGAGTTAATTCTGATTTTTCAAATTGAAGGTGCAAATTTAATATAACCATGTAGTAGGGAAAAATGTCAAGGAGTTTTATTTACAGATCCTGGGCAAGGACTACATAGCAAGTTGGAAGAGCAGTTTTCTGGGCAGAAATGAAGAGTCAGGCAGAGAGACTGAGCAAGCAGCTAGTGACTGTATAAGGGACTCTGATTGGTGTGTGTTGGGGAGATCACATTAAGCATTAGGGAAAAATTTGCAGGGCTCCTTTAAAGAAAGCAATAGGAGAGGAACATCCCAGTCTTTTGAGCAGGACAGGTGCTCTAAGCCTTGTCTCTGGTCTCCTGGGTAAAGTAAGAACAGTTTGTGACTAACTCTTCTTCTGTAAGAGAAACATAGGAATTCACTGCAAGGTTCCCCCCAACAGCATCAATTTTGAACTCAATGCTAATGTGATGAGCAAAGGGTTCCAGTACTTACTGTTTATAACAAATTACCTCAAACTCACTGGTGTAAAACAGCAGTCCTTTCCTGTGGTTCAGGAAGTTCAGAGGAGACAACTGACTCTGCTTTTCCTCCTCTGGGAGGCTGATACCATGTGTGGAACTCAGCTGACATCAAGGCTGGTCCTGACTGCAGAGGAGGACACACTCACCCAACTGTGACATGGGAACAACCATGACTGTCAGCCAGCACCTCCATGTGGACTCTCAAGAGGACATGCAGTGGCTGATGCCCACTAGAATACACACTTCAAGAACCAAGAGCAAACTGCCTGAGTTTTTGTGACACATGTCACTTTTTCTGTGCTCTGTGTTTTGAAGCAAAAACAAGCTGGCCCCAACTCAAGGGTATGGGGTAGAGCAAGGTCACATGTGAGAAAGGTCTGTGGAATAGGGACAATGTTGTTGCTCAAATCTTTGGAGAATACAAGCTTCTGTCCAAAGGAAGGAAGGTATTCCACATCACCTCTCAGCACTTCTTGTAAACATATTTTCTGTTTAAAAAATAGTAACAATAAAGTGTTTAAAGTTCCAGAAATAACCCTGGAAAAATATTTCCTTAAAAATAATGAAGAGATATCTTTCTTTTGATACCACTCTGATGACAAGATAGATACAAATTATGCACATTTATAAACCATTGTAATGCTGTAAGCATTGTAATAAGAAAAAGACCATGTACAGAGAAGCACACACTGGTGAATCAATGTACTTGCCAGTGACACCAGTCTTTTCCCAGTGTTGCCTCGCCCAGGTGCTATACACAGGAATGAGGGTAGAAATGATTGAACAAGTGTCAGTTAATGAAAGAAATATGCCATGTGCTAAAATGTCATTCTGCTATCTTCAACTGCCTCTGTTGGGAACATGCTGAAATCTATAGCACATTTGGAGAAATTCCCATCCTTTAAAAATAAGAACAGTCATAAATCCATTGGCCTCTGGATGACATGTCATTGAATGACCTCCTCTTTTATAGACTGTCTACCTCAAGCTTTCTGTACCCCAACTTCATGTGTGTTGCTGACAGTAGGAGGCCACCAAGAAGGATGAGGATACTTTACATTTTCTAAAGAATAAGGGAAGAATTAGACCATAAGAACAGTGTGTCCTCACTGCACTTTTATAATCTATTCATTAAAAACCAGCATGGGCACCACCCAGCCATTTGTGATTACATGTTCTCTTTAGAAGCTATTTTACATATTTGTTGTGGCAACTTCTCTAATCACAAAATTATCACCAAATAACCTCATTAGTTATAAAATAACCCATTGAAGAAATTCAAAATGAATTAAAATTTCATCTCTTTACAGTATTTGGTTATTACTTAAATTCTGCTTTGAATGTAGAGCAAATGATAAACTCTTTGCTGGTGTTTTCCAGCAGCTCTTTCAAACTTTAAGTGTTGTGTTTACTTTTAATGATAATAGTTAGAAGTAACTAGGAGACTGAGACAAAAGCAAGCTAAAACAAAAGGGGAATATAAATGAGTAAATGTACGAATTGTGAAATTCCATAAAACTGGATTTCACTTGTGATTTTTTTCCAACTAAATCTATGAAACTAAACAAGTTACTCACCTCTGAAGTCTCCATGAAATAGAAATAGAAAATTGAAGTAATGACCACAGTCAGATGCATGGCAACTGAGTCCAAGTCCTGACTTTTTTTATTCATTTATTCAAATGTCTGTATCATTTCTCCACCCTGACCCCCTCCCCCAAGTCCTGACTTTGAATCTGAATTTAATCATGCATTAACTCTCTGTCCCTAAGTATGTTTCTAGAATTCTTTGTGTACTGCTGTCTTATTTAAAAGATGAATATAATATTTTTCTCATAAAACTGTTAAATTAGATGAAATTAATCTTTCCTTCTGTGTAATACAAAATACCTACCACATATAAATGTGGTAGGATTTATTGTGTGGGTGTTCGAGAAGCATGGAAAGATGTGATATTAATGACTTAAAAATGTCACAATTCTGAAGTGCTTAGCCATATCCATTATATTTGGGAGACTCCACGGATGGGAGGTCTTCATAGTATTTTTACAAGTCTCAGTTCACAGGAGCATTCCCAGATCTCTGTTTGAGAACATGACTTTGGCTGGTGATCCCCAGCTGAGGAGCTGTGGAGAATATGCAGTGAGAACAGCCCTGATGACCAGCAGGTGCTGCGGCACAAGAGAGTCACATCAGAGAGTTCAGAAAGAGGGTGTCAAGAAGGATTTGGACTTGAAATTAAATGATTAGAAGGAAGAGGCAAGGCATCTGTCAGTAGGGCATTTCTATTACTGGTATCTATACAGGCTGTATGTAAGTTGGATAGACCTGAAGAAGAGTAACACTGCATTTGGTAAACAGCACAGTGGCTCAAAGTGAGATTGCTATAGTCTGAATGAGGGTTTTTCTAAAACCCACATGTTGAAATCCAATGTATTGATACAATGAGTTGGGACTTTGGGGAGTGACCAGGTCATGAGAATAGAGCTCTTCTAAATGGGACTAGTACCTTTGTAAAAGAGGCTCCAGAGAGCTCCCTCCTCCGCTATGTGAGGATGTAACTTGACACGCTGTCTATGCAAGGACAGGACCCTCACCATGCACAAAGACTGCCAGTGCTTTGATCTTAGACTGCCCAGCATCCAAACTGAGGTTTAAAAGTCACCCTAGCATTTTGTTATTATAGTCCCAAATGACTGAAACAAGGGTCATTAATTATTTTTCAGTATTGCAGACTTCTTGTTCTTACTTGCATTCAAACATGACTATAAAACAGTCTTTACTTGCCTTGCATGTGAGTTAGGAATATTCTAGCCTGATGTACTCTATGATGTCACTTGTGTTTAACAGGAAAGCACCAGCTCCCAAGAGCCAGACCAGCTCCCACCTTGCCACCAGCCAGTCTGCTCGCTTTTTTTTTTAACCAAGGTCACTACCATCAATAGAGCTTCCAATTTGTCCTAATACACACTTACAAAGAGGGAAGTAGCATCACATTTTTTTCTTTCTCAATTATATCATCTGTCAGTAGCTAGATTATCTTGAAGAATAACTTTCATCGCAACCCTGTCCCATTCCAGTGTTCAATTATGGGCACTGATATGTTTTATGTCCATACTCCCAGTCTTGTAGAAGCTCTACAGCCACCTGTGATATCCACCTCTGAACACCCGAAGCTCTCTTGCCTCCCTTTGCCCTCTCCTCTCAGTTTGGAATGTATGTTCAGAAAGTTTCTTTTGTTTGACTGGCAGCAGACTAATTAAATCTTAGGTCAATTACTCTAAGTAACTTAATTTTGATACCTAGTAGTCATATGACAAGGCTCATATGTGTGACACTTCACCAAATTAAGACAAAAGATGAAGTTGCATTTCATATATTATTTAAGATATAATGTGTCTGAGACCCTGTGACTGAACTTATGTGTGGCTTATAACTCTTTTCTCAAAACTCTCTTGTGACCCTATAAAAAAGTTGGAAGATCACTCAACACCAAGGATTAGTCCTATGCTTTGCAATAAACTGAAAATCTGCATTTTTATGTTTGTGGTGCTCTCTCCATTGAAGGAGCCAAAACACAAACCATCTCTTGGTTCTGGAAAATGTCAGAGTTCTAGAGTACAGAACACTGTCCAGGAAAAAGCCACTTGCAATTACCTAACAGTTTCTTTATGATTCAACTTTCCCTCAGGGCCCACTTTCTAACCACACATACACACACCCCTTCCTCAGGATGGCTGAGATGAAATGTCATGGGGGTGCAATGGTCTTCCAGGAGTTCCAGGTCCCACACTAGTATTTCCTTCAACTATGCTTACCCAACCAACCTATGCTGAAACTCAGATACTGACCACAGGACCCCTGTTTAAAAAACAAGCAGAACATTTTGAAATAAGTGCGTTTAAGAGAAAGGTGTTGTTATGAGAAGTGACACACATTGAGCCACTTGATATTTTTCACTAATAAGTCTACAATGTGCCTATAACACAAAACACATATCCTTCAAGCATGCTAAGAAAAATCTTTTTCTAGCTTAGGAATATATAAAAAGTCCCAAATGAGTTTGTTTATAGACATTAAATTATAAATGAAGGTAATTGCAGCTCATGGGAGATTTTGACTGTTTCTGGACTAAATCCTTTTTTAAATATTATAAACAGTCTACCTAATGAAAATGTCCTTGAATGCTTCCCTTCTCCATTAATGGCAAAAATGTAGATGCTTCTGGGTTTATTTTTCCTTTAATAGTGTCAGTAGCTGGCAGATCTTGATGTTTTCAGAGTCTGCATAATAGCCATGCAATTCAGTCTACTTAGACTTAGCAGCTGCCAAAGAATGCTCAATCAGCTCTTAGTTTTTCATGCAACTCCACTTCAATGTACCGAAATGACACATGCAAGCAGAGGTTACAAGCATGTAAGTAGGTATCTGATGCCTCATGAAGCAGTTTGTTGAATGCAATTAAATTACCCAACTGCCACTTTGATATTGTCAATTCAAATACCATATAGCCACCTGTTCATAAACTTGTCTTCAGCTGTGCTAAATGTAACTAACTAATGCTGCCTGGGTCCTATGGGACATTCAGAACTGAATTTCTTTCAATAACATCTTATTACAAGTTGATTCAAACTCTATAAGAAATCTGTACAGGAATGACAGCTTTTATTTTCTCCCCAAATGTCATTTTTTGAACTATGTTTAAACCAAGTGAGTGACATTTTCCATTTATTGGCAGTACCGTTTTTCACACTACTTTCATGCTTTTTTCCTGGTCTTACTTTTGCAAGAGAGATTTTTTACTATCTTTTTCAATTACTGGTCTTGGTTGTTATAAATTATCAACATCAATGTTTGGAAAGAAGACACAAGATGAAAATGCCAAAACTGGAAACAAAAATATATTCTTCTGAATCCATATTATGAAATGAAATTTATATTTATATTTTCCAGCAAGTTGAAATACTATTACTGCTTCATTTTTATTAAATTCATGGATGCATATGGATGTATATGTGAATACCCACACATAGAACTCAAAATATTCATTAAAAACAAAATAATGAATGTATCAGAAATATTGTCACAGCATTAAATGCTTTAAAAAATAAATGTGCTCTAAAAAATAACTATTGGTGCCAAGTACAGGTTAAAAATATCTTTGGTATACACAACCTTACATAAATATTTACAGATGTTCCCATAATTAAAATACTTTGATTTGAACTTTCCTTTCCCATGAGCTTATCAAAAAGTATCTGTAAAGGGAAGAATGTAGAACATTCATTTCATAGGGAGGAAACTGCATTTTTCATTGCTATATTCAGCAATATTTTTATCAAGTCCTGAATAATGTATAATTTTGGGAAAGATGATAGAAATGGTTCCCTGGGCTCTAAGGAATGGATTATTTCATACCCTTGCATGCATGAAGAGCAATTATAATGGATTACTGCATGTTGGTCACCTTGTCTTGGGAAATGTTCTCAAGGTTGAGAATCAAAAGAAAGTCATTTCTAAAGGTGATGAAAACAGTGAGATTTTATCTAAGTGGAGTATCCTTATTGATACCCAAAAAAATATGTGAGGAGATATTTGAAACAGAATCAAATCAAATGTATAGTAATCATGCCATTGTAGAGGCTTAGCTCTGTTCCAAATGCAGACAGGGGCTATATTCCTCTTCAAGGAACAAAGTACACATGGACAGGGAGAGAGATTTGAACAGAATAAATTGGATGATATTTATTTTAAAAAAAAGATCATTAAGAATAACCCAATATTTGAAAAGCATAATGATTATTGGCAGCAAATTTAAGCACAATGAAAATTCTTCATAAAATGTTAGACATAAACATAACTGACTATTCAATTGCTTTTATCTTTACCTTATAAAATAAAATTCAATGACCAAAATGATTAAGATCAATCTAATGTCTTATGATGAGTAGAAAGCCATTTTGAAACTTACACCTGATTGTTTTCAAATCCCATGATTTGTTTTTAAACTGTCCAGATTCATTGAGGCTTTTAGTATTTTTGTCTAAGATGAACTAAGTCAGGCTGCAGTCATAAGACACCTCAGAACCCAGAAGGTTATAACAAGAATTGGCTGCTCAAGACACATGTCCATATAACTCCACAGTCTTCACTACTGTATAGTGGAGGTTCATGACACAACTTCTTTCTGAGACACAATCAGGTGCCACAACATAATATCTTCATTTGTATTGCTGTTGCACCAAATAACCACAAACCTAGTGACCTCAAACCACACATATCTGTTCTTCCAATTGCATAGGTTTTAAACCCAATGCAGGTCTCAGCTGGCTAATATCAAGGCTAGGTGGGATTACATTTCTTCTGGAAGTTTTAGGAGAAAGAAGAGGCTTTAGGCTTACTTTTCTCAACTTCTTGAGGATACCCACTGCAGTGGGCTGAGTGGTAGCCCCAAAATATATGTGTACATCCTAACTTCCAAGATACGTGGATATTGCTAGGTATGTTTAAGTGTATTATGTTACATGTGATTAAGTTAAGGATACAAAGAGGAGGAATGCCTCCTGAATTATCTGGGTGGACACTTATAAAAGTCAGCAAAGGAAGATTTACCAGACACACTAAGGAGAAGGTGATATAAAATGGAGGCAGAGATTGAAGTGAGGTAACCACAAGCCAAAGAAGCCAGAAAAAAGCAGCAGAGCAGAGAAGAAACCAAAAGAGCAAGGGAACAATGCTTCCGCTCTGCAGAAGGAGCACAGCACTGTTGACCTCATGATTTTATTCTTATGGACTGTAGAACTGGGAGAGAATAGATTTCTGCTGCTTTAAGACACCAACTTTGTGATGCCTGGTTATGGCAGCCCTCAGAGAGGAACATCTGTATGCTTCTTGGATCACTGCCCCCATTCTCCATTTTCAAAGCCAACAATGGCAGGTCTAGTCTTTCTGACACTGGTATCTCTCACACGCTCATATTCAGTCACATTCCTCTCTGGCCATAGTCAGTAAGTATCCCTTGCCTTTACAGACTCATGCAATTATATCCTCCAGAATAACCTCCCCATCTCAAAGTCTTTACCCTTAACCACCTCTTTAAAGTCGTCTTGTCACCTAAGATAATACTATAAGCATGGATTCTGGGATTGAAGCATCAATATCTTTGGGAAACATTATTATACCTTTCACACAGTAAAAGGCAACATGGAATCACATTTAGTGTGTAAATGTTTCTTCCAGAAATTACAAGCATTGTTTCCACTAACATTTTATTGACCAAAGCAAGTCCTATGGATATTTCTGAATTCCACATTAGTCCACATTTAAGAAGGACTACTGAGCAAGAGAATAACAATATGCCCTACTTTGGAGAGCCTAGTAGTTTTATTGTGTCAAAAGGACACATTCAGCTACTCAGGATGTTCCATGAGAAAGACATTAGGGTAGAGAAAGTAAGAAGGGCCTCTGTCTCATAGGGAATTTTATAAATATTGTAATACCATAAAGAAATCACAAGTGCCCTAAAAGAAAAGACAAATACTATAAAGGAAACTCATTTTAATCCATCTGAAAAGGATTAATTAATTAATTTAAGAAAATCCACAAAAAGTGTTATGGCCAATGAAGACTTCATAGTCAGTGCCTCTCCTGTTTATGTTCAAGATTCAGATTCTGGAAGCATCCTCATCACCACTCTCCACCCAGTGTGACTTTAGGACCTGTGTCAGTTCCCACAGTAATGGGATCTGAAGTATATGCATGTGCTTCCACACTTTCACATAGCTTTTTATGTCACAATATTTTTTAGGCAGAAATTGCCTTATATTGGTACCATATTGGGATGAAGCTCATCAAAGTTGCTCAACATACTTTGAATTAAATAAAGTATTAAAAAGCAAGTGAAGAATAGTTAATAGGTGAAAGCATTCCAAAAATGTGGTATAAGAGAACAAGAATGTTGGTGAAATACTAAGTTAAAAGAAATTAAAGGTGGAAAATATGTAAGGAAGCTGAAAGTTTGCCATACCACAAATCCATTTATTTAGCTATCTATATGTTATGAAGCTTAGACGCTAAGACTGGCACAAGAAGGGCTTTGTCCTACTAAATAAGTAACAATATGGTAAGCATGTTAGAATATCACAATGCCAGTTCATACTGCCACAGAAAAACATTGATGCAAAATCAAATCAGATAAGCACTGAAAACACTAACATGAGCTGTGTGTTGGACATTTACTAAGCAAGTACAATTATACTTAGGGTTAATGTACAGTTCAGGAACATTCTGTATTTACACTAACCTTTCTCTTCTTCCAAAGAGTGGAACTAATTAATTTCATTGGCATCTGAACAAGTATGAATCAGCTCTTTAGACATCCATTTTCAGTATTGTAAGGCAGATCAATCAATATCAAGCCAAAAATTCTCCCATCCAAATTTCAGTTTTCTATTCCCATGTTTCTCAGTGTATAGGTTTTGTATCTGTACATTTCATATTAAAACTTGAGCTGCAGACAATTTACTAATCACTGGGAACTCATGGAAACTGATATGTTAAATTTTTAAATGAGTGAAAATTCTTACTCTGAAAGGACAATTCCTATGCAAACTAGAGGGCTAGCCAGTCGAAACCATGCTATCATTTTTATCACTTTTATTATGTTCTGGGTGGCTTTAGTTTTCAATATCCATCTGTCTTTAGTTTTCTCAGCCACAATGACTATTATAAACAGCACATGTAGCTTAGTGAAAATTCTAGAAGTGTTTGGTATGAAGATGGTTCCAGGAGCAGAAAGCTGTTGGCACTTCCTGAATGAAGCCTCCCTGCTGCCTTCCTCCACATGCACTGCTGTTGGCATGCACTCAGTCAGCTTCAAGAAGAGCTTCAGTTCACTGTGCTTCCAGAGTTCTCAGGTATTCAAATGGCATTTTCCATGACAAACTTCTCTTTTTAGGGTTTTATAATAATTTGATTAGAAATATAATTTGATTTGGTTCTAAAGAAAATTTCTGCTAGAGTGTATCTTCTGACCAGATTTAAATTTAAAAAGAAATGAAAGCCACTTTGGCAGCTTTAATTTATACAAGTGTAAAGACATGATAGAAAATGTGCTAGACCTATGACTTTAATTCAAAGCACTGTCTGTTACAGCTGAAGTTCTGGATAAACCATCAGAGCTCTGTGCATGCACCTGGGTATCCTGTGGGATGTCCTTCATTGATAGGACATGATTCATTGATATATTATGCTTCTTTCTTATGTGCTGATTCAATCCAAAAGTTACCCAAATGAAACATTCTTTGCCATTGCACTTAACACCCAATTTTCTAGAAATAAGATAATAATAAAGACAAAGAGTAGGTCCTGCGTATTCTCAGATAGGAAGAATTAAGCATGATTTGTCCGTGTAAGAAGCAGCAGACTTACTCTTCCTCTTGAAGGCTTGGATATTTGTTTATTTTGTCTGCAAGAAGAGACACTGAGAAATTTAATAATTATCAATACCACAAGCACCAACACTGTCAGCACAGGGGATTAAAATGAATGATTTGACTCTAGAAATCATTCCATATGATTCTCTGCCTGTCACAGGAGATGGCAAACTTCTGACACTAAAAGCTGGTGGCCTGGAATTGTGCCTATGGAAGTGTGCTTCTGGAACTCTTGACATCAGGACCATACCACCCCAGTTGTGATCCTGTGAGCAGGTTTCAGAATGCACACTTTGAGCTTCTGACAGGGCCCTAGGCCTTCATCTTGCCTACCTTTAAGCAAAATTGTGAAAAGAGCAGCACACCTACATTCTCAGTGCTCAAAAGAGTTATGACACAGCCCTTCTCTAAAAATTGCAATGCCAGTCTTCTCCTGCTGGGCAGAATGAAAGTAGGCACACCTTGGAAAGCTCAGAAATTTTGCTTCACTGCTTTTCTAATCCTAGGTATCTCATTATCACAATCACACTTTTTCCAATGGAGCAACAAGCCAGGGCCTGTGAGCATTTTGGAGTCAGTCATGCCTGTCCATGTTTAGATATGGCTGCTGCCTTCACAAGAGTCAGAGACCACAGCCTTGTAACATTAATATTTTACACTTAAGTTCATAGGTAAAGTAGTTAAAAAAAACAGAACCTTTGCTTCACTTGCCTCATCCAAACCTCACATAGCATCTGACACCTAAATCGAAACACATCATTTGGTATCTATACATATTTATTGAGAACCTATCATGTATTAAGCTTTATCAACCATATCTTATCTCATTTAAGGAAGCACAGAGATGTAGAATTTATTATCTGAGTTATAATGAAGAGAAAGTTGATATTTAAGGAAGAAAGAAACATCACTCAAGGTCACACAAACATTTAATAACAGACCTTGAACCTGAATGAAGATTTAGAATGCTTGGTCCAGCATTCTAAGTTAATAACTTAGCTTGACTCTCTAGCTTTAATTTCTTATACTTAGAGTCACTATCTAAATGCTGCCAAAAAAATGTGATGAAACCAAAAGTTTATAGAACTTTCTGCATACTTAATCACCTTCTATGCATTAACTCATTATCTATTTGCAGACAAGAAGTTTAAAATAAAAGTAGTATTCATTCCTTTGCAATAGAGACTTGATTGTCCCCATGGCTTAGATTAGTGCCAGTAAGGTTAGATGAAACCAGTGAGATTAAGTAATTTCTTCAAGGTCAAAAAATAGAGGCAAATTATGATGACAGATGTTAAGGTTCACAGGTAAACAAAAAAATAGTAGGCTGTGGGCATTCAAGGAAGGGAAGTTATGGCTGTTTGGAGCTCAGGGAAGTTTATGAAGATGATCACATTAAATGTATTGGTTTAAGGATTAGTAGAAATGAGCTATGTGATAAACAATGAAGAAAATTTGTTCCTTCTTTACTTATGAGTTTAGAAAAGTCTCCAAGGCAAAGAAAGGACAAGGCTCACATGTGGAAGTAAATTGATTATACCTGTGTTGAGAACTTCCAATTAGAATCCCCTTTTTCCTCCTTTCCTTTATACTATCAAATGTCTTAAAGGCTAGTTTTCATTCATCTTTAAGGATTTAGTTTTGACATCACCCTTTCTTCAATGTATTTTCAGAACCAAGATGCCCTATAATTTAAATACCCATATTAGCAAATTACATTGAAATATTGAGTTTATCTATCTTTCTCTCAAAACTGGATCTGAGTTATGTGAATGCACACTGGCTGGAAAGACATAAAAACTCATGAAATTACAGAATTTGAATGAATTATCTCAACCGCTACTTTCACACATCTTTTAGGACTGTTTCATGCGAATACATTCCTCTTTTCAGTGCACTGATTCTCAATCTCTTGATACAATGCGCGAGCTTGTAAACAAAATGTAGTCACCTTGGAGTGACTATATATATAAATATGAACACACACACACACACTTGTTTAAGTTTAAAAATTACATGATGATTGTTAAGAGCTGGTTTGTATCCCACAAAATCATAAGATGAAGTCCTAACCCCAGTACTTCAGCATACAACTCCATAGTTGGAGACAGAATCTCTAAAAAGATTAAGTTAAAATGAGGTCAAAAGGAGGAAATGAGGACACAGACATGAATGGGAGAATTCCCCATGATGAGACAGTGTGAAGGCAGCTCTCTATGAACCAAGAAGAAGAGGCCTTAGAAGAAGACTACCTGCTGACACCTTGGTCTCTAACTTCTAGTCTCCAGAACTGTGGGGAAAAAAAATTCTGTTGTTTAACCCACCTGAAACCAAGTATGGCTTGGCACACCTGGACATATATTCCTTAAATAAGAAAGTGTCCTTAAGTCATTTTCCAGGAAAAGCCTCCAGAATCTACTCAAAGTCAGTTTGAAATTGGCTTTTCCAGAATAGGAAGTTCAGAAATCATCTCATCTAGATAATTACCATTTGTGGTCACAAGCTCAAAATCCTCCATGCAGAGCATAACTTGTAAATGTATCTGTAAAGAAGCATGTGCCTGTAAAGAGGCAGAATGACCATTTACTCATGCACAAAAGAAGCTTATCACTTCTCAGTCTCTCAAATAAGCTAGTAGCTTTTCCCTCTCCCATCCTGTAAACTCCCCCAGTACCAACCCATGGGGAGATGGATTTGCCCATGACCACAGTCTCCTTAATGTTCCACCCACAATAAAAGCTTATTGTTTTTGCAAAGACACTGTGCCATAGTATTGGCTTCTATGCAGGCTGAACAGGGAACCCTTGCTTGGTGGCAATTCCACTCTATGATATTTCATTAAACATTTCTGGGGATTAGTCTGGGATTTGGTGATGGTTTTTTCACCTCTTTGTCACCAGGACTTGGCATCCCTGGCTCATTGGGAGAACTGTCCCACTAGGCACCAGCAGACCTGCTGATCTGACACAGAGACTCACCTCTACCAAAGCACCAGAGTGCAAGTTGTGGCTACCCAAAGGAAGCTGGACAAGACTCAGAAACCAACTGGGAGCCCTGCCCATCAAACTGGTAAGAACCTGGGTTCAAATAAGAGACCTCCTTTAGGAGGCAGAAGGGGAGCCTGATCACCTCCCAGACACACCTGAGTAGTCTTATTGAGTTGAAATTATGTCTCTCAGGTTCAGGGAGCAGGGCATAAGTGTATATGCATGTGTGTGAGTCTGAGACATGGCCTAGGGACAAAACAAGTGCAGTCCCAATCTGCGGGTCCATGGCGAACTCATATGAAAATCCTGTGTAGGTGCGGTTCTTGGCTGGGCAACTGCCTCCAGGTCACCAATAAAGGGTGCACATTGTGCCAGTTGTGTGTTGAAGAAGAGGACCCCTCGTTACTTCTCTAAAATTCCTATCCCTCTGTGTCTCTCTTGAGTTCTGGTAACAGGAGGAAATGGGTGGAAATCAGAGTAGGTACCCCCTTAGAACATATGCTTACAAACTTTAAAAAGGGTTTAATGGATACTAGGGAGTTAACTCCTAACAAGCTTAAGGCCCTTTGTGAAGTAGATTGGCCCACTTTTGGTGAAGATGGCCTCAAAAGCATCGCTAGACAAAATTGTGGTTAATGAAATTTATAGGGTTATTGTGGGGAAGCCTGGTCACCTGATCAGTTTCTCTATATTGATTGCTGAAAGGATGCTGTGTCCTCAAATGACCCACATGACTAAGGCCCTGTCTGGAAGAGACTTGTGGAACTACTGTAGCTAGGGTAGCCACAACTTCCAAGTGTAGGGAGAAGACAAAGGAGCCTATACTGGTGAAGGAACCCAAGGAAACGCCTCCACCCTATGTGCTACTCTATCCACCTCTGCCACTGGCACCTAGTTCTGTCCCCTTGCCTCTGACATCAGATGAGGAATCTTGAGGGACAATCACACCTGTAAAATCTAGCCTGGAAGCCTCTGAGGGCTCAAATCCCCTGACCTCCCTGAGTCCTATGGACCAAATACCCACTTTGAGTCCAAAACCCCTATTCAATTGGGGGCATCTGACCAGTCTCCATGAAGACCCCTCCTCTCCTCAGACTCCCACTGCCCTGCAGATGTCCCTGAGGGAGGTCCAAGGTCCAATATATTATGACGAGGTTGGTCAAATACAATAAGGAGGGCAGATATTTGTCTACCACCACAGACCTCTTAAACTGGAAACATCATACCCCCTCCTTCATGGAAAACTTCAGGCCCTGATATATTTAATGCAGTCTATTATCCATACTTATAAACCAACCTGGACAGACTGTCAACAGCTTCTTCTGACTCTATTTAATACCAAAGAGCAATGCAGTATAACGGCAGCTCTAAAATGGCTGGAATATCATGCCCCTGCTGACATCTTAAATGCCCAAGCCTATGCTCAGGCTCAGTTCCTCAAGGAAGACCCCCATTGGGACCCTAATGATAACCAATGCTACCACTGGATTGAATGATACCAGAAGGCACTACTGGGAGGCATGAAGAAGGGAGGAAAAAGGCCATGAACATGAGCAAAACATGAGAAGTCCTCCAAGGCCAAGAAGAGTCCCAGCCAGTTTTATGAGCATTTGTGTGAGGCCTTCTACTTGTACACCCACTTTGACATAGAAGCCACTGAAAATAGTGGATGATTAATACTGCTTTTGTTGACCAGGCCCAGGGAGACACAAGGCAAAAATTGCAGAAACTGGAGGGATTCACTGGAATGAATGCCAACCAACTTCTGGAGGGCGTCACAAAGGTTTTTGTCAATCAAGATCAGGAAGGTAAATGGGAGACCAACAGAATGATGAATAGGAAAGTGGACCTCCTTGCAGCAGCCCTTGTTGAATGGGCAGGCCCTGGAAGGTTAATCCATGCAACGGCAGGGGCAATCATCATGGATGATGACTGGCGCCCCTGGGGTGTCCTCACCCGACCCAGGGAGGAGCTAGGGAGAAATCAATGTGCCTACTGTCGTCAGGAAGGGCACTAGAAGAATGAATGTCCCCAGTGGGCCAGGGAATTCCAAATGGCCCCTCAGACCAGAGGTTGGGACTGGATTGTTGAGGGAAAGTATCAGGCCACCTGCATGGGAGCCAGCCCTTGGGAGGAAAAAAAAATTGTCTGACTGGCAACCCTGGAAGGCTATGAGGAGGACTAGGACAGACTGGGATCCTCTTTATTAGGCCCCCATGAGCCTATGGTTGAATCAGGATAGGAGGCCATTCCATTGACCTCAAGGTGGACATTAAGTGACCACCACTTGTGACCCAACCAGTGGGCCCCCATTTACAAAAGCATACAACTATCATTGCAGCTGCCAAGGGCTGGGCCTGCTGCCCCTTCTTAGTGTACAGACAATGCAATCCTGGGAGTCATGAAGTAAGGCATTTTACTTTATCCCCCCAATTGTCCCATGGGTCTGATGGGCAAGGACTTATGCAAACTGAAGGCACAGGTAACTTTTGATTTGGATGTTACAGCAGCCTTAAAGTTGAGAGGACCTGAGGCAAAGACTCTAATCCTCACAGTCACACAAAAAGATGAATGGCAACTCTATGCCCCTGAGAGAAGTTCTCCTGTGGTTCCTGAGCTCCCCTTCAAGATTCCAGGTTTATGGGACCCCTAGAACATGAGTACTTGGAGGTTATGGATGAGGATATCTTGAGCTGGCCAAATCTAACTGATCAGCCTATCAGCCATCTGGACATTGAACATTTCACAGATGGCAAGGGCTTTATTCAGGATGCCACATGCTTTGTTGGCTATGAATAGTAACTCTAGACTCAATCATTGAGACCTGCCTGCTGCCAGTTGTAACTTCTGCACAAAAGGCTGACCTTGTTTCCCTCATGCAGGTGCTCCAGCTCTCTGTGGGAGTATGGGTAAACATCTACACTGACTAAATATGCCTTCATGACCAATCATACCCATGGGGTCCTATATAAGGAGATGGCTTAGTTTTAGACAGAGTAGTGAAATTTTCTACCAGATGGATGGTGGAAGTTTGCTGATGGCCACATTGCCATCCCTGAGTCACCAACTCCTACCTTTATCAAGCAGTTCCAGGAAGGAACTCATTCAGGGCAAACAGCCCTTGAGACCACCCTAGCCCAGCACTTTTGTATCCCCAAACTCTCCAGCATAAGTAAGGCAGTATGTGAAAGATGTAGCCTATGTGCCAAAACCAACCCTGGCAAGGGCCAAGGTTGCCTCCCCAGGTGGAAAGCATTGGTGGAACTCCTCTTGAAAACTTGTTTGTGGGCTTCACTGAAATACCATGAGGTCGAGGATGGAAATATCTATTGGTGTTTGTCTGCAGCTTCTCAGGATGGGTGTAAGCCTTTCCCAGGATCACTGAAGAGGCCCAGGAGGTGGCCAGATATCTGCTAAAGGAAATCATCCTGTGGTTTGGAATTCTTGTGTCTCTTCTGTTCGTCAGTGGGTCAACCTTTGTGGCCAAAGTGGTATAGCTGATGGCTAAGGGCTTAGGAATCACCTGCACATTGCATATAGCCTACCGCCCCTGGGTTTAGAAAAAGTGGAACATATGAAGAGAACCCTAAAATTATAGGTGGGAAAACTATGTCAGGAGACCCATCTGCAATACTATCAATTACTATCCATAGCATTACTTAGGATTAGGTCTAGTTCTATGAAGTGGCCAGGGCTTTCACCTTTGAAGTCCTTTATGGATGCCTACCCCCCCTTAATTAAGGGCATATAGGAGGACCTCAAAGAAATAGGAGACTTCATCTTGAGACAACAGATGCAGGTCCTCATGTTGACTCTTTGAAAATCAATGACTGCCTCTGGAAGAGACTTCTGTTAGCATGACAACTTCCACACACCCTTATAGGTCAGAGGATGCCATCTTGGTAAAGGAATGGCATGTCCAACCATTAAAATCCCACTGGAGGAGCCCTTTTGTTGTTATTTTGTCTACTCCCACCACTGTTAAGGTAGCAGAGATACTCCCTGTATCCACAACAGCTGAGTGAAACCAGCTTCTATCAAGTAGGAGTGCATACCCAATCTGGCTTCATCATGCAAGATCACCCTCCAGAACATCTGCACACTTCCCTTGCCAGACCCCACTTCCTGGGAAACAGCAGAGGACCATGGATAATGGGATGATAGCCCTGCTGTAGTCACTCCAGAACCTGTCTAGTCTAAGCACAGCAGAAGGTTGTGGAATAGTCTCCTCCTCTCTTCAAGGATAAGTCCCTTTGTGTTTTCCTTTTGTTAAACTTAAATAGTTTTCTGCTTGGGGATCCCCAAGCCTCAGACTGTGCCTTATGTATACATACTACCTGAGCAGCAAGTGTTGTCACCAACACCTTGCTTTTTCATACTAACTATTCCTGTATAGGCACCATCATTGGATCACCCCATCTATTTAGTACACTCCCATGGTAATCAACATACCTCTTTCAATCCCATCTACCATCCTTGGGAAAAATATGGGGAGATTTAGGGACCTCATTAACTGTACCAGGTGTTCAATCCTGATAAGCCAGTGTCAGTGTGTTTTGATGTATTTTAAGGCATAGGCCAGGATAACAGGGAATGTGGAGGTCTAGCCTGGGAGACAGAGACAGCCTTTATGTCAAATGAGAGATACATGTGCCCAGACCCACATGGCAGGTCATGTGGTGGCACAGGTTGGAATTATTGTGCTTACTGGAGTTGTGTCTTATGGGCTACTTTACAGACAGTAAGACACTTGACCCTCTACCATGAGGGGACACCTAGACCTGTACATATTACTAAACTTAAGCCCCCAGATTGGGGATGTGCAGTTGGTATAAAGATAAATGGAAATGGATATGATTATGGGACCCTAGGCACCTCAAGTTAATAACTGCCAACCATGAGAGTTCCTCTTATCAGGTCTTCCATTCCTTTTATGAGGAAATGCCAAGTGAGTTTACTATCTCTATCAAGGCCAATTATCTCTTCCTTTCACTAGCTGAATCCATAACCAGACACTCAATGTCATTTGGTGTTATGTTTGTGGGGGAACCAACCTGGGAGACCATTGGCCATGGGAGATTAAGGAAATAAACCCACAGGAACCCTTCAATGAGATCGCCTTCCCCAGCCACAGGAAAAGCACCTGGTTCCTAAAAACTTCCATTACTGGAAATAATTATTTCCCACCCAAAAGATCAGTTCCCCATCTGGTAGGGGATTTAACTTGCTTAGAACAAAAATTTTACCCTAACACCACCCAGAAAACCCACTGGTGGGAAATGACAAACCATGCAGAATCTAATACCTACCCACTGGCCAACCTGGGACAATCTTTCTATGAACATAGATTGGCGAGCACCCAGTGTGCTGTTGTAGGAAGCAAGCTTATATGATGCTACCCATAAGTTGGTTTGGTTCTTTCATACTGGGAATGATTAGGTCATCCTTTTTCTTGCTCTCCCTCACATGAGGTAAAAAATTGGGAGTCTCCATATATTAAGAAAAGGCAAATAGAAAGAAGCAGGGTGCCTTACAAATTGGCAATTGGAAGGATGATTTGCCTCCTGGGCAAATCATTCAGTATTATGGTCCTGCCACTTGGGCAGAAGATGAATACTGGGGTGTCGTACCCCTATGCATATGCTCATCCGTACTATTTGGCTCCAAGCAGTGAGTGAAATTATAACTAATGAAACTGCAAAGGCCCTTAATGTACTGGCCAAACAGCACACAAACGTGTGCAATACAATATACCAAAACTGCCTGGCTTTGGACTATTTACTTGCCTCCAAGGTAAGTGTATGTGGAAAACTTAACCTAAGTAACTGCTGCTTACAAATTGATGACATAGGGAAGGTCATAGAAGAGATCACAGACAGAATGAGAAAGATTTCCCATGTCTCTGTCCAGACTTGGAGAGGATGGAATCTCAATGACCTGTTTGGAGGATGGTTCTCTGATACAGGTGAATTCAAAACCCTAAAAAGGACTTGTCCTGGGAGCATGTTTAATATTATCCTGCCTGGTTCCCTTAGTATTGTGATCTATCAGAACCATTATGAAGGCCAATATAGAAAGAAAAACAACTGCCCATATGATGCTGTGGAAATATAAACCCCTAAATGAAGAATGATGCTCTTTGATCCTAGATGGGTCTAAACATCAAAGGAGAGAATAATGTAGCAAGGAGGAGGGGGGACAACATAGAAGGGAGATAAAACTTAAAGAATGTGAATGTGAGGAAGGCCAATTAGCACTGAGGGTGAAGTAGCCAATAGAGATGCATACAACCATGTGTGGGCTGAACTTTGCTCCTTGCTTCTGTAACCTGCTTGCCAGGGTATATAAGGTGAGATCCTTTGTTCTCAGGGCTCAGCCTTTGGATGGGAATCTGCTGAGCCACTGCTGGCACACTAATAAATTATTGCTTCCTGAAAAGCCTTTGTATCTTGTTTCCCCTCTTGAATGTCCCACAACATGAGATCAGATAAGAAAGGGATTAGGAAACTTCCTTACTTGGTATGCAATCCAGCTTTTCACTCAATGCCAGCAACATAAGGCACATCTTTTTCAATTTATTTTCTGTGCCCCCCAAACTTTTAGTTATGATATTCCACAACTTGAAGACTATCATTTTTGGCTTACTTCTTGTGTGCTCACATGGAAAATTCTTCAGTCTTTACTGGGGCTAGACAACCCCTTTAACATTCCAATTTAAGGTCTAGTTATTAAAATAATTCAACATTAAGAATTAATCACTTAAATTTAGTTTCTATTTTTTTCTTTCTGCTTCCATTTTCTTTTGCCATAATGCTGTGGTTTTCTCAATGTATTGTCATTTAAACAATTGGCTTTTGCTATGTTAATCCCCACATCGTTAGTCTTTTTCCATTTTGTTGATTTCTACTCTTTTTGTTTCATATAAATAATAGTAAAGTTTATTAGGAAAGGAATTTTGTATAACAGGATAAGAGTGTGAGAAAATGGGGAGAAAAAGAAGGGAACATTTCCTGCCCCCCCATGAGACAGGAAATGGGAGCAGAGACTCCAAGAGTAAAAAGACCCAGGAAAGGATCAGTAGAATCCAGCCTCAACTGCTTGCGAGTCATGACCCACATCTGAGCAATTTGCTCTTCTTTTCTTTTTTTTGAGATACTGGTGTTTGAACTCAGGACCTCATGCTTGGTTGGCAGGTGCTCTACCACTTTAGCCACCCCATCAGCCCTTCCACTTCTATCTCTATTATTTTTTCCTTTCATCTATTCATTCTTTTTTTTTTATTTTCTTAAAGTGGAAGACTATATTATTGATCTTAAACATTTCCTTTAAACATAAAATTTTAAATCAGTAGATTTTACTTTACACATGATTTAAGATTTCTTTTCACAATATTCAATGCTTAATTTTTGTTGTTGCTAATTGAAAGTCTATTTTAATTGGCCTGGTGATTCTTTTGATCTGAACAATATAGGAATAGGCAGATTAATTTTCAAGTATTTGATATTTGTCTTGCTATTATTTGCTGCTTATTTCTGGCTTATTCCCCTGTGGGCAGGAAATTTTTTTGTTGGATTTCAAAACATTTAAGTTTATTAAAACTTCTTTCAAGGCCAGGCATATGGTCTATACCAGGGAGAAGAACACATGTATCAGAGTTCTTCATCATCAGTTCCCTAACTATCATTAGGTCACAGAACTTGACCTTGACCACAGTTGATTATCTGTTTTGTTTGGTGATTTGGGGGGAGGGTCCTAGTTAACAAGATTCACCAGGAGGGATTATTCCTCCTGATCTGCTTGAGTCAAAGCTGAGCACTAGACACTCTCTGGCACTCAAGCAAATTAAACTGATAGCTGTTCAACCAGGACAGCACAATGAACTAGGAAGCCAGCACTCAGATGACAGCCTGACCAGGAAAGACCTCCCTCAGTTTTTAGGAGATCTACCTGAATTCAGGCCAACTCAGTTTCCAGGTTTTTCTTTCATTAAAAGAGTTTTATATATTCTTGTAAGGTACAATTTTATGTTTTGGAGGATTGTTGCTGTTTTGGTGGTACTTGGATTTGAACTCAGTGCCTCACACTTGCTGACTAGGTGACTTACCATTTGAGGTACACCCTTTTTGCTTTAGGTTATTTTTCCAATGGGGTCTCCAGCTTTTACCTGGGGACAGCCTCAGACCTCCTTGGTCATCCTGCCTATCAGCAATTATACATGTAAACTACCACAACTGGTTTGTTGACATGGGGTCTCACTAACTTTTTGTTTAGAGTGGCTGCAAACTTTGATGCCTACTATCTACACCTCTCAAGTAGCTGGCATTATAGTTGTGAGCTACCATGCCCAGTTTAGCTTTGTTTGGAAATTTGTGAATGTTCTGTGTGATGTGTCCTTGTCTCTAGGGCATTCAAAGTTTTTGGAATCCTTTGTCATAGAGAATCAGTAATAACAAAGCCAAGGTTGGATATCCCAGAGCAGACTGTTTCATCTATGTCTACTTACATTTTCTAGTTTATATCAACTAACAAATAAAAATTCTTAAAACTTTTTACCATGATTTTCCCTTTAAACATTTTTTTGTTTTGTTTTCATTATGTCCAATTTTGAGGCTCATTTAGAAAGCACACATTTCTGCTTATTTCTTCTTGATGAATTTGAAATTTAATTGTTATTCAGTGTTCCTTTTTACCTTTATGAATACATTTTATTTGAAATCCACTATATATCATGTTAATATCATCACTTGGGCCAGCTTTAACTTCTGTCTGTCTAGTACAGTAGTGCATGCCCCCTGTGCTTTAGGGTTTCATTTCAAGACACACAGGTAGATTACTGAACATGGAATATTACCAAACCATATGTTCACTATAGGTTATTAATATCTATGAGAAAGATTATTTTACAGAAAATTTTTTTAATTTAAAGCAAATTAGATGCAGTAAAACTGTTATAGCCTATTCAGGATGGAGCCCTTTTTTGCCTGTCCTTGCTGCTTTACTGCAGTCATATTGGTCTACTTCCAGTAATCAACAAGCCACACCTGTTCTGCCTCAGATCCTTTGCCTTTGTGGATTCCAGGCATTCATGAAAATCATGTCCTTACAAACACAGGTCTTTAACATAGCTTTGCACAGGCTTCCTTGACCATTGTTACAATGCAGACACCACCAACCCCAGTATTGTCTTCCTCCAATTTTTTTATAAAATTCATTTTATCAGATCCTCTTCTTTACATGAAATTTTACTACATGTAATTAATTCATTTCTGTCTCCTCATCTGTACACAAAAAGACTTTGTTAATTCTACTTCCAAGTCTAGAACTCTGGTTGACATGTTGTCAGTATTGAAAAGGAAAAGTTTTTTATAATAACTGACATTAAGTATGTGTACAAGGGGACAAGCTGGTTTAGAAAGTCCTCAGTATAAAGCCATTTCCTATCTCTTCACAATATTGTAATTGTGCCTTGAGGTACAGCAGATTCAGAACAAAAAATGATAGACGTAGCTACCTATTTTTATGGAACAGAATTGCAATATCTGAACTTTGCCTCATATATTAACTATATTCTCAGAACCCAGCTAGCATTGATGGAGTAGAAATGTCAAACAGTTGTGGAGTGCTCACTTGGGAAAAACATCCCACAGCCATCCCACCAGTCAGTCTTGTCTCAGCAATGCACTGTCAATCAACAGAGCATTTTAAAATCTGTTTATAATTACATATCCCATGCAATAAAGCATAAATTATCCATAAAGGAATCAACAGAACTTTCCAAATCAATATTTTAACTAGCTCTGTTAGGGTGAGTGCATATGCAAGAGCTGTCCTTGCTTGTCTATAATGAATGGGTGGTCTAGTTGAGGAAATAGCTGAGGGTTAGAAAACATGCTTGCTTATTTCCACTCTGTGTGGGAGTGCACTCAACTCCAGGTATCTTTGGATTGTCAACAATTTAGCCCAAGTGAATGAAATTAAAGACACAGGGATATTTGTAGGACCAATTGCATGTGGGAAAAATTACCAGGAAGCAAAACAATGTTAATGTATTTTTGATCATATTCATGGTTATAATCTCAGAAAGGTAGAATCTGAACATGGCTGTAACTAAGAAAGTCAAGATTTACCAATCCTATAACATCCTGCTTTTCTGTCAGTGTATAGCAAGTGCTGGCACCAGAAGGAGGGAAGAAAAGAAGGAAGAAAGGAAAGAGGGAAAGAAGGAAGGGAAGAAGGAAGGAGGGAAGGAGGGAAGGAAGGAGGAATAATAAACAAATTAGAATAATTACTTAGCATTTGGAGGGAAACAATATAAGTTCAAATAACTCATTTTCCTAATTTCACTAAATTAGTATTTACACTTCTTAAATGAAAGTTCATGGGATCCACATTCAATATGGAGTTATCTTTTTGGGAAGAGTTTTTAAACAAACCAGGTAAGAAAGAAGTACATGGACCCCAATCCTCCATACAGAAACAAACTCTCTGGAAATGGAGTCCAATATCAGCATTTTATCTACTACACATTAATGTTCATTCAACACATACACAATATGAAGAAGAATCAATAGATTCTGCCACTGTTCCCTGGGCTGTCTCTAACAGTTACAGTGCAATCTATTCTATTTCTCACATACAGTAATCAGAATCATTTCAGTAAGTGGATCCCATGTGTAAAGATTCTCAGGAAGAGATGTAATACAGAACAAGAGCAGCTTTTTATAATCATCAGAATGACTGGACAAGTGAGCTTTTCTCTGTCCTCTTGGAAGACTGAATCTCAGAGAGCTTGGCACACTGCTGCAGCATGGAAAGGAGAATATCAAGAACTACAAAATGAAAACTCATTGCCCAGTCTCTGATCTCAGAAGCTGCCATTGTTACCAACACTCACAAAACTGGTGGTGACAGGAAACTGAAACTCTGAACTTGCTACTGAGGAAACTGGAGACAATGACACAACGCAAGACAACAGCTTTCTGGTTGAGTAAAAATATTGAAAGAAGTTATAATGTTTGCCTCAAATCTTTTATAAATCTCAAAATAATGTACAGTATTAATTCAGAATCTCAGCTTCAAGGGAATGTTAGAAAGTTAAATTATAGTTGTTAGACATTGAAGTAGAGGATGTGCTAGAAGGAACAAGGGCCCACCAAGCAAAGTCACAAGTGTAGTATATTCAAATGCTTCTGTTTAACCACCTTGAAAATCCAGGAGGTAATGATGCCAGGGAAGATGGTAAAGAACAAAATACTGGGGATCCATCTGTCCATCTAGACAATAATTATCCTAGCATCAATATCCCAAAGTACTTATTTTAGACTTCTGGAGGCTTTATGACTGCTGAAATAAAGAAAACCTGGCTGATAAATAGTGTTGATTTGGGTTAATTTCACTAACTATAATCTTCCTGCCCCCATCTTCATGGCAGACAGCTGTGCTCACGGTTTTAAGAAGGTCACTGGAGCCAGGTCCTTGGTGTTACAGCTCTCTGACTGTTGGTTGCTGCCTTCCCTAGGTAAGGTGCAATATGCAGGCAAAGGAGTTGACCATAAGTATTTCCTCTTAGGTGCTAAGGAGGTTTGAAGGATTTAAGTGAACATGCCTGTTTCCTTCTTTTTTTCTCACTGTTCTTTTTTGGCATTCAGATAATAAAGGATTAGGATATTCAAAAGAAACAGGAAGTGATGGAATTTGTAAAGCCACCTAGGTATCCAGTGAAGCATGCAGAGTCAGATAAGAACTAAGAAGACCTTAAGCTTTGACCAAAGGCTGGTGATCAGAACAGAAGAGAGATCTTTCACAATTAAAGAAAACATCTAGGAGAAGGAGAAAATCCAGCCCCTAAATTCCCTCACTACAAGAATAAAATGTATAGGTAAAACCCAATAAAATTCACAAGACAAATAGATAAATAGGATAATATATACTATTTAAGGAACAACATAAAAGAACATGATGAAGCCCAGATGTCAACTGTACTAGACAAAGTTTTAAAACAATTGTCTTAGGGATTTACAAAAAGTTCAAGAAAAAAGTAAGCAAAATGAGGATAAAGAATTATAAAGAAATATAATTTTTAAGGAACCAAAAAAACATCAAGTTAAAAAATACAATAATTGACATAAAGAATTAGCCAGAGTAGAACAAAAGCAGATTTGAGCAGGTAATAAAAAAAAATACATGAACTTGATGACAGAACAAAAAATTATTGAGTCTGTAGAAGATAAAAATAAAAAGCATGGAACAAAGCATAAGGAAAATGTATGACCCTATCAAGAGGAAAAACATATACATTCTTAAGAAGAAGAGAGAAAAAGGACAGAGATTATATTTTAAAAATATTTTTAAATAGTATTTTAAAAACTTTCCAAATTTGATGAAAGACATGAATTTAAATAACTTAGAATCTAAGTTATCTTTTGGTTGCATAAACTCAAAGAGTTTATAATCATAACAAATAGACAACATATAGACATAACAAAGCTTTGAAAATCTGAGAAAAGCATAGAAACTTGAAATTAGAAAAATACAACTTGTATAAAAGTGACCCTCCATAAGATTTAGCACATTTCACCTCAGAAATTTTTAAGTTAGAGGCAACTGGTTAATATATTCAAGTGCTACAAGAAAAACCAAAGTCTCAGCCCAAAATTCTATTTATACAAATTTATCCTTCAAAAATGGAGAAGAATTTAAGACATTCCTGTAAACAGAAAGTGATGGAGTTTGTTACCAGTATACCTTCTTCACAGAAAATGTCAAAGTAACTTGAACAGAATGGTCATTAGATGGGTATGTGAACTGTAGGACAAAATAAAGGTCTCTGGTAAGTGTAAATACATGAGCAATTAAAAGTCTAATAATATTTTAATTTCATTTCATGACTAATTTTAATTTTTATACTGCTTAAAAGACACATTCATAAAAATAGCTAATAATCTAGGTTATCAAGCTCTGATGAATAACGCTGACATGTCACATCAGTAGCAAGAAGGGAGTCTCCAAGCTACAGAGCAGCACAGATCCTGATGCTTTTGACTCAAGTTTTATAAATTCAAATTAGATTGCTATAATTTTGGGATGCTAATGTAATCCCTATGGTGACCACAAAGAAAGTGTTTATAGAATATGCAAAAAGGAAATGAGAAGAGAATTAAAATGTTTCACTAGAAAAGATTTAACTGAGCATAATTGAAGGCATTAAAGTACAAAAATAGCTTAAGGCATGTAGAAACAAATAGCAAACCTGTATCAGTAAGTTCCTTCCTATCAGTGATGAACTTCAGACAGAAAGTGTTAGCCCTCTCCAATATAGAGGAGGAGATTGGCAGGATGAATAAATAAAAAAGTGTGACTATGTTCTGTCTAAAAGAGCTCATGTTAGAATTAAAGCATAAATAAGTTAAATATGAAAAGATGTGAAAAAGTCTCCCAGGCAAGAATTTTTCAAACAGAATGGGGTAGCTATACTAAAATATAAAAGCAGTTTATAAGAGAAAAATAAAGACAACCTGCATTAGTTAAAGAGTTTAACACAGAAAAAGAGATATAATTATGAACTTTGAAGGAGCTAATAACAGATATTCAAAATACATGATGCAAACATTTACAGAATTGAGGGTGTAACACCCCAGATTCAATAATGGACAGAATAGCCAGATGCCCAAGAAGTAAGGAATTGAGGCCACAGCAACAAAATAAGTCAGTCAGCTCACAGTCACATGCACAGCCCTAGCAGAATATGTGTTCTTCTTAAGTTCATGTGGGACAGTCTCCTTAATAGACCGTGTGTTAGGTCACAAAACAAGTCTCCACAGATTTAAAAATACACATATCATACAAATTATCTCATCCTTTGGCCACAAAAGAATTAAGTTAGGAATCAATACCAGGAGGAAATTGGAAAATTCACAGATATGTGGAGATTAAATCACACACTCTTAAACAACCAGGAATTAAAGAAGAAATTGCAATAAAACTTAGAAAATGCTTAGAGACACACCGTAACTTGAACAGACTTGTAGTTTTAATGTTAAGAGAGAAATTCACAGATAAAAAGTTTTACATTAAAAAGAGTAGAAAGATCTCCAAGTATTTATTAACTTATATTAACTTCACTCATTAAGGAACTAGAAACTAGAGTAAACTAAACACAAGTAAAAGGAAGGAAAGAAATAAAGATTAGAACAGAACTAACATAGAAAAGCAATGCAGAAATAAATCCAAGAACCAAAAGTTCTTTCAAAAGATCAACAAGGGAGCCGGGGCCGCCGCCAGCTTGCAGCGCTGCCAGCCAGCCAGCCGGCCGGCCGGGGCTGCGGAGCCCGGCAGCGCGCAGACCAGGCCGGAGCCCAGCAGTCCGCGTCGCTTGGGCCTCTGTGTCCGCCATGGGGGCGTCCGCGAGGCTGCTGCGCGCGGTGATCATGGGGGCCCCGGGCTCGGGCAAGGGCACCGTGTCATCGCGCATCACCCGGCACTTCGAGCTGAAGCACCTCTCCAGCGGGGACCTGCTCCGACAGAACATGCTGCAGGGCACAGAAATTGGTGTGTTAGTCAAGACTTTCATTGACCAAGGGAAGCTCATCCCAGATGATGTCATGACTTGGCTGGTCCTTCATGAGCTGAAAAATCTCACCCAATATCGCTGGCTGTTGGATGGTTTTCCAAGGACTCTTCCACAGGCAGAAGCCCTGGATAAAGGTTATCAAATAGACAAAGTCATTACCCTGAATGTGCCCTTTGAGGTCATTAAGAAACGCCTCACTGCTCCCTAGATTCATCCAGCCAGTGGCCGAGTCTACAACATTGAATTCAACCCTCCAAAAACTGTGGGCATAGATGATCTGACTGGTGAACCACTGATTCAGCGTGAGGATGATAGACCAGAGACAGTGATCAAGAGATTGAAGGCTTATGAAGCCCAAACTAAGCCTGTCCTGGACGATTACCAGAAAAAGGGGTGTTGGAAACATTCTCTGGAACAGAAACTAACAAGATCTGGCCCCATGTATATGCCTTCCTGCAAACCAAAGTTCCAGAAATGAGCCAGAAACCCTCAGACACTCCCTGAGGAAGATGGCAGATGAGCGGAACCACCTGTCTTTGTATTAAGCAGCTGCTTTTCCTACAACTCAGCATTTTCTTCGAAAATTATGTTTTACTTCTACTGATTTTATTCTGGACATTACTAAGGATGTGCCAAATGAGTCAGATACTAAGATTGATCTTTTGAAATCATCTAGTATGTTTTATCCACTTATTTTTTAAGGGTGTATAATTAAAAAAAACACACTAGAGATGTTGAAACTGTAAAAAAAATCTTTTAGAGCAAAATTAAAAATTAAATTCGTAGTATTTAACTTTTTGTTCTGTGAGAGGAAAATGGTTCATTGAATTTTCATATTTTTCTGGAAACATTAAAATTATATGTCATTTTGGGGAAATATCTCATCATTGGCTTTTGCTCAGACCCGTGTTGAAAGACTTTTTCCTAGCCCCAAGGACATGGTTTTGTGCAACACCATGTAATATTTCCAGGAAGAAACTCACTGGATTTACAGGTTTGTTGCACAATACCAACTCACTGCTGCCTTTACGCTAAGAAAACACGAATGTTAGCCACATGTGCTGTGTTTATTTTGTTGTGAGACATATCTTCAGTTTATTCAGTTTTTTAAAAAAGTATCAATTAGCATATAAGAAAACATTGCCTTAATATGGTTTTCTTTTGAAAATACATGTATGCAGGATATGATTATGTCAGAAATTGACATTATAAGTTCCTAGATATGCACCAACATTGAGTCACTTTTCAATGGACAGTGTACCGTCCTTGGTTTTTAGATGTTACTCAGGTTAAGAAATCAATGTTTTAGGGTCTACTTGTCTGTTCCTCTTTCTTAGGAACACACAGTCTGCCTTGATAAACAAGTTGTAGTAAAAAGAAAAAAACAAGAGTAAGAAAAAACCCATGTCACTATGTAAAACTGGCATACTTTGTTATTAAGGAAATAGATCAGGATGCCTGGGAAATATTCCCTTAACATAAGTACCAATCATAATTAGCAAACAAGTATGGCAATAAAAAGAATTTACATGATAGGTTAAAAAAGGACCAGCGTTCACTAAAGGAAACCTTTATTCCTGAAAGGAATGGATACCTGCTATTGTTTACTGCCACCCTCTTGGCCCCTCCCCTCTTTTGATCCCAAGCTGGCCTTGAGCTCATGATCCTTATGCCTCAGCTTACTGAGTACTGCAGTTACAGCAGGTGAGTTCAGCAGGGAAGACCTCTGCTGGTGTCATCTGAGCAGGTTTTTTTGCTGTTCTTTTGTTTGTGGTGCTGGGGATCAAACGTGCTAGGCTAGTTCTCTGCCACTAAGCTGCATCCCCAGTTCTTGGTTTTTGAGACAGGATCTCGATGTGTAGCTCAGGCTAGCCTTGAATTTGAGATTCTTCTGTCTCAGCTTCTTGAGGGCTGGGATTAAAGTGTACATCACCATGACTGGCCTGAGCAGTCATTTTATATCCTAAATCATTTTACATTCCTTAATGGGACAACAAAGTTGCATGCTTATGTATTGTGGGTAGAAGTGAGGCAACATGAGAGGTAGAGGAAAAAAACAATTATATCTTCCATGGGATATGTACTCTTCCTTGGTGCTAAATCAAATGAATCAAGCCTTTGTACAAGCTGTTATTGCCTTTGGAAATTTAGGTCATTTTATTCCAGGCTTTGAATACACATGCCAGCTCTTACATATTTAGGGGGAGCAGATACAGAATTTTTCTCTTTATTTTTAAAAATTCATTGTTGATCTTTTAGAATAAACTAGGCTTTTAAAAAGAATTACAGTGAACATCTTGTCCTTTGTAATATAAACTTTCTATAATGCCTTATTTAAATGTTATGTGCTATCTAAAAAAGCTGTGAACTACCTAAAACTTATGAATCATCACTAGATTGTCAGGTGTACATTAATCTCTTAGAATATAATGAAATGTCAGCACTGTGGCTATTACTTTGTCTTTGGTCCTAGGGCCCACTCCACCCCACCTTCCTTTCTGCTGTACTAACGTCTCATTGGCCTTGTTCTAATAAATTGTCTTAGGACAGTAAAAAAAAAAAAAAAGATCAACAAAATTAGATAAAGAAAAAAGTAAGAAGAAGCAAATAACTAAAAGGAGAAGTTAAGACAGTGACATTACTGCGAACCTTATGGAGATTTAAAAGAGATTTTAAGAGAATACTATTAACACTTATATGCCAATAAATTTGATAACTTAGAAGTAATGGGAAAAATTTTGAAATACACAAATTACCTAAAATAATTAAAAAAGAAACAGAAAATCTAATGCAATTCTAAAAAAGAAAGAGAATTAATAATTAGAAATTTCATGACAAATAATAGTCGCGAACAGATGACTTTACCAATCAATTCTACCAAATATTTAAAGAATTAATGCCATTTATTCTCATACTTTTCCAAAAAAAATTGAAGAAGGGGAATACTTCCTACAAAACAAACATAATTCTGATACTAACAGCATTCTATGAGATCAACATTACCCTTATACCAAAGCTAACAACATCACAATAACAGCGAATTAAAGACCAATATTCATTGTGAGTAGAGATGAAAAATCCTTAACACAATAATAGAAATTGAATTCAACATCAGATTAAAAAGATAAATCACATGACCACTTGTGCTTGCAAGATGGTTCACATATTATCAATCAATAATGATAAATGTGATCAATGTTATGCTAATGTGATGATATATTATGTCACATTAACATAACAAAGGGAGAAAAAAAATCACAGAATCATCTCACTTAATGTACAGAAGACATTGGATCAAACACCCTTTCATGATGAAAGCACTCAACAAAGTAGGAACAGAAGAGAATATCCTCAACATGATAAAGGTAATTTATGAAAAACTCACAGCTAACATCATACTCTGTCATTGAAATACTGTATGATATACCTCTAAGATCAGGAACATGACAAAGTTACCTGCTTTTACCACTCTATTGAACATTCTTCTAGAATTTCTAGCCAAAGCTATTAAAGAGAAAGAAATCTAAATCATCAGAATTTGAAATAAGTCAAGTAACCTCTTTTGGAAGATGATATGGCCTATGTGAAGAAAATGACAAAGAATCCAAAAGAAAGCTATTAGAATTAACATACAACTTCAGCAAAGTTGCAGGATATAATACCAATTCTCAAAACTCCATTGTATTTCTGTCTACCAGCAATGACCAATTCAAAAAGTTTTGCAAAAGCAATTCATGTATAAAAGATGTCTGAATCAGAAAGCAGGAAGCATAATTATCTTTTGATGATGACACAATCCTATATGTAAATAAACCAAAAAAGCACCCAAAATCCTATTAGAATGAATAACTGAACTTTGTACAGTTTCTAGATACAAATCTAGTATGAAAAATTCAGTAGTATTTTTGACCTTTTATTAACTGTCACATACATAGTTTTAATACCCAAATAACAACTTAGCTGAAAAAGAAATTAAGACAACAGGGTCATTTGCAATAGTTTCAAAAGGAAGTAAACTATTTAGGGATAAATTCATCTAAGGATATGAAAGCTGTATCTATTGAAAACTAAAAACATTAATTAAAGATTTAATAAGGAATAAAAAATAGAAAATATCTCATACTCTTGGGCCAGAAGAACTAATATTTAAAATGTCATTACCTCAAAACCAAATATTCAGTGCAATAAAGGGCCATTATTCACAGAAAAACAATCCTAAAACTCATGTGAAAACATGTTCTGTTGAATAGCCGAAACAATCTTGAGTAAAAAGAACACAGCTACAGACATCATATTTTCTGCTTTAAAATTGTATTACAAGGCTGTATACTAAATTCATTACGATACTGACGTGAAAATAGACAGTAGACAAGTTGAAGGGAATAGAGAACCCGGAAATACATCAAAACATATGTAGGTAGGTAACTATTTTAACAAAGACATGGGAGGACATAATGGCGAAAGGATAATTAGCATCTTTAATAACTGGTTCTGGGAATGTTGGATTTCTATATCAAAAATGGGAAATTGAATCCTTACATGAACTACAGCCATAAACGACCTAAATGTGCGAACACAAACTGGAAAGTGCACCAGAAACTGCAGCCATAAAAGTAAAACAAATAGCATTCATTATAGAGGTGCTTTGCCTCCTTAGTTAGGTTTATTACTGGGCATTTAAATATTTTAAGGTGATTGTGAATAGAATTGCTTTTCTAATTTCCTTCTCATCTGGTTCATTATTGATATACCAAAAAGCTACTGGGTTTTGAATGTTGGCTTCATATCCTTCTATTTTGTTGAAAATGTGGCTCCTATCTAAAAGTTTTTTTGTGGAATCTTTAGAATATTTTAAGTACAGGATCATATCATGTACAATAGTGATAATTTTACTTCTCCCTTTCCTATTTCTATTGCTTTTATTTCTTTCTCTTTCTTTATTGATATGGCTAGAAATTCAAGCACTATATTGGATAAGAGTAAAATGAGTGGACACCCTTGTCTTATTCTTTATTTTAGAAGAAGTGGTTTCAGTTTTTCCCAGTTTAATATGATGCTGGTTATAGGTTTATCATACGTAGAACATAGCCTCACTATAATAAATGTTGAGGTGAATTCTTTCTATTCCTACATAAATATAAAATAGGGACTATTTGTAGGGGGTGTCCAGTGGGATGGGAGAGGTTGAAAGTTCAGGGTGATGGTGGAGGTCTGGTGAATATTTAGAAATACTTGATAGTCATGTGTGAAAATAGAATAATGAAGCTAGTTAAAAATTATTTTTTAGAAAGGGAAGGAAATAAGAAAGTAATATCAAGGATGAAGTACATGACAATCATGTATGAAAATGTCACAGTGAAACTTCATTATGCAATAAATATATGCTAATAAAATTTTTTTTAAATGTAAGAATAAATAAACAAGCATATTAAGACTACATCAAACCAAAAACGTTCCTCAGTCAAGGAAACCATCAACAAAATGAAATTGCAGGCTACAGGCTGGAAAAACATATTTGCAAACCATATGTCTGATACAGAGTCACATCTACAATACATAAAGAACTCATGCAACTCCAGACCAGACTTATGAATAACCCAGTTTTTAGGAATGAAAATCTTGTAGCCATCACACAACAGAGGAATCCACTCCTTTATTGTTGGTGTTTTTTATTATGTGAATGTCTGGTTTTCTTTCCCACGTTTGTTGAGAAGACTGTCCTTTCATCATTGAATGACCTTTTAAAGTCACTTTTGGAGTTACAACTAATTTATTAAAATCTGTATATTTTAATATATATAATCTGGTGATATGGAAATCCAAATAAAACCATCAGCAAAATCTTGACAATAAATATATTTATCACCTGTAAAATGATCTTGTGTCTTTTTTTGTGATAAGTACACTTATGATGAAATAAACCCTCCTGACACATTTGAAGTATATATTGTTAAATCTAGGGACTACTTTACACATTAGGTCTCTAGAATCTTATTGGTTTGGGTCATTTGAATCCCAAATAGTACATTTCTTCTTTTATGGAGGCATTACATTAAGTCCTAGACACTGACTTCCCTAAATGGGTAGAACCTAAGTTCATAGGTATAAGAAGAAAAATTTTTGCCCGGAGGTCATTAGGTATGACAGTGGTGGGTGCCATTTCACCCAACCTTCTTGATCCAGCCCCTAGTTCTCTATTGTCATATTAGAAATGATAGCATATATTAATAACTGTTTCAGAGAAACTTAAGGGTTTAGTCTGCTGGATATAGGACTGTATATAATGTAATGTAGTGTAAAGTAGTGAAGTGGATGACACTGCCGATGAAAAAGCATTCAGAATGTTCTGTTGCCAGCAGAAGCTTGAAGGACTGTGATTATAAATGCATATACAGAAAGTGTGGATTTCAGTAAAGGAAAACTGCTTTTCTCTCTAGGATATAATTGCCCAATTTGAGTAAATTGATGTGGTTGATGGGTGTCTTCCATTCCACTTTGTATCTAAGAGTTTCAGTTAATATTCCCTATTTCGGTATAATTGTCAACAGTTCGTCTTTTCCTTTTGAAAATGTTCTGATTAAGAGATAAATTATATTTTCAACTTCCATACAGGGGATCCAGCTTTGGTTTATTCTTTGTGCAATTTGTAGGAGTTATGTTAGCCACATCACCCTTGGTCCCAGGAAGCCAATATTTTTCAGCCTTTTCAGAATCTGCTGTGTCTTCATTCATGAGGATACCATTTAATTTAACACTCCAGGGTTAAATCCTGATCAATCTTAGATTCCATTTCTATGCCAACAGCCAATATGACTCCCAAATCCTTATCTTAAGTAGGAGGCTTACTCTGGATAAATTGCTATAATAATTTAAATTACTTTTCCATTGTGTATCATGGACAATTACTCTCATTATTCAACAACATGTAAATTCTCAGTGTCTTTGTCCTATGTCTAGGAGAATAATCACTTAGACTTTCATCATTCAAGGTATTAGCCATTGAATGCTCAGTGTGCAAATATTTTATTAATCAAGGTTTTGTACAAAGACACAATTTCACTATAGTTATTTAAAGAACAGAATGACAATACATTTGTGCTCACAAAGATCTTGGACTTTTGTGACCAGGTCCTAGTTTGAGAAGGAAAATCTCCCAAACTCACTCATCAGGAGAACCACTATCTATGACACTAGTGAAATTAGGACATCTGAAGTCCACTATTTTGTTGTTGAGTACAAGAGTACACCATGATAATTGAAATCTAATGATCAGAATCAGAAAGTCTCACCATACTGTAAGCACGTTTCTCTTCATCATTAGTGAAGCTGGTAGTGGGTGCTGAAAATCTGAGTCTGGCTACTACCATCTTCACACCCAGAAATGAGAAACTGGACCTTGGAGTCTTTCTGCAAGAAGAAAATGCAAAGCAAAACAAGAAAATGAACCAGAAAGTCCATCTTTGTGTTCCTGCTCCACAACTGCATATACAAAAGCAGGTAGACTATGCCTCCTTGTGATTTCTATGTTCTAATGTCACAGAATGCATCTAACTGCTCAAACTTAATTTTTATCTAGAAACTTTGCTGCACCAAATTATGGGAGTGTATACCATTGCTTTTCATGTTCTTCAGTATAGGAATACATTGTACAAGAGAGAGAGAAGAATGGTCCTAAATGCCAAGACACAATCTTCACCCACAAGTGTCAAATGGAAGTGCATATTCTCAGCTGTCACCTTGTGGCTTGTCTGTGAACTTCTTAATACTGGTGCCACAAATTAACAGAATGCATGCAATCTAGAAAGCACTCAATATATATTTCTTTAATTGAATTGTCAACTTGATGTAAATATTTACAAATATATAATTATATATGTATAGTAATAAAAATGATATATTTCTGCAATAAGACTGGCTGTTGAGATGAGGCAGGTTTTAAAACACATAGATCAAAGAGATGAAGAAGTCAGGACTGCCTTGCCAAGAGGAAATGTTGTTCAGTGAATGGATAATTACATAATTATAAAAATTTAATAGTTTTTACATGCTTGAATAATTTCCATATGGAAAAATATTTTATAGGTTAACCAGAAGTAGCCAAAAATTGACGAGTGAAGGGAACATACATTTTAGGAAACAGTCTTTCAGCTCAATCTCAGAAGCAGATTTCAAACTTCTAAACACTTCTGGTGAGTCTGCCTGGTACTATGTGTGCTCTCTCCAGGATGATGAGTCAGTACAGAATGGATGGTGTCTCATTCCTCTGTCTCCAGGAGATTAATTATAAGAACTTCTTTCAATGCATTCCTTCAAAATTGATGTTTTGGGAATGCTCCTAAATTTATTTTGAAAAAAAAAAGACCTTACAATCAAATATATTAATAAAATCCCAAATACCACCCAAATTTAGTACAGAACTCTCAGATATTTGAGCATGTTAATGAAAATTATAAATATCCAAAAGGATAGATGAAATAAAGAGTATTTCCAGAATCCAACTGTTTGCTAGCATTTTCGTTTCTGTGTGTGGTTTTTAGTGATTTGGTCTTGCTAAGCAAGTACTCTACTACTGAACCCCTGCCCTTGGTATTATGAGAAAGTACCTGGCCTCAGACTCAAACTCTGGATCCTTCTGCTTCCACCTCCAAAATGTTGGGATCATAGGTCTGTTCCAGCACACATGGCTTAGCTTTTATTTTTATTGTAAGTCACCATTACAAAGAAATAAATGAATACTGTCTGGAAAAAGGCATTTGGCTTTTAGGAAAAGAAAAATCAATGAGAAAATTTTTTCCTATGATGCAAATAGCATGTTAAATGGACAAGATGAAAAATGAGAAAGGGAGAAGAAGGGGAAGGAAAAATACAGAACAAAGTATAAGAAAACAAAGAAGGAAAGAAGAACCAGGAGGAAAAATGAAAGATAAAATGGGAGGAAAAAAAGAGGATTGATGGTTGGATTCCACACAGAATTGGCCTCTAGATTGAGTAAGAATTTTTTTTTCTTTTCCCACAAACTTTTTAATATTTTTATTGTAGAATATAGGACATAACCCAGAGAAAGGGGGACACACCTGGAAAATGTAAACTTTCAAGCCAACTGTAATCTTTTAAGCCCATCTCAGTGTTTGCTACAAACTCTTTGGGATGATGGAGATATTCTTACCTGGCTAGGCTGTTTACACCCAACTAGAAGACTGGGACTGAATGGAGCCTCCTCAACCCCTTGCTACTCTGCTCTCTAGCAGCTTTCCTGGTTAGAAGGCAGTGTTCTGAAGGAAGGGTGGCTTGGGTGATTTGGGAGAGCCACATTTTAACAATGCATTTAAGAAGAAGTTATACTGTAATATCATGCACTTCATGGCTACTTAAGGAATAGTCAGTCTTGAAGAAAAGCATGCTTAGTTAGGCAGCTATCTTTCCAACAGCTGTTATGATGAACACCACAAAGAATTAGAGCTACAGACATTAAAAATCATTATATTTCTATACAGAGAAGGGGTTTGCATGAATCCCATTTGGTACCAAATATGCAACAGAGTTGTAATGCTGCTTGCTGAAGCCAGAGAGAGTCTGATAAATTACTGTATGCCTGAAGAACATCAATAGCCAAAAACAACGGCAAAACTCACAGCTAAGACATTCATGGAGTAATAGAACTATCCATATACAAATCCTCCCTTGGTGCTTCTGTCTTCCATTAGTATGTGATGAAAATAGGTAAATATTTAGATGGAAGTCAGTGCTCAGTGTGCAATACTGCCTGGGGGAGTTATGCAAATACTTTATTCAAAGGGTAAAGTTTCAGTTCTCAGCTTATTTTTTCAAAGATGCCTCTTCTCTGTGCATGGAAAAAGGACAAGAAACTTGGACCTGAGGAATTCCTTGTCCAAGCTTTCCTCTTTGTAATGCACAGCAAGTCTCCTGGTGGATTGGGCTTCCTGTGCATTATTACTTTAATATCCTGCACTATCTATTTGTCCACAGGTAAGCAACTGCAATTTCTGTGTATTAATGGTCTATTTGAGATGCAGTCACTACACTGGCTCTACACTCTGGGTCACAGGATTGAAGCAGTTTAAGAAGCAGAAAGGAAGAAATATTTTCATACCAGAAGTTCCATCAATGTGTCTAGTGTTTTAGGAACACAGACAAACCTGCTCTCAAATATTATGGAGGCAAAGAGAACTCCCTATACTGACCTAGGTCCGGCATTTCAGACTGTTTCTTCTTCAAAAATAAGTATACTGAAATCTGTAATTTTACTCTAAGAGGATTTCAGAACTATGCGTCAAAATGCCAAGTATCTAGGAAATTATTGTGTGAAGTTCCATTCTTTAACTGTGAAAATTTTTTGATTTCTCCCTGTACTTTCCTCAGTTTTCAAAATGAGGAAAAGGAAACCTGCAAAGCTAAAGTGTGTATCCAGGCACTTGGAAATACAATACAAACATTTGTCCTGGTTGACAACTTTTGTCATTGAAGGGGTGAGAATGACAGACTTTTATAAGCACCAGGAAGTATAAATAGTGTAGTGTGATCATTGGTTGGAGTAGAGAGAGCCTGATGGTATTTAGAGTTCAACAAAAGGCATGAATTGGAAGAAAGAATTTTGTCCAAAACATTTAGGAAAATACTGTAGAAGAGAGTCACATATTCCCCAGTCATCTCATTTTGTAGTCTTGATATGATATGCTGCATTCTTACTGATTTATCCTTGGCCAAGAAGTGCTAATATGGCCAGGTCATATTGGACATCTGACATGTGTGTGATGAGGACACACTGTGAGGGGCATGGTGTGAGCCAGTTTCATCATTGGCAGTTCCCAGCATGCATGTAAGGCCAAACCTTGACGGTGCAGGCCACTCACTTGGTATGCCTCTTATTGCAATCAAGAGAGTACTTAATATGAGCTGTTGTTCAGGATACCCAGCAGACTCTTTTACAATAAACTCTTTTCCAATAAGTAGAATGAGTGAACTTAAAATGGCAATAAAAATACAGCATAAGGAAAAAACACACCAACAGCGTAATCAATTATTATTGCTTATACCAGCACCACCGAGAACTCATGAGTAATGTGTTATGCTGTGACATAACTATGGATATGTCAGTGGACAGCAGGAAATTTCCAGTTCCATTAAAATCTAATGGGACCTCTGTCACATAAGTGTACAGACATCAACTGAAATGTCACTAAGTGGCTCATGGACCTAATTTGCTTCCTCTTGCAACTTTATCCAGAGACTGAAAAACTGGCTGCCTTTGCTTTTGCATTTGATCTGCCACCCATGATCTGTGCTTTGCTATATATTAGAATGATTGATTCTCAATCTACAGGTCTGAGATTCTGACTCCCAGTCTTGAGACAAAACTTCATAAAGACTTTTGAACCAGAAACTTCAAATCATTCTTATCTCCAAGATAGTGACATTGTAACTGGTTAAAGAGAAATCTGTATCAGATCTTCTCCCACTCACTTGCCCAGGAGACATCTCTCAATTGGTGAAACATGTTTTTATTCACTCAATATCCATGAAACAACAGTGGAGCTGAATATCCACAGAAAATTATTTTTCATTCAAGAGTAAAAGTTGCTGCCTACATAGTGAGGTGAACAGTCTAACAAACAACAGACCTAATTACAGCTTCACTACGTACAACAAAATGTAGCTGCAGTATGACCACATCTATAATGGTTGCCAAGTTGCTTTAAATAAACTAACAGTAAATACACTAAGATGTTTTATAGTTAAGCATGTCTTAGGTAACTTTAAGAGATAAAAACAATCTAACATGTGTTCTGCTGTCACTTATTTAAAAGGTTTAAATATTTGGTAATAAAATGTACACAGGATTGGTACATAGACAGTGAGATGCCACAAGGAGTCAGCAAGTGTGGAAACTGAGCCTGAAGACATGAACTGCAGGTGCCACCTTCACTCAGTGCTTGAAGTCCTGAAATATCTCCAAGTCTCAATTTCCTATTCTGGAAATGGTAATAGTAATATCTAACTTTCCTCAAACCAGAGGTTTTGTTTGAATTACTGGTTAAAATGATGTATAAAAAAGCAATTTATAAAATGCTAATTCAGCATAAGCATGCATGCTATTTTTCAACACTGAAAACTGCCTAAAAATGGTTTTAAAGATAACTTGAAGCAATGTACTTTTCTGATCACATTGTATAGTTATTTAAAGGCACATTTTTCTGATTGGGCTTGGAAATGGAAATTGATGATTCTTTTCTTTGCCACAGAAAGTAATTTAGGATTGACCATATCCCGTTGTTCTTTGCTGACACTCACAGGCATAGTTAGTACACTGTGGTCACCATGTCCATGACCCCCTGACTTTGATACTCCTGTTTCTGCTTCTTAAATTCCTTTCCTAGAAAAAGAAGGGTAAATTCTCCCAGCAGCTGCAGCAATGGAAGCTGAGAGGGAAAGCACCAGGAGTTTAAGGGGCATCCAAGGGTACCCAAGGAAAGGGGTCACCTTTCAGCTTGTCATTTCAGGATTCCTGAGAGCCTGGTTTCCCAGTCTCCCTCATCACTGACTTCTTGGGGAGATGTGGTCATTTTGTGACTTAGATAGAATTCACCTGCTCATCTCTGTCTCCATTGCCTGCATTTTGGCCCTTATCTCCTCTCCTGGATTACTCATTCCATGATTTGTCTCCACTCTGGCCTCTTCTCAAACCATTCTTCCCATGCTCCCAGCTTGTTCTTAAACATCAAGCTAGTAAAGTCACTCCCTCATTTAAAATCTTTGAATTTTATTCAGTTTTTCTTGGAAGAAAATCTAAAGCAATTACTATAGAGTAGGAGTCCTGTGTCTGTCCCCTGCTTCCTGTGTCCCCAAATGTGCTTCCTCCACACCTCAGTGACTCCACTGCTAAGCAGTCCTCTCTTCATTTACAGGAAGGTCTCTCATCATCATTTTATTAACATAATTATTAGTAATTCACAGATATATGATTCCTATGCCAGAAAAACTATTTAAATTATGTAAGTCAATGGGTCTTGATATTTTATTCAAGTTGTGCAGCTGGCACCACAGTCAATTACTGAATGGCTCCATCATCACAAAAGAGACTCTTCATCCTCAACTTCCATCCTTCTCTCAGCTCACCATCCCCTCAAGCCTTAAGCAACCATTCATTTATTTGCTATCCCTATAGATTTTCTTGTTTTGGAAATTTCATGTAAATAGAATCATATAGACATTTTATGACTTGGCTTATTTAATATTGTCTTACAATCAGTGATAGAGTGATAGAGTAAAAACAGTATTATGTTCCTTTATAAGCCTGAATAATGTTCCATTGTACAAACAGGTCACATTTTGTTCATAAGCCATTTATCAGCAGTCAGACATCAGGTTGTTTCCACCTTTTGGCTATATAGATAATGCTGCCATGAGTATTCATGCTCAAGATTTTGGGTAAACGTATTTTTTCATTTCTCTTATTTATATACCAAGGAGTGGAATTTCTGGATTCTATGGTAACTCCATGTCTAGTCACTTGAGAAATTGCAAAACTGTTTTGCAAAATGGAGTTCCAATTTCTCCATATCCTGCCCAGTTATTATTACTAACTTACTTGAGGTTGGCCATCCTTGTTGGCTTGATGTAGAACTTAATTATAATTTTGATTTTATTTACCTAGTTACTAATGATAATTATATTTTCATACAATTATCAGCATTTCTTTTATTTTTTTCATTTTTGATTTACTATTTATTTATTCCTTTTTGTGTTTGTCACAAGGTCTCACTATGCATCCCAGGCTGGCTTTGAACTTGCTATCCTCCTGCCTTTGTCTTCCAAGGTGCTGGAATTACAGCCTTGCATCACCAATGGCAAATATCTTTCTTGAAGAAAGGTTTGTTTGGTTTCTTTGTGAGTTTTTCATTTGTATTATTTGTCTTGTCATTTAGTTGTGAGAAATACTGATTGATTTTCTACATAGAAATCCTTCACCAGATATATGATTTGAAAGTATTTTTACCTTACTTATTAATTGTACCTTTTGAAGCACAAAAATGCTTATTTTTGATGAACCCCAGGGTACATATTTTTTCATTTATTTCTCTTGCATTTGATGTTTTATTTAAGAACCTTTCACCAAATTTATCACAAAAATTTAATCCTTTGTTTTTCCTAAGAGCTATAATTTTAAATTCATTTTCCATTATTTTTGTATATAGTATGAGGTAAGAAGACAATTTCTTTCATTCAAATATTTACATCCAATTGTCCCAGTAATATTTGTTTAAAAACTATTCCTTTCCAAATGAATAGTCTTGGCATCCTTGCAATCAATCAGTTGACCTCATAATTTTATTTTTGGAGTCTCCATTCTAACCCATTGAATTATAAGCCTATCCATATGTCAATGTCTTAATTATTGTTTTTCCATTGTAATATATACCAAATACAGGATCATAAAATGGGTACAGTGTGTGTGAGGTACTTGTGGGAGAAGTGAACACGAATAAAAGAGATTAAGGTGAGGGAATACGATCGATGCACTTCATATACTTATATAAAATAGAACAAAGAAATCTCTTGCAGTTGCTTTGAGTGGCGCAGGAAGAGGATCATTGGGGAGAGATGTTGGGGGGTGATCTAACCAATGTATAATACAAGCATATTTTGGAATTCTCATAATGAAACCATGTACTATGTTCAATGAATGTAAAAAAAATTGTAAAAGATGTTGTACTAGGATTAAAAATTATCCACAAGCAAATAAGGATTCTTAGGCCGAGGAGGGCCTTTAAGAAGCAATGGCTTCTTAAAAATTAGAGATTCAAATGCAAAATCACTGTCCCCTGAGTTCTCAAAAACAAAAGAGAGAGAATTGAACATCTTCCTACTTTGTTATTCTTTTTCAAGATTCTAAGATATTTGATTAGTTTATTTCACTAACATGTATTTACTGGATATATTAATGGAATTCGCTGTGATATTTCCATACTGCAGCAGCATGAACTGATCATACCCATCCATCCTTCTCCCACTCCTTTCTCCAGGCACTCTTCCCATTCCCTAGTAAGCACTCCTCAAGATTGTTTTCAATCAAAATTATTGAGTAATCTTATTGCATATTTTTTCATTTCCATATAAATTTAAAAGACAATTTTCAATTTCTGTAAAAGTCAGCTCGAATTCTGATAAGGATTAAATCAAATCTGAATATCATTTTAAGAAGTACTTGGGGTTGGCAGAATGGCTCAAGTGATAAGAGTACCTGCTTAGAAAGCAAGAGGAATTCAGTTCAAACCCCAATGCCACGACCAAAATAAAAAAAAGAAGTACTGACTTCTTCACACCATGCAATCTTCTCCCATCCAGGCACTAACCAGGACTGATCCTGCTTAGTGTCTGCGATCAGACAAGATTGGGCATGTTCAGGGTGGTATGGCCATAGACCCATGCAATCTTCTGATCCATGAGCATGGGATGGTTTTCACTTATGCATGTCTTTCATATTGTTCACCAGTGATTTATAGTTTTGAGTGTGAAGGTTTGTATCTCCTGGGTTACATTTATTTCTAAATATTTATTCATTTTCAAACTGCTGTAAATGAATCTGTGTTTTTAATTTTATTTTAAGGTTTATTATTGCAGTATACAGAAATATAGTTGGTGTTTAGGTTGATCTTATGTAGACTTACAACACTTGTTTCCTCATTGTAATTATATTTTTCTGGACACTATGTATAAAGCCACGTCATCTGCAAATATAGATAGTTTTACTCCTTTCCAATATAAGAAATTTTTTAATGCTTTTACTTGCCCAATGTTCTAGATTAAAAACTATGACAAAATGCTGAATAGATTTGGCTAGAGTAGACATCTGTGTCTTTCTCTTGAACTTCAGAGAAAATATCCAGTTTTTAACAGTAAGTATTTAGGTATTAAGTATTTTTCATAGATAACCTCTACAAAGTTGAAAAGGTTTATTTCCTTCTACTTTGTTCATTTTTTAAAAATTCATGAAATGGGGTAGGATTTTGTCAGATGATTTTCCTGCACTTATAGAGATCATGTTGTTTCTGTTTTTCTTCTACTGATGTGAATTTTTGTTCTTTTGTGGGATCATAGGATTCTTTTGCTTAGTTGTTTAATAACAATGCTTGCTTCACAAAGTTGTGAACATTTAACAAGCCAATGCATGGGAAGTGCATAGATTAGTATCAGACATACCATGTTACATAATTGTTCAATAACATCAGTAAAAAAAGTACAGGTAGTTATTTGAAACAAATACTCTCATTTGCAAAATAGATGCAACACAGCTATAAGTTGAATAACTTTGTCAATAACTTATTAACTCAACCACTATGAACTGAATATCATCAACCATATTAACATTACTCATATTAACCTTAAATATATTTGTGATCACTTTTTAAAAAGATACATGGAATCCATCTGCAGGGAATTTTGAACCAAAGTTTGGCTGTACCACCCTGAAAGTGTCATAATTAAAACTGTAAAGTTGCATATGACTTAACTACTAATGATGATTTGTAAAGATCATTCTATACTTGCCCTTTAGTCCAAGAGGGAAAGAATTTGTACTCCTTTGAGCCACATATTTTTATTTACATAGAAATGTGATTTTGATAATGTACTTCAGTACTTTACCTGCATTTGTCACTTAATATTTATTTTTCTGTAGGAATTTTTCCTGCCAATATGGAAAAGAGAGCATATATATGTTAGTATTTCATATATATATATCTATATCATACACACATATATATGACATTACTAAATATTGCTACATAATATATGACATATTATATATAGTCTTGTATTTTCATGTGTTAATATGAGAAACCTATACTCTGAAAGGTATTTTCTACTAGTGAAATATTTATCATACTGGCTTAAACTCCAGTGAAAGCCCACCAAGCATGCACATGTCTGTTTTCTGTCATCTATGAAGAACTATTAAGTGTCTTCACTTCCTGCACAAATACAGGAAATACACCATTACTAGGACTGCTGAATGTGTAAAAGAGCCTTGGGTAGTGCACATCTAGGGACTTGTGTATATAAATACAGTCATGCTTGTAAGTGTATTCCTCTTTTCCAATGCTGCAGTACACATCCATTTTTTCCTTTTATTTATTATTGTCATGATGTGGTAAATTGTTACATTTACAAAATTTCTTACAATATATCATAATTGAATTCATCCCCTCCATCTTTCTCCTTTTTACCCCACCCCCAATCCTGGAACACTTTCAACAGTTCTCATTTTTCCACTTACATAAATGTGTACACAATATTGGCTCCATGTTCACCCTCCTACACCCTCTCTCACATCCTCCCCTCCCACTGGTACCAATCTCCCAGGCACACCTATTCAGCAAAATAAAAGCCAAAGAATTTGTAGAAGTCTGAGGGTACACCAGACTTCATGGTCAGCATAGGCATTTGTTTGTCTTATGTGTACAGGTGGCATAAACATGCAAGCAGAATTTAAATCACAATCACCAGCACACACACACACACACACACACACACACACACAGACACACACACACACACAATTTACAAATGACAATTGATCCCAGCAGTAAGGAGAGACTTAAGACAATAATAACTCATAGTTACTGAGCAACTATGAGTCAGACACTAAGCTAAGTGAACCATTGGGTGTATATCAGTCATTAACACAACCATATAAACATTTTTTTCTATTATGTATAAAGACATTAAGATTCTGAGGGCTTAAAAACACTTCAAAGTCTATTGGTAAACAAGCAGATTATTGAAACTCTGGTCATGTTGAAACCATGGCTTTCTCTGAAATAATATGAACTCCTCAGCATAATGTGGACAATAAATCTACAGGAGGTATCCACTCCCACCATGGTCTTTAATTTTGCATGTGCTTTGTGAAGCATGACCTATATTTGGAATGTCTTGTCATTCATCAGCTATATTTTCTCATGCCTATTCTAATACAATGACACTTTTGAGTTTAAATAATGCTCACACATATAAATCAAATTTGTGACTGCAGGGATGTTAGAAATGAAATCTACAAAATTCAGACCTAAAAGGCCATGAGAAATAGGAAAGGGAAGGCATAAGGCATAATGTTGGTAAATAGGAAATAATTATATTTATGACAAGCACAACACATCAAAAGTTGTTTTTGTTAAACATCGCATTTTGCAAGCAATAAATCAATAGGAAATGCTCTAAAACACATATTTTTATTTATTTTTCATTTTTCTTTTATTATTCATATATGCATACAAGGCTTGGTTCATTTCTCCCCCCTGCCCCCACCCCCTCCCTTACCACCCACTCTGCCCCCTCCCTCTCCCCCCCTCTCAATACCCAGCAGAAACTATTTTGCCCTTATTTCTAATTTTGTTGTAGAGAGAGATAAGGATAGCTATACAGGGCATTGACTCACATTGATTTCCTGTGCATGGGTGTTACCTTCTAGGTTAATTCTTTTTGATCTCACCTTTTCTCTAGTACCTGTTCCCCTTTTCCTATTGGCCTCAGTTGCTTTAAGGTATCTGCTTTAGTTTCTCTGTGTTAAGGGCAACAAATGCTAGCTAGTTTTTTAGATGTCTTACCTATCCTCACCTCTCCCTTGTGTGCTCTCGCTTTTATCATGTGCTCAAAGATATTTATGTGCTCAATCTCTAACCAAGCCTGACAGAATTATTCTTTTGCTTGCAATTTTATGAGACTTCACTGTCCTCAGAGAGTGATGGGGAGAAATGAAAGCAGTGTATTCTCATACTTTTCCAATTGGAATGCTCTTTGAGTGACACTGAAAAATCAGATTTCCATCTTTTCCATCTAAATCTTCATTTTACTCCCTTTCAACAGTGTCCTTTATTAAGTTATACTTCAATATTTTCCTTTCCTAATGTGACCCTTGTGGGTTGTGAGAACACTTATCATTTTTCAGATGAGAGAAGTCTGTGAAACCTCCATGATGATCACCAAATCATCAGGATGAAATTAGGGAGGGGAGGTGCAAGATGACATCTCAGCAAGTGCAGCTGATGCTCTGGGGTCTCTCTGCCAACACACTTCACCCTCTAAAAGATATCAAAAAATAACTATTGCCTCTGTAAAAATATCTCCTGTTCCAACTCCTACTTATTCTGAAAGGGTGCCCACTCTTCCCACTCCTATTCAACATAGTCTTGGAATTCCTAGCCAGAGCAATAACACAAGAAGAAGGCATACAAATAGGTAAAGAAACTGTCAAAATATCCCTATAAAAGCCAAAAAACTTTACCCCAAAACTCCTAGAAACCATAAATACTTCAGCAATGGGGCAGGACAGAAAATCAACTTACAAAACAATTAGCTTTTCTATACACAAACAAGGAACAAATTGAGAAAAAATATATGGAAATAATTCCATTTACTGTAGCCTGAGTACCTAGGAATAAACTTAACAAAAGATGTGAATGACCTCCTCAAGGAGAATTACAAAACCCTGAAGAAAGTGATTGAGGAAAACTAGAGAAGGAGAAAAGATCTCCCATGCTCATGGATTGGTATAATCAACATAGTAAAAATGGCTACACTACCAAAAGCAATGCAATGCAATTCCCATCAAAATCCCAATGACATTGATCACAGAGTTTGAAAAATCTACTGTTAAATTTATATGGAAACAAAAGAGGCCATGAATAGCCAAGGCAATATTCAGTAAAAAGAGCAATGCTGGAGGTATCACAATACCTGACTTCAAACTACATTACAAAGCAATAGCAATTAAGACAGTATGGTACTGGCACAAAAACAGGTATGAAAACCAGTGGAAAGGGATAGAGGACCCAGATATGAATCATCACTGCTATACCCCCTTGTTTTTAACAAGGCACCAAAAACATACGCTGGAGAAAAGACAGTCTCTTCAACAAATGTTGCTGGACAAGTGATAATCTGCCTGCAGAAAACTGAAACTTGATCTATGTCTATCACCCCATGCTAGTAGCAACTCAAAATTAAGGACCTTAACATCAGACTTGAAACTCTGAAATTTTACAGAAAAGAGCAGGGAAGATTCTTGAAGCAATAGGTATAGGCAAGGACTTCCTCAATAGAACACCAGCAACTCAGCAACTAAGAGAAAGGATAGACAAATCAGACTTCATAAAATTAAAAAGCTTCTGCACAACAAAAGAAATGGTCTCTAAACTGAATAGATCACTGACAGAGTGGGAGAAAATATTTACTAGCTATACATCAGACAAAGGACTGATAGCCAGAATATATAGGGAGCTCAAAAAACTAAAGAGCACCCAATATCAATGAACCAATAAAGAAATGAGTAACTGAACTAACCAGAACTTTTTCAATAGAAGAAATTCAAATGGCCAAAAAAACATATGAAAAAATGCTCACCATCTCTGGCCATAAAGGAAATGCAAATCAAAACCACAGTAAGATTCCATCTCATCCCTATTAGAATAGTTATCATCAAAAACACTATCAATAACAAATGTTGGCGAGGATATGGGGAAAAAGGGACCCTCATACACTGCTGGTGGGAATGCAAGCTTATGAAACCACTCTGGAAAACAATATAGAAGCTTCTTAAAGAACTAAACATAGATCAGCCATATGATCCAGCAATCCCACTCCTAGTGATATACCCAAAGGAATGAAACTTAGGTTATTCCAGAGGCACCTGCACACCCATGTTTATTGCAGCACTATTGACAATAGCCAAGTTATGGAAACAGCCAAGATGCCCCACTACTGACAAATGGATTAAGAAAATGTGGTATTTATACATAATGGAATTTTACTCAGTCATGAAGAAGAATGAAATCTTATCCTTTGCAAGTAAATAGATGGAACTGGAGAACGTTAACTTAAGCTAAGTTAGCCAGGCTCAGAAAGCCAAAAATCATACAGTCTCCCTCATATGTGGACTTTAGATCTAAAACAAATGCAGCAATATTATTGGACATGGGTCACATGCTAAGGGGAGAACACATACAGGAGGAATAAGGAAAAGTAGGAATCCCAAAACATGAAAATGTTTGATGTGCCCACTTCTGAGGAGCTAATACAGCAACCTTAAAAAGACAGAGGTCAATATGGGAAGGTGAATGGGAAGTAATGAAGAGGCCAAGTGGAGATGAATCAATTCGGGTTGTAATACACTTGTGCAAGGAACAATGCTTGGAATCTCTCAGTATAGCTTCCTTATGTCAACTAGCAGAAATGCTTTGTCTTTCATATTATTGCTCATGTCTACTCTTCAATAAAATTGGAGAAAAAGGCAGAACAGCTTCAGCCTGGAAACCAAGGGGTTGGGTAGAGAAGGAGAGGGTGGGGAGAAGGGGGGGAGAAACAGCCCCAACAATGTATACACATATTAATAAATGAATAAAGAAAAAAAAGAAATTTCAAAGAAAGTATTTTTCATGCTTAGAACATAACTCTAGAATAAAATAATGAATTTTATAAATTTGTGACACAGAAGAGGTACAAATGTAAGTGAAAATTAGCTAGTATTGACTTAGAAATCAATAATTGCAATATTTATGAGATTTAAGATTATATGAAATTATCTTTTCTCTTTTCTTCTCATTAACTGTCAGTAACTGTATTTATGGTATACAATTTGATGTTTTAAAATATGTGTACATATGAAATGTTTGAATAGAGCTAAAACAAAATATGGATTACTTCACAGATTTAACATCTTTTATGTGGTGAGAACATTCAAAATCTAGATTCTTAGCAATTTTCAAGTTTACAACATATTGCTATTAACTATAGTCATCATGTTGTGTAATACATCTTTTGAAATTATTCCTCCGTATAAATAACATTTTATTACTTTAACTAACATCTCCCCAATTGCCCCTCCTCATTCTACCTTTCTACTCCCTTCCTCTGTGAATTCAAATATTTTGCACTCTGTACATAAGTGAAACGGGTATGTTATTTGGGTTTTTTTGTGCCTGTGTCATTTCACTTAACAGAAAGCCCTCTAGGTTCATCTAGGTTGTTAAGAATAACAGATTTCCTCCTTTTTTGAAGGCTAACTAATATTTTATTTTTTTATATATATGTTTGCTTTATCCACAGATTTTGTTGATGGAGACCTAGATTGCCTCTATAGCTTCGCTATTGTGAATAATGATGCAGTGACCACAGGAGTGCAGTTCTCTCTGGCATATTCATCCTGCTCTGTTTGCATATATACCCAGAAGTGAGGTTGTTGATTATACACTAATCCTTTTTTGATTTTGTGAGGAACTTCCATATTGTTTTCCATAATGGTTGGACTGATTTTATACAATGACTCCCTTTGTCTCTGCATCCTTCTCAACACTTATCATCTCTGAAATTTTTAATAATAGCCGTTTCATCAGCTATGAGGTGACAATGTCTCATTCTGGTTTAATCTGTATTTTCCTTATGAAGAATAGTGTTTAACATTTTTCCTATATATCTTCCCTATTTGTATTTAATCTATTAAGATCTCTATATTCTTTTTCTTTATTTTTTTAAAATGAGACTATTTGTCTTCTTGCTATTGAGTTGCTTCTTAAATATTTTGGAAAATACCTCTAAGTGGAGATATGGCTTGCAAATATTTTCTCCTCTAGTGTAGGCTCCTCTTTGCAGCTTTTTCCTTTGCTATGCCAATGGTTCTTAGCTTAAATCTATTTGATTTTGTTGCTTTTGTTTTCTGTGTTTTGGGGGTCAAAATGGTAAGAAATCATTCCCTAGACCAATGGAGTGTTTTTATATTATGTTTGCTTCTAATAGTTCAGAGCTTTTGGTGTTCCATTTAAGTCCTTAATCCATTTAGAGTTGATTTTTGCATATGGTGTGAGAAAAACTAGGTAAAATTTAAATTAATGATATCAATTAAATAAAAGTTGGAAGAAAATGAATGACATGCCATATTATAAAGTACTGGAACTATTCCAGAAGTAATTAAATAAATTTCTTTATATATTAATATATTAGGATTATATGGTATAGTCCTACTCCCAGTAGTAACTACAAATAGACGAGTCAAAGAAAATATGGCAAGTTAATACAAAGAGAAAATGAAATAAAATATCGGATTTATCCAAAACAAATATGATCAGAATGGAAAAGAAATGTAAATGATGGTAAATTTTAATTTGTACACATATATTTATATTAAGTATAAATGTCCTAAATTATTCATTTAAAGATAAGCATTATCAGACTGTATATAGCTGTTAATGGTAGTGCCCATAAAAATCATTTGCTGTTTCCTCTAATACTGGCCCAATCTCTAATCTTCTACCCCAGCATGTGTTTGCCAAGGAGCATCTTTTGGAACAGCATCTTACATTGTCTGTGTGCCCTCAAGAATGATCTTGCAAACCCTTCCCTCTCTGGAGAGAGAAAATTATATGGGATGTGTGTGTTCTTTGAGGTCTTCCAGATTAAACTGAAGTTACCAAGAGTGGTAACTCTCAGTTCAATACCTAATTTGACTAGCGGTGATGCATGGATCACCTCTGAAATAAACCATGTGTATCAAATCTTGCCTCACTGTCTGCTGAGGAAGCCTAACTATGCCGTAGCATAAAAGCATAAAATCTAAATCTAACTCCATGAGCCATGTGAAATAGAATTTACATAAAAGGAAAAAGATGAGAATAAAATAATGGAAAATACAATAAAAGCACACTGAAAAAAAGCCTGTGTAACTATTCTAATACAATACAAAGTGTACTCTAAGGTCATAAGGAGTTATGGAGATAAAAAAGGACCATTCTCAATCATAACGGTTCCAATTCACTAAAAAACCTATATTATTCTAAATATGTATAACACATATTTTTTGAAAGACAGGAATGCTAAATCTAAACTTGTATAAAATACTTTCAAAATAAGTAAGACAGAAGTTTAGAGATGTCACAGGACCAGAGACATTTCTACAATCCTTGTGTGAGACTTTATTTTGTTTCAAAATAGTTGAGACAATTAATGAACAGGAAACTTGTCTTTACTGATAAAGAAAATTAACACAATTAGGAAACTGAGTGACATATTAAGAGATTATGGAAGCTAGTTATGAGCACATAGTTAAGAGACTTCTATCATTTATTTGTATAGGGTACAGCATTTAAATATGACAAAATTTATAGTAATTTGAAGTACACATTGAATTTCTTAAATGACCATATGTTGCACCATAAGGAGAGCCTCAATAATTCCAAAGGATTTAATTTCATTAAAATATGTCTTCTGCCTATAGGAAAATTAAGCCAGAAATTAATAACAAAGATAAAACTATGGAAATTCTAAACTTGTTAAATATTAAATACTGTGTTTCTAAATCATTTATAAATTTCCACAATAATTTATGAAACAAAATGAAAATTTGAAATATTTTAAAACAAGTTACAATAAGAACACAGCATACCAAAACTTACTGCATATGATGAAATAATACTTTAGTGAGAAATTTGTACTGCTAAATGTACATTGAAAGAGAAAAGGCTAAAAACATAAAATAAGCCTCCAAACTAAAAAGTTAGAAAAAAGAAAAGTATATCTAATGCACAGTAGGAAGTTAACAGTAAAGATAAGAAGTTTGTGAAATAGAAAACAAATATGCCTCAGGGAAAAATATCAAGAAGCCAACAATTGATTATATGAAATAATACCATTCATAGGACTGATAAAAATGAGACAGGAAGCTATTTAGAAATGTAAGCACTGAGAAAGCAGAAATCACTGCAAAATTACAGAGTGAAACAGGTAACAAGATGATATCATGAGAAGCTCCATGCCAATAAGTGAAAAGTGAGATGCAATGACAAAACCATAATTTACCAAAACTAACAGAAAGGAGAAATGTGAAATCTGAATACCCCTGCTGCAAACCATCTTAAAAACCCTTCTTCACAGACAACAGTAGGCCTGAGTGTTTTTGCCAGTGAATTCTTTCTAAAATTAAAGTAATAGCATTCATCTTTCACAATCACCATTTAGTAGTAGTAAAAAGGAAACATCTGAATACTCCTTTTGAGGACAACATATCAATGGAAAGGACAGAAAAGGAAAAATTACAAATCAATCTCTGTTATGCAAATCTCCAAAATATTAGCAAATTCTAGGTTATATAATGAAATAAATCAATAAAAGTCATCACATGAACAGAAAAAAGGGAAAATGTCACATTCTTATGATAAAATTTAATACCTAATCATAAAAACATTAAAATCTAGGAATAGAGAGGATCTTTTTAAATTCATGAAGACTATAACAACATGAGGATATATTTTACTCTTAGATTAAAATATAATTATAAGATTTATTATTACACAGAATTCTGTATTGCTTTGAGGTTTATGTACAACTTATGTTGAGATGTACTTTATTTTTATTTTTTTCCAATTTTCTCATTTGCCTATAATAGCTGTACAGAGGGGATACATTGTGACATTTTATATATGTGCTTATAATTTATCTTAATTAGATTCACTCCATCCATCATTTTGTCTCTTCACACTCTCCACCCTTTTTAAAGCAATTTCAACAGGTTTCATTTGAAAACTTTCATACATGATACAAAGTATATCAACCTTATTTGACCTTCTTTACTCTCTCTGTTTACCTCCCCCCTTCCCATGATACCCATCTCCTCACAAGACAAGATTAACCTTCTTTACTTTCATTTCTGTAAGGAGGTTTTACTACAGTATTTCATACATGTATAATTCCTGCTTAAATCAGAATAACCCCCCTCTATTACTTTATTTTTCTCTATCGCCCTGCTCCCCTATTATTCATTAGTGTTACATTACACTGTCTTCATACACAGATGCATTGTGTTTTAATATTATTCCCTCTCTGTCATTCTTTTCCTCTCCTGCCTGTCTATAGTACCCAGAGACAGACCCAGACCCACTAATACAGCCATGTTCTTTCCATGTGCATGTAAGATTATATCTGTATTTCTGTGTATATTTATCTTATAGGTCTAGTTTCCACATATAAGGGAAAATGTATGACCTTTGCTCTTCTGAGCCTGGCTTATTTCACTTAACATAATGATCTTCATTTCCATCTATTTACCTACAAATAACATCATTTAATTCTTCTTTTTTGTGGAATAATACTCCGTGGTGTATATATACCACATCTTCTTAATCCATTTATCACTTGTTGGGTATGTGGGCTATTTCCACACTTGGTTATTGTGAATAGTGCTGCAATAACCACGAGTGTGCAAGTGGCTCGCTTGTATCCTGTATTACATTCCTTCGGGTGTATGTCCAGGAGTGGTATTACTGGATCATATGTTATGTCTATTTTTTGTTTTCTGGGGAACCGCTACTCTGCTTTCCATAGAGGTTGCACTAATTTATATTCCTACCAAAGGGTGTAAGAGTTCCTCCCCCCAGCACTCACATCCTTGTAAGCATTTGTTGTTGATTGTGCTTTTGATGACAGTCATTCTAACTGTAGTGAGGTGAAATCTTAATGTAATTTTGATTTACATTGCCTTTATGGCCAAGGATTTTGAACGCTTCTTCATGTATTTATTGGCCATTTGTATTTCTTCTTTTGACAATTGTCTGTTCAGTTCATTTGCCCATTTATTTGATGAGTTGTTGATTCTTTGTAGGGTTAGTTTTTTTGAGTTCCCTATAGAGTCTGGCTAAAAATGCTTTGTCAGATGATTGGCTGGCAAAGATTTTCTCCCATTCTGTAGGGTGACTGTTTCCTTTACTTTGCAGAAGCATCTTAGTTAAATTCTCGAGCTATTGGAGATCTATTAATGAAGTTATTACCTAACCCTATATGTTCCGGTGCATTTCCCATCCTTTCCTATGGTATATTCACCATTTCAGATCTTATATTAAAACCCTTTACCCACTTTGAATTGATACTAGCACAGGGTGAGAAACAAGGATCTAGTTTCAATCTAGAGTTTTCTATCTCTGTGAAGAATCTCATTGGAATTTTGATGGGGATCCCTTGAACATATGAATTGTTTTTAGTAGTACAACCATTTTCACAAAATTGATTCTGCCAATCTATTAGCATGAGGTGTCCTTCCATCTTTTAGTGTCTTCATTGATTTCTTTCTTCAGTGATTTATAGTTTTTATTGTATAGGTTTTTCATTTACTTCAGTAAATTTATTCCTAGACATTTGAATGTTTGGATGCTATTGTGAGTGGTATTGTTTTCCTAATTTCTTTCAGGATCTGTCTTTCAGAACTATTCATTGTTTTTGTATAGAAATGTTAAGTGATTTTTGTACATTGATTTTGTACTCTGCTACTTTGTGGAAAGTGTTCATAAGATTTGAAGGTTTTTAGTGGAGTTTTTAGGGCTTTTTAGGTATGAGATCATAACATGTGCATGTAACGATAATTTGACTTCTTTCCATATTTGATTCCCTTTGATTTCTTTTTCCTGTCTTATAACTCTGGCCAGGATCTGTTACTATATTCTATAAGAGTGATAAGAGTGTAAACCCTTGCCTCATTCCGATTTAAGAGGAAATGACTTCAGTTTTTCCTCATTTAGTATTGTGCTGGACATAGGTTTGTTACATATAGCCTTTATAATGTTAAGGAATGTGCATTGTTTTCTTAGGTTTTTTCAGAGGTTTTATCATGAAAGGATGTGGAATTTAGTCAAAGACTTTGTTTGCATTTATGGAAATGATGATGTGGTTTTTGTCCTTGATTCTGCTTATATGTTGTATTACATTTGCTTATTTGAGTATGTTGTACCATCCTTGCATCCCTGGGATGACACCTACCTAATCACCATATGTGATCTTTTTAATGTGTTGTTGGATTTTGTTGTGAGGTATTTTATTGATGATTTTTGCATTTATACTCACCAGGGACATTGGTCTATAATTTTTCTTTTTTTTTCTTTTTGATGCATCATTACCTGTTTTTAGTATTTAAGGTAATACTGATTTTTCAAATGAGTTTGGTAATATTCCTTCTTTTTGTATTTTATGGAATAATTTGAAGCATTGGTGTTAGTTTTTCTTTAAAGTTCTGATAGAATATTAGCAATGAATCTATCAAGACCTGGGCTTTTCTTTTGAGGGAATTTATAACTGTCCTAATCTCATTACTTGTTATAGATTTGTTAAAATTTTCAATGTTCTCTGGGTTCATTGTTGATGGGTTGTATGTGTCTAGAATGTATCTATTTCTTCTTAATTTCCCAGTTTGCTAGAGTATGTGTTTTCAAAATATTACTATATGAACTTCTGAATTTAATTGGGGTCTGTTTCAATATCCCCTTTTTCATCTCCCATTTTATTAATTTGGGTAATCTCCTTTCTTCTTCTGATTAACTTGTATAAAGATTTGTTGATCTTGTTTTCTTTTTCAAGTAACAAACTTTTTGTTTCATTGTATTCTTTGGGTCTTCAGTTCATTGATTTTTGCCTTCCTTTTATAATTTCTTTACTTCTAGTACATTTGGGATAAGCTTGTTCTTGTTTTTCTAAGAATTTGAAGTGAATTATCAGATTATTTCAGATCTAATTTTCCAGTGTGATAGTTCATGGCTATAAACTTCTCTCCTAAGACTGCCTTTACTGGGTCCTACAAGTTCTGCTAAGTTGTGTCCTAATTTTCATTTGAATCTAGGAATTTTTAAATTTCTTCCTGAATTTCTTCAATGATCTATTGATTGTTCAATGTATGTTTCTCAATCTCCTTGAATTTGAATGCTTTTTATGCTTTTTCCTTGGCATTGATTTCTAAATTTTTTCCACTGTAGTTTGTTAGGATTCAGATGATTATTTTAATTTTTTTCATATTCCTTGTGATTTATCTTATGAATTAGGATGTGATCTATTTTAGAGAAAGTACCATGGACTGCTGAGAATAATGTATAATCTGTTGCTGTAAGATGAAATACTCTATAATCCTATTAAATCCATTTTTCACATTGTATCATTTAGTTCTAGTGTATCTTTATTAATTTTTTTCTGCATGTTTTGTCTGTTGATGAAACTGGGGTGTTAAATTCCCCACTATCATTGTATCTGGATCTATCTGTTCATTCATGCTCAGAAGTATTTCTATTATGAATTTTGGAGGCACTGATGGTCAGTGCATATACATTTAGGATTATATCTTCTTGATCGATTGTTCCCTTTATTATATGTAGTGAACTTGTTGATCTCTTCTTACAGATTTTTGCATATAAAACCTGTTTTGTCTGATATGACAATAGGTAAAACTGCTTGCTATTGATCTTCACATAATTTGTATATCTTTTCCCTACCTTTCATATTTACTTCATGTGTGTATTTGGTTGTGAGATGTTTTTCTTGTAGACAACAATTTTTTGGATCTTCTTTTGATACAGTCAGACAATCTGTGTCTATGATTGATGAGTTAATTCTGTTTACATTTAGGGTTATGATTGAGAGGTATTTACTGATTCCTGTGCTTCTATTGCTTTTTATTTCAGGTTGAATCTCATGTTGATTGCTCTTTCCTTTTGTCACTGTTCATCTTTTTTGCTAGTTTACTGAGTTGATCATGCTTGACACCTTCCCCACACTCCTGGGTTCACTAATTTACCTTTTGAGTTTTATTGTTTCTTGATCTCTCATGGTTGTGACTGTCTTTCTTCCTTTTCTGTGTGCATGAGTACCTTGAGTGACTTTTATAATGTAGGATTTCTAGAAATGAACCTTTTAAGCTAATCCTTGACTTGGAAAGTGAAAGAATGAAAGAAAAAAAGAAAAAAAGAAAGAAGGAAGGAAGAAAGGGAGAGGAAGAAACAGCCAAAGGAAAATAAATTCTATGAAGAGAAAAGAGAAAAAATTGAAAAAGAAAAACGATTTCATATCTTGCAAGTGAATATGTTAATCTTCTCTGCTTTTTTCCAAGTTAATCCCTCTTGTCCTAGTTGTTATGGGATCAGCTTCTGAAGAGAGGAGTTGCTCCTCTAGCTTAGAGTGCAGGTAGTGACCTCAAGGGATGGGAAGCTCAGACTGTGTGGTGACAAAACCCAAAGCTATTCTCCAAACAATGTGCTTCACTGGCTGAGTTGTTTTGTGTCTGCATGAGCTCTGCAGATAGGGAGGGTAAGTGATATGAGCAGGTGGAACCACTCCTTCTATGAGTAGGGCACAGGAAGCTGGAAGGGGCAGAGCAGCCAACCTTTGAGCCTTTTGCTGATTTTCAGATTGCCCCAGCCCAAACCACTCCCTCTCTCCATTTGGGTTTGATGGCATTCTCCCATGCATAGTAATTTTGAGACATGGAACTCCACCAGCTACCCCAGTGGCATGTAATCTGATTGTGAAATTTTATGCTTAATAAAAAATGTTAACACAAGTTGTAGTCTCAAAATTTGAGCAAATTACCAATAAAGCAGAGAAATCACATTTTAAGCTCATTTTACATACAGGAGGAGGTTGTCATTACACCATAAAGACTTGTTTAGTCATTCAGTCAAGGTGAAGAATGTGGTGTCTTTCTTCATAGAACAGAAGCCAAAACAGCAGCTGGTAATGATGAGGTGAAGGTGGAGTATGGTGATGGAGCGTGATGGAGTGTGATGATGGAGCGTGATTGAGTGTGATAATGGAGTGTGTTGAAGATGACAATGGAGGTGATGATGGAGCATCTCCTCCTTGAAGCTTAGTGCCTGTGTGTAGTGAAACTGTGGATACTTGCAGCACAGCACCAAACCTGAGAACCACCACATATCTGCTACCCTGGTGGTCTGCCCCACTGAGATCAGCATAATATTTCACAGGATGATATAAATTATTTTAACACTTTTACATTGTCATCTAGCTCATCAAAATTCATTTGGGCTCATCATCTCCTCATATACTGATTAATTATAAAAAGAACAGTGACTGACAAATAGAAGAAAAATTTGTTATGTCAAGAATATATCTCAATTACAACACCATCACGATACTAACACATAGTTTGTTTTTAAGTTTGATTCTCAGCCTGTAAACAGTAGGGCTACAAAAGCAGAACAAAAGACTCATCAGGGATGAAAAACTACTGAGAACATAGTATATATTCTATAGTTTGAATTAAAACCATTGAAATGTCTTGATTCCAGCAAATATGACTATGCTGTGCATATAAAAGAACACTAGTTATGAAAGTATTGCTTAAATTTATTACAGGAATAAGGAAACAAGCCTGGACTTCACAGCCTCACCTTAAGTACAACCAGTGAAGAGTTAGCTTGCTGAAAGATCTTTTCACCCTCTTGGTTTTTAAGTGTTCACAGTTCTCTCTACTGAGAAACTATCAGGAACTGCCTGTTCTGATCTTCATAAAGGGTCATAATAATCTTTATTCCAAAACATAGGCTAGTTTAAAAAAAAACACTCTGCCTTACATAACATATATTTGTGGGTCTGGCCACAATTACTCAGCCCTGTAATCCAGATACCGTGAAGTAGAAATCAGGAGGATATGGTTTGAGGACAACCAGGGCAAAAACATTAGTGGAGTATCAGACATCCCCCTGAATAGTGTATGTTATTCACCTGTTTGCAATGCCAAGTAGCAGTCCATTGATGGTGCCTCATTTTAATCATCTTGTCACCGGAGCCTGTACATAACCAGGACTTTTTGTCTGCTTTTTATTTTTATGGAGCTCAAACTGGCCTGCAAATCTGTATGTAGCCCTGACTGGCCTAGAACTCATGATCTTCCTGCCTCAGGCCCCCTCGGATTACAGGTGTGCACTGCCATGTCCAGCTTCTGTTGCCTGATTTTGAGCGAGATGACTAACCTTCAGATGTTCTTAGCATAATCACTTCCTGTCTCTAAAGCTGCCATAGAAGTGCTCATCCTCAGCAAGAGCAGTCTCCACTTGAGCCACCACTCTGCACTACACACAGCACTCCTTGAGTGTCCTGTCAGTATACTTTCCAAATGCCCAGACTGGCGTGTTTCAAGCCTCCTTCCATCATCTTCTGTAATCATCACATCCACTTCTCTCTAATCCTCATATTTTGTTGAGAAAATCAAATCTATCAAGTGAATTCCAACAATTTCTTTTTCTTTCTGTGTTATTGAGACATGCATCTCTATGCAGCCCAGACTGGCTGAGAAAATGAGATTCTTTTGCCTCCATTTCCACATATTGGGATTACAGTTATGTACAAAAACACCTGGCAAATTCCCATAATTTACATACATAATTTGTTGTAAATTTATGTCTGCTCTGAGTCCTTATTTCATCCCCTTTTTCCACTTGTCATCATAAGTCCTGAATTCTGAATCTCACATAATACTCCTTTTCAAATACATGTTATTGCATGCATCATGACCCATAATGGAAAAGTAGAAAATATGTAGAATACTTTTTTCCAGGAATTCTCTTCTATTATCTGAAATTTGTTTTCATTCACAGAATTCCAAAGAACAATGTATTCATGGATTCCAACAGGTAATCTTATACTCATTCCAGTACAGCTCAACTCTCCCTGCCAGGATTCTGCAAACATTTAACTAACTACCTACTTTCCTAACTAAATTACTAAATGAATAAATAATGACTTCCTAATAGCTGATTCAGGGACTTTATTTTCAGTAATTATTTTTCCTTACCACTTCTGGTTTTGTTTTTGGGACCATTCTTTCTTTGAGACATTTTCCACTCATTAGTTATGTATTTTAATAAACATAATGAGACATATATTAGAAATGTGTATTTATTCAATGTGACATTCTCAGTGTTTTAATTGGTGCATCTTGAGCCCCCATACTTAAAATGATAATTGCAGATAAGATTGATGTCTCAATAATATTTGTAATAGCTTCTATCCACTGCATTTGTATTTTGTTTCTCTACCTCACTCCCTCCCACCATTTTTTGCTCTCATTTTAATTGATCATTTTAAGGGGTTACATTTAATCTCACTCTTAACATATTCTTTTCACTTCCTCCTCTAAAATCATATTTAGTGATGTTTTTGCATTTGTTGCCAGATATTTTACATATATTAACAAGTCAATATTTTTAGTGAGTATAGATACAAAAATCTTCAACTGCATATGTGTATATAAATATATATTGCATAATATATATATATATTTTATAATGTAACTCACTATCTAAAACTGCATTATCCATTTATTTGTGTTCTAATGGTTCCAGCTTAGGCCACTGGGGGCTCTTTCAGTTACCTCCAGTGCTTCCTGACATACCAACATAAGTACACGTGCATGTTCATACTTGGTTATTTCTGCCACCACAAAATACAACAGCTTCAATTTGTATTTTTCTGGCTCCCATCTCGGATCAGCCATTTCCCCATGCATCCTGGGCTTCTTCACTGTTGAGTTGCATCACAGTTCAGCATCTGAATGCTAGGCATTTCAGTGATGGCAATGTAGCATTGCTGTAAGAACCCTCAATTGACAACCAAGGAAACATCCCTGCATGTATTCAAAGTAACTGTAAATATTGCTGTACTTACAAATCTCTGTTCCTACTAAGGCAGACGTGAGCTCACACTGAAATTTACTGTACACCACAGGAGTCCTTACACTCATTTCCTTGCTCACAGGTAACCTTCTACTCCCTAAGTGATCGCCCTGGTTTCCACCACCCCTTCAAATTACATAATTATTCAATTCAGGGCACATGTTTGAGAATCATTAACTCTGTGACAAACAAGTGTTCCACTAAAGTGCAGTGCTGAGGTTCAGTTCCTATGCCCTTCATCTTGTAGAATCCCCTTACTTACAGAATGGCTCATGTCAGTCCCCTTCTCCCCAGTCTCTTTTGTGAGGTTGTTCCATACATTTGTAATACAAGCTAGTTTCTTTCATAACATCCTGCCTTCTATCCTAAGGTCCAATTAACCTCCTGAATATTTCCTCTCTAAAACTGACATACATGAAGATTATTTTTTGTGTTACAAATTCAGTGAGACTCATGAAATGCAGTGTCATGTATCCACCATCAAAAAATTATGAAGACTAGTTTCATAATATGTTAAGAAAAAAACCCTACATTTCACCTATTCAAACTGCCCCCAAGGCTAGTTGCCGCTGATTTGTTTATCTGTGTAGCTTTTTCAGAGTTTGTGTAAATGTAGTCACATTGCAGATAGTCTGTTCACAATGGCTTCCTTCACATTCTTGATTAACTCAAGTTCTTCCATGGCTGTAAAAACTTATTTCTTGGTGCTGCTGGATTGTATTACATTATGGATAAACCATTCTTTTGTTTATTCTTTCCTCTTAAATAGCATTTTAGTTCTTCCTAGCTTTTAGAGATTCTGAATGAATATTTTTAATTCATATGCAGATTTTTTGTGGACATGGTTTTTATATTAGTTGTGTAAATATCTAGGAATGCAATTGCTTGATTGCATAGAATCTGTTTAGTTTTGAAAGAAACCGCTGAAATGAATTCCAGAGTCAGCTCACCATTTTGAATCCCTACATTAAGACATGAGGGCTCCTATTGGTCTGCATGCTACCCAGTCACATCAGATTTTGGAATAGTTGCTTTTCTAGTAAATACATAATGGCATCTTATTGTTTCATTTCTATTTCTAAAATGGCAAAAGATGTTGATTTTTTGCCATCTGTAATCTTTGGTGAAGTGCCTGTTCACAGCATTTGCCAGTTCTTTATTTGTGTTGTTTTTATACTGTAGTCTTTTTAGAATTCTTTGTACATTTTGTATATGAATCCTTACTTATTTCTTTTTGCTTGCTTTATACTTAATATGTTCTTTTTCTTCTCATTTCCTAAGAAAGAAGCTATGGTCACGTATTTTAAATCTATGAAAAAATATTTCCAAATTTATCTTTAAGCACTGGCTTTGTTATCTCTAAGCACTGGCTTTGTTTGAAATTTGTGAGACTTGTTTTAAGTTTTGTTAAGTTCATAATATATTTTGAATATTCCTTTAGACTTTTATTTGACCTGTGAAGGTTTTTTTCTTAGAAGTTTTATGTTTACTTCCAAATACTGGATGATTTTTCCAGTTATATTTTCTTATTATTTTCTAATTGAGTATTCTGTGGTCCTAAAATGTAACTTGTTGAGTTGTGTTCTTTTTATTTTTTGGTGGTACTTATGTTTGAGCTCAGGGCTTCACACTTATAGGTGCTCTATCACTCAAGCCATGACCAAGTACTTTTGATTTCCATTCTTTTACAGTGAAAGAAATTTTAAAATTTAATATGTAATTTTTATATTGAATCCTAAAAGTTTATGCACAATATATGACTAAAAAGGCAGTAGGGGGAAAAGTATAATTGTATGAACAATAATAACAAAAATATTTTATTAATCCAATATTAATCAAGAAGAAAGAGAAGAAGTAAAGAAAAAGGATAGCATGACTGGAAGAGCAATCAGACTTTAAATATAAACAAATGTATTGAATTTTATGAACTCAATACTAAATTTATATATGTCAGAATAAATGAAAATAAAATCAAAATTAAAACAACATCAAAGATAGCCCTATATTTGCTTTCTAAATATATACTATAAATATTAGAAGAAATAGAAATAATAGACTAAAATGAGAAGTACTTTGAAAAATTAATTGCACCTATGTTAATATCAGACAAAATATACTTTAAAGGCAAACAGATATTTCAAAATGATAAAATCCATATAAGAAAATCTATATTATTCTAAATTTGAACATCTATTATAATGTCACCTGAAAAATCTAAAGCAAAACCTAACAGTGTATATGGAGAGATATATAAATGTTCAGCATGTAGTGCTCAAAAGTTAAAAGAAATAGACAAAAAATCAGAATAGATATAGAGGATTTTAACAATATGATTGATGTAATAGAAAGAATGTGTTAATTTTGTGAAGATCTGTTATCTGTGCACTGATCAGTAATTTGCACATGCAGTTAAACATGAGTTATTCAATTGCCACTCTCCTGTTCTTGGCTGGGGTAGGTGGATAAACACAGAACACAGGAGGAACCTTCTTTGTTGGTATGTCTCTCCTGTTATTTGACATGAAATTCTGCTACCACAGGACAGATGTTTCCTGTCTGTCTTCCTGGTCTGATTGCCAGACACTGAATCAGAGTGTGTGGTAAATGTAGGGTTGTTCAATGATTCTTGATTTGTACCCCTTCCTGGATTTTGTGGCTCTGTGGAGTAGAGACAACTAGACCTCAGCAGCTCATCTTATGGGCCCTCTTTCCTCAGAATCTTGAGCTACAACGAAAGTGCCATGAGGGTTCATTTTTCAAGAGACCTTAGTTGAGTCTCATGCTTAAGCTATTCAAAGCTTATGGGTGCTCTCCTTACATAATTCTGTTAATGACAACTGTGTCACAAAAGTGGAAAATCTAAATTTATTATACAGGAGGTCTCATAATTTAATGTCCCATTATGCAATCACTGTCAAATTTAAAAGAAGAAAACATATCTTTGAAACACTTCATATTCAAAATCCTGTAGGTCCCAGTACTTGCAATTAAAAACTTAAGATAACCATCACATCAGATTTTACCTTTGCAATTATTTAAATAACATTTTTCTGATAATTAGGTTCCATACTCAAAGGATGCTTAGCTTTCATTTCTTATTTCAATTTGTCACTAAGCTTGTCTAATCACTGTCACATTCTTCATGTCACTTCAACTTGATTACACTAAATATCAACATCTAGTTTTAAAACTGGTAATGTGCCATTTTGAAAAGTGTCCTGTAATGTAACATTTGTTATGCCATATGAATATTGCATCAAAATATATACTGTACTAAGAAAATAAAACATGAAATAAGCATTATCTAGGTCTTGATAAATTGAATTTATCGCGTAGTAATTGTTTTTTGTAGAAATCCTTTCCTTACACAACTTTTGTAATAGAAAAGTATCTGAAACATTGCTGGAAATATGGCAAATTTTTCCCTTTACTGTTTTTTAAGAAATTGATTTAAGGGCCCAGATCATATATACATACATGTGTGTATATATATATATATATATATATATATATATATATATGGTTTTGAATACATATATGTGGTTTTCAAATGTCTTAATTTTAAGAACCATGTTTATAAGTACAAAGCCAAAAATTAAGTAATACAATTTATATAGATGAAGTATCTTTAACAAAATGAACATAAGGAGATCCATAATAATCAAATTTTGGATAATAGATACTTAACAAATTATGAACAGGTGCTCTATGAAATATATATTAATATTATTATGTCCCTAGAATGAAAAGCAGAAGGGCCTATTCAGCCTCTGTGTTGGGCCTCAGTATGGCTGGGCTGAGGCTGTGGCACATCTGTAAGTCATTCAATGTGTGCCTGAGGTGGGTGTTCTGTCCATGCCCTCCCATGCCCCCTTCTGCTTGATGAATTTAGATGCACAGCAAGCTGCACAATGAAGTCTTCATGAGGGTGAGGCAGTGGAACTGTCTTTTAAGAAGTCTGTTTTGTACACATGTATGAAAATAGAATAATGAAACCTATTAAAATTACTTAAAAGGGGTGAATGGGATACGAAAGAGTAATAGAGGGGGTGAATTTGATCAAAGTACATTGTAAGCATGCATGGAAATATCACAATAATATCCTTTTGTACAATTAATATACACTAAAAATTAGTTTTCAAAAAAATTGAGTTTGATTCTTTTTGTTCCCACACAAGTATACCACAGGAGATGTTTATTTGACAGAGAATATGTTTTCAGAAGTGTGGGACCAGTTTGGGAGGGAGGAAGAGTTTCATTTGAATTACCAAAAAATTCACTTTAAGCAGAAACAATGATTGCTGGAAAACTATAATGATGTGCTGCTTAAGGATGGCAATACACTTAGTGATCCATCCATGTGTGGCTAACGCATTTGTTGTTATGGGAACATTGTAGAGTACAATGATAAATATCCAGTTTATAAGTCTATCACTTGACATGGCCTCTTTTGTTTTTATGGTGGTACTGGGGTTTGAACTCAGGGTCTAATGCTTGGACATTCTATCACTTGAGCTACTCCATCATCCCTATTTTGTGCTGGGCATTTTTGAGATAAGGTCTTGCTTTTTGCTCAGGCTGGCATTGAACCTTTGTATTCCTGATCTCTGCCTCTTGAGTAGGTAGGAATACAGGCATCAGCCATTGGTGCCCAGCAACATAATTTCCTAATAGAATCAATAGAACAGGTAAAGGAGGTATCTGAGGCATAACATGGATGGCATTTTCTTTTATGGTAAACAATTTTAAGTCTTTAGGGACATTATAAAACACAATAAATTGCATATATATTCAGTTTACAAACCAGCAACATAATGTTATCATTTTGGTGCATGAAGAATTATGCGTAATTGTGCTCACTGTCCTTTTTATTTGATTGGCAGTGCAATTGACTTGCTTATAATTGTGTCATAACATACGAGTAAAGCACTGTGCTGAGACATTAATATGCTTCTGATGTCACTAGCTCTGTTGCAGTCTTGTGTGCTTAATCTGCTCTCAGCCAAATGTCATTAGGCAGTGCATGACTGCACTCCATGTTGAACTGGGTAACATGACTAAGGAGGTTAACTGCTGAAAATTGTTGGCTTTGTAAAAGAAATTACTTCAGTTCAGCAATAGCAGATAATTTTATCCTTTATAATTTTACTGTGTTTTTATAAGTTTTCTTTTTCTGACCTCTTCTTAACCATACATGCCCTTCAGGACCCAACCCAAAGGCTGTCTCACAACAAAATCATCAGTGAAGTGGAGAGGGACTTTTTATCTTTGCCTGCTGTGAGATGTTGTGGGTTTAACACCTTCATGTGTTCTAGATATTGAAATAAATCATTCTGTGTTATAGGTCAGAAGCATCTCTTCCTGCCTAGCTTTTTAGAATTCTTCCCAGAATCCAACCAACATGTCCTGAATCATAAAAGACTGGGAGTCAGATAAAAGCATACCCTGATAGTCTGTCATCAGAAGATGCAGCTTAATTTAACACCCATAGGAAGACACATGTTATTTGGAGAATCTACTTGACTGCAAGTGGCCAAGTAAGACTGCCATTAGAAGGGGGAAAAAGAGAGAAAGAAGAGGGAAAAAGAAACTACCTGAGCACTGACTGTGTTTCAAGGGTTGCAAAGGCTAAGCATTTAGTTTTGTTCTCATTCATGCCCTTACCTGACAAGAACTAGTCATCACATTTTACAAAGAACTGCAAAGTAGCCTAGATGTGGTCACCTGGAGGATAAACCAGAATTCTGTCATTTGACCACCACTAGCAGTAGGTTTTCTCAAGAAGAAACATTAGTTTGCATTTATATTAACATTGTGCCTGTATAATGCCTATGGTTCTGGGAAGGATGCTGAGCAATGTGAAAACAGTAATTTCAAGTCAAACTTCCCTTCTCAAAGTGTGCTATCTCTGTACACTAGAAAGAAGAATGTGCCTAAACTGTATGGCTAGGAGTTCCAGGATCCTATCACTCAGAAACCTATCTCTGTGAAAATGCTACTTTTAGGTTCCTCAGATGTTCATGTAACACAGTGTTTAAATTTGCAATATTCTGAGTTTCAGAAACAGGACTTAATTACCACTGTGGCATCTTGCACAGTTTGAATTCTTCAAGTCTCGGATTACTTCCCAGCAATATTAGCACCATTGTAAGTGTTAGTCTGAAATGCACAAAGAGATAGACAAAGAGATGCCTTAATATCAGCACAAGTTTAACCAGGAGAAGAAACCTTCAGAAGGGGTCTCCAGAGAGAGAGCTAGAGATGACTGACACATATGGACTGGGGTTACTATAGAAGAGGAATGACCTGGTAAAGGGTAAAGGGAATTTTTCCATTGTGGTTTGTCCACTGTCCATTGCTAGAGGTAGTCAAGAAACTGGGTCTTGTGCCCTGGTCCAGGTGTAGGGAAAAGGGTCATTTCAGTTATGGGCCAGTAAAATGTCCGGAACAGGATGCTGCTGGGAGTCGTGAGGGAGCTAGGTCTTGCGTTCCCCTGTACAAGTGTAGGAAACAAGATATTCCCCTTGAAGAGCCCATTACTACTGGACACAAATAACTCTAGAGTCAAGCAGAGTTTAAGATGTTATAAGTTATGTCAAGTTGAGACCTAACAGTAAGCTTTTCTGGGTTTACATAGGCATATGTAAAATGCTAAAGGGAGCAAGTAGCACATGGTAAATGGTTGACACACAGCCATGTGACAGGATAGTTACTAACTCAGTAGCGCATTGATTCCTGCTGACAAGGACATATGAGGAACAATGAATGCTCCCTTATCCTCTTCTCTCTCAAACACCTTTACATGCCCTGGATCCTTAAGATATCAGGCTTTTAAGATGTAGACCTTGGGAGCTTTCCTTCTGTGTTCCCCATCATAGTTAAACACTTTATTTGCTTGTTTGTTTTATCTTTCTATTTAGCCATGTCTGGCCTCAAAGCAATAATCCTCCTGCCTCAGCTTTCTGAATGCTGAGATTACAGCCTAGTTAAACACTTTCATTTTTATTTTCTGAAGAATTTTATTTCCATAATCCCCTTTGATGGACCTGTGACTACTGACTAGAAGCAAGCACAATTCACCTCAATGTGAAATGAGATGAGATGAGATGAGGTAGCCATGAGAGGTGGGGTAGCAGCGTCTATAGGGAGAGAACTAGAGAATATGAGACATTTTGACACTAATGAAGCTCTTCAGATCCTTGGAGGCTGCAGGGCAGAGGCAGCATTGTAGAGCTCACCATGGAAAGGACTTTCATTGCCCTGTAATCTGGGACTGGGTCTTAGAGACACAAGATCATGAAAACATTATGATGAGCAGGAAGTGAAACTACATTTGGGGAATTAGGAGGGTTCACATGTGCCATTACACCATTGTCCACACCATCAAAACCTTCAAAAGCAAATCTTAGTGCAAAGAATGGACTCTAGGAGAAGAGGCTCAAACAAGTGTACCATGCTGTGGAGGCTCTGGTTAGTGGGGAGTTCCTGCAGGTATGGGGGTCAGGGCCACATTGGTAGTCTGTACCTTCTGCTAAGTTCTCCTGTGAACCTAAAACTGCTCTAAAAATAGTCAAGTAAACAATGAGTAATTAACAAATTAGGAACCAAAATTACAAATGACAGAAAGATACTCAGGTGTTCTTAAGCATGAAGAAAAGAATGGAAGAAGGATGCAAGAAGAGGAAGGGTTTGGAGAAAGGAAAGGTAGCACAAAACTTTTGTAACAGCCCAGGACTGGGTGAAGCACATGGATGTGCCTATGGTGTCACTGTGATCACTATGCTGACCCTCATTTTGTCCTCCTGCTCTTTGATTCCTGAGCCCCTAATACCACCTCCCTCAAGAAGTTCTTCTCTTTCCCCCTCAGTCAGCCCTGCTCTTGGAACATCTCTATATCTGACCACAGAAGACCTCAGGATGGAATCACTCAATACCTTGACTGGCAAAAGCTCAACCTTTGGGCCTGTTGTAGCCATTTACCCATAGGACTTCCAAACATTGCCTTTGTTCCCTCCCATCCTTTACCCAAATCATTAAGTACATGGCTGCCTCCAAGACCACATTAGACAGACTCCATGGGAACTCACACAGCCTAACACTGGCTCACAGGCCTCTGACCCGTATTTTTTATCCTGATTTTCTCTAAGTGATCCTATCTTATGTGAAAGTTTCATAATGGTCCTACCCCCAGTGAAAGAAAATGATTTTACTTAGGACTTCAAGAATATATGAATAACATTGTTTTAATTTTCTCTACCATCCAGAAACATTCCAATTTTATTTTCAGCCCTACCCTTTTCTGTTCAATTTCACTTTCCAATTTAGGACACACGCATCTTCTGCATATATTGTCCCTTCCAATAAGCAAAGACCTCCTAGGCTATTACCTGCTGTTTACCAAGCAAGTCCACTTATGTGTCCCTTGAGACTCTCATAACATCCTGACTACAGTGAGTGACTACAGAGTTGTGGAATCCTTGAAATAAAATTAGCAATTTCTTAGTGCCATTCTTTAAAATCCACATTTATTACTGTGTATTGAAATGATGTATTGAATATTGCTCCAACTGAACTGAAATCCTCTGCATCAAAGTATTTCCTTTTTCCTCTCCATCCACATCTCCCCTGAAGACCTGGTGCCCTCTGAAGAAACTAATAAAACCCTAGATGCAAAAAACAGATAGAAACTCATAAACTCAGGAACTTACTTCCCATTGCAACACCCCTGTCTGTGAAGTGGCAATGGCCTTGTGTGCACACTTTTAAACCTTTATGTTGACTTTACATAGTCTGCCATATGGCTCTATAGCTATTTTTGCTTGCACTAATACATTTCTAATAATGCTTAGCAAATTAAGATTTGTCTTTATATTCAGCCTTAGGCATGAAATGCAAAACATATCTCTTTGCTATTAAGTGTAGGATACCTATTGCATTGTTGAGAATCTTATAAACATTTCACAGAAATCAGTAGATAATATTCAAATCAAGGTAACATATTTAATTATCCTCTCACTTCAGCACACTGATTAAATATGCTATGTTCTGATTAAATATATTAACACACATACATAATAGAAATAATTTTCCATTTTGTTTTCCTAGTTTGGTACAGCATAAATTATTGGTTTTGTTCAATTGAGTATGAAACACTGTTTTTAAGTTAGCAGTTAACAATCAATTAGAATGAATATAAAATCCTAAAACAGAACGTCCATGGATATAGTCAACATGACTTGTCCTTTTATTTTATCTAAACTGTAGTAAGCATGATGTCTGCTTTCTGGTGACTCTCCAAGTGATACTTCAATTTTCCTCTTTTTTAATTTCTTACTATGCAAAATGGCAATCATAAAAAATACACATTTCCATCTTTCCTAAAAATAGACTTTCCCCATAAGTATTTAGTTAGTACCTACAAAGTTTTGGACAATGATATAACAAGTATGCATAAAGTTGGTTAAGAAGAAGTCACAATCTGCAGCTTATTGAGATTACAAATTAATGCTTAATCATAGTGAGCATAAAATAACTTATAGTTGCAGAAAGGAAAAGTACACATGGTTTTATGAATGTATTTGAGCAGAAGAATCAGAAAAGCCTTCTTGAAGAAGACTGCTGAGATTCAGGAGATAGGAAGAAGCCACTAACGCCAAAAGGAGAGGAACGAGTCTCTTTGCAAAAGATCTCTAAAACTGAATTAGTAATATCTAACTTTATTTGAAATAATTTAAATTTCAATATGTATTATTCAATTATTTGTTTAAATTCTCTATTTCTATAAATTACATATAGCTACTCTTCTCCTTTCAGTGAGGTTACATCCTGATAACCCTAATAATCCTAATAAGTTGAAAATATCATAAGTCAAAATGTATCTAATGAACCTACCCTTCTCATCTTCAGAGCTTTGCAACACAGTGCAGGGCAGAGTGTCACATCCAGGCTCTCGATCATGTGGTAACAGGCAGGTACAATTTGGTGCCTCTACCAGCATTCCAAGAAGTATTGACACACACTTGGATCACTACTCTATGGGAAGATCCGAATTCACAATTCAAAATGATGTATATCACTTGTGCTCTATCATAATGTTAACTGAATTACAAGCTGAAATATTACAAGTCAGGGACCATCTGTGTAGCCCATCAATCCTTTATCATCATTGGCACAGCAAGAAACTTTTCCTACTAGTATGAGGAATTAGTTTATGTGGAGGATAGTAGTCAGTAGGAACCATAAGGATCTGTGTTTTAAGAAAGATTTCCCCACAAAAGTTCCAGGAGCTCTCACAGCATTCTCCAGACAATCAATTACTAAGCCTGAATGTAGGAGGAAATGCATCTCCTTAGCTGACCATAGTGGGAAGAGCACAATTGCCCTCTCATGATCTGGCCTGCTGGATCTGCTAGATCACCTCTAAAACATGGGCAGTCCCCAAAACAGTGTGCCTTCTGACAAACAGGCTGTTTAGGTCTCCACTGAGAAAGTTGCTCTTACACTACAGGAAGCGGTGGCAACAAGAATGTATACAGCATTATGTTCACTATAAAACCTGCCCCTTGAGAGATGAGAGTCTGGGGCTTGGCGTTCATTCTTTTACAGACCCCTGGCTCATACGCTCTTTATGATCTTGTTTTTCAACCCATACTATGCAATCTTATGAACTCTGTCCTTTTCTTTTTAGTGTCCACTGAGCATAATCCTCCCAAAGAGAGACTACATTTCTCATCTTCCCTGACAACAAGAATATTTGGGCAGTGAAATGTGAGCATGCCGTTCATCTTCAAGTTTGTCTCTTAGAGACTAATCCCCTTGGCTTGGGCCCCCTTTTGACCATTGGCTGGAAAATGTCAACAACTGAAACCATCTGGAAGCCATGCCATAAAATATTTGTAAGTCGACCAACATATCTAGGACTCAGATAATTTTTATGAGGGCCATACAGTTAAATGAAATGTCAAATATCACTCATGCATTTTCATATCTTTAAAAGTATGAACAATACCAGCTATTGCTCCAAAAATGCGATTTAAAAATTTATTGTCTTGGCTGTGAAGTTGGGAGGGTAGGTTGCATGTCAAGGAGCAGTTTTAAAATTTCCCCAGGCCTTGGGAATGATAGTTACTACTATGCCAAGGCAATCTCCAATATAGTGGTTTTCCAACTACTAATTGAGTTTTACATTTGGGGTCAGGGAAATAGCCATTAGGCTTAATGGAATGGACAAGTGTGGGCCAGATCTTGTTCAGGGATCCATTAATGCCCTGCATCCTACATATTCCTCTCTAACAAAGTACAATCCTGATGATTTTGATCTCTGGGACTCAGTATTGACACAGTCCTTTTGTTTAGAAGCCCTCAAAATGTCCATGAATTCCCATTATACAATGCAGGAATGCTTTTTGGGTTTCTTTGAGGAGGAACTGAGGTAGCAATTTTCAGATACGCTTTCGGTGGTGCTGCAGAAATCTTTCAAATGGGAATCCAGCCCTCCTTCAGGCAATGAGTTCTGAGTTTGAGACAGTCTGTAACCCAGAAATCAGGCCAGAGATCATGAGTATTTATTGAAGGAACTGATCTCAAAATACCTGACTTTATTTTTATCATATAACTTAAACGATACTCTTCAGTCTGCTCATTCACCTTGGCCCTAGGAAGGGCACAGACAGACACCCTTTGCTGCTACTTTGATAGCACCACTCATTATGATAATTTCACTCACCAAATTTCTGATGGTTAAGTGATATCAACCAGCCTTCATTTGCAGATATTGTTTATTGTTAATAAATTCCCCTTGCAATTTGGGTCTTTATTCTGTAACAGTGCCACCTATTCTAAGTTCTGAACTGTAGGAAAAAGTCCTCATTGAGTCTCTCAATGAAGCTCATGCTCCCTTCTCCAATGAGCTCCTTCTCATTTTGGGAAAATTGTATGTCTCCTGTGAAGCACATTCAGCTAGATATTCTGGAGTTAATGACATTCCCACTCTCCTGTACTGAATAAACTTGAGTTTTTGTGAACTCTTCCTTAACCACCTTCCACAGAAATTCTCAAATTTCTATTTTGCTTTGCATGAGTTATTGTTGCTTCTAAATACTATCCTCACAACTTATAAGCATCACAGCAGATCCTATGAAAGAAGAGGGTTAAGTCCTACATCATGGGAAAATCATCTTTATCAAAAAACTCTCCCTAACCAACCTTATATCTTCCACTCTTGGTCCAGCACTGTAATGAATGATCCATTCACTATTCACCCTGCACATGTTAGTTAAGGCCTGTGGCTCCCTTAGAGTGCTGTTACTTTCCTATCTAAGCTGGTCCAGCATGCTCAAACTAGCTAATGTTGTAACTGACACAGGTTATTTGGCCAGCTAGAGGGGAGAGCAGATCCCTACAGCGATAGGTAGCGTCTTTCAAGCCAGAGGCCTATACATCATGTTTAAGCAAGGGAGGTACTCTGATTTAGCTAGAGGAAGTGGTCATCTCTGATAACATAGAAAGTATGGGGCAATCTTGTGTGTTAAAGTTTTTTAGTACACTGATTTGCAAGTATGAGTTTCTTCTCAACTGGAGCTCTGGTTTTGGCAATGTGGATTTGCCAAAGTTGATAATTTAACTAGCTCTATGCTCTGAGTTTCTAACAATCAAATTCCTAAGGCTCAGCTTTTCTGCCATATAGGTTCAGAAAGGAGGTAATAGTCACTTTACATGTTGCCAAGGATCCATCTGCTTTACTATTCACCTTACACTGATAAGCAATCACTGTCCTCCTTTTGCAGATCTTCTCCAATGTATCAATAAGACCTAGAACAACTGTCAAATATTGTAGTCTTTTAATTGGTATTTCTACTTCTATACTTGTGATGCTGTAAATGTTCATGTACATCTTTTCACCATTATCCCTTTAGTATACCATTGTTGGATGTTTTAGGTGGCTTAACAGAGAGATATTTCCTTATAGTCCTGGAAGGAGAGGTTCAAGATCAAAGTGTCAGCAATGCTTACTTCTCCTGAGGTCTCTCTCCTTGGTGTGTAGTCCAAACTTCCTCTTCTTATAAGTACATCAGTCATATTGGATTAAGGTACAGCCTAATTGCTTCATTCTAAGTTACTTACCTCTCTGAGGTACTGGGGGCTAGGACTTCGACACATGAATTTGGGAGGAAATAGCAAAATCCATACCACTCTGCTACACTACACCAATTACACAGTCCACCTTGATAACAAGTTGAAACTTAACCAAGCTCCAATTTTCCAGGTCTACTGCTGGTATGATCTGTGGCGTGGTTCCCTGAACTTAAGATGGGGAAGTACATTGTGGCACAAGTAGAGGAGGCCTCAGGACCTGATATCCAAGTCATTGGAATTCATCAATTACATCATGAAAGATGATAAAGATTCCAAAACAAAATATATGCTAAAGAATAATTTTATTTTGAATTATAAACTATCTGTACAGTAGAATATTCTGAATTACATAAATTTTGATAGATCTCTAATTTATCTAAAAATGTAGTTATTCAATAGTAATAACTGGAATGGAATATCCACATTTTTCAATATAAAGTTTATACAGTGCCATCATTTTTCTACTGATCATTAGCAAAACTTACCCAAAACAACTTCTTAGTCAAGATTAAGGCCAGAGACACAAAAAGCTTTTTAAGTTGAAATACTAGATGCATTTTTAATAACCTAAGAGAAATCATCCAAGAGCTCAAATCAAGTCCAACATATAGAAAGTATTACATTATACATTATTTATTTGAAATAAAATTTTACAATTTGAGACCTACACATAAAAAGAACAATTTTCTTTGAAGCATTTATTTCACTCCTTATTTCTAACCAAGGGTATAATTTCTAATGCTGGTGTTATTTCATTTCCCGTTTTTTTTTTTTCTTCTTAAGGAAATAATCATTACTGACCTTACTGAAAAGTATGGACATTTATCAGGTTACCAAAAGTTCAAAATGGATTTTGCGCTGCACCCATGGAAGGCAACATGTTATGATTATTTTGATCACAAGAAACAAAGAAAAAATGTTTAAAGCCATTATTTGATAGAATTTTCCCAAGCTGTTACCAGAAACTATAGAAAAGTCACTTGTTTGGCAAATCCATTATAACATTATTTTATGTAATGAAGGTTAGTAGTTAAAGGTAGTTTATGGATAGATAACTACAAAAAGATGTGGGCAATTAATGCTATGTCATCCATAAAATTGTTGTATTATGTGTATGTATCTTAAAACACATACACTCACTCACAAAACAATGCAAGCAGTTGGGGCATTTTAGGTGACTATACAGAATCCGTAAAAACCACAGTTTTGCTTGCCATCTAAGAAAAACATTGGTAAAACATCTGCCACAAACAGACCTCCCTCAGTATATGACAACATCCTCAAGTTGTTTTGAACACAAAAGGTACAATTTGGTATTCTTTCTTAAATCCACACTTGTCTCAAATTATTGTTGAATATGCACAAATATGTTGAGGTTTTATTACTTTTTAAGTAAGCCTTATTCTTCTCACTATCTTCTCTACCACTACCAATCTTGTTCCCATTTAACATAGGACCAAAGATATCAGTGTTTGACCTTTGTTTTATTCTTCCATTCTGTCCCATCCCTCAACAACTTAGAGTATATCTGGACCTGGATGTGAAATCAAGATAACACATAGCACTGAAGAGAAGGTGTGAAGGTCAGAACTCACATACACTTAAACCCTGAACTGTCTGGAGTGTGTTCATTCAGATTGTATGAGAGCAGGCAGGTTCTGTTTTCAGGCAATGTGACTATTTCTAATGGCCCCAGAATGGGACTTGTTTAGTCAGCAGCATTACTGATTATTATGTCTTTGAAATGCAACATTCTAAGTACTAGTGAGGAAAGAAAAAAATTCTTGCCATTAGGAATGTATAGTTTAGTAAGTAGAGTTCATTTTAAAGCAGACACCCCAAAAGGAGAACCCCTGGAAATGGGTAGAAGTATTATACAGAGTGCATAGAGGAAATTGCAGAGTGAGAAACTAGTGTGGAACTAGCTAAGTAAAATTCCTAGAAAAAGGAGATTTCTGAGGTTGAGATTATTAAATAAAGAAACTAAGCTGGGTGTTATAGAACTCACCTGTGATCCCAGGACTTGGGAAAGGGAGGCAGAAGGATCACAAGTTTGAGGCCAGCCTAGCCTACACAGTACAATTCTAGGGAAGGAAAGAAAGCAGAAAGGAAGGAGGAAAGGAAGGAATTGTCTTTCTCTGGTTTTGGTTTATTTATTCATTTATTCATGCATGCATACATCATTTGGGCCATCTCTCACCCCTGCCCCCTGCCTCCCCCTGACTCCTCTTGCTTCTGGGCAGAACTTGTTCAGCTCTCTTCTCCAATTTTTTTGAAGAGAAGACATAAGCAATAATGAAAAAGACATAGCATTTTTGCTACTTTGAGATAAGGGTAGCTATACAGAGTCCTAGCATTGCTTCCATGCACAAGTATATTACAATCCAAACTGGTTCATCTCTACCAGACCTCTTCACTACTTCCCGGTCACTTTCCCATAGTGACATCTGTCAGTTTTAGATTACTATATTAGCTCCTCTACAATGGGCACATGAAACACTTTCAAATTGTGGATTCCCTTTCTTTCTATATTCCTCCCGTATGTGTTACCCCCTTAACATGTGACCCATGTCCAATAATATTACTGCATTTGTTTGAGTTCTAATGTCCACATATGAGGGAGAACACACAATTTTTGGTCTTCTGAACCAGGCTAACTTTGCTTAAGTTAATGCTCTCCAGTTTCAACCATTTACTTGGAATGACAGAAATTCATTTTTCTTTGTGGCTGAGTAAAATTCCATTATGTATAAATACCACATTTTCTTAACCCATTTGTCAGTAGTGGAGCATCTTGGCTGTTTCCATAACTTGCCTATTGTGAACAGTGCTGCAATAAACATGGGTGTGCAGATGCCTGTAGAATAACCTGAGTCATATTCCTTTAGGTAGATCCTTAGTAGTGGGAATGCTGGACCATATGGCAGATCTATGTTTAGTATTAGTGTAAGAAAGGTGACATCTATCACAAAGCTGTACATATAGAAAAAATAAAAATACCACCTTTGAAACAGAAGTGTAAATGTTTCATTCTACCTGAACATAATTTTATCTCATATTCAGTTTCTATGTCAACCAATGGGAAAGGAGAGACATATTAATGAAAATACAGTCATGAATTCCTTATGGCCATTTTAACATAAAATATCTATGTATTTGTGTTTACAGGTGTTCATAAAGGGGTGTGTGTATAGTGTGAATATATACACTCACTTACTTATATCTATAGTTTTATATCTATATACACTAATAAGAAATAGTGTGCACAAATACCTTTCCATATTTGGAGTATTTTAGAATATTAAATCAATTTTATCTAGGTGTGACATGTGATACATTATATTTTTTTTTCACAAAGTCTTGCCTTGTTATGTTGACCAGGCTTGTCTTGTACTCTTGTCATCAAGCAAGTCTCCTAAATGGCTATGACTGCAGGTACAGGTGTGCAGCACCACACCCACCTTAAACTTTACCTTTTAAAACAGGAAATTTTTGATGCCTTTTACAACAAAGATTGCAATATTTAGACCACACAAGGACTTTTTTCCTCTCAAATATGGATTAGATTTTTCTTTTCCAGAATTTATTTAATAAAACCATAACTATGTATGTAGTGTGTCTATTTTTTGTCAAGCAATACATTTGAGGGTCATGATTTTGATGTGATTGTGTAGTTCCTTTTGTTCTACCAGTCAGATTTTCATTACACAGGCATACTACAGTTCACTTGTCCCTTTAACTTTTGGGGAACAGTTGGGTTTTATTTTCAACATTTTGGTAATTATGAGTGGAATCTTTGTTATAATTCTGGTGCCTCTGGTGTTTGAACTCTGGGCCTCATACTTACTAGACAAGCACTTTACCACATTAGCCATTTCCACCAGCCCTTCTGTGTGTTGGGCATTTTTGAGATGGGGTCTGGTGAACGATTCGCCTGGTCTGGCATTGGACTGTCACCCTTCTGATGTCTGCCTTCTAAATAGCTAGGATTGCAGGAGTGAACAACTTGTGTCCAGCATGAATTGAATGTTTATGAATACTTTAACAAAGAAGTATTAATACAGAGATACTTTTTAATTTCTTGTAAGTAAAAAACTGCAAGAATTAGTGGGTCATATGATAAGATCTAAGATTAATTTTATAAGAAACTGTCTTGATTTTTTTAAAGAAAGATATAGCGCTTTTGCTAGTTTGAGAAAAGGATAGTTGTCTATGGCCATACTACCCCGAACATGCTTTACCTTGTCTTAGATAAGGATAGCAATACAGAAAGATTCCTAGTATTGCTTTTATGCACATGTATATTACAACCTGAATTGATTCATCCCTACCAGACCTCTTCACTACTTCCTGGTCACCTTCCCATAGTGACCTCTGCTGCTTTAAGGTTACTGGATTAGCTACTTTGCAGTGGGGACATCAGACACTTTCAAGTTTTGGGTTTTCTACCTATCCCCATTCCTCCTGTATGTGCTCTCCCCTTATTATTATTATGTGACCCAAGTTCAACCACATTACTGTATTTGCCCTAGCTCTAAAGCCTGCATATGAGGAAGAACATATGATTTTAGGTCTTCTGAGCCTGGCTAACCACGCTCAGGATCATGTTCTCCAGTTCCATCGATTTACTTGCAAATGATAAGATTTCATTATTTTTCATGGCTGAGAAAAATTCCATTGTGTGTGAATACCACATTTTCTTAATCCATTTGTCAGTAGTGGAGCATCTTGGCTGTTTCCATAACTTGGCTATTGTGAATAGTGCTGCAATAAATATGGGTGTGCAGGTTCCTCTGGAATAACCTATGTTGCATTCTTTTGAGTATATCCCCAGGAGTGGGATTGCTGGATCATATGGCAGATCTATGCTTAGATTTTTAAGAAGCCTCCATATTGTTTTCCAGAGTGGTTGCACTAGCTTCCATTCCCACCAGCAGTGTATGAGGGTTCCTTTTTCCCCATATCCTCACCAACATTTGTTGTTGGTGGTATTTTTGATGATAGCTATTCTAACAGAGGTGAGGTGGTATCTTAGTGGGGTTTTGATTTGCATTTCCTTTATGGCCAGGAGTAGTAAACCTTATTTTTTTTTCATGTATCTGTGTATATTTCAGTACTTTTTTTTTCATTTTTCTTTTATTATTCATATGTGCATACAAGGATTGGTTCATTTCTCCCCCCTGCCCCCACCCCCTCCCTTACCACCCACTCTGCCCCCTCCCTCTCCCCCCCCCAATATCCAGCAGAAACTATTTTGCCCTTATTTCTAATTTTGTTGTAGAGAGAGTATAAGCAACAATAGGAAGGAACAAGAGTTTTTGCTGGTTGAGATAAGGATAGCTATACAGGGCATTGACTCACATTGATTTCCTGTGCGTGGGTGTTACCTTCTAGGTTAATTCTTTTTGATCTAACCTTTTCTCTAGTACCTGTTCCCCTTTTCCTATTGGCCTCAGTTGCTTTAAGGTATCTGCTTTAGTTTCTCTGAGTTAAGGGCAACAAATGCTAGCTAGTTTTTTAGGTGTCTTACCTATCCTCATCCCTCCCTTGTGTGCTCTCGCTTTTATCATGTGCTCATAGTCCAATCCCCTTGTTGTGTTTGCCCTTGATCTAATGTCCACATATGAGGGAGAACATACGATTTTTGGTTTTTTGAGCCAGGCTAACCTCACTCAGAATGATGTTCTCCAATTCCATCCATTTACCAGCGAATGATAACATTTCGTTCTTCTTCATGGCTGCATAAAATTCCATTGTGTATAGATACCACATTTTCTTAATCCATTCGTCAGTGCTGGGGCATCTTGGCTGTTTCCATAACTTGGCTATTGTGAATAGTGCCGCAATAAACATGGATTTTTTATGTGTTTTTTGGCCATTTGGATTTCTTCCTTTGAAAAAGTTCTGTTTAGTTCAGTTCCCATTTCTTTATTGGTTCATTGATTTTGGGGGAGTTTAGTTTTTGATCTCCCTGTATGTTTGGTTATTAGTCCTTTGTCTGATGTGTAGCTAGCAATTATTCTCTCTTATTCTCTCCCTCTCTTCAGTTTAGAAATCATTTCTTTGGTTGTGCAGAAACTTTCTAATTTAATATAGTCCATCCTTTCTCCTAGTTGCTGGGCTGCTGGGATTCTATTGAAACAGTCTTTGCCTATACCTATAGATTCCAGAGTCTTCCCTGCTCTTTTCTGTAGTAGTTTCAGAGTTTTGGGTCTGATATTAAGGCCCTTAAACCATTTCGAGTTGATACAAGTACAGGGTGATAAATATGGATCTATTTTCAATTTTCTGCAGGCATATAACCACTTTTCCCAGCAAAATTTGTTGAAGAGGCTATTTTCCATCATATGTTTTAATACCTTTGTCAAAAACAAGGTGGGTATGGCTGTGTGGATTCATATGTGGGTCCTCTATTCTGTTCCACTGGTCTTCATATCTGTTTTCATGCCAGTACCATGCTGTTTTTATCACTGTTGCTTTGTAATATACTTTGAAGTCAGGTATTGTGATACCTTCAGCATTGCCTTTTTTGCTGAGTATTGCCTTGGCTAATTGTGGTCTCTTGTGTTTCTAAATGAACTTTGGGGTAAATTTTTCAATTTCTGTGATGAATATCATTGGGATTTTTATGGGAATTATATTGAGCATATAGATTGCTTTTGGTAGTATAGACATATCTGCTATGTTGATTCTACCAATCCATGAGCACAGGAGATCTTTCCACTTTCTGTAGTCTTCCTCAATCTCTTTCTTCAGGGGTTTGTAGTTCTCCTTGTAGAGGTCATTCACATCCTTTGTTAAGTTTACTCCAAGGTATCTGATTTTTTTTGAGGCTATTGTAAATGTAATTGTTTCCATACATTCTTTCTCAATTTGTTCATTATTAGTGTATAGAAAAGCTAATGATTTTTGTAAGTTGATTTTGTATCATGCCACACTGCTGAAGCTGTTTATGGTGTCTATGAGTTTTTGGGTAGAGTTTTTTGGGGCTTGGAGGTATAGTACCCTATCATCTGCAAATAGGGATATTTTGACAGTTTCTTTACCTATTTGTATGCCTTCTTCTTGTCTTATTGCTCTGGCTAGGAATTCCAGGACTATGTTGAATAGGAGTGGTGAAAGTGGGCACTCTTGTTTCATTCCTGGTTTTAGGGGAAATGGTTTCAGTTTATCTCCATTAAGTATGATGTTGGCTATAGGTTTGTCATATATAGCCTTTATAATGTTGTGGTACATTCTTTCTGTTCCTATTTTTCTTAGAGCTTTTATCATGAAGTGGTGTTGAATCGTATCAAAGGCTTTTTCTACCTCTATTGACATGATCAAGTGGTTTTTGTCTTTGCTTCTACTAATGCTCTGTATTACATTTATAGATTTACATATTTTGAACCACCCCTGCATCCCTGGGATGAGGCCAACTGGGTCATGGTGAATGATCTTTCTGGTATGTTGTTGGATTCTGTTTGCCATTATTTTATTGAGCATATTTACATCAATGCTCATTAAGGAGATTGGCCTATAGTTCTCCTTTTTGCATGTGTCTTGTCTGGTTTTGAGATGAGAGTAATACTGGTTTCATAGAATGAGTTAGGCTGTATTACTTCCCTTTCTATCTCTTGGAAAAGTTTGAGGAGGGTTGGTATTAGTTCTTCTTTAATGGTCTGATAGAATTCAGCAGAGAATCCATCAGGTCCTGGACATTTCTTCTTGGAAGACTCTTTATTACTGTTTCAATTTCATTTCATGTTATAGATCTATTTAGGTGGGTAATATCCTTTTAGTTCAGTTTTGGATGGTCATAAGTATCTGGAAATTTGACCATTTCTTCAATATTTTCAAATTCCTTGGGATATAGTTTCTCAAAGTAGTCTCTGATGATTCCCTGAATTTCTGTGGTGTTTGTAATTATCTCACTTTTTACATTTCTGATTTTACTGATTTGGATTTTTTCCCTCTCATTTTAGTCAGATTTGACAGGGGTCTGTCAATCTTGTTTATTTTTTTCAAAGAAACAGCTTTTGTTTTGTTGATTCTTTGAATGGTTTTTTAGGTCTCTATTTCATTAATATTGGCCCTTATTTTTAGCAGTTCTCCCATTCTGCTTGTTTTGGATTTTGCTTATTCTTGTTTTTCTAGGAGTTTGAGATGTAGCATTAGGTCATTTATTTGAGATCTTTCTGTTCTTTTAATGTAGGCACTCATGACTATAAACTTTCCTCTTGGGATGTCCTTTGCTGTGTCCCATAGATTGTGGTAGGTCATGTTTTCATTTTCAGTAACTTTCAGGAACCTTTGAATTTCCTCTTTTATTTCATTGCTGACCCACTGGTCACTGAGCAATGTGTTATTCAGCTTCCATTTGTTTTCATATTTTCTGCTGTTGTTTTTGTTATTGAGTTCAAGTTTTAATGCACTGTGATCAGATCAATGCATGGGATTATTTCTATTTTCTTATATTTGCTGAGGCTTGCTTTGTGTCCTAAGGTATGATCTATTTTGGAGAAAGTTCCATGGGTTGCCAAGAAGAATGTGTATTATGCTGTTGTTGGATGAAATATTCTGTATACAAGAGTTATGTCTGTATGATTTAAGGTGTCATTTAGTTCTAGGATTTCTTTGTTGATATTTTGTTTGGATGGCCTATTTATTGGTAATAGATGGGTACTAAATCCCACTAACATTGTGTTGGAATTTATATGTGCATTTAAGTCATTTGGTATATGTTTGATGAAATCGGGTTTTCTGACATTGGGTGCATATAGTTTGATAATTGTTATTTCCTTTTGATGTATTGCCCATTTTATTAGTATGAAGTGTCTTCCTTTATCTCACTGGATCAATGTCAGTTTGACGTCTACTTCATCTGAGATAAATATTGCTACTCCTACCTGTTTTCAGGGGCTATTGACTTGGTATATCTTCTTCCAGTCTTTCACCTTAAGCCAGTGGTTTTTTTTCTGTCAATGAGATGGGTCTCCTGCAAACATAGATTGTTGAGTCTTCCTTTTTAATTCAGTTTGCCAAATGGTGTCTTTTGATGGGACGTTGAGTCCATTGACATTCAGTGTTAATATTGATAGATGTGTGGTGTCCTGCTGTTTAGTGGTTTTTGCTGTTTAAGGGTTTGATATGTGTAACTGAATCAATATTATTGTTCAATTCCTTTTGTTTTCTTCTCCTATGGTTTGATACTGCCTGTCCTCTCATGGTTTTGTTTGCTTTCATTTTCTGTGTGCAGAATTCCTTTGAGAATCTTTTGTGGTGGTGGCTCAGTGGTCATGTATTGGTTTAGTTTCTGCTTATGGTGGAAGATTTTTATTACTCCATCTATTTTGAATGATAGTTTGGCTGAGTAGAGTATCTTAGGGTTGAAATTATTTTCATTCAGTGCCCAGAATACCTCACTCCATGACTTTCTTGCTTTTAATTTTTGTGTTGAGAAATCTGCTGTGATTTAGATGGGTTTTCCTTTATATGTTATTAGTTTTTTCCCTTGTTCAGCCTTCAATATTCTTTCTCTATTATCTGTTTTTGTTGTTTTATGATAATATGTTATGGGGAAGTTTTGTTTTGGTGAAGTCTGTTTAGTGTCCAAGAGGGTTCCTGTACCTGAATGGGCTTAGTTTTCTCTAGATTTGGGAACTTTTCTGTTATTTTATTCAATATATTATGGATCCTTTTCCTTGGAACTTTTTTCCTTGTTTAATGCTCATGATTGTCTGGTTTGTTCTTTTGATGGAGTTGGTAGTACTTGTATATTCCTTTCACAGGTCTTGAGTTTGTTGGCTAATAGTTCTTTAGTTTCTTTTAATTTCTATTTTATCTTCAAGTTCTCAGAGTCTGTCTTCTGCTTGTTCTAGTCTGCTTGAGTGGCCTTCCACTGTGTTTTGTATTTCTCTTTCTTTTTTCTGAGGTTTTTCATATCACAGGTCACTTCTTTAATATTTTCTATTGTCATCTTTAATTCATTTGTCTCTCTATTAATAGTGTCCTCTGTTTTACTTTGGTGTTTATTTATGGCTCCTATGAGTTCATTTATTTGTTTCTGTGTCTTCTCATATTCTTTAGTTTGGTTTCCTGAAATTTCTTGAGTGCATCTTGTATATTTTAGTTTACCACTTCTAGTATCATAGCCATGAAATTATCAGTGATGACATGCAAGATTTCTTCTCTGAGGGTGTTTTGTGGACATCAGTGGGTTCCTTGGTGTCATTTATCTATGTTTTCTTGGTGTCAGTAACTGGGTATCCATTTTCTTCATTTGCCTCTGAATCATGTATTAAATTATTTTTGAGGAGACAGTGGTTTCCATCCCTTTTTATTCTTCCCACTGTTCAACTTGGTACTGTGCAACTATATTCTTGATAGGCTGGTTGGTGGTTTTAACCACCTGTTTTCTTTCCCTTGATTAAATTTTGTTTTGTGGCTGTCTTGGGTTTTTAGCTAGGTTTGTCTGCTCTTTTTGTCCCTGGTCTGGGTATAATTTAGTAATATCTGATTCACAGGTTTAAACCCAACCAGTTGTTTATATGTTATATAAATGACCCTTTGGTGGTAATATCTATAAGCAGTGAGAGTTGGGGGGTTAATGTTTGTAAGGATAGCTATAGAAATTAGGGGAGTTGGATAGGGTGGCACAGAAGGGGGAAGTGGGAAGTGGGGTGGGTGAGTGGGAGAAGCAGTGCAGGGACTGCGGTTTTTTGTGGTCCTTATGTGTATTTGGGTGTATTTCTATTGTAGTGGAGGGTGCTTGTGTCAGGAATTGCAGGGGTATGGGGTTGTGTAAAGTTGGTAAAGTAGGTTGGTCTGAGGGTGATGAGTGTGTAGGAGGGAGGGGTAAATGGCGACAGGTTGGGGGAGAATGGGAAGGGAAGGTGAGGGCAAGGCAAGAGAGTGGGTGAGAAAAGACAGAATGAGCTGTTGGGGAGGAAAGCAATGGATTTCAGCACAGGAGAAGGAAAGAGAGTGAAGGAGATGAGAATAGGGATGAGAATATGATGATGGTAAAGTTGATAGTACAAAAAAATAGATAATAGGAATAGAAAACCCAAAAACAAAAAACCAAAAAGTCAACAGGAAAAAAATGAACAAACAACTCCCCCCAAAAAACAAACAAACAAACAAAAAATAAAATAAGAACACCAGCTTCAGGAACAATAGAATTTCAGTCTTAGTTTAAGTTCTGGAGTTACTCTTCCAGCATTCAGTCCTGCTATTGGCATATAAACAGAAGCTATAACGTGGTCTCACCAGGAGATTGGCTTGTGAGTAGTGTTTTGTTCTTCTGTCTACCAGGTAAATTGACATTGTGAGGTGAGTAAGCTTTGCCAGATCATGCAGGGTGGTCAGAGCTATTATTTCCCCAGCTGATAGCTGTGTTATCCTCCAGCTGCAGCAGCTTAGTCAGCTCTTCCCCGAGCGAGGTGGGGCAGTTCAAGTTTGAATGTTGCCCTCAGGTTTAGATCAGATCTATAATCCACTAGTTTCTGTGCTTTGGAGGTGAATTTTCACTGTGCTTGTTTGCTGGGATTTTCATGCTGGGGGTTTATTTCTTTGCCCTGTCCCCTTTCTCTCAGTCAGGTTCAATGTTCCATCAGCCCCCTCTGCTGTCAGTGTGTTATGACAGTTTGCTCTTTGTTTTTCAATTTTTGGGGGGCAGTTTGGCTTTGGATGCTGCTCACTGGTTCAAGAAATGAGCTCTGTGATCCACCACCTGCCCTGCTTCAGGGAGTGGCTTATGCCCTGCCCAATCTCAGCCTTCTTGCCTTTCCAGTTTTTGTTTACTGATAGTTCATGTTGAGATTAGCTCCTTGACCCTCCCCCTTTCTCAGGTGCACTGTCATCATTTCCATCCACTCTGCTGTTGTGCTAGATTACAGTTCTCTCTTGTTAATCATTTTTTTGTGGGTGTCAGTCTGCCCAGGGGCTGTGCTGGTTTATCCTGGGGGTGCTCACCCACTGGTTCTGTCAAATATCTTTCAGGCAGATTTGGAGCCAGCAGTGGCAGCTGTGGCAGTGGTGGCAGTGGCAGCTCAGTATAATGTGTTGTGGGGAAGCTTTCCCCAGGCTAGAGTTTCAGGGTGTCAAATGTTTGGTTCTGGTTGGTGCTTTATTGCTGCTATGGAGGAGGAGAAGAGAAGGAAAGAAAAAAGAAAAGAGGGGAAAAAAAAGAAAAAAATCTCTGTAGGGAAGGAGGGTTTCCCTGGGGCTGGACCTGCCTTGCTGGCTGTGCAGCAGGTTGCAGCTATTAGGTGCAATTAAAGGCTAATTTGTGCATCAGTCTTTGAATATTTTCCTGTACCTAGTGTGATGTTGGTTATTATTTTGACTAGAGGCAGTAAGAGTTTTCCAGGTGTGGCTCCAGCTTTTCAGGGAGATCTTGGAATCACAGAGTTTAGTCTTTCTACTTCTATACCCTAGTTGCCTTCTTGGATCCTCCAGGAATTGTCTTTCTTGTCTGGTTTCTTTGCTAATGGTAAAACTACAAACAAATAGATTTTAAAATATCCCACTGCAATAAATGTGCTAACCATGAAATATTGAGCTAAGGGAAATAAAAGTGTACTTGTCATAGTAGCAATCAGAATATGATTAAGGTATAATTAAAACACATTTTTCTCTGAAAGCACTTTTAGTATGTTTAGTAAAATTGATTAAATCCCTCCAGCAAGGAGGTCTTTTAGTTTGTTGTTTTCAAGATGGAACAAGCCCTCATTTAGTTCATTATTTGGGATTCTTTCATTGTCTTCATCCTTCTCATCTTCCAGTGGTGACCCTTGAGCTACAGATGAATGTCTGACCACTAAACTCAAGTGATAAATCATGGAATTGCAAATTACAATATATGGTGCATAATATATCACTTAGTTATGAATTCTTAAGAATTTTTGTAAGAATTTCAAACAATGGGGAAAGAATAGAATCTAAATTTTATGGGAGTCTCAGATTTCTGGCTTAATTTTATTTTTAGTTATTCAAATAAATCAATACAAATTTCATTGTGTTTAAGGCCCACTGTGTATAATTTTCAATTTACATTTATTGAATGAAATTCAGGAATCAGTCCACTCAGGTCTTGGTTTTATGTGCCAGGGTAAGAAAGTATATCTCCTCTATGCATTATTATTGTCTCACTTATTACTGTGAAAATATAATAATTATTATTTTTAATTGTTTTATTATTCATATGTGCATACAAGGCACATATTCTTCAAATGTTACATATAGGAAACTTCATGTTATGTGTTAAAAATTATTATTCATTATGCCCCTTATTATCAATTTAATCCAATTAGTATTCTCCTTTTACTTTTATGTTAATCTATAATTGTACATTAGACATATGAGAAAGATTACAACCATCTTCAACCTCTTTAAGCAACACCCTAGGGGGTTGCAAGAAATGTGATAACAAAAAAATATTGAGCTGAAGAAAATAGAAGTTTTTCAGACCTTGTCATATTAGCAATTGGAATGCATTTAAGCTGTAATATAAACACAATTCTCTGAAAACACCTTTAATATGTTTAGCAAGATTAATCAAATGCCTCTTTTCATTTGGGGGTTGTGACTCCTGGATTTAGGTTATTTGACTAAATTATTGCATTTCAAGACTTAAAGAGTGTTCTTCAATGAACTTCATTAAAACTAACTATACTTCATCATTAAAACACTGCTCACCTTTATAACAACTTTTCCTAGTGAATTGGTCCTTGTGTTAAGTGTCTTTGAAATTATCTTTGAAGCATCTTTGGTCTGAGGCTTAACTGAGAACTTTCAACCAAATGAACACATCCTTCCTGCAGGGCTTTATGCTATCAACACACACAATGATGGCAAGCTTACCAATATCATTTTATAAATTATAAACTTCAATGCATTTAGTGTAATTGTAACAGAACTGACTCCTTCAGGTCTACTGGGAAACAAATTGAGTGATTTTATTTTAGCACTTAATTAATTTTTCCATACAAGGAATGAAGTGTTTATGGTTTTTCTATGAATATTTTGAACACTCATTGTCTAAAATTCACAAGATGTCATCCAGACTCATTAAAGAGTTTATAAACATCAAAAACTGAGATGATAAAATGGAGCACTTTCTAATTCTTTCCAAAGTCACAGAAAAGAATGTTCATGTGTTACAAAGGAGAAATGTTTTGAACTGGGGTTTTAGGGAAAAAATGTTATCTGAGATTAATGAAGAAAAGATTGTTGTTTTCCTGCACTTCTCTTTTTGCTGTTATTGTTTGTGTAAAACCTTTAAATTTCAGAAAATTGTGAAAAATTCAAAGAAACTCTCCTGTACCCAAACTGAGACCTACAGATTATACTTGATTTACTAAGTCACTGAAACTATACCAGCCCAGAGGAAAGGAAACATTTTTCTTTTTTAACTTTTTTTTCACTAACAGGCTTGAAAGGCCTTATGCTTTCTAGGCAAGCACTGCACCGTTTGACTCACCTCCATCCCCTGGTGAATTTGTAATATGACGTTTTCTCTGTGTTATTCCAGAACACAGAAGCATAACTTCTCTTTGGTAAGTTGATAGTGATAGTATGTCATTAACTGTACTTTGAGAAGTGGTCTCTTATTACCACTACTTATAGACTGTGATAATTTCAAAAAGCTTTGTGTTGCTTTGAATACCACTATTTTCCTAACAGTATTGAGAAATGAATGAGTAAACTATACCAAGGAATACTTGTACCATTGTAACATTGATTAGAATTTCTCAACCCCCCTGAAATGTTTAAAGACTTGTTCAAAATTCAATCTTCACATGGACTTAGTTGGATAGTGTCAAAAAATAAAATTGCAACAAAAATTTAAAAAACAATGTTAATGTTTTAAACTAGTTGGCAAGCTAGTGGAGACTTTTGGATTTCTCCCTTCAAAACACATATTACACTTTCCTGCTTAGGAGCCTCAGTGTTTCAGGTACTATCCTATTTTTTCAGAGTACAATACTATTAACTTAATATCTCACATATAAGATACAGTTTTCAAAAAAATGTTAAAAGAGAAGATTAAGTTTGAACATCAATTTTACAAATATTAATTATCAAATCCTGAAATAATGTTGAGAAGTTTGTTTTCTGATATAGGAATCAGGGGTCCATGCTTCATCACATGACAATCTAAGACATAAATAAATTTTTCAACCTGTGATCCATGTAACAACTATTTGTAAGACTGGTTGCTATGTGTCAGATACCCTGATGCTATTTTTATTTCCAAGAGTAGTGTGGACTTCAATAAATATCAAAGGTTACCTGAATGCCATATCCCTATCTACAATAACAGAATGAACAGATAGGAACTGAGATCACAAGGGAATCCACATTTGAAATTTATCACTCATAGGTATTAGTTGTTACACAGATATTGTTCTACAAGTTTTGGTGAAAGACAATATTCTTTGTAAATTTTCAATACCCAATATATATTTGATTAGATTAAGGAACAGACACCAGCTCATGCTATAGGGCTAGTAAGGACTTTGGGGGAATTTTATTTTTTAATATCATGTGAAGCTGTGTGTGGGTTTTCAATAAAAGCATGACAATCAAATTTTCATGTTTAAAAGATGTTTCCAGCTGTTCTGAAGAGGAAAGACTGAAGATGTCAAAAATGGAAGAAAGTAATGAATTATTGCTAATTTCCATGAGAAACAGTGGGAAATTAGGTAAGGAAGTTAGTGGTAGAGATAAACTTTGCTTTCAAGGAATAACTGACAAAATATCCTCATTATCACTGGGAGTAAATGATTTTTTAAAAAATAAAGAAAAAAGAATGATTCCCAATGTTTTTATCTGAGGTGACATCATTGGGTGGAGTGGAGTAAATAGACTGATAGTAAATTATGTGTGGGATCTTTGGTATCAGGTGGTGGAGACAAAGGGTTTTCATCTGGAGAGTCAAATCTGAAACACCCAATAGACACTCATATGGAGATGAAAACAGGCTTCAGAACCTCAATACAGGTATCAGAGTTAGAGTTGGAGATACACGTCCTGGTTGTTACCAAGCAATGTGGTCAAGAGTACTTAGTGCTATGTGCACACAAACAATAATAGGGAAGGATTAGTCCAGGATACCCTAGCACATTAGAAATTAGGAAGAAAAGCCAGAGCCATTACAAGAAACAGAGTTTGAGCAGGGATGCTGCACAAAAAAAAACTCTAAGAAATGTGGCATCTGAGGAGCAAGGTTAGATGAAAGTGGCAAGAAAGGGGAGGGGAGCCAGCAGTTGTTTCAAGACAGAAATGACTGACTGCAGTATAGAAGCCTCCATCACTGAGTAACCCAGTTGAGGCCCAGTGATGTTTTCAGGAAGGCAATAGTAAAGAGTGAATGGAGGAAGTTATATGAATATTGCTTACCCAAGAAGCATCCATAGAATCCAGAAACCAAAATCCCATGTGCCAAACCAAGGGAGACTCTCAGGAAGAAACAACTATATCATTTCCTAACTAGAACACACACATACTAGGAAAAATTTGAATTCAGTTTCAAACATCTTGAGTTCAAGGTGCCCAAATCACACCTGGAGCTGAGAGCAAATGTGTCACAGACCTCAAGTCAGTCTTAAGATGATACACACATCAAACAGACCTTTAAGGATATCCAGAACTAACATTCAAATAATGGATTCAACAAACTGAGCCTGTATGAAAGTTCAGGAGAACAAAGAGAATAGAATGACACACATGTGTATGTGCTTCCTAAAGGGTGATAGTAAGTTGTAATTTTCCTTGTCTTCATCTTTCCCAAATTCCTTCAATCAGGCTGCATATCTGCACATGGAGAACAAGCAGATTAATTCAGATTCATCCTAGTGTGGTAGAAGGAGAAAAAAGTAAGGAGTTCTACAAGAATGAGGAGACACATGCATTGTTTTCTTTTTTGTACAGATTTCTCACAAATACTGATTTGGGGTGTAATGTGACCAATGCTTGATGAAATAGGAAGGAGAGTGATCCTAAATCAAGCTAGTCTGTTAAGTTCTGATTCTCCATTTGTTAAATCTGTAGGCTTTTGCACTTATTCCATCTCCACAATGCAATCTTTTCACCTACGGAATAAGGATGAAGAAAGAAACTTCATTAGGTGCACACAAAAGTTCAACACCAGTGTGTAAAGATTATTAGGGGCTATTATTTTTCTACCAGTGTCTCCTACAGAATATTTTGAAGACCTTTTGCTCCTATTAAATCTGAGTTAAGGAACATAACAATTATGTTCCAAACATGCTTTGTAGTTACAATAGTTATGTTTGAGAAAAGTTGAAACAACAAGAATCAATTGTTTTCTATGTTTAACACTTTCAGCTCTATGAGATAAAATTAATATGCAAGGAAAGGTACAGAGGCAAGTGATTGATATGAGTTCTGATAAACAAATATATACCCCTGTGTAAAGAGCTTTCCAATAAAGATGTAGATGATTCCATCATGCCATGAGTCACCTTCACCCTTCCTAATAATACAGAGCACATTTTGACCTCCTTCATAGTCTGTAAACTGCCTGTTTTTAAAGCACTTTTTATTAGTTGTTTGCCCTTAATTAACAGAATATTTTGTTCTTTCTAAATACAAGTCCTCCTCCCATGTGAATTTTTTCTTCTATTCTGTGCATTGTCTATTCATTTTCTTAATAATGTCTTTTGATGACATTAGCTGAAGTTTTTACTTTTGATGGATGTCAATAATTATTTTAGTTGTACTTCATGTGCTTTTTGCATTCCCTCTAAGGACTCTTTGCCTTTCCTTTGGTTGCAAAGACACCTCTCTAAATTTTCCTATATAAGTTTATACCTTTAGATATCATGTTCAGATGTCTGATTCATAATAGGTATTAATTTTTAACAGTATGCTTTCATATAGTCTGATATGTTTTGGAATTCCTTCAGTGGTTAAACTTTAAATTTCTTACTTTGTGATGAGAAATGCTTATGCATAACCCCCTGCCAGTTCGGGTTTGTCATGTGATATGCCTTTGCAGAAGATACAATTTTAATGCTACCTTGGTGACTAGCTACCTTTTTAGCTATCTTAAATATCATTCAACTAGAAACACTGCACTTTGTATGTCTAAAGTTAAGACAAAACAGAAGGCCATATGTGTCTCACAGCAGTACCCATCAAAAACTAAATGGGTATGAACAATTATAGCCGCATCATCAGTATGGATAGAGGGCTTCAAGTTTTTTAGATGAACAACAGGTTATAGTGGTTACTAATTACTAATTGTGCAGCACCTTTCAGGGTCTTTTCTTTGGAATCTGTTTATGATGTTTGAACAAATACATAGTCAACTTTAGGCTTAAGAGAAAACAATTTATTTTCTGAAATGTATCAAGTGATTCACACACCAGTTCTTGTTAGTTTAGGTCATGGTGAAAGCACATCCAGGAGCTCAAGTTATTTTTACATTAATTTTTCAGAAAATAATGATTTCTAAAGTTGAAAAGTAAGAGGAGGTCCATTTTATCACTCCCTAATGAAAACTGCTATTTCTCTAAATTAATGTAAAAACGATCAATTTCAAGTGATCCCTGATAATGGTTTTCCTAAAAAATAAGACAGTTTTATAATTGCTTCTTATTTCTAAATAAAAATCTGTATCCTTAGCAGACAGTTGTCAGATTGACCTGAGTCTGTATGAACACTATTAAAGCACTGGCTTTTGGGCTGGCTGTATGGCTCAAGAGGTAAAATGCCTGCCTAGCAAGTATCTGGTCTGAGGTCAGCAAAACAATAAAACTTATAAGCACTGGCTTTTTCTTGATGATTATATACATTTTAATCATCCTGCTTGCTCTTGCCTGCTGGCCACACTTCACGCATCGTTTTTGCCATAAGGCAGGGCTGAGAGGATGCAGGTAATTCTGTGTACCATAAGCCTGTGAGCAAAGCAGGCTTACCTCAGTTCTCACTGCCTTATGTTGCTGTAATTTCAGCTACATCCATGTTCTTCCCAAATGATACTGGAGTGCCCTGGAGAACTGCAACGTGCCTGCCAAACATCTGTTTTTCCTAATCTGGAGACCTGTGGGTGGTGGCACAGACCAGACATCTTCACCCTCAGTTCCAACACTCAGGGGCTTCAGACACAAATATTTACTACCTGACCCCCAGGACACTGCTTCTGTTCATGCTGCTAAACCAACAACCCTGAGCATGTCAGATGTCTGCAGCAAACTGCATTTTCAGTTTTCCTGCACTTTGTAGAGATCATTTTTCCCATCCTGGTGCTTGACCTAATTTTATAACCTTGTGTGATGCATTGAGAGGCATAGGGCACCACACCCTTGCTTGTGTCCCCTTACCAATACCCTGACCTGAGCTATAGAGCCCTCCCTCTTCTGATCAATCTGCCCCCAAACATCTCTGTTAACTTGCATGCAAGAGAACCCAGAAGAACAACAAGACAATTACCTAGATACCAATGATGTGAGTTTAGACATCAGGTGGTCCTCAGACATGGAGAAGGATGAGATATCCTCCACAGTCCTCTGGGAATATCAAAGTGCCAAATCCATCAACCATGTACCTACTGTTCACCTTCCTCCTTCCTGATCTGCTGCCTCATCCCTTTCCCCTGGCTGTTTTTCTCATCAAATTACCAGCTACTGACATCTTTCTTTTAAGTATTCTGCTTTGCAATTCCTGCAACATTGCTCAGTGGACTCTAGCTAAGGGTGGTTCTCTTAAATACCTTCTCCATACCCCACAGCATCACAAAAGAATCTAAGAAACTCCCACTCTCCAACCTGTAGTGAAACTAGGGGATACACACACACATACACACACACACACACAACCTCAGAGGACAATTCAGTGCATCAGGAGCTCCTGACTCACTTCCCTGGATGAGGAGGGATCATGAGGAAAGCTCCCCCTACACTCTACCTTCAGACTGCAGAGCCAGGAGGACCTCTGAAGGGTTGTGTAGTCACTGAACAACATGGAGTAGGATCCTGTGGGCCAGTGTGCCATTCTTTTCTCAGTATTGGTCACTTCTTGTCTTGAGTCCCAATTGGATATGTTTGCTATGGTGCTTGTCATCTTGTACAACTATAATTCTCCAGCATCATTGTACATTTTACAGCATCTGCTAGTTGTGCTATATTCTGCTAAAGCAAGTCCTTAATAAAATCCCAACTCATGAGATGATGCTGACCCAACTGATTGATCTATTCCATGTCTAGGAGACAGAAGCAGATCATTTCTGGGTATTATAAGTTACAAGAGGACATTGATTCAAGAGTAATAGCTTTCTCTATTTCCTCATTTTCTTAACTGTGCCCTCATTATAGTTCTAGATATTTAGATGATGTTTGGTGGCTTGCTCATTGAGTAGTTTAGGCAGTTCTTACAGTTCAAGAAAATGATTTAAATAAATCAAAAAGTGACAACTTCCCTACAAATAAAGAGTAATTAGTAATCAAGCTACCATTTATTCCACTTGATGCCAACTGTCTATTGGTTTTCTGCTGGGTGACAATTTCACCATGTGAAAGATAAATTGAGTTGTATGTAACAAAATATTGTGGAAAGAGACCTATTTTCTCACAATTTCTATTATTTAAAGACACTCATTTGTGTAGAGGCACTTTTGGGCCATGGAAACAAGCTCCAGAGAACTCCCTGATTCTGCCACATAGAATTTCCAAGTGACTATTCCACCTTTGGTAATGATGGCTGCTAAATTCTCATGCTTTTATCCTAATCATGATCTGGGTTTAGCCAGATACTGAGATGGTTCAATGGCTCATCCATCATGATCACACTGAAGAATAGAAAAGTGGCCTTTTATCATTAAATGTCAAGTTTTCTTTCCAAGTAGGCTCACTTATTCATACTTATGAGATGGACATGAAGATGCATTTGAAAATTCACATCACAGTAGCAAATGTAGAGATGTTGGCAAACCAAGCAAGGATTCCAACTAGAGAAAGATGCTCAAGAAATGAAGAAACTTTCAGTTTACAAGACAAACCATCTACTGAATAATAGGAATATGTGTCTGTGTACTAAGGAAGATATTGCTGAAAATAAAAGGGCATATGATTAAAGGAATCTAGAAATGATTTTGATTTGAATGCTTTATTTAAAAATAGACATGGAAGCATACAAACAAAATGTTTCAGAGAAATGCAATCTTCAAAACTTTTGCTGATGTAGATGATGTAAGCTATGTATCTGTGTACACAGGAAAACCATATTGTCCACATCTGAAACATGCTCAAATTTTTCCAGCCACTCATTCTTCTGCTTTCATCTTCCATCCATTTCACAGAGGGCTGCATGGTGGTGGGCACCAATGCTCATTTACACAGCTGCTTTAGAATTCATTCATTGATTGGACTTCCTCTGAGTGGGAACGAAAGGATGGAGTTGTTTTTCTGTTAGTCAGTTGGATTGGTTGGTGTGTTTGTGTTTGCTGGTTTTTTATTTTTTAAGCCAAATTCTTGCTATGCAACCAAGGCTGACATCTAGCTCACAATCTTCCTGCATTCACCTCCTGCCTCTGCATCCCAAGTGCTGATATTACAAATGTGAACAATCACACCAAGTCTGAAGATGCCTTTGTTTCTTTTGAATGTAGGAAATGTAGTGGTCAGTGTAAGTAATGTTGAAATGCTACTGTCTTTTGAAAAGAAAGACTAGTAGCTTCCAAACCTCATTTTCATTGAACAGTACTATTCCAGAGGTTGGTCTTCATCCATCACCTTGTTTTTCCCAGGTTGGCCTCTTAAAGAGGAATGAGAGAGTCACTCCTCTCTGGGTGCAAGAACAAACTCATATAAGTGGAAAATATCTGTTCCTTCAAGTCTCAGATAGAAGACAGAGTTAACCTGTCAAATGGACCAGAGATTGTAAATGAAACTCTCCTTTGCCATTTTGAAAGCCTACAAGTTCCTCCCACCATCTTGCACTGTTGTAGATCCTCATCTAAGCTGTGGGCTGACAGGGATATTGACAAACCAGAATTCCTCTCAGATGCATGGGTGGTCTATATGGTTTACAGATGCACTGAGAGATTTCATAAGACAGAAATATTCATAAGCCAAGGAAAACTAGTGGCAGAGTGACAGGGTAGCTATCAGCACGGGAATGTTCCCCTTTCTTTCCTTTTGGGTTGGCACAGTGTTAAGTTGACTATGCATGATTCTTCCTGTTTACTGTGCACTAACCTTGAAAAGACATGCATTTGTTCTATTTCTCTCAAGATAATATAGGCACATGGCAAGGATCAAATACTGCTGTCTTTGTGCTACTGGAAGCAATTGTAATGAATGTTTGAGTCACATGAGAAGTTATATTTTTTCATGAGCATCTTCTGTACAAGAGTCATTGTGCTGCAGGAAGCCTGGGGTAGAGACCAGAGCAGCAGCAAGGTTTCCAGGCCAAGGTTTACATCTTCCAACAGACACCTGTGCTGTTGAGCATAGTTATCTGTGACTATAGCAACACCCACTTCCAAAGACCCCTATGAGGATATAAATAGACAATTAGGTTGCTAATTGTCTCACCAGAGCTGGCATTAAATTTGTTCTATCCCTTGCCTTTCCCAAGGAGCTGGAGATGCAAAGAAATGCAACATTTCCTATCTTTAGGGAAGCTTCAGTCCCTTAGAGAGACAGCAGAGGACCTAAGTTCACAAACAGCAGTGCAGTCATGAAGGCAGTTATGTAAGAGTTGATGTCCACTAACCAGTCACAACCTAATGCACATAATTATGCCTCAGACAGGAGATGGCTCACCATGTATTATCCATGGCTTCTGTGGAGAAACCCTCCCACTTGGGCTCACTTGCCTCCTTGGTATAGACTGTTCACCAACACCTCCCACAAGCATTCACTGACACCTGCTTCTGGATATTTGATACATCCCCAAGCAGGTTTTATGGAGTTTCCTTCCTTCTCTTTTCTTCTATTCTGACAATTCCTTTGGCCCAGGCCTGTAGCTAGGGAAGAAATACTCCCTGCTATCCTAGCTCAATGAGGAACAAAAGCATCTGTAGTGCAAAGGGTCAGTCACTGGATGTCCCTCATCATATCCTGGAGACACAGAGGGTCTGAACATCTTCAGCTGCAGAAGCCCAACCTCCTTAGGCCTGCCAGCCTGAAGCTGTGGGACTAAGAACAGGGTCAATGGTACATTTGTAGGCTCTTGTTGTTCCTCTGAATTTTATTCATTTTGAGGCAACATTTATCTGGATGTCATTACATTAATGATTCCACCTAATTATCTATAATTTGCTGATATTTGACCACCTTTGATCTGCAAACAGTGGCCTCTGTAAGATCCACCCTGTTGGTTGTTACTCAACCTTTGAGCCTCAACTCATACTCTAGTTCCCCTCATATCATCTCTGGATGAGCCTGCTGGGTTAGATGCCCTCCTCTGTGCTCCCAGCACATCCTGAAATTTAGCCATGGCACTTCCTGCACAGTGTTAGGATTACAGGGCATCTGATGTTTACTTTTTAGATGGTTGAACACATGGTCAGCATCTAGGGAACCATCTTATTCCCTGTGTACAAATCAGGGGACAGTGATTTCAAAACCACTGTATACTGGCTCAACATTCGTTCTAATTAATGAAAAGGAGTTCATGTGATACAAGTCAAATTCTGGATACTCATGAGACAGATATAGGACAGTGGTCCAAAATCTGATGGCACAAAAGCAGCAGATGTTATCTGTAAAACAAACTAAAAGCAAAAGGACTGGAGGCATGATTCAAGTGGTAGAACACAATCCTAGCATGTTTAAGGGGCTGAGTTCAAACCCCCAAAACACCAGAAGAAAAAAAAAGTTTTTAATACTTCTATATTTTTAATAAATTGGTTTTAAGCCATCAGCTTCACCTTTAAAATATATTTTATAAACTAACAGGTTAAGATTATTTACATCCATGGTCACAACTTAATGTTTCAAAGCATATAGTCACAGTGGAGTAGCTAAGCCATGCTGATGCACATATTCATTACTTCACGAACTTATGTTCATTGTGAGAACACTTAAAATTCAACTTGCTTAGCAATTTTCTAATCCAAACATCTCATTATTAACTACAGTCACCATGTTGTGCAATAGATCTCCTGCAATTACTCCTCCAATCCAGCCGAGATAAATTTTTCATCCTTTGATCAAGATTTCCCCAACCCACCACCCCTACCCTTTGCTCTTGGTGGCCACACTTCTTCTTGGCTTCTGTGGGCTCCACTGGTAGATTCCACACATAAGTGAGATCATGAGGTATTGGTCTTTCAGTGCCCATCAGCATCATTATCTGGGGAGGAAGAAAAGCAGAGGTTAAGCATGGACTTGGACCATCTCACAATTTTCCTAGAACTTCAAACTATTCCATGTGACTGAGGCCAAAATAACTTAAAACCTTCTTAAAACAAATAAAAAACTTGCCCTTGTGCAGACCAAGCTTGCTCCCCTGAAATCCTTGTGTGAACAAGGAATTGGCTTCTGCATTTTTTCATAACCACTTAGCTGATGATCACAGTGAGGCACAATGCCAATTTCCCTGCAACTGATTTCTAAGCATGACCTCAGTAGAAGTAAAAAAGAGACTCAGCCCAGCCAAACAATGCATGTCTATTTCCAGAGTGGTTGACCTATAGTTTCTATCACAGTTGTTATATAGTAACTTGCCTGCAGTGGGCTCCCTGAGACACTGGTATGGAGGGCTCTCATATGTGCTAATGACCAACACATGCAGGGGCCTGGGTTCTTCCTGGGTTCTGGGATCTGAGGTGAGTCCCTGGTTTTAAGACTGGAGGCTAATGTTTGTTTTTTTGTTCATAGACCAAGTATTTTAATTTAAATTATTTTTATATTTTTATTCATGTAAAAATATATTATTATTTTATATTTTTTAATAAAAATGTTTATATTTTAATTTCATATTACATATTTTAACTGATATTTTTGAGGAATGTTATGGGGATCCCTCTTCTGCTTTACTTTTGTTATTTGCATTTGGTGGAAAACAAATTTAGAAGAAAAGAATGGAACTAGAAGACCCTTTATTAGTACTCCTTCTTAATGAAATGCCCAATGCCATAGTGTTGTTTATTGGTCAATCATTATTAGATTTGTTATTTCTACTAGTAGTACTACTGCTATTAATAATAATAATAATGTTTGCATTGCTGAAATTTTTAAATCAAATCTTCATGCTTACTAGGCAGTTACTCTCCTAGTTGAGTCATGTCCACATCCTACCATGTTGCTCTGACAAAGCAGTTCCTTAATATTTTAGAGTGAGGTAGTGTATTGGTTATAGTTTGGTGAGGGTGAGTCCCTTCCTCCCAGAGGTGTGACACCCCTGGCCTACTTTTTAGGCCATTTGGAATTCTTATTTAATCAGGAGTCTAGCAAAAAGGCATGGTGAGAAAAACAGTGGGGGCTAGGATGGTAAAAGAAGAGATTGATTTGAAATTTATGACATGTGACCCTTTTTCATATTAAAAGATATTATTAAGAATTCAGTTTAGAGAGTGCTTTAATTCTAATAATAGTCTACTTCTATTATAGCAATATTTTTAATTAGATAAGCCTCTTTAGAGTTAATTAAGTAGATGCTAGCTTGGCTCAAGTACTAGAACACCTGCCTAGTACATGGGAAGCTGTGACTTCAAACCCCAGTGCCACTGGAAAAAAAAAACACAAAAGTTTGACATCTTTGTCATTTTAGGGCTGGTGGAGTGGCTCAAGTGGTGGAGCATAAGGCCCTGACTTCAAACCCCAGTATCAGTAACATCAAAAAAAACCTCTTAGAGTTAATTTAGGGAGACTGATCTTCATGTACAGAATTGCAATTTTATCTGCTCCAGATAAAGGAGGATTGGGTCTGCTTTTATGATGGCAAGTATTTGTTTTGTTGAAATTACTGGTAAACAGCTGTCTAGGCTACAGTGGAAAGGAATTTATTAACATATAAGGTTTGAAATGTCAATTTTAAGGGGTTGGTTTCATTTAAGAATTTTAACATCATCCAACTGTTATTAATATACACAACATCCAGATAACAGTAAAGATGTAATCAAAGTAAACATTGCCATGGACAAAAGAATTTAACAGAAAATGAATATTCTATCCTATGGCACCATATTACACATTTCTCTCAGCAACCCACAGATCTTTTTAGAATAGATTACAACCTAGATCATAGAGCAAAAGTCAGCAATAATACTGATATAATTCCCTGCATCCTAATGACCATAATGAATGAAATTTGAAATCAATGGCAAGGAAAACCTCAAGAACCTTTAAACCGATGGACATTGAATAATGCACTTTTGAGCAACAATGGGTCATTGAAGAAGTTAGGATAGAAACTCTGTAATTGTAGTTCACAGTACAAAAGGCATGTGTTTAAAAGTTTTTCCTAAGTTAAGCAAATCTAAGGCACAATTATGACTTAAATCCCTAATAAAAGAATCTTGTTAGGCAATTTATAATTTTTTAAAAAAATAGTAGACTTTTAAAGGAAAATGAAAGTAACCTCAAGACTCCTCTTATGTAGTAAAATGAAGAAAGGCATCAGTGGCTGGAGTTTTGAGAGACTTACAGGCTTAGTATAAATGTAATGTTGGAATAATATAAGGGGAGGATTATGCTGAAAGGAAGCAATTAACGTTTTAGCTTCTTGCTGTCAATAAAGGTGAGAGTAGAATGGATACTAGGAAAAGCTTTCTGCCATGAGAGTTAGAGGTCTGGGGTCTGTAAACTTGATGCTTGGGTATTTTTTTTCAGAAGTATATAAATTCTTGTATCGTGTGTCTCAGATTGTCTTTGCCTGTGGGGAGCTTAGTGGCCCTGCTATTAGGAGACCAGAACTTTATGCACTCCACTCAAGAGAGATGGGAATGGTCCTTGATGCTCAGGGATGAGGCACATGACACAAAGGTATTTGGGTGAAAAGTTTGCTGCTTATGAAGGCTCACTTCTTATAAACATTACCCCAGGAGACAGATGATCTGCAGTCAGAATCTGAGTAACATAACAACACCACATAAAGACCACCTTCTCACCTGTAAGCATGTTTATGATGAGGTTAGTTCAACATTCATGTGTAGCTTTCCACTTATAATCAGATTTTGTCTGTCATCCTCTATTACTCACTGTGTTCTTATGACTGGAATGGAAAACAAAAACATAAACAACCATTTTCAGAGTATAATTTATCTATCGAGACCTGTTTCCCCTGCCTTGCCCCTGACCATTATAAAGTATCACTTAAACTGCTAAATTCATGCCCTACTTCAGAGTTGACACAATTTTAGGAACCTCTATTATTTCTAGACTAGAAATATTAGGAGATATCTTCAGTTTTCTCCTGTGTTAGCAGAGCACCAAAGTGACCATGAAAGAGGTTACCATAATTCTCAAAACACTGAAATTTTAAACATAAATTTGCTGGGCAGAAAAAACATAAAACCTCATATACATTAAAACTTCTAGGGTTACAAGGATTATTATCAAAGCATGTGTGTCAAAAGCATGTTAAGGGAAGAATTAGGAGCAACCTCATTCCTCAACTTTGAAGATGAAGACATGAAATCCTGCATTACTATTTAGGCTTATATCAATGATTGACTATTTAGGAGAAATTTTAGTCTTGATGATTTCAGGGTAAATTTGGAACATTTACCAGCTTCTGTGAAAGGCATCACACAAGAAAATAGTTACAAATTTCTTTCCACACATTCAAAAATTGCTAAACATCAACTCATGATCCATCTATACTAGCTGCACTCTCACAGAGGTCCACTCACACAGTCATGTGAAAACACTCTCTCTAGAGAGGAAAGCTATGAAATTCTACCCGGAACATCAAAGGATGGACACAATCAAAATTACATGGTACTTTTGTGGATGAGCATTATATATTGTTTATCAGCAGCCATGCAATCAGATGTAGTGCTTCCTAGAAACATCACATAGCTACAAGGGATGAAGGCATGAATGACTAAAAGTTTTGGGGAAACAGAAGTGCCTTGTAATGATTTGTTAAATACATGTGAAAATAATGAGAAGTCCAAAAAATGAATGTGCTTTCACCTTATACCTGTACACTACTGAATATGGAATGAGGCAACACACACAAAACATTGGTGACACCAGAACAGGCCCAGTAGAATTACCTATCTGCCTACTGTATATGAGATCACTTGCAATGTCCTATAACAAATATATCACTCACCTGTACATTAGCATGCTCTATCAATATTTTTCTGATTTTTTAGCAGTCCTGTAGGAAATCTGAAACAAACATAAACAAATATGTTTCAGGATACAATTGCTCTTCAAGGACACCTGCACTGAGCAGTGAACAAAATCATTCTTAAGGGACAAAGAGGTGTACATAGATATGTGCATTAATGTGACATTGATCAGAAAAGTATAAGGGGCTGCATAACTGTGCTTCTTTCTGGGCTCATGAGAATACAGCAATGACAAGGAAGAAAAATATAGTCATTCTCTCAAAATTCATGGGATCAAAATAACATCTTATGCCACTAAAATGCTTGATCTTTGGTCATTATAATTTATAAGCATGGTTTTTGTATTGATTCAAGAAAGGACAACAAAAATTCATGACAGGAAGATTTAGGGTGATAGTCATTATTTATCTGTGTTTTTGACAGTCAGAAGTTTGTCTCGTCATACAGGCCCAAAGAAGCATATACAAAAACACCAGCAGTATTCAAGGTGACCTTTTTTGCTTCCATTTCAATATGTCCTGTATCTGTAAAAGACATCATGAAAGTCAGTTATATAAATACCTGAAGCTACCTGTGTTTTCAGTAATATCATAGTACACTGAGTCATTTGAAGATCCATGTACACCACCTGGATAATTCTCAGTGTCCAGAGACAGAGACTTTTAAAAGGGCGATTATATTTCAGAAAAAAATACCTAATGCTATTTCTTCATCAATATCACACAGATGGACAATATGCTATTGCCTCCACCACTGTGAATATTAACAACAGTATCTATCTGCAACAATACAATAAAATCATAGTACTGACTAGAAATGTGAGGCATATATTTATGTTTTCACCACATACAGGCTAAAAATAAGGAGGAATATAAGAATGCAAACACATTCTTCAAGTGTTTTCCTGAAAATAGAAAGGCTTTCATGGGTTTAGATGCACCTTCATATAACTGTACATTCGGCAGGAAATTCATTGTATTACAGCAACAAACATGGCAATTACAAGAAATAAAACCCTGCTAATCTTAGGGACATGGACTAGCAAATGGTCTAATGTGTAGTGGGACCACTTTATCACCTACCTCATTATTAGCAATGATTGGTCAGGAAATTCTAAATCCAAGAATTGCTCTTTTCTCTTTCAGAGTTCCTGTGAGAAAACATGCTCAGGGGTGTTTCAGGAAACAATTTGCTCTACCAGGCCACCTGTGTTTAAGTAAACACTGAGACTGTTGATGTACCATTCAACACTATGGGTTCCTAGGTTAATTCAAGTTTAATTCTTAAGCCCTGGAAATGGCATCCAAAGTGTTAGTAGTGCCTAATGAATATCCTAAAATTACAAAAATTCTCAAGGCCTACAAAAGTGACAATGATCCAAGTCACAATCATGCTCCAATACAAACAGAAATAATGTGAATTTTTTTCCACCATATAAAACCTATACAAAGCACTACAAACATTAGGGGTTAGTCATTTTTTATCTAAGTACCTGTAACAAATATTAGTGACAAGAAGGATTGGGGACAACCTCATATTAATCTATAAAAAGGAAAGTCAGACATTGTATGGTAAGATTTGACCCCCATCACCACCAACATGATGTCAGGAATTTGCCACTTGATGACATTTTGTCTCTCAGGGATATTGTGACAAAGGCACTAGAGAAAAACTTTTGTGACAAACATGGTTTTCAATGTCATTGTATCATTAAATGGTCAAGCTACACTTTGAAGTCTTTCAGGTATCAAGGGAAAATATTTGTAAGACAGTCCTTCTCCCTTGAGCTAGTATTCCCAAACCCTATCTGTTTGATGGACCCTTAAAAAAGGACATGGATGGTAATTTGTGCTTCTAGAAGTAGTCAGTGTCAAATATGCATTGACTGCTATTGAGACTACAGTCTTAATTGTCCATGTAGTCTTGTTATAGGCGTATAAGGGTTTTCTTTTGAACTCTTCATGTACAATATGGTGGAAATGTGTTGTGCTCAAAACAGTCCTCATGCATGTTTTAGGATAAGAGATGGCATTGAATGTGCCATCCACTCCTGCTTTTATGCTAAGACATACCTTACAAAAATCATTAAGAAAATATGGCAATACCACATGAAGTGCAACATCCTCACCTACTTGAACATTTAAAATCAGAGTGTCTGTACTGTCACATGAGATGACAATCACTTCTTACCAATTACCAGTGTTCCAAAAACAGTCCTGTAATTGTGGCCGTGTCCTTGCAAAAGGAATGTGAGAAAAGAGAAAGCATATAAATTAGTAATGCAAGAAACAGCTTGCTCTACCACAGCACGTTTTCCCCCTTTCCTTCCCTCAACTATTATTATGGGCCACTTAAGCTATACCTTGATTCAGGGAATAACTAAGAATTTACAGAATTTCAGGAATACTCACCATATCTAGACTTGAACCATGAGCAATTCTTGAAATTCTTCCTGTGTTTGCCATACCAACGAAATGATGATAAATCAGAATATCAAAAATTTTTCTAAATTTCAAAATTGATCATAAATGTCCTTACTATACAAACTTCAAATCCATATTCATTAAAATTGTTAGAGGCTCCATTGTTCCTCATCTCAGCACATGCAGGAAAACCAAAGTTGGTTATGAATCCCCTTTTTCCTTAATAGTACAAGAATGTAATTTGTCCTACTTTGTGATTTAGGATCTTGTGAGCACTTACCTATGTAGGGAGAATTTTACTCTTAAGGATTCAGTGAATCACTGTACTTCATGACTTGTCTCTGAAAAACACATCTTGGAAAATGTATTTGTTACTTCTATCACTCAATCTGTGCATATGAAATTCCTGAATTCATTGTATCACTTTAGGAATCATCTACACTACCTGAAAACTTACTGAGGTCCATGTACCCAGTCCATATGGGAACACTTACTATCTTGAGAGGACTCCCAAAACCATTCCAAATCAGTGTCAAAGTGACATTACACAAGCAATATTACCTGTATCTCTGTATAAATTCTGATTCCTGTGAAAAATAAACACATAAAACTTGTCAATAGGAACACACAAAATGCCAACCAAACTCTTGACAGAAATGTGAAGAAAATACTCATGTTTTCACCACATAATGGGAAACATAGGACTTCACATAGCATTCATCAAACTGGAAACAATGAAAATCACCTGGATTTCTTGTCATGCCTTTACCACTATAAACTCTAATGTGACATCATCAGCATAGAATAAAATGTGGCCCTTTCTAGTCATATTAAGTTTCAATTATGGTTTGAAAACCATACATCCAAGAAAACTTTGGAAATAAATGAATTCTAGTGATTACTTACATATCTCTGAAATTTTGAAGACCTCTTACAATAGACTGTGGCATTTTATTTTTTCTCAGCAAGAGCTATATGTAAGAATATAGCTGCATGAAAACATGGCAATACCAGTCGAGGCACCACTCAAACCTCTGGGATACTGAACATTATATGAACTGCTTTGTACTACTGTCAGTGGAGTGGAATAAGGTTTTCACATGAATAAAGCCTAGACTTTTATCCAAGGGTTTTGTGATTCTTGAATGTGTCAGACAAAGAATTTTAAGAGTATTTATGAGGAAAGTGTGGCAAAGATTCTATTAGGTAATGAAGGAAAGTAGTGATGCATAGAATAGCAGATAAATGTACATCGAGTGGAGTGTATTTGGGAAGTTAAGGCATAAGTGTTAGTTCTTACAGAAAAGTTTCTTTACATGCAGCAACAAAGGTTAAAGACCTTAGCTTAAACCTATTTTGTGGTTTTGTATTATTTCCCTGGTAACTTGTAATCTTTCCGTAGTTTTTGTTTTTTAGTATTTTGACATTATCCAAGCATGAAAGCATTGTATCTGGGGAAGTCATACAAATAAAAGGGTCTTGTGACATGGCTTTCTATATTTTATTGGCTTCTATATTTTATAACTGAAGGGCATATTATACTTGAAAGTATTGATACATCAGTCATTCCTCATTGTAGGGGCAGACTATTCAACAAGGACAAGTTCAGAGGAATTTTAGAGGAATTATATTGTTCTTGTTTTTAGTATATGCTGTAACTTCTTGAGATTTGAGCTACAATGAGTATATCTCATATGTTCTTCAAGGCACCTTTATTGCAAGAGTTTATTTTATAACCCCACATCCATATTCTTGCTTACATTGGTTCCCTGCTACTTGTCCCTATTTTACCATGCCTTACTTTCCCCTCAGTGAATTTTTTTCCTTAATCTTAAGGAGTCATGGAATGTTTGTGGTTGGTTGTCAATAGCTGTTTTCAGCTTAAAAGAGGCCGGACACAGGTGGCTGATGCCTGTAATCCTAGCTACAACAGGAATAGTCAACGACTTCCTCAGTAGAATTCCTTCAGTCCAGCAACTATGAGAAAGGATGGACAAATGGGACTACATGAAATAAAAAGTCTTTGAACAACAAAAGAAATGGTCTCTAAATGAAGAGAACACCCACAGAGTGAGAGAAAATATTTGCTTGCTATACATCAGACAAAGGAGTGATAATCAGAGTGCTCAAAAAACTAAACTTCCCCAAAATCAGTGAATCAATAAGGAAGTGGTAAACTGAACTAAAGAGAACTTTTTCTAAGGAAGAAATCCAAATGTCCAAAAAACACATGAAAAAATGCTTACCATGCCTGGCCATAAAGGAAATGCAAATCAAAACCACACTAAGACTCCACCTCACCCCTGTTGGAATAGCCATCATCAAGAACACCACCAACAACAAATTCTAGTGAAGATGTGGGGAAAATAGAATTCCCATACATTACTGATGGGAATGTAAGCTAGTACAAGCACTTTGGAAAACATTTTGGTGGCTCCTTAAAAAACTAACCATAGATTTACGATATGATTCTGCAATACCACTCCTACAGATATATACAAAGGAATGTGACCGGGTTATTATGAAGACACCTGCACACCCATGTTTAGTGCAGCACTATTCACAATAGCCAAGCTGTGGAATCAGCCATTTTGTCCCAAAACCAACCAAAGGATCAAGGAAAATGTGGTATTTATACACAATAGAATTTTACTCAGCCACAAAGAGAATGAAATTTAGCCATTCACAAGTAAATGGATGGAACTAGAGAACATCACCTTAAGTGAAGTTAGCCAAGCTCAGAATGTCAAAAATCTCATTTTTTCTCTCTCCTATGCAGATTATAGACCCAAAACAAATGCAGTAATATTATTGGACATGGGTCACACACTAAGGGGTGAACACTCACAGGAGAAATAGGGAAAGGAAAACAAACCTATAAATTGAATGTGGTTGATGTGCTCCCTGTTGAGTAGTGAATAAAGTGATCTTAAATTGACACAGGCCACTATAGGAAGGTGATCAGGAAGTAGCAAAGAGGTCTCATAGAAATGAACCAATATTGGTTGCAATATACAAGTGCTTGGAAGCAATGCTAGGAATACCTCTGTACAGCTATCTTTAGCCCAGAGTAACAAAAATGATATGTCTTATTTTCTCTTATGTTTTCTTTTCAACAAAATTGAAGAAGCAGGTGGAACACGTTCTGCCTGGAAATGGAAAATGGAGGGATGGGGGCTTTGGGAGTCAGGTGGCAGAAACAATGTGTATAAATGTAAGTAAATGTAAAAACAATAAAATAAAAGGAGGAAAAAAAGAGGCAGATATCAGGAGGATCACAGTTCAAAGCCAGGCAAATAGTTTGTGAGACCCATCACAAAATAGGGCTGGTAGGGTGGATCAAGGTGAATGCTCTGAGTTGAAAATCCAGTACTGCAAAAAAAAAAACAAGGCATCACTGCTGCCTAGCAAAGTACTGACAATCACTTAGTTTGTCGAAGTATGCCTTCAAAATTTAGTACTTGGATTGTCAGGATAGGATGATAACAGGAGTGTTATGTGTTGGAAGAGACATTATGTGATATAGTAGAGAGGTCAATAGACCATAAAAACAAATTAAAAATTAGCAGAATTGTAGGTAAGTAAACATTAAAACAATTATTATAACATTTAAACACAAGTCCCCAGGAAACATGTTCTTAGAAAATCATTAGTGCAGAGTGTACCATTAGACATAGCATTGGTTTGGTTCTGGAGATCCTTCAGGACTCAGGAGACATTTAGATTGTTGTGATATAAACAGAACATGAAAATTAAAAAGGGTGTTACTTACCCTCTGGGTAGCAATTAAAAGGTTAAGGATGTTTATTTTGAGGAGTATATGGTTTTCCTTTTTATAATTTTGAATTTAGGAGAGATTTCTCTTGAACTATGTCATTGAAGCAATTTTAAGTAAATCTGGTGAGGGATCATACACATTTTTTAATGTTATTGAAGAATGACAATGGAGGGTAAGTGATCATACCTGTTCAAACCAGATCTTGTTTATTTATGACTTAATGCTAGTAATTCAGTAGGTTTTGTAACATTTTTTGGATTATTTTTCTGTGTACTGAAGTGTGATAATACATTTCCTTATCCAACCATTTGTTATGCAGGGCCATACTTTCATGTTACATAACTATTAAAATTTCAGTGAGATTTTTGAAGAAAAATTGTTTTGAATTTAACTAGTGGTGCACCAAATTAGTAGTTTTGAGTATTAAAACATTTTATAATTAGTGTGAGGGATTTAACTAAAATTTTAGCAGTATTTCTTATTCATTATATCAGTATTTTTTTCATAAAGGTGTATTGTGAATTATTTGGAAAATTGAGTTTGATAAGCAGCTCTAATAGTCATTTAAAGTTGATTATAATTTTTAAGTATGTATTTTTAACTTTTATCTCAGATGATTGTAGAAACTCTAAAGCTTTGTGAGAGTGTGTATGTTTTGATGCCCAGTAATGGTTGTTAATATGAATGGGTTGTTATGTTTTGGATGTTTTTGTTAACAAACTGTTTTGTAAAGTTTTTTCTTAGCTGAATATCAATTAATTTTGTTGCTCAGATATTATTAGCTATTTTAGTTTAAAATTTTTGTGTGGGGGTTTAGATTAGCAAAGTATTTATATATTGTATTGGGCTTTTGATTCATACTTATAGTTTGTCGTTTTGTGGCATAATATATTTAAATAAATTTGGAATGTTTTTATACCCTTGACACAAAATGTATACACTTCGTGTATACTGGAATGTTTTTAACATATCTGCGTATGTTTATTTTAAATGACTAAAAGTTGGTATTTGGAACTAGAGGAATGTAAATGAATATATTTTTAAAAATAAGAACACTAAGCCAATGTTTTTACCAAAATATTATGAAAATTACAGAATATGCAGTGAACAGGAACGATAGTTTATGTTAAGGTTTTGTGGAACTTTTGTATTTGGTATTTGGAATATTAGGTGGATTGCAAGATGATTGGGAAGACACCAGTTATCTAAACATCTTGCCTTAGTCTGTGATGGCTGTGGTCTGATTTAGGTTTGGGCTTGTTAGGGAATTGACTTTGAGGAAGAAAATGAGAGGAGCTTCATGAAGAATGACAACAGGCCCAGTTATTATTGTTCTGTACCATGTTTCTCTGTTTTAGACTGAGAATTTTTTCATTTAATCTTTTCATGGTACTGGTAAGGATTTTTTTAAAAAGGTATAAAGGGAATTTTGTGATATTTGTTATTTGCGGGCTCACTTTACTCAAAGGGATTAAATAGGATGGTTGATGTTTAGATGGATTGTGGCCCTTAAAGTAGTTAAAATATTTGTGTCTAATAATGTCTGCTTTGCTAAATGAGAAATTATTATGGTAAGACATTGAAATGTTTATATCTGTAGGTGAGGATAGGAGTAAAACTTTTCATCTTTGAAATTTTATAGAGTTTTTTTTCAGAAGGAGATCTAGGGATTTAATTATCTCACTATATTAAACCACAACTCTTATAAAAAACTATATCAAGATTTTTTTCTCAAAAAATACCTGAGATTTTAATAAGATATTGAAAGATTACTGTTTAGGGATAGATAGAAGGAAACCAGATATCTTTAGTCTTTACAATCTGCCATCTCAGAAGTAGATGAATCAATATCTCTCCATAGAGAGAGAGATTTTCTTTGGTTTGTCATTTTTCATGGAAGAGGTCATATGCCTTCAGTTTATGTCATTCTTTGGTGCAATTAAGTTTTTTGCTCTCTCTGAATTTTAAATTTATGTTTTAGGGAAATCAGTCAACTTTTTTGAAGGTATTTGGGTCTTTTATAGAGGGGACTTAAGTTTTGTGAGGAGTTATATTGGTGTTGGGATTTTTATTATGATAATCAGTGGAGTTCACATTGTAGATTGCTTTAATAGCTTACATTAATAGTATAAGTGAGTTTCACTGTGGTAATTCCATAGGTGCATAAGTAGTCTTTCAGCAAGTTTACCCCTCTATTATATACCATTAATTCACCTACTTCTACAACTCCCCATTTTCTCAAATAATATTTTTTAGGTTTCACTTTGTCATTTTCACGTACATGTGTAACCTACTTAGAGGTTCTTTGCTCATCAATACCATCTCATTTCCTCCTCCATCCTCTGCCTGAATTTCCCTGACATTAAAAGAGGAAAATAACAAAAAAGCCCTGATGTTTAAAAAATGAATCCCAATTTTAAATACAGATAAAACATGACTTCCTGCAAAACTAGTTATACACACATAGAAGAATGAAACAGGTGACTTAACTCACACCCTCTACTTAAGTGAATCTGAGATGGATTTAAGATCATATTATACGTTCAAATAGATTGAAATACTTTTGTGTTTTTGGGGGGTGGGCAGCAGTAGGGTTTGAACACAGGTCTGATTTCTCCACTGATTTCTTTTACACTCCTCTTACCTTATTAGCATCCTATTCATTATAAGCCAGATTCCACATTGGACCAAAAATGTGATTTTTGGCTTTATAATGATTCCAAATTCCATCCATTTTTCTGCATAAAAAATTCATTCACTATGGATGAATAATATTCCATTCATATAATTAATTTTCTTTATCCTTTCATTGGTTGTTGTGTGTCATTGTTGATTCCACAGCTCGGCAATAATGAATAGAGGTGTGGTAAATGTGGGTTGCAGCTGTTGCTCCTGTATGTTGATATATGATCCTTTGAATCCATGCCAAGAGCAGTTTAGCAGAGTCATTAGGTAGGGCTTTTTTTAGTTTCTTTTGTTGTTCTTTTTTTTTTTTTTTATGAGCTTCCATACTGGCTTGCATAGTGGTGACACTCCTTTCCATCCCCAATTCAGTGTGTGATTGACTATTGTTGACATTCCCAATAAGAGTGTATGAGGTGACCCTTGTTGAAATTCTCAGTAAAAGTGTATGTGTAGCACTTGTTGACATTCTCAATAACACTGTATGAGGGCTCTTTTTCTCACATCCTCAGAAGCATTTGTTGTTCTTTGTTTTCATAATTGCCATTGTGACTGGGGTGAAATGGATCTCAGTGTAGTATTGATATGCCTTTCCTCATTGCTAAGAAGGTTGAAATTTTTTCTCTTATATTCATTAGGCATTTGTTCTGAGAATTGTGTGTTCAATTCATTTGCCCATTTATTCTTTGTAGTGTTTGTTCTTTTAATGTTTAATTTTTGAGCTCTTTGTAGATTCTGATAGTAAATCCCCTATTTGTTGAATCCCTGCTCAAAGATTTTCTCCCAATCTATATGCTTCTCTTGACTTTGGTAATTGTTTACTTTGATGTGAAGAAGTTTTCTGTTTTCATTTGGTGCAATCCCTTTTGTCAACTCTTGTTCATATTGAATATGGAATTGGACTCTTGTTCAGAAAATGATTGCCTATACCTACATGTTCCAGTGCTTTCCCTAACTTCCTCTGGTTGTTTAAGGGCTGGTGATGTGGCTCAAGTGATATGGTGCCTGCATAGCAAACTGGAAGACCTGTGTTCAAATCCCACTCCTTCCTATCCCCTGAAAAAACCCTGAAGGACTTCAATTTATTCCAACTTAAAATATATTAAATTCATCTCAAATTCATTGTTGTAGAGAGTGGGAGTTAAGGCACCTGTTTCATTCTTCCATGTGTATATAACCAGTTTTGCAGGAAGTCATTTTTTATCTATATTTAAAATTGGGAATTTAGTTCTAACTGACAGGGCTTCTTTTGTGTTATTTTACTGTTGTACATTTTGTTTTAACAAATTATGTTTCTGTTAGTAAAAATCCAAAAGGACAAATTATTAATTTTGAATATGAATTTGCATTTCAGTTATTATTGCTTCTTTTCATAATTTGCGATCAATATTGGTATTGACTGACTTGTGAAGGGCATTTTAAAGAAGTTTGTGCTTTTTTATGTTAACGTTAAATTTAGTATATTTTTATTGTCTTTTTGAGATGTCCTAGAGACACAGTCATTTTTTTCCCTTTTTAAATAATAATGGTCTTTGGTATTGATTGTTTTCTGTTTTTAATGGGACAAGTTAGAATGTAACTACCTAAGTTGAAATTGTACTCTTAAATGATCATTTTAATTAGGGGCAGTCTTGGAATCCATAACTCTTTTTAACTGATTTGTATGGCTTTTTGACTCAAATATCATAAGCATATTCTTGAGTCATTGTACAAGTTTTGTGTTTATATCTAGAAGTATTGTCAACTGAAAAAGTGATTTGTAAACTGTCTAGGTTATGCTAAAAGTAGTAGTTATAGTTTTGAACATATTAATAATATTTTGGGTCTTTGGAGAATCATATGAGCCCAGCTTTATATTGAGATACATGGGTTAAAGAGGAAACAATATACAATTGCATTATTATTTAGTTATTTGTGTTACTTCTTAGACTTCCTTATTTTTGTTTTGGGTTTTAAGAAGCTTTAGTGTGGGATGATTCAGTGGGGAATTATTTTGTTAAGAAAGGATAACAAAACTGATGCTGAGAAGCTGAAAGTCTGATTGTGGATGATCTGAGAAATGGAGGTAAATAGTCTTATGGTTAGGATTAGATGAAGTGGAGAGAGAGACCCTGGAGTATTGTGGTGCTAGTAAGAGTGGGAGAACGTGATGCTTTTTGCAATTTTGTTCTTGTTGTTTTTGATGTTTCTGGGAGCACCTGTAATACAGGAGGTTTTCTTCAGGGTTTTCTTCTTTTTCTTTTTTTGTACACACAGTATTGAACTCAGGGCCTTTAACATAGTCAAGGACCCTCACACTTGAACCATGGAACCAATCATTTGGGTTTTTATTTTGTTTTTGAGTTGGTATAATGTCTAAAAATGTGTATTTGTGCACTTAGAGGCTTTAAGTATTTTTAATAAAATATGTATGAATAAAAAATGTGTTAAATATGGTTTGTAATCATAGGCAAAGTATTTTTTTTATTTCATATTGATTTGTAGCAGTTTTTTTAAATAAAAAGTTTTATATTTTAATTTCTTAGTATACATTTTAGTAGACAATTTTGAGGAATGACAAGGGGTTCACACATCTAGTTTATTGTTTGCATTTGTTGTAAAAGGAATTTGGAAGAAATGAATAGAAATAGAAAATAGTTTACTAGAACTCTTTCTTAATTAGATGCTCAAGACCAGTGTGTTGATTTTTTCCTTATTTTCCATTATTATTATTATTATTAATTATTTTCATTACAAAAAATTTCAAGTGAGAGCTTATTGCTTGCTAGGCAGGCACTCTCAAATTTGAACTGTTTCTCCCATCCCACCTTTCTGCTTTCACAAGGGAAAGTTCTTAATATTTTAGAATGAGGTTATTAAATTTGTTTTGGTTGTGATTATTGGAAAGTAGTTGTCTTGGCTATCATGGACAAGAATTAATAAATATAAACACTATAAAAGATTAATTTTAAGGTATTAGTTTTTCTAGAAAGATTAACATTTTTGTATAAAATTTAGATGAAGTTAGCTTATCTGATTTTTTTGGTCATATTTCTTATAAAAACATTGTCTAATTAAAAGCCTGGTGGCCATGTGTCACCCTCTTTTGCTTATAATCTTGGTCATCTCATCAAAGAAGGGCAAAGGAAATAGCTCCTAGCCCAGGAGCTCAGGTGTGATTGACAAATGTACTTCCAATTTTGCAAAGAATTTATAGATGCATTTTTTTTTCATGAGAGTCTAAAAGCATGGTATATTTTAGTAAGGCTGACTAAGATAACAAAACTTTAAAATTACCTCAAACAGCATAACTGTTTTAGTATAAGCCCAAAAGCAAAAGGAAGAAAGAATATACCAAGAGCCAATTATAAATATATGCACAAAACATCAGTGCCCACAAGGGCATAAAATAAGAGATTCTGTGCTTAAAAGAACAGACATTTCTAGCTAATAGGGGAATGATCTCAGCATCCAAATGATCTCAGCATCAAAACATCATTAACAAACAGGACATACACAACACAAATTAACAAATACATCTTAGAACTCAACATTACTATGAACAAAAAAGACATAACATATTTAGTGTCCCCCATCCTAACGCAATAATTTGCACATTTTTCTCAGCAGGCCATGGAATGCTTTAGAAAATGGATTGCATCCTAGGTCATAAAATAATTCCCTGTATCATAATACACAAATGGAAAGAAATAAGAAAATAATGGCAAGGAAACCCACAAAAGACATCCAAACTGATGGACATTGAACAACCCACTTTTGAACAAGTGTGGGTGAGTGAAGAAATTAGGAAGATGTTATGCAATTGTGGTTCATGACAAAAAAGCAAGTGTTTAAAGTTTTTCCTAAGTTAAGCAAATCAAAGGCAAAAATATGACTTAAATCCCTAATAATAGATCCTTGTTGGGCAATTTATAATTTTTAAAATACTAAGCTCTAAAATAAAAGTAAAGAAGAGACTCTTGTTAGATATAAAGATTTTGAAAGGAATTTGTGGCCAGAATTTTGACAGACTGAGAAGGTGAGTGTAACTGGAATGATTGAAAAATTTAAGTGAAGGGAGATGGAGGTAAAGAAGCTCTTAATATTTTGCTTCTTTCCATCAAAAAAGGTGAAAGTAAAAATGGATCCAAAGGGTAGATTTCTGCCATGAAAGTTAGATGTCTGGGGTCTGTAAACTTGCTGTTGGGGGAATTTTTCCAGATGTGAATAAGTTCTTGTGTGATGTGTCTCAGATTGGGGAGATGAGTGGCACTGCTGTTAAGAGCTCAAACATTTATTAATTTTAGGAGGGATGGGAATATCTTCAAAGACTAGGAATAAGTCATGTGCCTGAAAGGGAACTGAACTCAAAAATGAGTGCTTGTGAAGTCTGACTATTTAGAAGACATTGTAATCTTGAGGATCTTTGAATTTGGAACTTTTACCTGATTCTGAGAAAGACATCATGCAAAACAAATGTTTACATGTATCATTAAACATACATTACAAAATTCCTAAGTCATTGCATCAATTAAAAATACACCAATAGTAGCTACACTCTTTCAGAGATCCACTGAGAGACTTGTGAAATTACTCGTTCTCTCTTGAGAAGATGAAAAAAATTCAACCCTGATCATCATATAGATGGACACAATCGAAATTATATTGTGCCTCTAACAATATGAACATTAAGTTCACATTGTCTCTCAGCAATCATGTCAAGATATGTAATGGTTCCTAGAAGTATTAAGGAGCTATAGATGATGAATACATGTATGGTTAAAAAGTCTGTGGAAATGGAAGAACCTCATAATTAACTGTTAAAAACATCTGAAAATAAGAAGAAATCTAACTGATGAATGGGTTTAACTTCTACCTATAGACTACCTGATATGCAACAAGGAAGCATTTACAAAAATTGATAACACCAGGTTAGGCCCAGTTCCCTCATCTGTCTGAAAACTGAAGGTGAGATGATGTTCACTGTGCTGTCAGAAGTTCATTACATCCTAGTTATTAGCAAGCTTCTGTCAACAATCTTTTCTGCATTTTTCAGTGGTTTTATTAGAAAACATACATGAGCATGTCTCAGGATAAAATTGCTCTTCAGGAACATCAGAATTATGATGTGCACAAAATCATTGTTATGGGACTCTTGAGCTCTACCTGAACACATGAATTAATGTAATATTGATGGTATCATTTGGAGGGGCACTTGTTTCTTGTCTGGACACCAGTGAAAACTGTGCTTATTTCTGGCTTTAAAGGGCCACAGCAATAACAAAGAGGCCCAATATAATCATTCCCTCAGTATTCTTGTGTTCAAAAGTATGTTAAGTCACTAATACTCTTAATCCTTGGATGTTACAATATACAACCATCCTATAAGTATTGACTCATTCCAGGACAACCAAAATGACTGACAGGAACAGTCAGGGTCACAGTTATCACTTACTTGTGTTTTTTGTGGGGAGAAGTTTTGTGGTGTCCTGTAGGCCCACACCACCATATGAGCAAATATCAGCTGTGTTCCATGTGAGCACTTTATTGATTCACTTTCAAGCTTGGCCTCTCTCTGTAAGAGACATCATTTCCAAACAATTAGATAAATATTTGAAGATACTGTGTTCACAATAACATCCTTACTCACTTTATCATTTTGTGATTCTTTTTACATCACATAGATAATTCCAGGTCCCCACAATGAGACTCTTAAAAGAACAATTACTTTCTTGAAAAAAATCTGAAGATCTTACTTGGTCAACTTTCTAGGCATGTACAACATGAACATTAAGTGAATCTCTGCTAATTCCTTGACCACTACCAGCATTAACTACAGAGTATCTATTTCTAAGGATACAAGAAAATCTTATTCTCAATTAAAAATGTAACACATATATTCATGTTTTCACTGTGCATAGGCCACAATTTGGAAGAAACATAAGAGTGTAAAAACATTCTTTAAATGTATATCTGTAAAAGGATTTTCATATGTGAATATAGCACTTTTAGAGACCTATATATTAGACAGGAAATACATAGGATTACTCCAAAATCATGGAAACAACCAGACACACACACACTGCTTAATCTCTTGTGTGTTTAGTGTCAGATGGCCTGTTCTCCCCAGAGATCACTTTATCACTTTAATGAGATAGGTGTACCTCATTATTAGCAATGCTTGGTCAACAATGTTTAACAAAACACTCCATTATCTTTCAGAAATCCTGTGAGAAAACATACATAAGTGGTTCTAAGAAACAAGTTGCTGTACTAGACCAATGATGTGTTAAATTGAATGCCACCAATGTTGATGTACTCTTCATCTTTTATATGGACTCTTAGATTAATTCATGTTGAGTTCTATGGTCTGGACATTAAATCCATTTTCAATTAGTACCTGCACAATATCTTACACTTACAAGAATTCTCAAGGCCGATAAAAATGACAGTGGTCCAGAACACAACCATGCCCCAATACACACAGGAATAATGTGTGCACAAAAAGTATACACACATGGTCACTACAAATATTAAGGTATCAGTAATTTCTTATCTAAACACTTGCAACAAATGTTAGTGATGAGAAGGATTAGGGGTCACCTCAGATTAACCTACATATGGTAACATATGTCTTCTAGAACAACTAATATGGGAACAAGGATTTCTGTACTTCATGACTTTTTAGTCTCCCAGAGATACCTTCTCCTGTCTCGGACAGAATATCAGAAGAAGTTTTATGTCACACATAGTTCACAATGTCACTGTGTCATTGAAGGTTCAAGCTATAACTACTTCAAAAATTTCAAATATCAAGGTAAACTATTTGTATGACAACCCTACTTTCTGGAGAGTACACATGCTAATAATCCTAAACCCTACCTCCATGATAGATCCTTTAAAAAGGGTATGGATATCGATTTATGCTTCTAAAAGATGTCAGTGTGAAATATACATTAATTTTTACAAAGATTACAATCACTTCATGCCTAGTTGTGTTGTTACAGACAGATGAGGGTTTTCTTTTCATATCTACATGTACAATAAGGTAGAAATATGTTATTACCTAAACAGTCGTCGATGTGCATTTGAGAATAAGATATCTTAAACAGTGAATGTGCCATCCTCTCATGCTTCTATGCTTAGAGATACCTTAGAAAAATTGCTCAGGTAAGAGGGCAAAACCTTGTGAACCATAACCTCCTCACTAACCTGGACATTGTAGATCAGAATGTCTGCACTGTCACATGAGACCATAGTCACTTCTTAACAATTACCTGTACTCAAAAAGCAATGCTGCTGGCATTGCTGTGCCCTTGTTAAGGGAATGTGAAGGAAAAACAAGAATCAGTTATTCAGGAAATAGCCTGCTCTAGCAGGACACATCAACCCCTTCCATTGCCTCCAACCATTAGTATGGGCCACTTAATCTCTACCTACATTCATGGAGTAATTCAGCATTAACAGAAGTTCAGGCAAACCAAAATATCTAGAGTGGAACCACGAACAATTTTTAATTTTCTATCTGTGCTCCCAAAAATGACAATGAACTAGGATATCATAATTTTTTCTGAATTTCAAAGCTGATCCTGAATTTTCTTGTAAAGTCTCCATTGTTCCTCAGCTCAGCACATGCAGCAAAAGTAAAGAGGGGTTATGAGCACCCTCAATTCTCTAATAGTACATGAATGTAAGATGTCCTATATTGTGATTTAGGATCTTTGGAGCACTTAGTTATGTAGGAACAATTATACTCTTGATGATCTCAGTGACTCACTGTAATTATTGACCTATCTCTGAGAAACACATCATGTAAAGTGGATATGCTGCTTTTCTCATCCTATCTATCAGTAAGAAAATTCCTGACTTTGTTGCATCACTTTAGGAATCATGTGTGCTTTCTGAATACTTACAGAGGTTCATGTACTCAGTCTGGTATAGGAACACTTGAAAGGATACCTGTAAGCATTCCACAATGTCAAGGTGATCAACTCAAGGAATACTACCTGGATATCTTGTTATGCCTGCACCCCTGTGGGAAATGTCCTTGTCTGCAAGGACACACAAAAAACAAAACTCTTGACAGAAATGCGAGTAACATACTCATGTTTTTACCACATATATGGAAATGGGGGAAATATAGGACTGTACATAGCCTCCATCAAAGAGAATATAATGAAAATTGATTATTCCTTATGCTTTTGCAATAAAAGTTTAATCTAGCATTATCAACAAGCATAGAATAAAATTTGGCCCTCTCCAGTCATATTATATTGCACTTATGATTTGAAAAGCATGTATGCAAAAAGTTTTGGAAAATGTGTATCTTCTAATGATTAATTGCATATCTCTGAAATTATGAAGTCCTCTTACGACAGACAGAATGTGCCATCCTCTTCTCTCTCCACACAAGTTAAATGGTAAGAGTATAGCTGCTCAAAATATGGCAATTTAATTTAAGTGAATACTGAACATCTCATGAGCTGCACTGTACTATTTTCAATGGAGTGGGACTTAGAAAGTTTTCATATGGGAAAAACCTTGATTTATTATCCATGGATTTTGTGATTCAAAATAGTGTTGGACAAAAGATTTTTAAGAGTATTTATGAAGTGAAATATTATGCTAGGTAAGACATGGGACAACAGGTAAATGCACACTAAGTGAAGTACATTTGGGAAGGTAAGGTATAATTATTAGTTCTAAAATAAAAGGTTCTTTAAAAGCAGTAGCATAGGTTAATGTCTTTAGCTTAATTCTAGATGGGAGGTTGTATAATTTTGTTCTCTGGACACTTGCATTCTTTTTTTGCTCTAATATTTTGGTTATTTTCCAAGCATGAACGCATCATATCTGGGGAAGTCTTACCAATTAAAGGGTCTAGTGACATGGCTTTCAATATTTTACAACTATTAAGGGTATATTTTTGCCTGAAAATATTGAAACATCAGTTTTTCTTCATTCTTGGAGAACAGTGATAAACAAGGACAAATTCAGAGGAATTTTAGAGAAACTTTTATCATTCTTGTTGTTTAGTATATATTGTAATTAATGGTTTCTCTGCTAGCACTAATGCATCCATTACTTTCTTTGAAGATTCTTTCATGCAATATTTTATTTCATAATCCCCATCCATAGTTTGACTTGGGTTGATTTCATGCTGCTTGTCCCTATTTTACGTTGCCTTACATTTGCCTAAATGACTTTTGCTTCTTGATTTTGAATATTCATGGATAGGTATATGGTCTGTCCTTAATAGCCCTTTTCTGTTGAAAGAAGCATTGGTCCTGCCTAATAAGGTACTGACAATCACACCCTACTTTGTTAAAAGGTGATATGAAAAATTGAGTCATAGGATTGTCAGGATAAGATGATACCAGGAGTGTGGTGGGTTCTTTGTTGGAAAGGAAATTATTTTATATGTTAAAGAATAAAAGTCACCATAAAAACAACATACAAACAACATAGCAGAGTGCTAGGTATGTAAATATTAAAACAAATATTACAAGTTTTAAATGATTCCCCCCAAAACCCTGATCTTATCAAATCACTCATGTAGTATGTACAATTGGATATAACACTAACTTGCTTCTGGAGATCCATCAGGACTAGGGAGGCATTGAGATATTTGGAACTTAAACACAGTACCACAGTTTATGAGGGCATTTCTGCTTTACCTACAATTAGTAGGTAAAGGACATTATATTTTGATTAAAGTTTTGGTTTTGTTATTTTAAACTTTGAATTTAAGAGACATCACCTAAATTGATCATAGAAGAATTTCTGAGTAAAGATGGTGAGGGATTATATATGTTTACTTTTTTAATGTTATTGAAGAGAAGCAATGGAGATTAACTAATCACACCTGTTGAAAACAAGTTTTATTTATAATTTAATGCAGTTTTGCAAAGTCTTTGTGAGACTTTTATCTATGGAAGTCATTTTCCTATCCAAACTAGGGTTAGGCAGGGCTATAGTTTCTTCTTCCACAACTGTCACTTTTTTATGAGCTAATCTACGAGGTTTTTCATGATTGTTTGTATTTAGTTCATAGCATAATAATTGGTAGTTTTGAGTATTAAAAGATTTTTAAACTTTTAACCCATTCATTTAGTGTCTTCTCTTATTCATTGTGCTGGTGATTTTCTTGCTTTTTCATGAAAAGTTTTTCTGAATAAGTTGGATTCCCATGTAAAATAACTAGAAGATATAGTCATTTTATAGTTGAGCATAATTTTAACTATTTATTGTTAATGTTTACCTTAAGTGACTGGGGATATTTTAAGGTCATTTAAATTTGATAGTGCATATGTTTTGAAACCTGCTTAATGGTTGTGATTCTGTATGGTGTTTTATGTTTAGGATATTGTTTTGATATATATGAAGCTACTTTTTAAAGTATTCAACTTCTTTTAATTACTTTTGTCTATTAAGATACATTAATATTTTAGGTGTACATATTTATATTGGCTAAGGATTATTAAAAATTTTACATGTTGTATTGGGCCTTTGACTCCTACTATAGCTTGTCATTCTGTGGCATAATATATTCCAAAGGTGTGGACTGTTTTTATATCATCGAGACAAAAGACTTTTAGTATACTGGGTTGTTTTCAATGTGTCTGGATATGTTTATTTCAAATAACTACAAGTCGAACTTGGAACTAGAGGAGTATGAAAGTATATATTCCTTATTAGGCTTGCCTCTTTTCTTCAACAAAAGTAGTGATCAAGGCAGAAAAGGACCATGCCTGGAACTGAGGGGGAAGGGGGAAGACATTGGGGAAGGGGAGCAGGGGGGAGAAATGACCCAAACAATGTATGCACATGTGAATAAATGAAAAATAAAAAAACAGTTCAAAAAATAAGAATGGAGGACTTCATGTATGATACATTTGATACATTGTTAGAACCTTTGCAAATGCCACAATGTACACCTACCCAGGACACCAGTAAAGGGAAAAAAATTAAAAAGTTAAAATAAGAACACTAAACCTAGAACTGGCTGCAAGCATTTGAGCCAAAATATTTATATGGATTAAGGAAGAGATGTTGCAGGGTTCTCTAAGTTTTGTGTAAGGTTTTATGTCTTAATTGGAACAATAGGTGAATTATACGGGGATTTACAAGGCAATAATAATTTCTTAAACTTAATCATTAAAGATTGTGGATCTGATTGAGATCGACTTAATATGGTATTGGATTTCATTGGAGCAATATGAGGAGTTTCATAAATAAATGACCGTAGTCTTAGTAACTATTTTCTGTAGGGGGTTTTTGAACTTTAGATCTGAGAAATATTTTCATTTACTTTTTCTGGTACCAGTGAGGATTTTTTTCCCATAAGGTTTTTGGGGAATGTTATGATATATTATATAATGTAGACTCACTACAGAAAAAGGAATGACATAGGATAGTTGATAGTTAAATGGATTGTCACCCTTAAAGTACCAAAAATATTTGTGTTTAATAATGGAGTTAGCTATTCTGTTAAGGGAGAAATAAATGTGGTAATATGTTAAAATGTTTATGCTTGTGTCTGAGAAAAGGATTGAAACTTTTGAACGTTTGAGATTTTATCTTTACACTGTTTTTTTTTCAGAAAGGGTCTAAAGATTAATTACAGCACAATATCAACCCAAAACACTTAAATGAAATTTATCATAATTTTTGTTGCATAAACAATTACCTAAAGTTTCTAATAAGACACTGAAAGATGACTGCTTAGGTCTATATCACTGAAAGCTTTGGGCATCCTTAGATTTAAGATGTGCCATGTAGAGGTAGATGACCCACCATCTCTCCAGAAACAGGGACATTTGTTTTTGCTCATCTTTTTACCTGGCAGAAATAATATGCACTCAGATCATGTGATTTTTTTGGTGAAATTAGATTTTCAGTTCCCCAGGTTTCTATATTTAGATTTTAGGAGTTATCTTTCTACTTTTTTGGAGTTTTGGGGGGTTATTTGTATAGGGTGATTAAGTTTGTAAGTATTTTACTTTTTGGTTCATGTTCTTATTTTGGTTATCAGTGGGTTTTAACTGTGGGATTTTTATTACTTCAAATTAATAGTATAAATGGGATTCATTCTGACAATCCCATGGTTGCATATAGTATACTTTGAACAAGTTCTCCCCCTCTATTATATACTATGAAATCCACCTGTCTTCTACAACATAACCCCCCATTTTCAAAAGAAAAGTAAATTTCACTTTGCTATCTTCATTGATGTGTTCTATGCCCACCCGTTCTTTCTCCCTCACCCACCTTGCTACTGATTTCCACTACAAATTCTGCCTTTTAACTCCTCTTACCTTATTATCATCATCATATCCATTGTAAGCCCAGATTCCACATCTGATCACATAAGAGATTGGCTTGTGGTGATCACCATCATGACTCCAAATTCCATCTATTTATCCGTATATAACATAACTGATTCACTCATTTCACTTGAAGAATACTCCACTGATGTACACATAGCACATTTTCTTTATCCATTCACTCTTGGTGTGCATGATTGCTGATCCCACAGCTTGGCAATAGTGAATAAAGCTGTGGTAAATGTGGGTTGCAGTTGTTGCTCCTGTATGTTGATATGAAATCCTTTGGATCCAAGCCAAGAGCAGTATAGCAGGGTCATTATGTGGGGCTCTTTTTAGATTCTTTTTTTTTTAATTTGATGAGCTTCCATATGATTTCCATAGCAGTGACTCTCATTTACATTCTGCATAGCAGTGTATGATTGATTTTGTTGGCATTCCCATTAACAGTGGTACTTGTAGAAATCCCCAGCAAAAGTGTATGGATGATACTTGTCGACATTCCCAATAACATAATACTTGGGCTCCTTTCCCCCCACATCCTCAAAAGCATTTGTTTTTCTTTGTTTTCTGATAATTGACATTGTGACTGGGGTGTGAAAGATTTCAGTGTAGTATTGAGATGCCTCTCTTGCATGGTTAAGTATGTTGAAAATTTTTCTGATATTTATTAGCAATTTGTACTTCTGAGAACTTTGTGTTCAATTCATTTGCCCATTTTTTATAGTGGTGTTTGTTCTTTTGATGTTTAATTTTTTGAGCTCTTTGTAGATTCTGATCATTAATCTCTTATTTGTTGAATAGCTGCTCAAATATTTTCTCCCAATCTATATGCTTCTCTTGACTCTGGTAATTGTTTCCTTTGATACACAGAAGTTTTATGTTTTCATTTGGTGCAATCACTTTTGTCAACTCTTGTTCATATTTAATGTGGAATTGGACTCTTATTCAGAAAATAATCTGATTATTTTCTACACCTGTGATTTCCAGTGTGTTCCCTGTTTTTCTCTTGTAGTTTTATGGCTAGTGGTGTGCAAGCATTAAAGTGATTTCCTAGCAAATCTGAGGCCCTATGTTCAGTCCCTAATGCTATCACTCACTAAAAAAAAAAAAGATGTTTCAATCTTTCAGAACTTACCTTAAGATATTTTGTGCACTGCAAATTCATTGTTTTTATAGGGTGGGAGTTATGGGACTTGTTTAATTTTTCTATGTATATAAAACTAGTTTCACAGGAAGTTAGTTTTTGTCTTTATTTAAGATTGGGAAAGCTTATTTCTAAATAATGTGTATTCTTTTTAGTGACATTTTCCTGTTTTAACTTTTTCTTTTTAAAAATTACCTTCATTTGTTCAAACCTCCAAAAGACAAATTATTAATTTTGAATATGAATTTTGGTCCTCATTGCCTCACTTTGTAATTTGAGATCAATATTTGGTGCTGAATAATTTATGAAGGCCATTTTCAAAGGTGTTCATCTTTTTAAGAGTTGACGTTGAGGTTTATGATTAAGAACTTTTTCAGTTCACCCAGAATCTGAGTAAGATTTTAGTTTTTCAGTATGCACTTTCATATGGTACTTTGGAAATAACTAATGGTCTCATGTATTTTTTGTTTTACATTTTTATGGGGACAGGAGATCATAACTTTTTAAGTTACAATTAACAATTTTAAATTGATAATTTAATTTGGGTTGGTGTTGGGATACACTACTATTTTACTGATTTCAATGATTCATTTTTTGAGCAATTCTTTTTCTTTTTTTATTGTTGTGTAGAGTTGGGGTACATTGTGGCAATTACAAAAGTTCTTTCAATGTATCAAATATCCTTGACCCTAAAGTCATAAGCACAGCCCCAAGTCAATGCTATAATTTGTGTTCATATCTAGAAGTCTAGTCCACTGAAAATGTGATTTGTAATCTTTCCGGTTTAAGTTGAAAGTAGTAGTTACAGCTTTGAACTTATTATTAGGTCTTTGGAGAATCATTTGAACCTAGCTTTATATTGATACATGGTCTAATGAAGAAGTAACTTATGGTTGTAATGTTATTCACTTATATGTGCTATTTTTTAAGAGACATATTTTATTTCTTTTTGGATTGTATGAAGTTTTACTGTGGGTTGTTTAGTATGGACTAATTTTATTGAGGAATGGTAATGAAACTGAGATTGATAGTTGGAAGTTTGATTATGGATGATATGGGAGTTGGAGGGTAGGGGAACTACACCCAGGAATAGATGAAGTATAAAGAGAGGCCCTGAAGTATTGGGGTGGGAGTAGTTTGTGTTTTAGGGACCTTGTTTATGTTGTTTTTGACATTTCAAGGGGCACCAGCAGTACTAGAGGTCTTGTGTGATCATAAATGTACTTTGATTTTGCAAAGAACTATATATATATATATATATATACATTTATTTACATAGCTATGCATATATATGCACAAACATATATATATACATATATATGTTTCATATGAATTTATGAGACAGTGAATGGGATATTTTAGCTAAGGCTGACTACACTAAAATTGTACAATTACCACAAACAGAATAACTCTTAGCATACAGTAAAACAACAGAAGGGAGAGAGAATATACTAAGCACCATAATAAATACACACACCAAAACTCAGTGCCCCCAAGGTCATACAACAAGTGTTACAGAGCTTAAAGGAATACACATGTCCATCTAATATAATATTGGGAGATCACAACATCCCATCCTCATCTATACACAGAATCCACACATCAGATTAACAAAGAGATCCTAGAACTAAACAATACCATGGACAAAATGGTCTTAGCATACATTGATAGCGTACTCAATCCTACTGCAATATATTGCACATTTTAATCAGTAGCCCAATGAACTTTTTTGAAAATAGATTACATCCTAGGTCATAAAAAAACCTTAGCAAAATTATCAAAATATTTCCCTGTATCTTAATAAACCATAATGGAATAAAATTAGAAATCAGAGACAAGGAAACTGCAAAAGCCATTCAAACTAATGGAGAGTGCACAATACATTTTTGAACTATCAATTGGTTGTTGAAAAATTAGTAAACAAATTATGTAATTGCAGTACATGATATAAATGCATGTACTTAAAACTGTTGTCTAAGTTAAGTAAACCTAAAGCAAAAATATTAATTAAAATCCCTAATAAAAGAAACTAGCTAGAAATTTATAATTTTTTTAAATAGTAAGTTCCAAAAAGAAAATGAACATAAACTCAAGACTTCTATCTTGATGAAAATGAAGAAAGGCATTAGAGGCTGGAGTTTTGACAGACATATAAGCTTTGTGTTAGTTGGACTAATTGAAAAAATTTAAGGAGAGTGAGGTACAGGTAAAGAAGCCCTTAATATTTTAGTTTCTTTCTGTCAATAAAGGTGTGAGCTTTCTGTTATGAGAGTTAGATGTCTGGGTTGTGTAAACTTGCTGTTGGGTGATTTTTTTCAGATGTGCATAAGTTCTTTTGTCATATGTCTCAGATTGTCTCTCCCCTGTGGGGAGTTATGTGGCCCTGGTATTGGGAGACCTACCATTCATACACTTCTTTCAGGAGAGATGGCAATATTCCTTGAAACATAAGGAATGAGGCATGTGCCAAAAAGGAACTTGACTGAAAGTCTGCTGCTTATGAAGTCTGACTTCTCATGTACATTACAGCAGGAACCACATGGCCTCCATTGGAAATCAGAAGGAACATGGAAACACCTTGCAAGGCACCTCTTCCTCACCTATCAGGACATTGATTAGCAGATTGCATCCACTTTCATTTGTAGCTCAACAGGTACTTACTTATAACCAAGGTTTTGTCTACAATCTTTTGATATTTGCTGTGTTCTCATGACTGGAATGGAAAAAAATCAAACACTGTGTTTTAGGGTTCAGTTTTCTCTAACAGGACAGGTTTCCCTTCCTTTGCCCATGACCACCCATTATGAAGTATCATTGAAAGGAACCCTCTTAAACTGCTGGTGGGAATGTAAACTAGTAAAACCACTCTGGAAAAAAATTTGGAGGCTACTTAAAAGCTAAACATTGATCTATCATTTGATCCAGCAATACCACTCTTGGGGATACACCCAAAAGACTATGACACAGGTTACTCCAGAGGCACCTGCACACCCATGTTTATTGCAGCACTATTCACAACAGCAAAGTTATGGAAACAGCCAAGATGCCCCACTATTGAGGAATGCATCAAGAAAATGTGGTATCTATACACATGGAATTTTATGAGCCAAGAAGAAGAATGAAATGTTATCTTTCACTGGTAAATGGATGGAATTGGAGAACATCATTCTGAGTGAGGTTAGCCTGGCCCAAAACACCAAAAATCATATATTTTCCCTCATAAGTGGACATTAGATCAATGGCAAACAAACAAGGGGATTGAACTTTGATCACAAGATAAAAGCGAGAGCACACAAGGGAGATACGAGGATAGGTAAGACTACTAAAAAATTACCTAGCATTTGTTGCCCTCAATGCAGAGAAACTAAAGCAGATACCTTAAAAGCAACTGAGGCCAATATGAGAAGGGGACCAGGAACTAGAGAAAAGGTTAGATCAAAAAGAATTAACCTAGAAGGTAACAAACATGCACAGGAAATTAATGTGAGTGAACTCCCTGTATAGCTATCATCTCAACTAGCAAAAACCCTTGTTCCTTCCTATTATTGCTTATATTTTCTCTTCAACAAAATTAGAGATAAGGACAAAATAGTTTCTACTGGGTATCGAGGAGGTGGGGAGGAGAGGGAGGGGTGGAGTGGGTGGTAAGGGAGGGGGTGGGGGCAGGGGGGAGAAATGACCCAAGCATTGTATGCACATATGAATAATAAAATAAATAAATAAACTTTTAAAAAAAGAAACTGTACCTAGAATAATGGACTACTTCAGAGTTGACAGAATTTCAGGAGCATCCATCATTTCTAGATTGGAAATATGAAGATACTTTAAGTTTCCTCCTGTGTGGGCAAATCAGCAACAATGACAATGAACCAGGATATCAAAACTCTCTCAGTATCACAAGTTTTAACATAATTTGCTGACAAGACTAAAACCACATATTCATTAAAATTGTCAAGACTACAAGGGTTCTTATCAAAGCAAGTTCCTCCACAGCATGTTAAATGAGAGTTGTGAGCACCCTCATTCCTCAGCTTAGTAGATAAACATAAGATGTCCTATCCTGTGGTTTATGGGAATATCAGTGCTTTACTTTTTGGAGACATTTTATTCTTGATCCCTGTGAATAAGTTTGGTTTCTTTATCTGTCTCTCAGAAAAACAACACTCAAAACTAAATTATTACATGTGTCATTCCACACACATTCAGAATTTACAAAATCACTCAACTTCTGATCCATTTACAGTCTCTGCATACTTACAGAGGTTCAACCACATAGCCTTGTAAAGCAACTCTTACAAGAGAAAACCTGCACAAACTCCAGCCTCAAAACCTAGGGCAGACACAATCAAAATTATATGGAACATTTTTTATACCTGTACCTACATGAGCATTAATTTCCCATTTTCACACAGGAATCAATAATATGTGATGCTTCCTGCAAATATTAGGGAGCTATTAGGAGGTAAAGTTCTGTAGGATAAAAAGCTTGGGGAAATAGAAGTGTCTCATAATGATTTACTAAACATATCTGAGAAAGGGAACTTATATAATGATTGAATACATCATCACATCATACCTGTAACACAGGTGAAATGGGAATAGGCAACCTGCAAAAGATATGGTGAAAGCAGGCCCAGCCTCCTCAGCTACCTGCATGTTGAGGATGAGATGATTTGAACTGTGCTATCTTGATCTTTATCACTTTATCACTCAACTAGATATTAGCAAGCTTCAGTCTAGAATCTTTCCTGCATATTTGAGTTGTCATCTATGAAACTTGAAGAACAAAATACATGTTCGTGTTTCAGGATTCAATTTTTCTTCAAGGACCCTTGCCCAGTGATGTGGACAAAATCATCATTAATGGACATGTGAGCTGTAACTGGATACTCAGTGTCCAGATTCATGGTATCAGCATAAGGGCTATCATTTCTTCTCCAAACACATTTTCAACATAACCACTCTCTCAACGGAAAAATGACTCACCCTGGCTTGACAAGACTATGTCAATGACATACCAGCTCAAAATAATCATTCCCTCAACATTCATGATGTCCAAATAAAATTTTATGCTCCTTGAAATGTTGAACCCTTGGTCACTAAAATTAGTAATGATCCTGTATGTTTGATCTGAGCCAAGACAAGCCAATTGTGTGAATAGAGTTTTGGAGCCACAGTCATCCCTTAACTATGTTTTTGATGTGCAGATGTTCTCTGCTGTCACATAGGCCCCTGACAGCTTGTCCATGAACATCAGCAGTGTTCCACTACAGGACTTTATTGACTCACTGAAAGGCTTGATGCCTCTCTGTAAGAGGCATCATTGCAAACACTTTAGCAAAAACCTGATGCTGCCTGTGGTCTTGGTAATATATTAGCTCTTGTATCCCCTTAGAATACAGTCATACCACCTTAGTCTTCATGAACAGAGGCACTAAAGATACCTCTTACTCTCCAGAGAAAAGTCTAAAGATATTCCTTGGTCAAGACTGCAGGGATGAACACTATGTGGGTCCCTGCTTATGCTTTTATCACTTGGAGCATTAAATACACACTTAACTGCCTTTGAAGATACAAAACATCTTACTGTTGATTAGGAATTGAGCATGTACTTATGTTTTCACTACAGATAGGCCATACATACGGGGAAATACAAGAATGCGAAAATGTTCTTCAAATGAATACCTGAAAATAGTAAGTGTCACATTTCAGATGAATGAATGGGATACCTACTGATCCCTGTATTTTAGGCAAGACCTACACAGAATTAGTGCAAAATACATGACAAAAACCATACATACAAACCCTGTTCAACCTGAGAAATTTTGAGTATCCGATGATCTGCTTTATAATTATCACCTACCTTTTTTATTAGCAATGTTTGGTCAGCAGCCTTTCAGGAAATGCTCTATTGTTTTTAAGAGAACCTGTGAGAGAACCTGTGAGAAAACACGCACAGATGTGTTTAAGGATACAAGTTGCTCTACTAAGATGCTTATAAGTGCAAACAGCACCATTTTTTATATATCCTTCAACTTTACATTGATACATGGATCAATTCCTGTTGAACTGAATGGCCTCAGATTCCTTCCATTCTTAATTGGTTCCCAATAAATATCCTATACTTACAAGAAGACTCAAGGTCAATCAAAATGACAATGACCCAGGACACAACATGTCCCAATACCCACAGGACAGGAACAATGCAAATTTTTTCCAACATGTAAAAAGTGTAAAGTCATGGTCACTATAAATGGTAAGGAATACAGCCATTTCCTACCTGAGCACCTGTAACAAATGTTAGTGACACATAGGATTAGGGACAACCTCATGTTAATTTATATATATAGGAGGTTCAGACATTCTGTGGTAAGATTTTGACTCACAGTACCACTAACCTGGATACAAGAAATGCTTCACTTGATGACATTTTTATCTCTCAGGTATATCTTTACCTGTCTCAGACATATAGATAAAAACACCTTCAAACAAAACTGGTATATACACAAGGAAGAATAAAACAAGCCCCTTAAGTCCCACACTTTACAAAAATGAGGACAAATTGTTGGTTTTTGTGCACCTAGACTGATTCCAAAGATTGGCTATTGTGAATAGTGCTACAATAAAAGTGGGTGTGCATGTGTCATTCTTGTATGTTGATTTACAGTACTTGGATCTATGACTGAAAATAGGATAGCAGGATCAGTATATAGAGCTATTATTAATTTTGTTATTCTTTGTTTTTTGTAAGCCTCCATACTGATTTCCATAGTTGTGGCACTTGTTTACATTCCCAATAACTGTGTATAGTGTTTCTTTCTCTGCACATCCTAACAAGAATTTATTGTTTGTTTGCTTGATGATTGCCTTTCTGAGAGGGGTGGGTAAGATGAAATCTCAGTTTGATGCTAAGTGTTCCTTTGTGTTGAAATAATGGATAGAAATCTGTCTTGGTTGAGGTGGATATGCATGAATAAATAGATAACTTTGAAAGGGTAATGGTAAGGGGAGTAGTTGTCTTTTTTTTCCAGGATATTTATTATTTGTTAAGTGAAATTTAGGATGAAATTGCTTTGGAGATTTTTTATCAATGTAATAAAAAAACAGAGATGTGTGACCAAACCAATAGTTGTTGATTATGGCTCTTCTGTGTAGGCAATCTTGGTCATCTCATCAGAGGAGGAATATGGGAGAGACCCCATCCTGTGAGATCCTCTGTGTGACAAATAGGCTTGATTTTGCAAAGAATTTTTGTATACTTTTTGGTTTCATATGAGTTTAATGGCTATTGGTGGTTACATTTTAGCTACAGCTGATGAAGATAATAAAATTTTAAAGTAAAATTGAGTAGCACATCTATCTCAGTATAAGAAAGCAGGGGAAAGAGAGGAGGTATGGCTCAAGTGGTAGATTGTCTGCTTTGCTAGAGCAAAGCCTGGAGTTCCAACTTCAGCCTACCAAAAACAAAACAAGAATACAGATAGGAGAGAGAAAATACCAATAGCCAAAAATTTTTATATTTTAACCTTCTAACTATAGTTTATGATAACAAAGTTTTGTGTTTAAATATTTTTGCTAAGTTAAGCAAATCTAAAGCAAAAATATGACCCACAGTCCCTAAGTAAGAGAACCTAGGTAGATAATTTGTAATTTTGTCTTCAAAGTCATCTCTAAAAAGTAAGTGAAGAAAACTTGTGAATCTTCATGGTTTTTAAAAAGAATAAAGGCATTGGTAACCTGAGGGTTGACAGACTTAGAGGCTTGGTGTTAGGTGGAATGATGACAAGATTACAAGAAGAGTGAGTTGGAGATAAAGAACCTGCTAATATTTTAGCTTCTTGCTGTCAATAAAGAGAAAAGGGGATCAAGAAAATAGGCTTCTGTCATGAGAGTTAGATTTTGGGTCCTGTAAATTTTCAGTTTGGGACTTTTTGTTTCAGAAATATGTTAGATATTGTGTCATTTGTTTCAGATTATCTCCAACTTGTGTGGAGATGAGTGGCCGGAGTATGGAGAGGCAAACCCTTCACAAATACCATGTACTGGCCAGGAATGTTCCTTGCAGCCTAGGTATGCACCTAAAAGGTATTTGGGACAAAAAGTCTACTGCTTATGAAAACTAAAGTCTCCTGAGAATTACCTATGTGCTGCAGGGACTCCACTGGGTCTCAGAATGAAATCTTCTGTAACTACTTGGTCAAACTTATAGATTCCATCCAGATTCTTTGACTTGACCTATCTCAGCCACTGACAAAATTATCTTATCTTTGGAAACTCTCAGTTGAAGCTCTCATTTTATAAAAGACAGATTCTCACAAACAGTGTAAACAGTGGGTGAGTCAAAAAGTAGATCTAAAATTCTTCATGAAGAAGAAGAAGAAGAGAGAGAGAGAGAGAGGGAGAGACAGAGAGAAGAGGAAAAGCAAAGGAAATTTAAGACTGATGCTCTTTCTTGATGATGCAAAGTACTACTACCTCCTGGCTGATTCACATAACTCCTGTCACTGGATATCTGTTGAGGAGGTCTTTATACAGGAAAAATACTCAGTTCATTACTGATGGTTTTTGTAGTCCTTGAATGGGTCATAGTGAAGAATTCTAAGACAATTTACAAGGGAAAAGACTGGCAAAGAACACTTTACACAAGTAAGGTAAAGCAGGGAAATGCACACAAAGCAGAATGGAGTACAGATGTTGGAGACTCAAGGAGTTCTTTCATCTAGACCATTTACATTAGCTAAAAGTGTTTAGGGTATTAGGCATAAAGTGTTTCAGAAAAGTGATTCCTTTCCTGTGTTATAAACCTTGTAACTTTCAATCATTTTGAACTTTTAATGTTTTAATGTTATCCAAGCATGGAGACACTGAATTTGGGGTGATCTTACCAAACTAGGGCCTTGTGAAATATGTGCCTATTTTCTTTGTTATTTTGTTGTCATGGTTTTTTTTTTATCATCAAAAGAAATAGTGTGAATGATATTCATAGTTACTAGGGAATAGGAATCATCTGGGAAAAGTCAGAGGCACTGTAGAAACATTAGTTTATTTTGACTACATACTGTAAATTGGAAGAGGGTTGTTCTGAGAAGGAATGCATGTGTATGATTTCACACACACCATTTAATACAAAGTTTACTTTTATAGTTGCTGACTCTGATTATGTGCTCCTTTGGTGCCATGTCACCTATTCATATACTATCCTGCACCCATATGATCACTTTATCACCCACCTGGTTATTATGAAATCTCTGTGAAGAATCTTTCCAAGGTTTTTGGGTTCTCTCATAGGGAACCTGAAAAAAGCAAAGAATAATGCCTTTCAGAATACACTTGCTATTCAAGATACTTACCAAATTGACCTGCTCAAAGTACCTCTTAAAGGACACTTGAACTTTACTTGAACATGTGGATTAATTGGAAGTTAACAGTATCACCAGGACAGGCCATTCTGTTTTCACCTAACACCTACAAAAAAATTCTGGGTTCACTTCTGTGCCATGATGACAATGGAAAATTATTTTATTCCCTCAACATTTTCAGGTTCAGCATAATTTTTTTCTTCTTTATTAAATATTTAAAACCGTGGTCACTGCAATTTGTAAAGGTTTTATCCTTTTTTACCTGAGCCACTGAATCTAAACCACATTGAAAAGAAGTGGTATAAATACTGTCATCACGTGACTGATTTTTTTTAAGACAGATGTTCTGTGCTGTTACTTAGACCCATCTCAACCTGTATCTCAATACCAGCTGTATTCTGTTGTGATGTTATAGTATGTCAGCTAGGTACATAGCTAGAACTAACTGCTTTTGTGGTATTTACCTACTTGTACTTACATACCAAGTTTTTAGCTATACATAATGAATAATATCTTGGGATCACCAAGCTCTCTTTCTGAAAAACTGTAAGAAAACATCTACAAATGTATTTCAGGGTATATGTGGGTTGACCAGGACACCTATCTATTTCCTTGACCACTGCCATCCACAAAGTACACTTTAATTCTACCTGGATAGAAGATTAATTCTAGGTGACCTCAGTTGTTAGAAGACATCATCCTTTCTTGACTAAGCATCTGTAAACTATCCAATGCTTACAACCATGCTCAAAGTCAGCAAAAATGACAGTGAAAAATGCAACAACCAATGCCTCTGCAAACAAGTTTTTTTTTTTAAGCTTGCACAATTGTTTAATATAAATTTTATGAGACAAAAGAGCTTTCATAAGGAAATGAAGATGCAAAGAAACAGATAAACTTTAGCATTTTCTTTTTTTTTTTTTCATTTTTCTTTTATTATTCATATGTGCATACAAGGCTTGGTTTATTTCTCCCCCCTGCCCCCACCCCCTCCCTTACCACCCACTCCACCCCCTCCCGCTCCCCCCCTCAATACCCAGCAGAAACTATTTTGCCCTTATCTCTAATTTTGCAAACAAGTTTTAACATGAATTGCTCATTCATACAAAAACTGAAACTCAAGCTCACAAAAATCTCTAAGGAAACTATCATTTCTTACTGAGGACTAGGAACAAAAGTATAGTGACAAAAAAGATTAGGGCCCACACGAGCTTGTCCTAGATATCTAACTGAGGGCAATGGGAGATGCAGAAAGGACAACAGACAGAAGACCAAACATGCACAAAGCTGGGTCCAGTTGGGCTGGGCACTTGGATGGAGACACACCAGCCTCCTCCAGCTCTGGTGAATTTATTTTATACAGAGGCAACATGAGGTGGAGAGGCATTTCTCAGGGTAGGGGGAATGATATTGTAATCCCCAGGAATAGGAGGAACCTGTGACCACTTCTCTCTGAACATAAACATCATAGGAAAAACAGCTGTATTGCATCTTGCCCACTTCTGCAGCGGAGGCTGTGCCAATGGAGCATGCAATGCAAATATTGGGCATAACTATACTTGGTCCCTTCTGCAGTTTGGGGCTGCATCAAACTCAAATACACAGCTTATTCAATACACATGTAGGCTCCCAACAGGGATGCAGTTATCATTGGTCTATATACATGATGGTCAGATTTAGGCCAAAATAGCACTACCATAATACAAAGGATGGTCAACATGAGGACCATTTTTGGCTAACTGGGATGTATTCACCTATCTCAAAAAACACATTATGGAAATTCTATGTGGCACATGTCATTCCCAAGATTACTGTATCATTTCAGGATCCAGATATACCAGTTGTAGAATGCCAAGGACAAAGACTTGGAAGAGAATTCTTCCTCTCTTGAGAGTTAAACTGCCATTATTCCTGCCTCAGTTAACTCACAAACTGCCTAGATGCACCTTTTAGCATTTAATACTATGTGCTTGAAACATGCATTACCTATATCAAAGATACAATAACATGAAGCTTGACAATGTTCTTATGTGGTTTTTTGACTGCTTCATTATCAAAAAGAGGGGGAAATATGACAACGCCCCCAACATTCTGCAGATGTACACATGATAGTAAGAGGTGTTAGAGATTGACTGAGCCATCTTATTGAACTGGTACACAATCTAAGACAATATCAGAAACAAGCATAAAAACATGGCAATACTTTGAGGGCACAACCTATTCACCTGTCTGCATATTTAAAATCAGTGTGTCTAACCTGTCACATGTGCAGTTTGTGACTTACCTAGCAATGTACCAGGGCTCTATGAACAATCCTTTAAGTAGTGGAGGGAATGAACAAAAAAAAAACATACAAAATTGTGTTTCAAGAGAAAGCTTGCCCTACCAGGACACCTGCCTCTTCAATTGTCCATGACCCTTACTAAAGGACACTTAAACTCTACTTACATTTATCAATTATTTTAGAGTTAAGATAATTTTAGGAGCACCCATCATTTTTAGACGGGAAACATGAAATTTCTGAATTTTCCCTGTAGTTTATCATGTAAACCATGACAATGAATGACCACACCATAAACCCCCCAGTATTTCTAGTTTCAACATAAATTTTCTTGCCATAGAAAAAGTACACATGTATAACCATTAACAATGCAAAAGGGCTCCATGGTATTTTTTTATCATACCTCTAGCATAAAAGCTTGTTGATATAAGTGTTTAGGAATGCCTTAGTCCCTTAACTTGTAGACAGAGGCTTGATGTTTTGAGGCTGAGGTTTAGGGTCATAGCAGAACTTAGAAATTGTACTCTTGAAGATATCTGTGAGTCATTGTGGGGAAAGGTTCCCCCTCTCTGAAAAACACAGCAGGTAAAATCAATTTGTTATTTTTCTAATTCTACTTGTACATTTGAAAATTCCTGAGGCCACTGTATCAATTCAGGATCTATTGAAACTACTGACACTTGCACCCACACAGACTTGTAAGAGAACAATTATTTTCTTAAGAGGAAACCTGTAGTAACTCCAGCATTCATAAATACCAAGCATTGGACACAGTGAAAAGCACTGGAGCAGTTGCTCTACAAGTGCAGGCAATAAATTCACATTGTCTATCAGCAAGCATCAAAAATAGGATGATTTCTAAAAATAATAGGGATTCACTAGTATATGAATGGCTTGCATGATAGAAATGTTAGAGAAGTAGAAGTTTCCTAAGAATTTATTAAATATATCTAAAAATAGATAAACACATTCTTCATCTACCCATATATTGCATACCAGGTGCCTTGTACTGTCATATGGCCGCTTTATCTCCTACCTCATTCTTAACAGTGATTGGTGAAAAATCTTTTAGGGACCACTCTGTTGTCTTTCACAGAAGCTGTTAGAAAAAAGGCACAAATGTGTTACAATTCCCTCAACCAGGATTACCACCTTGACCTCCTCCTGAATACATGGATTATTGCAATATGAACTGTACTGTCTCATAACTCCATATTTTATTTTTAACATTTATTTTTATTAGCTTCAACTAATTGCACAAAGGGCTTTCATTGTGATATTTACAAACATATACAAAATGTAATTTGATCAAATTCACCCTGTCTATACTTCTCTTAACTCTGCTCCCTCCATCTTTGAAGTTTTGCAGTATCACATGCTATTTGGATATATTTATACCTTGTTGAATAAACAAGAATTCAGCAAGGTATATATTATGCTATTATATGCATATTTATTATATATTCTTCTATTGTCTAGCCCAATTGCCTTCTCCTTTCTCATCTTCTGAGGCTTCCACACCCCCCCAATTTTCTCTTTTTACAATTATGTTATATTAGTATTTTAGGACTAATTTCCCTACGTGAGTAAAAGCATGCTTTGTATTTTGTGTTTGGATTTTAACAGTATTTTTTAGATCGAGATGAGGAAGGCCATGTAATGATGAAAACACACTGTTGTCATGCTGCCATAGCCATGGAATGATACAAGCTAGAAGAACAAGAAAAGATTCTCCTCCAAAGCTTTTTTAGGATTCCCCCTGACTTTATACTCTTTCCATGAAGAAGGAACTGGTCCTTCATGAACTGTTCCTTAGAACTAAATGTCCCTGCTCCCAAATAGTTCATGTTCCCCAGAATATGTATTTTACTCTCAAAGGTTATCTAGCTGATCATCAGTGGGCTCAAAGGTCATATGACTAATTGCGTAAGGAATGTGTTTTGGAACTATCTCTGCCAGACTGATTATCCCCATGCTAGAGATATGGGAAACGTCAAAATCCATAATTCCATAATTCTGAATACACTGTCAACCAGAATACAATTGAGCAGCTGGTGTATGTGACAAGGTATAATGTTCTGAATTTCCACCCTGAGTCTAACCATATTAGCAGTAGGAATTGAACCTCTCTCAGACGTTTGATCATGGCTTCCGCTAGCCCCATCAACAGCAGAGATGCCGTCATCACCCCTAAACCCACTCTTTCTCACCTTAAGGATAGCTTTTGGCAGAGAAGGACTCAAGATGAGGCCACGTTTGACTCTAGGCATATTGACAATTGGCAGCTAAGGCTATAACCGAAAAACTGGATGCCTGATGTCAAAACCAGCTCATGCTACCTGTACAGACAATCAGCTACCAGCATGCAGCTGTCTGCAGCCAATCAGAACCTGCCACACTCTTGCCTATACTAGTAACCCTTTGGGTACATGCAATTTGTTGCTATGCAATGGTTTTAAAGCCATATGTGTATTTCAAGCATTTAATCATTATAAAATTTACTTACTAGATTAAAGTTTGCAGTCTGTCCCCTTAATTACTGAATGCCACAACTTCTAGTAATTTTTTTTTAAGCAGGACATTGATATATAGTCTGAAAAGTCATTTAATATCCCAGGCTAGCTTCAAACTCCTGTTCCTCTTACCTCAGTTTTCCTTATTCTGACCTTAAACTCATGATCCTCCTCTTTTATCTTCCTATTGCTGGAATTTCAGATGCAACACTGTACCAAAGTAAAAGTCACTTCTTTAGAAAGTCATTGACTGAAGATTCAGTTACTGGACAGAATTTTTTAAGTTTGAAAGTGCATGTTTTGAACCCAAGAAAACCATTGTGATCCTGAATGGTTTGTTATGTTTGGGGTGTTGGACAGTGTTGCTATAGGCCATTTTGTAAATTATATTCAACTTTACATTGACCACCTGCATCTTTTAGAATATTATTATTTTCATTTAAATTTTTGATTTGTGGGGTTATAGTTTAACATAATAATTATATATTGTATTTTGGTTTTTTTGGCTAAGATTTATAATTTTTTATTCATAGTCTTTTAATAAATTTACACTGAGTCATTGAAGCAATTCTCATAAATTTACTAATTAAAGGTAGTGGTTCATTTCAGATTTGGGATTAATATGATGTTTTTCCTATGGGATATGAGGAACTTTTAAAATAAATTGTAGTAAGCTGAATTGTTATTGTTGTCTTAGGTGTTTTTTGTGTTTTAGATCTGAGGATTTATTTTACTTTTGAAATTTTTATTGTTTTGCTGAGTAGGGGTACACTGGAATTTACAAAGCTTCTTAAAATATAAATCATACTTGAAATATTTTTGAGAAGTACTTCTTGGGCACATTATGTTTCTTTTTTGGTGGGAATGAGATTTGAACTCTGTGCTTTGTACTCATAAAATATGTAGTCTAATTGTTGAGTCATGCTTTCAGTCCATTTTGCTCTTGGTCATTTTGGAGATGGGGGTCTAGAGAACTATTTCCAGGGCTGGCCTCAAACCACAATACTGATCATACCCTCTGCAGTAGGTAGGACTACAGGTATGAATCACCAGCTCCTAGCATTTTTTTTATGTTGGGGGCTTTCAAGTACTCTCAGGAATGATGTAGAATGACCAGTATTTACATGTATTCTGGCCCTAAAAGTAGTGAAAGTATTTTTGCCTAATAATGGAGTTGGCCACTTTCGTCAAACAAGAAATTTTGAACAGAAATTTAGAAAGTATAAGGGTGTTTACAATATCTTAGTAGCATACAGAGTACTTTGAATAAATCATTCTCACTGTCATATTCCCTTAAATCCTACTCTGTCTAACCTGCCTTTTTCAAACAGTATTTTGTGAGGTTCATTATTCTATTTTCATGTATATATATATAATGTACATTTCTTCTCTTCACACAGTACAGTTTCTTTCCCCATGTCCCCTCCTGCTGATGTCCACAGAGAATCCCTTTCTGTATTTATTTCCCATTATTGTTATCTTCCTCATAATAATAGGCCTAAATTGCACACGACCAAAGACCTGTGATATTCAGCTCTCTATGGTGTATATATCCCACATTTTCTCTAATCTGTTCATCAGTTGTTGGGCACCTAGGCTGATTCCACATCTTGGCTATTATGACTGTTGCTGCAACTAACATGGGCATGCAGGTGTCTCTCTTGTACATTGATTTTTACTCCTTCAGATCTTTTCACAACAGAGGTATGGCAAGGTCATAAGGTAGGTCTATTTTTAGTTTTAGGATGAACCTCCATACTGATTTCCACAGTGGTTGTACAAGTTCACATAGCCACTAACAGTGTATGAAGGTTCCACTTACCCTACATCCTGAAAAACATTTATAGTTGATTCTTTTTTTTTTCTTGAGGATTGCCATTCTGACATGGTTGAGAAAGAATCTCACTGTAGCTGTGATATGCACTTCTTTTATGGCTAAGGATGTTGAACATTTCTTCACATATTAGTCATTTGTCCTTTTCTGCCCATTTATTGATTGGATTGTTTGTCCTTTTGCTGTTCAGTTTTGGAACTCTATGTACATTTTGGATATTAATCCTTTATCCATTGAATACCTGCCAAAGATTTTCTCTCATTCTGTGAGCTGTCTCTTGACGCTGCTAATTGTTTCTTTTGATGTGCAGAAGCTTTCTTTGTCATTTTTTGTTCTTATTTCTTAGGCAATTGAACTTACATTCAGAACATAATTGTCCATACCTGTATCTTCCAGTGTTTTCCCTAGGTTTCTTTGTAGTAATTTCAAGTCTGATCTTACATTAAGATCTTTGATCCACTTTGACTTGACTTTTGTCAAAGGTGAGAGTTAAAAAGGACAAGTTTGATGCTTCTACATATGAATAACTAATGTTTGGGGAAGTTATTTTTCATGAATATATTTAAAATTGTGATTATTTATTTGTAAATATTTGGGTATCTTTTTGTTATAATTTTACTACTTTCAAAGTTAGTTTCTTCAAATAATATTTTGATTGTTAAAATACTTGAGACAAATGATTGATTTTTAAGTAGAGTATAAGGTAGTCCCATTTGTCCATCCTTTCTGTCAGTTGCTGGGCTGCTGTGATTCTATTGAGGAAGTCCTTGCCTATGCCTATTACTTCCAGAGTGTTTCTTGCTCTTTCCAGTACCAACTTCAGAGTCTGGGGTCTGACATTAAGGTCCTTGATCCATTTTTTTTTCATTTTTCTTTTATTATTCATATGTGCATACAAGGCTTGGTTCATTTCTCCCCCTTGCCCCCACCCCCTCCCTTACCACCCACTCCGCCCCCTCCCTCTCCACGCCCAATACCCAGCAGAAACTATTTTGCCCTTATTTCTAATTTTGTTGTAGAGAGAGTATAAGCAATAATAGGAAGGAACAAGGGTTTTTGCTGGTTGAGATAAGGATAGCTATACAGGGCATTGACTCACATTGATTTCCTGTGCATGGGTGTTACCTTCTAGGTTAATTCTTTTTGATCTAACCTTTTCTCTAGTACCTGTTCCCCTTTTCCTATTGGCCTCAGTTGCTTTAAGGTATCTGCTTTAGTTTCTCTGCGTTAAGGGCAACAAATGCTAGCTAGTTTTTTAGGTGTCTTAACTATCCTCACCCCTCCCTTGTGTGCTCTCACTTTATCATGTGCTCATAGTCCAATCCCCTTGTTGTGTTTGCCCTTGATCTAATGTCCACATATGAGGGAGAACATACGATTTTTGGTTTTTTGAGACAGGCTAATCTCACTCAGAATGATGTTCTCCAATTCCATCCATTTACCAGCGAATGATAACATTTCGTTCTTCTTCATGGCTGCATAAAATTCCATTGTGTATGGATACCACATTTTCTTAATCCATTCGTCAGTGCTGGGGCATCTTGGCTGTTTCCATAACTTGGCTATTGTGAATAGTGCCACAATAAACATGGATGTGCAGGTGCCTCTGGAGTAACAGTCTTTTGGGTATATCCCCAAGAGTGATATTGCTGGATCAAATGGTAGATCGATGTCCAGCTTTTTAAGTAGCCTCCAAATTTTTTTCCAGAGTGGTTGTACTAGTCTACATTCCCACCAACAGTGTAAGAGGGTTCCTTTTTCCCCGCATCCTCGCCAACACCTGTTGTTGGTTGGTCTAACAGGGGTGAGGTGGAATCTTAGCGTGGTTTTAATTTGCATTTCCTTTATTGCTAGAGATGGTGAGCATTTTTTCATGTGTTTTCTGGCCATTTGAATTTCTTCTTTTGAGAAAGTTCTGTTTAGCTCACGTGCCAATTTCTTTATTGGTTCATTAGTTTTGGGAGAATTTAGTTTTTTAAGTTCCCTGTATATTCTGGTTATCAGTCCTTTGTCTGATGTATAGTTGGCAAATATTTTCTCCCACTCTGTGGGTGTTCTCTTCAGTTTAGAGAGCATTTCTTTTGATGAACAGAAGCTTTTTAGTTTTATGAGGTCCTATTTATCTATGCTATCTCTTAGTTGCTGTGCTGCTGGGGTTTCATTGAGAAAGTTCTTACCTATACCTACTAACTCCAGAGTATTTCCTACTCTTTCTTGTATCAACTTAAGAGTTTGGGGTCTGATATTAAGATCCTTGATCCATTTTGAGTTAATCTTGGTACCTTGATCCATTTTGAGTTGATACTGGCACAGGGTGATAAACATGGATCTAGTTTCAGTTTTTTGCAGACAGATAACCACTTTTCCCAACAGCATTTGTTAAAGAGGCTGTCTTTTCTCCATCATATATTTTTGGCGCATATGTCAAAAATAAGATGGGCATAGTTGTTTGGCTTCATATCCAGGTCCTCTATTCTGTTTCTCTGGTCTTCATGTCTGTTTTTGTGCCCATACCATGCTGTTTTTATTGCTATTGCTTTGTAATATAGTTTGAAGTCGGGTATTGTGATACCTCCAGCATTGCTCTTTTTGCTGAATATTGCCTTGGCTAATTGTGGTCTCTTGTGTTTCCAATTTTAGGGTAGATTTTTCAGTCTCTGTAATGAATGTCATTGGGATTTTGATGGGAATTGGATTAAACATGATGATTGCTTTTGTTAGCATAGCCTTTCTTACTATGTTGATTCTATTTATTTGTCTTTTTGACCCCAATATTGTCAGTATACACCCAAATCATTGTTGAAAGTTTGTGTTGCTTTTCAGAAATACAGTTAACTAAAATATTATTTGTAATCTATCTAGGTTAGATTAAAGGTGATTTTTAAATCTTTGAAATTACCTATAATACTTTAGTGTCTTTGGAGAATCAGTTGAGGCCAGCTTTATATTGCGATACTTGTGTTAAAGAAGTAGCTTGCAAGTGTATTGTTATTTATTTATAGGCATCATTTTTCAGGGGGCATATTTTATTTGGTTTTGGATGATATGAAGTTTTCATGTGGGCCGTTTAGTAAGGAATGACTTTATTTAGGAAGAATAACTGAACTAGACTAATGAACTTGTGTTGAGACAGTGGATGATATTGGCGATGGGAGGAGTCCTATGACTAAGATTGGATAAAGAAATCAGGGACTCTGGAGTAGTAGGAGTGGCCAAGATAGTTGGTGTAGTAGGGTTTTTTATCATTTTATTCGTATGTGCATGCATTATTTAGACATTTCTCTCCCTGCCCCCCACCCCCTCCCTCTCCCCCTTCCTTTCCAGGCAGAACCTGTTCTTACCTTTTATCCAATTTTGTTGAAGAGAAGACATAAGCAATAATAAGAAAGACATAGCATTTTTGCTAGTTGACATAAGGGCCCATGCAGAGAGGTTCCTAGCATTGCTTCCATGCACAAGTGTATTACAACCCGAATTGATTCATCTCTAGCTGATATTTTCACTAGTTCCTGATCCCCTTCTCATACTGACCTATGTTGCTTTAAGATTACTGTGTTAGCTCTCCATACCTCCTGTATGTGGTCTCTCCTTAGCATGTGATGCTTTAGGGAGAAAAGGAGGTTTTTTCAGGATTATTGTTTACGCTAGACAAGCATTATATACCATTTGAGTCATACTCAATCCCCTTTTTAAAAATTCATCTTAATTTCACATTAAGTCTCTGTAACTTTGCCTGGGTTGGACTCAAATTCATGGTTCTTTTGTCTCTATTTCCAGAATATTGTCATTACATCTCTGCAACACCAGGCCATGCTATCTAAGGGCTCTTTAAAAATCAATTTCACTCAATTTCAAAATATAGATGCTCTAGAATTATGAGTTTTGTACTGTTTTTTGATTTTTATGGTCTGAGAATTATTTCTGAAAAAGGTGTATACATGTGATTTTGGAACATTGTAGATGAGTAATAAGGAAATTCGATGGCACTAATAATATAAATTTTAAAAACGTAGTAATTATAATTCTAATTCCCATTTAGTTTGGCCTTATATGATATCATTTTTCATGAAGGAAATGAGATGAACTTTCTAAATGAATGACAACTGACCAAGTTGTTATTGTTCTGTTATGTATTTTTGTGTTTTAGACATAAGATTTATTTTTGGTAAGAGCTTTTGGAAATGTTATGATTTATTTTAATTTTGAGGATTAAAAAGGCCTTAATAAATGACATAAATGGCAAATATTTTTATATATTGTCTTCCTTAAACTAGTCAAAAATATCTTGTTTAATAATGGAGTCAGCCATTTTAGTTAAAATAATTTTTGTAAGAAATCAAAACTTTTATATGTAGCTTAGAAGAGGTGTGAATTTTTTATGATTAAAGTTGTGTTGATACATAACCTTTTGAGAAAAATGTCTACAGAATTTACATTCGGCAGAATTTACAACCCTAATATTTAAATGAAGATAATCTTGACTCATGAAACATTGAGAAGTACTTGTGGTTTTAAATAAGATACTGCAAGCTGACTTTTGGGGTCAAATAGAGGGAAGCCTTGGAATCTTTAGTCTTAAACTTTTGCTATTTCAGAGGTGAAGAGCTCTCCCTGTTTCTGGCAAAGGCCTTTATTTTTTAAATTATCTTTTTTTCTGGCAGAGAGAATAATTAAATGGTTTATGTTCTCCTCTCATGCAATTAAGATTTTTACTGTCCTAGATTTTTATATTTATATAATTGTGGAGTGTTTCAGTTAAAATCTTTTGTGCAGTTAATTTTGGGTCTTTTTTTGAGAGACTTACACTTTATGGAAAGTTATGTCCTACCCCTATACTTAAAAACATAAACTTCTTTTGGGGGAAGCTTGGTTTTTTTTTCTATAATTCACCTTTTTTAACCACTTCTAATTTTATATTATATTTTGGTTGCTAAACACACTAAACTCCAAATTATTAATGTTATAAGTGGAATTTGAGGTCTCATTGCATCTTTTTGTATTTTGTGATAGATATTTCTTATTGACCCACTAGTAAATTATATCATAAGAGTGTGTGTTGGAAATGTTGCTGGGAAAACTGTATATCTGCATGCAGAAAACTCAAACTAGATCCTTATCTTTCACCCTGTACATGTATCAACTCAAATTGGGTTAAGGACCTTAATATAAGACCTGAAAACCAGCAGGAAAGGTCAGGGAATACATTGGAATTATTAGACATAGGCAATGGCTTCCTAAATAGAACTCAAATGGCTCAACAACTAAGAGAAAAGATTGATAAATGGGATTGCATGAAATTAAAAAGCTTCTGCACAACAAAAGAAACGGTCTCTAAATTAAATAGGTTGCCTACAAAATATGAGAAAATCTTTGCCAGCTATATATTTGACAAGGAATTAATAACCAGAATATATAAGGAGATCAAAAAACTAAACTCCCAATAAGTCAATGATCCAATAAAGAAATTGGCAAATCAACTGAACAGAGCTTTTTTCAAAGAAAGTGGTCTAAATTGCTAAAAAACACATGGAGAAATGCTAAACATCCTTGGCTATAAAGGAAATGCAAATCAAAACCACATTAAGGTTCCACCTTCCTTCTGTTAGAATGGTTACCAGCAATAATGCAAACAACAAGTGCTGGCAAGAATGTGAGGGAAAAGGACCCCTCATACATCACTGGTGGAAATGTAAATTAATACAACCATTATGGAAAACATTATGGAGGCTCCTCAATAAAGTAAAAATAGAACTGGCACATGAATTCAATATGATTATATTTTAAGAACTTTTATAAATGCTACAAAGTACCCCCACCCAGAACAATAATTTTAAAAAGTGTGTGTTGGTTTCTTGAATCAGGGTTATTGTTTTTATATCTTTTCACTTGGTCTAAGAACAAAGGAGTTTTATTTTTGTAGGGCAACTTTTTAAAATTATAGTTGCCAGGTACTGATTGTTTCATGTTTTTAATTGGACAGGTGATCTTATCAGTTTTTTAACCACATAGGCCTGAGTCATTGTTTCAATTTTGTGTTTGTTTTAAGAGTATATCAACTGAAAATATGACAGATAGGTATATCTAAGATAGATTAAAAATAGTAGATATAATGCTTTCAATTATTTTTTAATTTTTTTATGTATTTAGTCATTTTTAGGTAGTGGTAACTGGGATTTGTAAACAGGGCCTGGCACTCCCTAAATAAGCACTGTGCCCCTTAAACTATACTTGTGGCCCTTTTTGCTTTCATAGGTTATTGCTCATATATGATCTTCTTTCTAACCTGTGTTAGCATGATACCAAAATCCTACCAGCAATATCGCCAACATAGTGGGTATCTTACTAGCATGTGCATAAAAAAGCATGTCAACACGTTGAGAGGCTCAACCTCCTCACCTACCTGTATATTTAACATCAGATTGTCACATGTGCTGTTGTCACTTATTTTGTAAGGCTCTGGCAATCCTTTAAGTGTTACTCTGTTCTTGTAAAGAGAATTTGAAGAAAGAAAACATACTTGTTAGGTAGCAGTAGTATGGCACTGTGCAGGGTATGAAAAATTTCACAAAAGCCATAGGCAATATAGAGAAAAGTTTTACTTACTTTCTAAAGGAGGAAAAAGTCAGATGGCATGGACAGCATCTACTCTGTAGGAAAATTAATGAGAAATTTTAAAGTATTTTTTGAGGGAGGGTAGTAGAAAGGTTAGTGTTTGAGTAAAATGAGGGGTTGTAGATTCCTTTCACTGAGGGTAGGATGGGTATCCTCATTAGATCCAGCACATTGTCCAGGGTTCAGAGACCTGGTTCTGAGAGCAGTCTTTTCTCAAAATCGAAGAGAGAAGTTACTAACTGGGTGTGGTCTGAAAAAGACAAGGAAGTTTAGGTGGGAGCCTCTGAAGAATAAAGTTCAGTTACCAAAAGGAGCTTAATAGGCCCATTTGTTAGCTTTACAGTACGAAACTGCATTTTCAATACAGCTTGTCCTAAAAGGAAACCTAACTCTTCCCACTCTGTTTCCATTATGATAAGACATTTCAGCTCCAACTGGATCCACTTACGACTTCAAAGTTTACAAAGCTTCAGAAACACTCATCCTTTCTGGCCTGGAAACATGGAAAATATTTAATCTTCCTTCTGTGTAGGTAGGCAACAACAGTGACAATGAACCAGTATACCATAATTTCCTCACTGTTTGCAGGTTCAACATCAATTTTCTTCCCATGGAAATACTATAAATTCATATTCAATAGAATGGCTACAGATTTCATGGTTTCTTAACTCAGCACCTGCTACCAGAGCATGTTGAAAAAGAGATTTGGAATACACTTTCCTCTTACCTATATGGTGAAGGTTAGACGTCCTGTTCTTTGAGTTAGAATCTTATGAGCACTTACCTATGTGGGAGAAATTTTACTTGAGAAGATCTCTGGGAATCACTGTGTGTCATGACCTGTCTTTGAGAAACACATCCCTGAAAATGCATTATTTATATGTGTCATACTACCTGTTTATATGAAAATCCCTGAAGTCTTTGTATCACTTCAAGATTCATGTACACTACCTGGATACTTGCAGATATTTATGCATCTAAACTTGTAAGGGTACTCTTCCTATCTTGAGGAGATATCTGTAAACATTCCACAGTCAATTTCAAAGTGATGAACATAAGGAATATTGCATGAATATCTGCTTATGCAACTGTTCCTGAGAGAAATATACACAAATTATTTGTCTGTAGGGGCTTACAAAAAAAACAAACTCTTGATAAAAATGTGAAGGAGAAAGACATATGTTCATAACATACATGCCAAATAGATGGTAATGTAAGAGCAAAAAGTATTCCTCAAATGTTCATCTGAAAATTCCATTTTACCTACCACTATAAACTTTAATGTCATACAGGAGGCACACTGTAAAATTTGGCCTCTTCCAGCATTAATTAGTAATTATGGTTTGAGAAAAAGGCATGGAAAAATGTTGGGTAATATGTGACTCATATTGATTATGTATATTGGAAATTATGAAGATGTCTAAAGCCTGAATGTATCATCATCTCATGCCTTTTCACTAGCCAAGTTTATGTAGATCTTAGATAAAGCCTATCTTGGGAGTTGTGTTTTTGAATTAGGACTTGGGTTACTTTTAGTCCTTTTGTTATTGTAATACTTTGAAGCTATTATCCAACCATGAAAGAAGCATTGTGTCTTGGCAGACCTTACCAAAGGTTCTCCTAGGGCTGCTTATATTTTGTAACATTTATGGGCATATTTTGGAGCAAAGGGATTGAGACATCATGCATTTTTCATGCTTAGGGCTTGCTACCCAACAGGGACAAGGTCAGAGGAATTTTAAGGAAGTGTTTTTTTCACTGCTGTTGTAGTCATTTACTATACATAGCAACTTAATGGAAGGTGAGCTTGACAGAATGCATCTGAGGCTTTCTTTTAAGAATTGTTGATACATTGCTTTATTTTCTACTCCCTACTCCTTATTCTGGCTTTAATTGGGGTTAAATATCACCTGCCCTTATTTTAGCCTGCTTTATTTTCCCGCTAAATGACTTTGACCCCTTAATCTTGAGGGGTCAAATTTTTTAGACCTCTTTCAGTTGCATAGGGGAATTAGTCCTGCCAAAGGAGGTACTGACAATCACACCCTTTAGATGGAGCGGTGACAGGGAAAAGCTAGTCCCTGGGTGATCAGGATAGGATGATGGTAACATTTTGGTGCATTTTTATATTTGAAAAGAAGTTATGTGATATATTAGAGAAGACAGGCAATAATAAAAACAAAATAAATGGTAGCAGAATAGTAGATACATAATCATTTAAATAGTTATGACTTTTTAAAGGATGTGTTACCAGAAATGCATGAGCTTAGAACATTATAGTGCAGGGTAGACAATGAAACATAGCATTGATCTGGTTCTGCAGATTCTGCAGCACTAAGGAGACTTTGAAATATTTGGAATATGAACATACCACGCAAGATTTATGAGGGTGTTCCCTCCTACCTAAGCAGCAATAAAGTTTAAGAACATTTTATTTGAGTGACAGATTTTATGTAATATTTTTAGTATGATTGAAGTGATGAAAATAAGTGATCATACACATTGAAAGTAAATTTTTGTATGATTTAATTCTGGTAATTTAGGAGGTTATGTAAGATCTTAATTTTTTTTAATCTAAGGTCATGTTTACCTATCAATTTAGGGTTAAGCATGACCATAAATTGTTGTCACATAACAATCATGTTTTATTATGAGTTTTTTAGTGAGATTTTTTATTTTTTTTGTATCTAATAAGTAGCACACCAATTAGTACTTTTGAATATTAAAACATTTTTATAATTAGAGGGGTTTAAAACCTATTTATTTAGTGGTATTTTTTACTTTTTATATGTGTGGTTTTGTTTTTTTTTAACATAAAGGGGTCTACTGAATTATTTGGAATTACCTAATATGAATTAACTACATTGAATAAATTAATGGGAAATAAATAGGTATAACAGTCATTTTAAAGTTTATAATAATTTTTAAGTATTTATGGTTCCCAATTTTTATCTTAAGTGATCGTAGAAATGTTAAGGTCTTTTTTACTTGAGAGCACATATTTTGAAGCAGTTACTGGTTGTTGTGTTTGTGAATGTTTTTTATGTGTTTGATGTTGAATAGTGTTGTTAATAGGTTATTTCAGAATGTTTTATTAGCTGTATTTTGATTTGTTGTACCTGTTTGGATGTTATTAATTTTTCAAATTTTAATTTTTGTGTGGGGCTGTAGATTCACAAATGATTTGCATATTGTATTGGGCTTTTGGTTAAGAATTATAGGCTGTGCTTTTTTATCCACCATATGTTTAAATATATGTGGACTGTGTTTACATACTTGCAGAAAAATAGTTTCCTATATTGGGTTGTTGTTAAAGCACCTGGATATGCTTATTTAAAATAACTAAAAGATGCTGAGTGCAGGTGTCTCACATCTATAATCCTAAGTACTTTGGCTGCTGAGATTGGGAGGACTATGGCTTAAGGCCAGCCTGCCCAAATAGTTCACAAGACCTCATTTTCAAAATAATAGAGTGAAATGGCCTGTATGTGTGGTTCAAGCAGTAGAGGTACTACTTTGCAAACACAAATCTGTGATGTCAAATCCAGTCCCAACAAAATTAATAATAATAATAATAATAATTTTTAAATAATATTATTAATAAATTATTAAATAATTTAATAATTATTATTATTATGAAGAAAGAAGAAAAACAGAAGAAATATACCAAATTGAGCTATAATACATTTATATATGGATGTCCCATAGGGAAATTCCTTGTGTAGCTATCTTAAACAAGCAAAAGCTTCATTTATTTTTCCTTTCTTTCTTTTTCAAAATCAGAAAACAGGAGGGAGGAACAGGTCCTGCATGGGGGGTTGATACCAGTGAGAGGGGAAAGAGGTAAAGAAAAGGTGTAAGAGGGTGAATATGTTGCAAATACCATGTACACATGAATATAAATGGAAAAAATATACCAGCTGAAACTACTTCTTAAATAGGGGAAGAGAGGATAAAGGAGAGTGGTTGAGGGGGTGAACTGAAGTATGATGTATTTGATGTATTTTAAGTAAGTATCACAATGGACCCCTACCCAGTGCAACAAAATAAAATTTTAAGAAAGAGACTTTTAATTTAGAGAAATGCAGAAGATTTTTTTTAATAAAAGCACTAAAAAAAGAACTGTCTGTATGTACTAAGCCAAAATAATATAAGGATTAGGGAATTTGATATAGTTTCCTTTTAGTTTTGAATACATTTGCATTTGTTATTTGAGAGAAAAGGAGAATTATAAGGGGATTGCTAGGGCATCAGTAATGTACATTTTTTAACCTTGCTAATTGGATGTTGTGGTTCTGATTTAGATATAGATTGGCAAGACAACAATAATCTACATGTCTCAAGCTCAGTAACTGAAGGTTGTGCTTCTGATCCACATTTGGCCTTCATAGGGTATTGGTTTTTACTAGGAAAATGAGAGGATCTTCATAAGTGAATGATAATAGGCTGAGTTGTTATTGTTCTGTAGGGTGTTTTGTGTTTTAAACCTGATGTTTTATTTTTTCATTTACTTATTTTTTAGTGTGACTGGTGAGGATTTCTTTTTATAAGGTCTGTTTCGGTATGTTGTGATGATTTTTCTTTTTATACTAGGGGCTCATTAGACTCTACAGAATATCATAGGTTAATATTTGCATGGATTGTGGCCCTTAAGGTAGTTAAAATATTTGTGTCAAATAATGGCATTGGTCCTTTTATGATGACTTTTTGAGAGAAATTAAATTTTTGTTCATGTATGTTAGGAAAGAAGTGAATCATTTTATCTTTGTGGATTTGTAGATATACTGCTTTTGCAGAAAGGGGTCTAGGAATTTAGTTAAAGCAGAATATTCAACCCCAATACTTAGACTGTTGTTACATTGTGAAATACACAAGGTTTTAATATGATAGTGAAAGATGACTTTTGGGGGGTAGATGGGCAGGAAACATTTTATGTCTTTAAAGTCTGCCATCTCAGAGACAGGTGACCCACAATCTGTTATGTGTACCTTTATCATATGTATCATTTTAAGTTGAAATTAGCACTCTTACATTGACAAATTTAATTCAAATTGGTCTTGGGATCCATACTTCATTTTACTGATTTCTCTGACACTTTTTTTATCCAAATACTGTCAACATATGCCTAACTCATTGTCCAAAGTTTGTGTTTCATGTTAGAAGTGCTGTCATCTGAAAATAAGATTTGTCAATCTGTCTAGGTTAGATTAAAACTACTAATTACAGCCTTGAAATTATTTATGATATTAGTATCTTTGGAGTATCATTTGAACCTTGTTTTATACTGAGAATCATCTGTTGTAGCAGAAGTAACATGCAATTATATTGTTGTTAATCTATATAGGCTTCTTTTTTATTTGGTTTTGGATGGTCTGAAGCTTTTCTGTTTGTTGTTTTAGTAGGGAATAATTTTATTAAGGAAGGGTATTAAGGAAGTGATATTGTGGTTGATGTAGGAGATGGAGTGGGGACTGCTACTGACAGGACTGGATGCAGTGGTCAGAGACCAGAGTAGTAGGGTAGTTGAAATAGTGGGAGTGGTTGGTGTTTTAGGGATTGTGTTGCTGTTTTAGTTGTTTTTGTGGTGTTATGTGGTACTATTGTAGAGGAAGTCTTTTTAGTCCTTTTTTATAATACCTGGGATTGAATTCGTGACCTCTTACTTATAGGCAAGTAATTTACCACTTTGAGCCATGTTGTCAACACTTTCAGATTTTTATTGTTTTTGACATAAGATTTTTGTAAGTTTGCCTGACTTGGCCCTAAATTCATAATTCTCTAATCATCACCTACTTGTGATTACAACTGTGCACCACCAGGAAAAGCTTTTTAAAATCTCTCTTAAAAAATCAACTTTGATAGTATTTTAAAATGTGGATGTTGGTGAATACTGAATTTCAAATTTCTTTTGAGTTTAGGGTTTTGGTATGATTTCTAAAAAGGTATACGTGTACATTCAGACCATTTTTTAAAGTAAAGTAGGTATTAATGAAAAAAGTACTAAATTTTAAGTTTTTATTCATTAGCCATGTAGTTTAATCTCTAAATTTACACTGGGAGCATTTGTATGGTAGAGGTTATATATTTTATAAAATTCTTTATGTTTTAATTACTTAATCTACCTGTTAATGGAAAATTTTTAGGATCGTTAATAGGTTCAGACATCTTGTTTCTATTTCTTGTGTGCATTTGATAAAATGGAAGAAGGAATGACAGAAAGGAAATAGAAGATTCTTATTCAAACTCCTTCTTAATTATATGCACAAAAGCATTGTGTTGTAATTTTGTTTGTTTATTCGTTTGGTGCTACTGGTGTTTGAAATCAGGGCTTCCTGCTTGCTTTCAGGAGCTTCCCTACTTGAGTGAGTCTCCAAGCCCACCATGGTGCTTTGACAAAGGCAGGTCCTTAACATTTTAGAGTGAGGTTAGTAATCGGTTGGTCTGGTGAAAGGGCATCTTTTCTTTCCAGATTTGTGGCATACCAGGCCTATTTTGAGGCCATTTGGAATTCCTACTTAATTATAAGTCTAACAAAAAAGGCATGATGAGACAAATTGTGTGGGCTATGATGGTAAATGGGGAGTAGGAGTTGAAATTCATGATAAGTCATCTTTTGGGCTATTAACACATTATTAACAATTCATTTTACAGTGTGTTTGATCTCTAATATCTCCAATTAGATCAACCTGTTTTACAGTTAATTTAGCAAACCTAGTCTTTGTGTGCAGGTGTGGCATTGCATCCTCTTTTCCAAAGGAAAGGCAGGGGAGAGTCTTATTTTTATGATGGTAAATACTTGTTTTTATTGACATTATCAGTAGGCAGCTGTCTTATGTTGGAGAGGACTGAATAAATTTATAACTATTGAAAGATTAATTTTTTAATACTGATGCTTTCTTCAGAATTGATATTTTCTTAAGTAAAATTTAAGAGGAGATAGATTTTGTGATTTTTTTCATCATTTGTATTAAAAAAGAAATGTCCAATTAATGTAATGGTTGCCATGTATGGCCCTCCTTTATAGACAACCTTGGCCATGTCATCAGAAGAGGGCCAGGATAGGCCTCCCACTCCATGAGAGTCTGTGTGTTTCATAAGCTTAGTTTGGATTTTGCAAAGAATTTTTGCATTTTTTTCGTTTCAAATGTGTTTATGAGATAGATAATGGTATATGTTAGGTTAGGCTGCCTAAGAAAACAAAACTTTAAAATTATTGCAAACAGCATAACTATCTAGGCAGAGGGGGGTTGAATATATCAAGAACCAATAAATTTTACATATTAACATGAAATTGTAATTTATAATACAAAAGACATGTGTTTAAAAGGTTTTTTATATTAAGCAAATCAGAGGCAAAAAAATCTAAAATTCCTAGTAAAAGAACCTACTTAGGCAATTTATGTTTTTTTAAAATAATAAGTTCTGAAAAGAAAGTGAATATAAACTTGTGGCTCCTCATGTGTAGTAAAATGAAAAAAGGCATTATTTGCTGGTCTTGATAGAATTATAGGCTTTGTTATATGGACTGATTGTACAAATACAAGGGGAAGTAGGCAGAGGTAAAGAAGCTCTTAATATTTTAGCTTCTTGCTGTCAATAATCGTGATGGCAAAAGGAATGCTGAGGGCTGGTTTCATGCATGGGAGCTAGATGTCTGTTAGTAATTTCGCTCTTTGGAAAATTTTATCCAGAAATTTGTAAGGTCTTGGGTCATGGGTCCTGATATGAGGAGACCAAACTTTTATGTACTCCTTTTGGGAGATGGTATTCTTCCTTGGATTTAGGAATGAGGAATGTGTCAAAAGGGATTTTGAATCAAAAATATGCTGCTTTTGAAGACTGACCTCTTATGAGCATTACACCAAGAGTCACATGGCCTCCACTGGGAATTGGAAGGAACATGGCAACACCATGTGTGGCACAACCTACTCACCTATAAGAATGCTTAAGATCAGACTGTCTGGACTGCTATGTGATGTTTGCCACTTACTTATAACCTAGGTTTCATCTACAATCTTTTATGTTTGCTATGTTCTCATGACTGGATTAGGAAAAAAACATACAAAATTGGGTTTAATGTACATTTTCTCTACCAGGACACCTTCTCCTTTCCTTGACCATGACCATTATGAAGTATACTCAAACTCTACCCAGATTCATTGATTACTTAAGAGAGAATTCAGGAATATCCATCATTTCTAGATTGGAAACATGGAAAATATTGTATGCTTTTTCTTGTGTGGGAAGGTCAACAACAATGACAGTAAAACAAGATACCATAACCCCTTCAGCACTGAATGTTTGCACATAAATTTGCATGCTAGAAAAAACTAAAATTCAATTCCATTAAATTTGCTACGACTTTAAGGATTCTTTTTTTTTCTTTTCCTTTTTCTTTTATTATTCATATGTGCATACAAGGCTTGGGTCATTTCTCTCCCCTGCCCCCACCCCCTCCCTTACCACCCACTCTGCCCCCTCCCTCTCCACCCCCAATACCCAGCAGAAACTATTTTGCCCTTATTTCTAATTTTGTTGTAGAAAGAGTATAAGCAATAATAGGAAGGAACAAGGGTTTTTGCTGGTTGAGATAAGGATAGCTATACAGGGCATTGACTCACATTGATTTCCTGTGCATGGGTGTTACCTTCTAGGTTAATTCTTTTTGATCTAACCTTTTCTGTAGTACCTGTTCCCCTTTTCCTATTGGCCTCAGTTGCTTTTAAGGTATCTGCTTTAGTTTCTCTGCGTTAAGGGCAACAAATGCTAGCTAGTTTTTTAGGTGTCTTACCTATCCTCACCCCTCCCTTGTGTGCTCTCACTTTTATCATGTGCTCATAGTCTAATCCCATTGTTGTGTTTGCCCTTGATCTAATGTCCACATATGAGGGAGAACATATGATTTTTGGTCTTTTGGGCCAGGCTAACCTCACTCAGAATGATGTTCTCCAATTCCATCCATTTACCAGCGAAGGATTCTTAACAAAGCACATGCAACAACAATGTGTTAAAAGAGGGTTTAGGAATAACCACATTCCTTAGGTTAGTAGATGAAGGTAAGAAGTCCTGCACTGTGATTTCCTCTCATATTCGTTGCTTACCTATTTAGGAGAAATTTTTCTCTTGACAATCTCTGTGCCTAAATTTGAGCATTACCTGACTCTGAAAAAGACATCATGTGAAAAAAATTGTTTCATGTGTCATTTGATACACATTTAGATATTTCCAACATCATTGAATCAATTCATGATCCATCAACAATTGCTCCATGCTTGTGAAGTCTCTATAAACAGTGATTTTTAAGAGACCTATTAATTTCCAGAAGAAAAAGCCTAAAGGTATTCTTTGGTCAAGATTGCAGGAATGGACATAAATGAACATGGTGTTTATCCCTTCTTGTGCCTCTATCACTGGAAGCATTAAATACACATTAGCTATCTGCAAAGATACAAGAAAATCTTATTCTTTATTGGAGATATGAGATATATATTCATGTATTCACCATATATAGATCTCAACTGGGGGGAAATGAAGTTATGCAAAATCCTTCTTCTAACATATATTTGAAAACGAAGTGATTTTCATGAGTGAATGTGACAACTTCTGGTATCTGTATATTAGACAACACTTACATAGAATTCCTGCTAAAAAAACCTTGACAATAACAAAACACACAAACCCCACTCAAGCTCATGAATTTTTAGTATCACATGGTCTACTCTGCACTTGGTCCTTTTTATCATCTACCTGATTGTTAGTAATGCTCAGTAAACAATCTAAGTAAATGCTCCAGTCTCATTCAGAGAACCTTGGAGAAAACATGCAGTTGTGTTCCAGGACACAATGTGCTCCACCAGGACATATTCCTGCCTTCCGTTGCCATGAACCATTATTATTGTCCCCATAAACCTATCTAAATTCATGGATTTTTTCAGGTTTTAGAGAATTTCAGGAACTGCAATCAAATCTATTCAGAAACCATGAAAACATTTTAATCTTCCTCCTATGTTGCCATGTCAATAAACATGACATTAAACCAGATTATCATAAATCTTTCTGAGTTCCAAAATTAAACATGAAGTTTCTTCATATATAAATCTCCAAACCTATTTTCATTAAAATCATTAAGCACTCCATGGTTTCTTTCTTATTTTTGGTGTGTGAGTGACGTTTGAATTCGGGGATTCACACCTGCAAATCAGTCACTCTACTGCTTGAGCTGCACCATGAACCCTAAAGTAGAAAATCTTTGTGTGTGTGTGTTGTACTTGGATTTGAACTCAGGGCCTCAGGCTTACAAGGCAAGGACTCTACCACTTGAGTCAATGTGCCAGCACATCTTTTATGTTTGATATTTTTTCTTTTCCTTTTTTTTCCTGTACTGGAGTTTGAACTCAAGGCCTATATCTTGAGCAATTCACCATCCCTTCTTTGTGAAGGGTTTTTTTGACATAGGTTCTTGAACTATTTGCCCATGCTGGCTTGAACAGCTATCCTCCTGATCTCTGCCTCTTGAGTAGCTAGGATTACAAGTGTGAGCCACCAGCACCCAGCTTATGTTGGGTGTTTTTAAGATAAGGTCTTGTAAACTATTTGCCAGGGTTTGCATAGAACCCTGGTCCTCATGATCTCTGCTTCCTGAGTAGCAAGGATTATTGGTGTGAGTCATAAGTACCCAACTCATGGTTTCTTATCTTAGCAAGAGCATCTAATGAAAAGAGATGTTAGGGCAACTGTCATGCCTTAATTAGTAGATGCATGTAAGAAATCCTGTGCTGTTATTTTGGATCATATGAGCATCTACTATTGAAGGACAAATTTTACTCTTGAAGATCATGGAAGTTCACTGAAGCATTTGACTCATCTCTGTGAAACACATGCTGAAAAGTGCATTTGTTATTTGTCTCATCTATCCATGTATATGAAAATTCCTGCAGTTTTTGAGTTGCTTTGGGAATCATCTACAGTAACTGAATACTTACAGAGGTCCATGCACACAAACTTGTAAGGAACTCTTACAATCTTTAGAAGATTCCTATAATCATTCCTGAGTCAATGTCAAACTTATGGATAGAAGGATATAACCTGGATGTCTGCTTACATCTCTATCCCTACTAGAAGTAAATACGTATTTGTCTACCAGGATACACAAAATTCAAACTTTTTGTAGAAATTCCTGAAAAATAGTCATCTTTTCACCGCATATGTGGCAAACAAGGGAAATAAGAGTGCAGATAGTTTTTGTCAAATTGGAAACAATAAAAATTACATGAAGTTTTTCCTTATGCAACTACTGCTACAAGCTTTAAATCACATTGTCAGCAAGCATAGAATAAAATTTGGCCCTTTTCTGAAGAATTAGGTGTCTATTATGGTTTGAAAAGCATACATGCAAGATTTGTTAGGAAATATGTCTCTGAATGATTTATTCAAAATCTCTTAAATGATGAACACCCCTGATGGCAGAATGTGGTCTCATCTCATATCTCCACAGTAAAATAAAATCTTGGCAATTTCATTTTAAGCACCACTCTCACAAACCTGCATACTGCATATCAGATGAGCTGCATTGTAATATTTTTGGTGGAATGGGTTTGGGAAAGTTGTCAAAGACGAAAACCTGAACATATTGCCCATGTATTTTTCTATCTTTCACATATCAGAAAAAAGAATTTTAGGAGTATTTAAGAGGTAAAAGTGTGGCAAAGATTCTACTAGGTAAGGAAGGAAGGAAGTGAGGAATAGGAAAAAGGGAAAAACACACTAAATGCTGGGGATTGGGGGTATTAAGTCACAAGTTTTAGTGAAAGGAGTTCAGTTTGAACTATGTTTGGAGTTGTATTTTTGTATTAGGTCTCTCATACCTTTTAATGCTTTTGTTGTTTAAATGCTTTGATATTGTTATCCAGGGATAAAGGCATTTTGTGTCAGGAACTCTTACCACCCAAAGGGTCTGGTTCCATGACTACCATTATTTTGTATCTTTTATGGACATATTTTTGTTGCAAAGGAATGGTTCAGCAAACAATCTTCATTCTTGGAATCTGCTTCTAAAGAGGGAGGTTGTGTGAGGAAATTTAGAGGAACTTGGTTGTTGTTGTTTGTTCTAGTTGCTGTTGTTTAGTGTGTATAGTGACTTAATGGAAGATGTACTGGAAAGAATGTACCAAATGCCTTCTTTAATGCTTAATAAGTGAGTGTTTTATTTCTGTACTCCATCCTCCTTATTGTGGCCTGCATTGGTTCAATGATATCTGTCTCTATTTTAGCCTCCCTTATGTTCTACCTAAATCACTCTGGGCCATTAGTCTGAAGTTGTCAAGCGGAGTGAATGATCTGACTTGGATGTCTCTTTTGAGTTGAAAATGGAAAACAGTCTTCCTAACAAGGTACTAGATAGAGTACCCTATTTGGTGGAAAGAGATGTTTTGGAAAAGTTAGCTTTTGGAATGTCAGGATAGGGTAATAAAAGAAGAATGGTGTTAGTTTGTGGTGGAAAGGAAGTTACATGATATATCACAAAGGACAGTGCACCATTAAAACAGCATAAAGAGTAAAAAGTTGTAGGTATATAAACATTAGGCCAATAATCATAATATTTTAGCCCGGATGCTCAAAACTCCATGAGCTTAGATCCATTAGTGCAGAGTAGACAATTAGACATAGCATTGATCTGGTTGTAGTGATTCATCAGGACTGAGGAGACAATGAGATATTTGGAATTTAAATACAAAAGCAAGCTTCATGAGGACATTATGGCCTCCCTGAGCAGCAATAAGAAGGTTTAGTACATTTTAGTTTGAAGAATGTATGGTTTTGTTATTTCTATTTTTGCATTTTGGAGTGTTTGCTTGAACTGTGTCATGGAATACATTATAATACATAAAATCCCTCACCAACTTCATGAAACTAGAGGCTAATTGATTGAAAATGGATGTTGTTTATTTATGATTTAACACTGGTAAGCTAATGGTATTTGTAAGGTATCTATTGTTTTCATGTCTAGAGAAGTATGATTGTATATTTTCCTTTCACCCTACAATTAGGCAGGGCCATAGTTTGTTGTCACATAACTAGCACATTTGGTTATATTTTCAGTGAAGTTTTTGAAGTAGTTTTTTGGTATTTAATTAGAGCAATACCAATATATATGTTTATGTATTAAAATGGTTTTGTAATCAGTCAGAATCATTTAACCCATTCATTTAGTGAACTTTTTAGTTTATTATATCTCTGTTTTCATTGCTTTTAATATAAAGCAATCTTCTGAATTAGTGGGACTATATTGTGAATTAGCTAAACATAACAGTCATTTTAAAGTTGATGATATTTTGTCAGGTTTTAAGGTTTCTAGTTTTTATCTTATGTAATTACAGAGACTTTAAGGCTTTTTTTTTATTTGAGAAAGCATATGCTCTGACCATGGTCATAGTTGTGGTTCTGAATGCTTTCTTGTGTTTAGGATGTTAGATTGTGTTATTATAAGGACATTCTCTGAAGTTTAATTACCCTTATCTCATAGTTTTATCTGTTCAGGTATTATTAACTATTTTTATTTGGGGGAGCTATAGATTAGCAAGTTACTTACATATTGTATTGGGGTTTGGCTAAGAGTTATAGTTTGTATTTTTTACCATAGTATATTTAAATAGATATACTATTTTTATCCTTTTGGACAACCTTATACCCTTAATGGAAAACAGTCCAAGTTGACTAGTTTATTTTTAATGTGCATGGACAGGTTCATTTAAAGTTAACCAAATGTTGAGATATTGGATTTAGAGGAATGTAGAATACATTTTCTCAAATAACTACACTAAACCACAACTGCATCTCTCTAAGTATTTTAAATAAAATATAGGGATTAGGAACTATGCAGTGAAAAACTGCTATAGTTTTTTTTTAGTTTTGTATAAATTTACATTTGATATTTGGAAGAACAGGTGAGATATAAGGGGATTGGCAAAGCATTAGCAATCTAAATTTCTTAAGTTAAACTTATGGCTACGATTTAAAATTGGGCTTAGTAGAGTACTGGTTTTCATGAGGACAATGAGAGATGCTTCATAAGTAAATAACAATAGGTTGAGTTGTTACTGTTCTGTAGTATGTTTTAGACCTGAGAATTTTTTTGCATTTATTTATTTTCTCATGGTGCTGAGAAGGCTTTTTTTATGTGGTTTTCTTGGGAATCATACTATTTTTATGTTGTGGGTTCATTAGACTCTGGGGAATGACACATGATGGTTGATATATAGGTGACTTATGAACTTTCATGCACACAAAATATTTGTGCATAGTAATGGAACTGTGCTTTCTTTGAGGAATTTTTGTGAGAAATTATAATTTGTATACCTGTATGTAAGTAAAGTAATAAATCTTTAACCTTTGAGATTTTGTTGCTACACTGTTATTGCAGAGCAGAGTCTATGGATTTAGTTAAGGCAGAATATTAAGCCCCAATACTTAAATCAAGTTTATCATTTTTATTACATTGAGAAATATTTCAATTTTAATAAGGCATTTAAAGATGTCTTTTTGAGGCTAGATGGAAAGAAGCCTTGGACATGTCTAGCCATTAAGATGGGCCATCTCAGAAGTAGATGACCCACAGTCTCTCCAGAGGAAGGGGCATTTTTTTCTCTCCTTTATTTTCTCATTTTTACATTTACTTACATGTGTAAACATTGTTTGTGCCACCTTTCCTGGGCATTTTTTTTTGATGTGTGTTTTTCATGGGTGAGGGAGTATACCCTTAGTTTATGTGATTCTTTGGTGCAATTAAATTCTCAGGGTCCCAGCTTTTTAATATTTGTAATATTTAGAGGGGTACTGGTCAAATTTTTATTAGCATTTGGGGTTTTTGTGCAGCTGGCTAAAACTTTGTGGGGAATTATTTTTGACAGACATTTTTATTTTCAAAATTGATGTGCTCAAATTGTGGATTTTTATTAGCCTACACTAATAATATAAGTGGATTTTATTTTAATAATTCCATAGTTATGTAGAGTGTGATTTGAGCAAGTTTACTCCCTCCATAATGTACACTCACAGCCCCCTCTCTGCTGTCCCCCTTTTGCAAACACTATGTGGTTGGTTTCATTGTGCTATATTCACATGTATGTGTAAACTACTTCAAGGCTGTTCACCCACTGATGCCTGTCTTTAAACACCTTCCCACTGGTGCCCCAGACAGTTTATCTTTTACATTCATGTTCTATTATTGTTATAATCATTGTCATGGTCCTAGATTCCGCATATGATCAAAAGCATATGATATTTGGCTTTTTGAGCTTGGCTTATCTTGCCCAACATGAAGGTCCATAATTCCACCCACTTTTTCCTGAAAATAACATAATTTCACTCATTATGGGTGAATAATACTCTATTGTGTATATATCACAATTTTTTATGAATTCATTCACCAAAGGACACAGTGACTGATTCTACAGGTTTGCAGGTGTGAATAGCGCTGTCATACACATGAGTCTGCAAGTGTTGCTCTTCTATCTTGATTTACATTTCTTTGGATCTATACCCAAGAACTGTATATCAGGGTCATTTGGTAGAGCTGTTTTCAGGAATTTTTTGTTTGTTTCTCTTTTGATGAGCCTCCATACTGATTTTCATAGTTTTGGTACATGTCTACATTCCCCAAAAGAGTGTAGGTAGGTTTCACTTTTCCTCCATTCCTGAAAGTGTTTGTTTTCTTATTTGCTTACTGATTACCATTCTGACTGGGTGAGCTGGATTCCCAGTATAGTAGTGATTGCATTCCTTATATGGCTAAGAATGTGTAATTTTTAAAATATATTTATTAGTCATTAGAACTTCTAATTCTATTGCCCATTTGTTTATTAGATTCTTTGTTCATTGGTGTTTAAGTTTTTAAAGTCTTATGTATTCTGCATGTTAATTCTTCATCTTTTGAACAGTTTATAAATATTTTCTACAATCAATGGGATTCCATTGATGTGCAGAAGCTTTTTCATTTCATGCAATCCCCTTGATCACTTCTTGTTCTTATTCTCTGAGTAACTGGAATCTTATTCAAAACAATTTGCCTATACCTATAATTTCCAGTGTTTTCTCCACATTTTCCTATTATAATTTCAGGGATGGTAGAGTGGCTCAAATGTTAAAGTGCCTGTCCTTAGTTTATTCCCCTATAATGCCAAAAAAAAGCTCCAGAATTAGTTTCAACCTTTTATAACAAAATTGAGGCTGAGAAGAACTTGAGGGGAAAAATCCTATGGCCTGGAATGGGTGAAGTTGTCAGAGACCCTTGAATAGCACAGGTGGTTGAAATAGTGGGATTAGTTGGTGTTTAGGGATTTTGTTGTTATTATTTTGGCTGTGCTTCTAGTGTTAGGAGGTACTGTGGAAGAGGAAGTCTTACTGAGGCTTTCTTTTTGTGCTACCAAGTATTGAACTCAGAACCTTTTTGCATGAAGGCAAGCACTCTACCACTTGATCCACTTCAACATCCTTTTGATTTTTATTTGGTATTTTAGTTAGGGTGCATTTAATTTCCCCAAGATAGGCTCAAATTCTCAGTTCTCTTGTCTCTATCTAGTTGGGATTAAAGCTGTGTATCACTAAGCCCATCTTTATAAGGGCTCTCAAAAAGTCAACTTTTATTGGATATACAAATGTGGATGTTGGAGTTGGAGGTTTGGTTGATGCAGTAGAGCATCTGCTCTACAAGTGAAAAGCCCTCAGTTCAAACCCCACTCACAACAAAAAGAAAATATGGATTTTGGAGAGTAATGAACTTTAAATTTTACTTTTTTATTTTAATGTTGAAAAGGTAGATATGTGCATTTAGATCATTTTTGTTTTTCTATGAAGAGGCATAAATAAAATATTAAATAGTATATTTCATTCCTAGGCCAGGTATGTTTATTATTTTAATTCATACTGGGAGCATTTGTATTATAACAGATTTATTTTATAAAAATTGGTATTTTAATTTCTTAGTATATTTTAATGGAGAATTTTGAGGATTGCTAATGGGTTCACACACCTTGCTTAGTTTGTTATTTGCATTTAGTGGAAAAGGAAGAAGGAAAGAAGAAAGAAAAGGAAGACTTTTTATTAGAACTCCTTTTTGATAAGGTGCCCAAGACTTTTGTGCTATTGTTCTTTGTTTGTTTCATTGTTTTGTTTTTGGGTGACTGAGGTTTGTCATTCCTATTTACCAGAAATCAAACAAAAGACATGATGAAAAAATATTGGGGGCTAAACAAGAAGAGGATTTGAAATTTAAGACCAATGGCTATTTTGGATATTAAAGCAGATGATTAAGAATTCATTCTTACAGGGTGTTTGGTCTCTAATAGTTGGCTTAGAATTATAGCAATATTTTTAATTAGATGAACAGCTTTAGAATTACTTTAAGGAACCTGGTCTTTGGATGCAGAGGTACTATTGCATCTCCTTCTCCAGATAATACTAAGGATTGGGAAAAGTCTGGTTTTTAGGATCACATGCATTTTAATAAGATACTGAAAGATTACTCTTTGGAGTTGAGAATGGGAAGCCTTGGATATGTTTAGCCTTTAAGACCTGCCATCTCTGAGGTAGATGAATCACCACATCTACAGACAGACAGTTTTGGGCTGATTTTTTCATAGGAAAAGGTGTATCCCCTCAGTTTATGTGATTACTTTGGTACAATTACTTTTAGTATCCTAATTTTTTATATTTATAATATTTTAGGGTATCAATCAACTTTTTGGGACTTGATGGGGGTCATTTGTGGAGGGGGCTTAACTTCTGTGGGGAGGTTTTTTAATTATTTTGATAATCAGGTAAATTAAAAATTGATGATTTTTAATGGCCCACATTAATAGTATAAGTGGTTTCCATTGTGACAATTCCTTTGTTCCATAAAGTATATTTAGAACAAGATCATCACCTCTATTAAGGAACTTTTTATCCCCCTCTCTCTCTTGCCCTCCCTCTTCTCAAATATTATTTTGTAGGTATCATTATGCTATCTTCATGTGTATGTAACCAACCTGTGGCTCTTCATTTGTCAGTACTCTCTCCTTTCCCCCTCTACCCTCTCACTTATGTCACAAAGATTACCTCCCTTTATACTCATGTGCCAGTATTACAATCATAATACTTATGGTAAATATAGATCACATATGTGAGCAAAAACATGCAATATTTGGCTTTTTTATCTTGGCTTATCTCACTCAAACTGATGAGCCTCAGTTCCATCCATTTCCCTGCAAATAACATAATTAAATTCTTCTTTTTGGGATAATAATACCCCATTGTGTGTATATACAATATTTTCTTCCTCCACTCATTGGTTCTAGGGCAAGTAGACTGATCCCATAGCTGATTTTGTTTATAGTGATGCCTTCCATGTGTGTGTGCAGGTGTTGTTATTGTATTTTGATGTACACTCCCTTGAATCTATGTCCAAGGGTGGTATAGCAGGGATCTTTTGTAAGGCTATTTTTAGAATTTTTTGTTGCTGTTTGTTTTTTGATGAGCTTCCATACAGAATTTCATAGCAGTGGCAATTATTTACATTCGAACAGTGTATGTGGGTTCCTTTTCGTCACATTCTCATAAGGAATTCTTGTTGTTTGTTTTCTTGATGATTGCCATTCGGTCATGGGTGAGATGGAATGTCAGTGTAGTAGTGACATACATTTCTTTTATGGCTAGAAATACTGAAACTTTTGCATACATTATTAGCCAATAGTGCTTCTGAGAACTGTCTGTTCACTTTATTTGCCTATTTATTAACTGGATTGTTTGTTCTTTTGATGCTTAATGTTTTGAACACTTTGTATATTCTGGATATTAAGCCTTAATCCTTTCAATAACTGACAAATATGTCCTCAGATTCTGTGGACTTGTTCTTGACTCTGGTAATTGCTTTCTTTGATTTGCAGAATTGTTTTCATTTCATACTGTCACCTTTTTATGTTCTTGTTCTTATTGTTTGTGCAATTAAAGTTATGTTCAGACTATAATTGCCTATACCTACATCTTCCAGGGTTTTAACTATTCTCCTATTGTACTTTCAAGGCTGGTGAAATGGCTCAAGTCTTTCAGTACCTGCCTACCAAGCCTGAGGACCGGAGTTCTATAACCAGTACTGCCAAAGAAAAAGAAAAAGAAAAAAGAACCCTGAATAGCAGAGTGGGTAAATTAAAGTATGATATATTTCATATATTATAAGAATTTTTGTTAATGCCACAATGTGCACCCACCTAATACAATAAAAAATAAGCAAAAAACCAAAACTTTTAGTTTCAGAATTAAATTAAGATCTTTGATCCATTTTGAATTCATTTGAAGATGAGGTTTAAGAAGCTTGTTTCATTCTTCTATGTGTATAACTAGTTTTACAGTAAGTTATTTTTTAAGTATATATAAAGTTGGGATTTTTATTTGTAAATATTGCAATTTATTTTTATTGTAATTTTCTTGTTTTAACCTTTTCTTATTTTATAAATTATATTTTGTTTGATTGTTCATACCCAAGAGGGTAAATTATTAAATTTTAGGGGGATTTGAGGTCTCATTGCTTCTTTTTGTTATTTGTGAATAATATTCAGTATTCACTGACAAAAAAAGAATATTTTTGAAAGTTTTTGCTCTTTTGTAGAATTAGTGTTGATTGTATTATGTTTGTATGTTTTGATAGTTGGTCTAAATCATGGTAAGATTTTTATATTTTTAAATGTGCAACATTAAATTTTTATAATTAGTGGTCTTATGTATAGATAATATTTGTTTTTATTTGGTCGGGTGGTTGTGTAAATTTGTATGTTGAAATTTAAACAAACGTATTTTAAAAGTGATAATTTAAGACTGGGTCAGCATTGGGATCTATAACTTTTTGTTTCATGCTTGCTCTTTGACCAGAATATCATTAACATAGGCCTGAGTCATTGTCTAAATTCTGGATTTTTTAATGTAGATCCACACTATAATAAATGTTTATACTTTTTGATTTTAGAGTTGCCATATAATGTCATAAAGGCCAATATAATATATCTTAGGCCATTTTTAGATTTTTGTGAAATAGGTATAATTATAAAAGGGAGTCAATATGAAGGTTTAACTTAGAGGTCAGATTTTTCTATTTTAAAATGTTTTTAATGTTTATTCATTTATTCATATGTGCATACACTGTTTGGGCCATCTCTCTCCCCTGTCCCCATGCCCTACCTCTCCCTGAGACCCCCTTACTTCTAGGCAGAATCTGTTCTGCCCTCTTCTCCAGTTTTGTTGAAGGGATAATATAAGAGATAATAAGAAAGACATAGCACTTTTGCTAGCTTAAGACAAAAATAGCTATACAGAAAGATTCCTAGCATTGCTTCCAAACCAGAATTGGTTCATCTCTACCAGACCTCTTTACTACTTCCCAGTTACCTTCCCATAGTAGCCTCTGTCAGTTTAAGATTACTTTATTCCATTTATATTGGAGTCATTTTTATTGTAGTAGAATCTCAACTCTTTTACATTTTCCTTTAATTTAAAATATTTAATGTATAACTTAAGAGAGAATTACTATGAATGTCAATACCATTTACCCGGTTTAATTTTCTTGTTTGTTTTTGGAGGTAAAGGAGGAAAGAAGAAAAGTAGAGAATTTTTTATTGGAATTTTATTTTAATCAGAAGCCCAAGAGCATGTTATCTGACAAAAGGATGACTTGAACATTTTAGAGTGTGGTTAGTAAATTTGTCAGAGATGGTCATGGAGAGTCCCTTCTTCCCAGAAGTGTGATAATACTGGCCTATATTTGAGGCCAAATGGAACTCTTTTTAAATCAGGAGCCTAGCAAAAAAGAATGATAAGACAAAAGTGAGGGCTGAAATGGTCAACAGCGTGCAGAATTTTAAATTTATGATAAAAGGCTTTTTATGAATATTAAGACAGAGATTGTTTAGGAATTAAGATGGGTCTGTGTTTGGTCTGTTGGTGTTTGGTTCTTTACCTAGGGCTATAGCAACATTTTTTAAATTACATAAATATTTTATAATGAAGTTAGGAATCCTGTTCTTTGGATTCAGAGTTAACATCTCACCTCCTTCTGAAGACAAAGAAAAGGACATGAGAGTGTCTGCTTTTGATGAAAGTAAGCATTCCTTTGGGAAGGATAATAGGTAGAAAACTGTCTTAGTTATGGTGGAGAGGACTTATAATTATATAACTTTTGAAAGATTAATTTTGGTAGGTAAGGTATTTTTGAAGAATATTTCATATTTGTGAATTAAAATTTGAGAGAAAATACCTTTGGTGATTTGTTTATGATTTTATTTTAAAAAGAGATATGTGTATAAAGCAAAGTTGACAGGTATGACCCTCCTTTGCTGGCAATCTTAGTCATATCACAAGAAGAGAGGCATGACAGAGATTCCACCCCATGAGACTATCTGTGTTAAATATTGTTTGTATTTTGCAAAGAATTAATATATATGCATGTTTTGTTTTATATGTGTTTAGGAGCTAAAGATACATTTTATCTCTGACTGGCTAAGATAAAAAACTTTAAATGACCTGGCACAACAGAACTTTCTCAGCAGAAAGCAGAAAGGAGACAGAATATATTGAGAGACAACAATCTGTATATGTTAACCCTGAAACTGTAGGATATGAGACAAAAACCTTGTGACAAAACATGCCCTGTCTGAGGACTGGGTATCAGTGAGAGAGGAAAGTATATAAGGAAAGGGATTTGGAGGATGAATATGGTGGAAATATTCTGCACACATGTATGTAAATGGAAAAATGAGACCAGTTGAAACTATTCCAAGAATGGGAAGCGGATGAAGGAGAATGCTGGAGGGGATGAATTCAACCATGGAATATCACAAGACATTTTGTAAATGTCACAATGTACTCCCAGCACAAAATAACAAAAATAAAGTGTAAAAACATTTTGCCTAAGTTTAGTAAATCTAAGGAAAAAACAAAATCTAAAGTCCCTAAGAAGAGAACATAGTTGGGAAATTCATCATTTTTTTAGTGTAAGTCCTAAAGAGTAAATGAGAAAAACCTGAAAATCTTCATGTGTATTGAAAAGAAGAAAGGCATCAGCAGACAGAGGTTTAATAGATTGAGAGGCCTGGTGTTAGGGACAGTGATGGCAATAATATAAGCAGTGGGAGTAAAGATAAAGAAGCTATTAATAATGGCACATATGAAAGGGCTCTTCAGGGTAAGTTTGCATCATGGGTGTTACATTCTGGAGACTGCAAATATGCTGTTTGTTGATTTTTTATTCAGAAGTAAATTCAAAAATGCCTCATATACTTGTATGAAAATCCCATAATGAAATTATGTATCATTAAACTACACTAATAAAGGGTAAAAGAAAAAGAGGTGAGGAGGCCTTGGCAGCAACTCCCTTAAGAATGAGATTAAGGATATACAAAAGAGGCTTCACACAACATTCCACATTTTGCTAGTGAGAACACAGTGTTCCTCCCCTCCTTCCAGTGGATGCAACAACAAAGGTCCATCTCAGAAGCAGAGAGCAGCTCTTCCCAGACAATGAACATGTTAGTACCTTAATCTATGTTCTCCCCAGGCTCTAGAACTATGTGTAATTTCCTTATGAATTACCTACATTGAGGTATTAAAAAAAAGCATAAAATGGATTGACATCCTTAGTTGCACTTCAGTTATTCATTGAAATTTCTTTTTAACACACTGTGGTTGTGGTCTTTGAACCCAGGGCCTCACACAATTCTAGGCAAGTACTCTACCACTAAACTACATCCTGGCCCCAACTTTGGCTTCTCAATAGGCCTAATCCTGTCAGTGAAAATTTCTATTTCTAATATGTAAACTTAATCATTGCCATTAACTCATAGCTTACTCACACCATTTTGATAACCACTAAATCAAACTGCATTTCCAGCTAAGAAAAAGGATTTTTAAAAGAACAGGTGAATTAGTTAATATGATCTTTTAGTTAACATCTCCCAGATTTGGTAAATGTATTTTAATTTTGTGTTGTGAGTAAATGCTTTTGTAAAGATTACATTAATAAAAAGAATTTGGGAATGTGAAAAGATGAAATATGTTTGCTATTGTGTTATTTGTCTCAGATGATCTATAGTGGGGAGTTGTGTGGCTTAGCTGTGGGGACACTGGCCCTTCATGTACACCTCTGTACTGGTTAGGAATGCTCCTTATAGCCTAGGAATGAGGCATATGCCTAAATGGAGTTCTGCATAAAAAGAGTTCAGTGTATGAAGGCTGACTTCTCACGAGGAATACCCAAGCAGAGACATGGCCTCCAATGGGAATCAGAAGAAGCATGGGAACACCACTTGAGGCAACACCTATTCACCTGTCAGGATACTGAAGATCAGAATGTCTACTGTCATGTGTGTACTTTGCCACTACGTATTTGTCAACAGTTATCTAAAGTTTGCTGGGTTCTCATTACTGGAAAGCAAAAAAAATATAAAACACAACAGTGTTTCAGGATGGAGGCTGTCCTACCAGGAAACCTTCTCCTTCCCTTGCACACAACTATTACGAGTGACACTTAAAATTTGCCAGTGTTCATGGATTACTGCAGAGTTGACAGAATCAGGAACATCCATCATATCATTTCTAGAATGGAGACCTAGAAATACCTCAAGCTTCCTCCTGTCTGGGCATGTCAATAAGACTGACAATGAGCCAGGAATCAGAAATTCTCTTAGCAATGTAAGGTTCAACATAAAATTGCTGGCCAGAGAAAAAATGAAACCACATGTTCACTAGAATTGCTATGCGCATGAAGGATTCCTATCAAAGCACTTACATGAAAAACCTCTTAAAGGAGGTGTTAGGAATACCTCATTCCTTAGCTTTGTTGAGGAAGGCCAGACATTCTGAACTGTGATTTCGGCTCATATCATTCCCTAACTATCTAGGAGAAATTTTACTCCTTATGATTTCTGTAAGTGAACATTTTTCAGATGGGCATCTGGGAATTAACAGGTCTTAATTATTAAAGGGAGTACATCCTATATGAGACCTTGCCAGACTAAAACATAATGGTAATAACATAGTAATGCCATGACTTGCACAACTTCCCCACCTACCTGGATGCTTACCATAAGATGGTTTGCACTGTAGTATCCTCAATTTGGCACTAATCAAATAATTAGTGATTCTCTATCAACATTCCCTCCTTGATGGGTGTTGTGCTCTTGTGAAGGAAATATGAATAAAAAAGAAAGCATACAAAAAACATCCTTCGGGTTTCAGCTTATTCTACTAGGACTCCTGCTCTTTCACTTGATGTGACAATTGTTATGAAACATTTCAACTCTATCTGAATTTATGAATTACTTCATAGTTAACATAATTTCAGGAGGGTCCACCCTTTCTGGACTAGAAACATTGAAGTTTTTAATCTTCCACCTGTGTTGGCAGGTTAAACAATAACAGTGAACCAGTATACCATAAATTCCTCAGTGCATACAGGTTCAACACAGAAAAATGAGTTGAACTTAGCACTACAATTGCTAAGAGTCTGTGCTATTTTACTTCAATACCTATAATAACAAACATGTAGAAAGAAGGAAGAGGAATACCATGACCACTTACCTATGTAGATGAAAATAAGATTTCCTATGACGGGATTAAGGAGCATATGAGAATTTACCAAGGTAGGAGAAATTTTACTCTTGAAGATCTTTGTGAGTCATTGTGTTTCAGGACCTGTGTCGGAGGAAAACATCCTAGAAAATACATTTCCTACTTGACTCATTCTACTGGCACATAAATATTTCCTCATGTCATGGTATCACTTCAGGATTCATGTACATCTGAACACTTACAACATCCAGGTATACAGTCTTTGAAGAAAGCTTTTAAAACAGTATACATGTAGATTTCTACAGTCGATGTCAATGTCCTAGACATGATGAATATTACCTGAAAGCATGCCCATACCTCTATCCCTGCCAGAATATAGGCAGCTTCTGAAGCATAGGAATCTTCTGGGACAGGTCAAAGGAATTGCAAAAGAATTGGGTAATTTTTTATTATATATTGTAAGTTAAGGAACTGAGGTTTGCTAGAAAGAATATATGGGTGAGTTTTTGAGAGCCATTTTAAAGCCTCACCTGGTGATGCATAGCTGTAATCCCAACTACTCCTGAAGTGGTGGTAACAGGATCATGAATCTGAACAAAAAGATGGAAAAATAGGGTCTTGCCAAAAACATTCCTCAGATGTACACCTGAGAAGAAGAGATATAAATAATAAAAAGCATCACCCTCTCAAGTCTGTACACCACCTAAGATGTCACTAGAAACATGCTAGCAAACATAGACAACATTCTGAGAGGCACAACCTCTTCACCCTACTAGATATTTAAAATCATTTGTGCAACCTGTCACATGAATAGTTTCTGACTTTACCAAGGCTCCATCAACAATGCTACAAGTGTCACTATTTTATCATGAAAGGAATGAGAAAAAAAGATAACAAACAAAACTGTTTCAGGAGACAGCTTGCCCTACCAGTATACCTGACCTTTCAATTGCCTGTGACCATTATTAAGGGACCCAAAGTCTACCTAGATTCATGGATTACTTCAGAGTTAAAAGAATTTGGGGAGGATTCAACATTTCTAGATGGAAAACATGAAAATTCTGACTCTTCCCCTTCTTTTTAGATAAACAACAATAACAATGAATGAGTAAATCCATCAGTATTCACAGGTTCAATATATATTTTCTTCCTTAAGAAAACCATACATACATAAACATAAAAATGCTAAGAGCTGCATGGATTCTTATCACATTTCCAGCATCAAAAGATTTTGTAATGAGTCATTAGGAACACCTGGTACGTTAATTTGTAGATGAAAGCAGGACATGCTCTGCAGTGATTTAGGTTCATAGTTGCACTTACTTACATAGCCGAAATTATACTCTTGAAGATCTACTTACTGTGGGGAATGGTCCTGCTGCTGAAAAAGACATCATACAAAATCAATTTGTTATATTTTGTTCTACCTTCACATCTGAAAATTCCTGAGGTCATTGTACCAATTCAGCATCTATTAACACTGTTGATACTTTGAGAGATCCACCCACACAGCCTTATAAGACAATGCTTTTTCTTTTACAATAACACCTATAAAAAAATCCACCATCAATAAATATCAAAGGGAGGGACACAATGAAAATCACTGAAAACATTCTTATGGGCATTAAATACACATTGTCTATCAGAAAGCACACAATAATATGTGATGTTTCCTAGAATTATTAAGGAGTCATTAGCATATGAGTGTTTTATATGGCAAAAATATTAGAGAAATAGAAGTGTATGCTAATAGTTTATTGAATATATCTAAAAATAGGAATGTATCTAATTACTGAATGTGGCATCACCTTTTAAGTGCACATCTGTCAAGAGGGTAATAGGGAGTCTGCCTGAAAACCTGGCAACACTATGTTAGGCATACCCATGTCATTTACCTGGATATTGAATATGAGGTTTTCTGTACTGTGTTATGGTCAATTTAACACCCAAGTTATTAGAAACTTTTTATCGAGAATCTTTGCTGGAGTTTGGATTCTCTGGTAGGGAATTTGAAAAAATTGTAAGCTGAAATGTTTCTCAGGATACAATTGTTCTTCAAGGAAACTTGTTCATTCTTATCCACAAAATTATTGTTAAGAGAAACTTGAGTTCTACTTCAACACTGAGAATTTTTTGGGATTGATATTACCAGCAGAAGAGGATATTGTTTTTTGACTGCAAAAAGCCCTGGGATTATTACTTTGCTTATAGAACTACACCAATGACAAGCAACCATGATGTAATCATACCTAAGTATTCGTGGGACCAACATACAATTTTCTGCCACTTAAAATGTTTACGTTCTTAGTCACTACAATCCTAAGGACTTAGTCATTTTTTAACCTGATCCATTACAAGCAAACTATTGTGACACCTAGGGGTAGGCAGACAATCTTTACCTTGCTGTATTTGTGAAGGGCAATGCTCTATGCTGTGACTTAGACCCACCCAAGCACATACCTTAAGACCAGCCAAATTCCATGTGATGAGTTTTTGGCTCTCTCTACTGTTTTTCCTGTCACTGAAAAACACATCACTGCAAAACAATCTGATACATGTCATATCAGTATTTATAGTAATTGATTATTTATGTCACTGTATTATTTCACTATCCAGTTACACTACCTGGATGATTAGAAATTTCTATAGACAAAGACTTTTAAGAGACCTCTTAGCCTCCTGAAAGGATCCCTACAGAAATCCCTTGGTCAAGATAGCATGTATGGATGTTATGAAATTTACCTAGATCCATGCTTATGAAACTATTACCGTAAGTATTAAGTACTTATTATCTGTCTGCAAGGATGTAATAAAATCTAACTCTTGATAGAAATATGATGGATATAGTTTTGTTTTAACCATTTTTAAGGAAAAGGGGGAAATATAGGCATATGTAAAGCATTTGAACAAATGTACATCCAAAACCAGAGGCTCAAATGAGTGAGTGTGACACCATTTGACCTTCATATGACTCTTGCAAAAATATATGGCAATGCTCAGATACACACCCTCCTCATCTACCCAGATATTGCATAGAATTTACTCTGCACTACCCTATGATCACTTTATCACCTACCACTTTCTTAGCCATCTTTGATAAAGAATCTTTTATGGTCAGCTCTCTTCTCTTTCAAGAACCTCTGAGAAAACATGCCCAAACATATTTCCTGATATAATTTTTTCTACCAGGATGTCTCTCTCTACCAGCATTGTTGATGTAACCTTCAATTCTACCTAAATATAAGGATTAAAGGAAGATGAGCTGCATTGTCTCGAGACTCCATACTTTATTTTTTGACTATTTATTTTTATTTGTTTTGGTTAATTATATAAAGGGGATTCACTGTGATAGTTACATGCAGGCATATAACACAATTTGATCAAAGTCACCTTGTCTACATTTCTCTTATTTAATTCTGTTCCACTCCAATCTATAAAGATTTGGGACATCATTATGCCTATTCTGTACCTAACATTCCACCTTTTATAGTTATGTTATACTGATTTTTAGGTCTAGATCCACTATATAAGTTAAAACATGTTATATATGTATTTTTATTGCTGTTTGGATTTTTAGAGGAATTTTTAGGTAAAGAAGGCCATGTAATCATGAAGACAAAGACTGGAGTCACATTGCCACAAGGAATAGAATGCCACAAACTGGAAGAGACAAGAAAAGATTCTGTTGTAGAGACTTTGGAGGAAGCTCCCTAACTTTGTCTCCTTGATTCTGACTACGTGAACTGCTCCTCAGGCTTAGATGTCTCTGCCCCAAATAGTTCATGTTTCATCAGAATATTCTTCTTTTCCTCAAAGGTTTGCTGGTCATCAGTGGGTTCCAAAGTCATATTGTCAATTTTATAAGGAATCTAATTTGGAACTATCACTGCCTGTCTGATTATCCCCTTGATGGAGATGTGGGAAAGTTCAAATTCCCTATCAACAAGAGTGGAAATGAGCAGCTGGTTTATGTAACAAGATATAATTTTCTGCTTTCCCATTGTGAGACTTACCATTTTAGGAGCAGTAATTGTACCTCTCTCAGATGGTTGGTCATCCCTAGCCCCATTGTCAGCAGGAATACTTTGATTACTCCCAAACCCACTCTGTCTCACCTTAAGGATAGCAGTGGAAGAAGGGGAAATAAGATGAGGTGAAGTTTGACTCTTGACAGACAGCTCCTCAGGCTGCTGTGGCTACAACCAATTGGGCACCTGATGTAACAACCAACTTGGTGCTATCTGTAGAACCAGTCATCTACCAGAATGCAGCTGTGTCCAGCCAATCAGGGCCTACAACATTTACTCCTGTACCCCTCACCCTTTGGGGTGTGCTGCTTGTGGCTATGCAATGTTTTTAAAGACTTAATTGTACTTTCAAGCATTTTCCTCTATCTTTATAAAATTCATTTTACTCCTGAAAATTTGTTCTATTCTTCTCCCTTCATGACTGAATGCCACAACTTCTCATCATTTTTTGTTTTATAATTTTTGTTATTAGCTGCAGCATAAGCTGCCTGCAAACTCAGTCTTTAGCCCAGAATGAGGTTGGGCTCAAAATCACAATTCGAATACCTTAGCTTTCCTAGTGCTCAAACTTATGAACCATACTTCAACCTTCCTAGTGATAGGGGACTACAGATTTACCATCCAAATCAGCTTGTATTCACTTCACTAAAGATTCTTTCATTCACTCATTCAGTTGTTGGAGCAAGATTTTTGGAGTATGTAAGTGTTTGGCACTAGAATAGAGGTGCTGTAGATTATAGTGCGATGGGAGTTAGACATATGCTGTGATTGCTCTTCTCAAAGAGCTCATCCCTTGCTCAAATCATAAAAACTGGGAGCATTCTGGAAGACATGGCAACATAATCACCTTGAAAAGATCATTATTTTCCAAATTAATTCACATCTATCACTCTTTTTAAGAATTTTACAAACTTATAATTTCCCAAATATTTTGCAGGATGCATTATAAACATAAATAAATAATATGATATAATGAATTTATCCATCTCAAAACTGAATGACTGAAAGTTAAATTATTTTTAATGCTCTTTGCACAGTTCAAAAATGTACAATATGTACTCTATATATGGGAAAAACATGAATAAAATTACATGTTTTTATACTAATGTAGTAAATTCTGAAGTTACAATTCTACCATTTAAGTAAGCATATCTATAATATTTCATTTTATACTTAAACCTATTTTTCTTTATCAGACATTTCATTTTAGTGTTGGTAATTTAAAGCTTTTTATGGTTAGTAAAGGAACAAAAAAATCATTGGAAAGGAACATAGGATTTTTTATATAATGTTTCTGGTTCATGTGCATTTAAGAACTATAGAATGTTACATTTCAGCTATGGCTGGCTAAGATAACAAAATCTTAAAATAATCTTCAGCATCAGAATTATCTTAGCACGAGCAAGAAAGCATAAGGAATACACAATATACCACAAGCCAACAGTCTTTACATGTTAGCCCCATAATTATATGATACAAAAGGCGGGTGTTTAAATGTTTTTCCTAAATGAATAAATCTAAGGCAAAAATATGACATAAAAAGAATAAAGGCTCTAGTGGCAGGTATTTTGAATTATCAAGAGGCTTGGCATTAGGAGGAGTGACTATAGGAATATAAGTGGTGGGCACCAGTACCTGATGCTTGTAATCCTAGCTACTTAGGAGGCAAAGATCAGGAGGATCACAATTCCAAGCCAGGAAATAGTTTGAGAAGCCTATCTCAAAATTATCCAACACAAAAAGAGTGTGACACCCTGAGTTCAAGCCTAAGTACTGCCAAAAAGAAAAAATACATATTTATATATGTATATATATATATATGTGCAGGTCAGTGTAGATAAAGAAGCTGTTAATGTTTTCCTGCTTGCTACAATAGTAGATACTAAGGGTGAGGTTCTGCCATGGGAGTCAGATGTTTGGGTTCTGTAAAGTCTGTTGTTTGAGGATTTTTTTCCAGAAATGGTTCATATATCATTTTATGTGTATCATATTGCCTCAGTGCTATGGGGAGATGAGTGCATCAAATATGAGGAAACCCTCCCTTGATTTACATCCTCTGAATAAGCTTGGAATTTTCTTTTGATCCTGGGAATAAGGCATGTGCCTACAAGGGGATTCAGATTGAAAGTATCCTGTTCCTGAAGGCTGAATTCTCCCGGGCATTACCCCAAGTGCTGCAGGGCATCCAGTCATTCTCTGAAAGAAATCTTTTAGTTTGGAACATCCAGCAGCTGTGGTAACTAAATGAGCAGATTTATAGGTTCCAGTTGTGTAGACTTCTCCCATCTTACCACGGACAAACTCCTTAGTATTTAATGGGTATTTATCTTTGGAGCTCTCATGTGAAGCTCTCATATTCTAAAAAGACAAATTCTCAAAAAGGAAATAAAAATTGGGTGAGTTCAAAAGTATACTTGAAAGACCCCATAAAGAAGAGTAGAAGATAGAGAGAAAGGAAATGGGGGCAAGGAAAACAGCAAAAAACAAGTTAATAATCAAGGCAATAATCTACCTCCTATCTAGTGGTCTTCCCTGATGGCGCAGAGCAGTGCAACCTCCTTGCTATCTCACCACAACTTCTGTCACTGGAGATATGTTGAGGAAGTTTTTGATACAAGAAACCACTCAATTCATTATCATTAGTTATCATAGTTCTTGAATGTGCTGAAGAAAAGGATTTTAAGATGAAGTCTGCTAAGAGGAGGTCACTAAAGGGAGTGGGAGCATAAAAGAATGAAGTTAAAAAGGTGTATATGCTTGATGTACTTTCCATACACAAATAAATACAGAATTTTTAAAATTGTTGAAATCACCATAAGAAGAGGACTAAGGTAGAAAGAAGAAAAATGAAGGAGATGAACAAATTCTAGGGATTATGCATATATACATATAACTGTCACAATAAACTCCTTATCTAGTTATCCTAAACAAAAATGCCTTTTTTTGCAAAAACAGAAGACAGAAAGATAAAACAGGTCCTTTCTGGGGATGGTACAATTGGGAGAAGGGGAGGATATAAGGAAAGTGTGTTGGAGGGTAAATTTAGTGTAACTATTATGTACTCATATATGAAAATGGAAAAAAGAAACATTTTCAATCTGCTCTAGGAATGGGAGGAAGAGGGGGTAAAAAGTGGAGGGGTGAATTCAACTATAATATATTATAAGAACTTTTGTAAATGTCACAATGTACCCCTAGTACAATAATATAATAAAAAAGACAGCAGAAAGAAAAGATCTTGTGATAAAAATGATCTTTAAAACACCTTAAAAAAAGATGTACAAGACTAGTAATGAGCTCATTAAGCAAGTAAGGCAAAGCAGGGAATAATAAGAAGAGTAAAAGGCACCCCAGGCATAATGGAGTGCAGGGTTCAGAGAGATCAGTTCTTTCACCAAATCTCTTATACATTAGGTAAACTAGGTTAGGGAACTAGGCTTAAAACTGTTTTTAGATAAGTGAATTATTTGTGCTTCACACCTTGTAACTTTTCACCATGTTGAAGTTTTAATGCTGTATCTTTATTATTCAAACATGGAGACATTGGGTCTGGTTTAATCAGACCAATAAAAGAGTCTTGTGAATTGTGTGCTAGTGTTTTGCAATATTATGGACTTTTTTTTGATCAAAAGGATTGCTGCACCAGACATTTATAATTTTAAAGGTGCATAAATAATATGGGCTACGTCAGAGAACCAGTAAGTGGCTTTAACTGTATGTTTCAATTAATTTAGTTCAATTAGCTTATTTCCACTAATTGAATTCAATTAGGCAAACTCTCCTCACCTAATGATTGCTTTGTGATACGATCTTTTTATTACTTACCTAGCTATCAGAAAACTTCTCTTAATAATCTTTTCTAGATCTTTTTAATTCACTTCAGGGAACATGGAAAACACATGCATTACCTTATCACTAGATACAATTATTCTTCAACTACAACTGGCAATTAATTTCCATAAAATAATTGTTAAGGAACACTTGATCTGTACAAAGATACATGGATTATTGAGAATTGAAGGTTAATTTCTTCAAATTCCATCCATTGTTTACTAGGTGCCTGTAAAATATCCTATTCTTACAAAAGCCTCAAGGTCAATGAAAATGACAGTAAACCAGTACACAATGAAACAGCAGGTACAGAGGCAATTTGAATTTTCTCCACCAAATAACAACTATATTCTTGTTCATTACAGTTAATAAGGGATCCATCATTTCTCACTTGAGTAACTATAGCAGATGCTTAGTGACAAGAAGGTTTAGCAACAACAACATATATATATGTGTATATATACCTGTATATATGATATCCTATCCTGGGATTCTGGCCCACAGCAGCACTAACCTGGATACCAGCAATCTTCCACTTGATGGCATTTTGCTCTGGCTTGGATATCTTGACCTGTCTCAGACAAAGACAACCGGGAAATGCTTTGTGGCACACATGTTTCAGAAGGTCATTTTATCATTAGACAGTACTAGGAAACTTTCAGAAGTCAATGGAAATGACTTATGAAAGAACCAGAGAGTTCTCTTATCTGCTAGCATTCCCCAATCCCAGTTTGTAGGATGGGCCATGTGAAAAGAATCTGGATCCTGGTTTATGGCTCTGAAAGTAGGGTCCCAAATACCCATTACTTATTAGCCAAGATACAATCAAATTAGGCCTAGTAGTGTGGTTATGGATGCAGTGATTTTCACTGTATCACATGTAATAGAGGAAGAAATGTGTTACTGCCTAATCATTCCTCAGATGTGCGTTTGAGAAAAATAAAGTCTTAATAGTTGAATGTGTCATCTTTTCAAACTGTCTGCAACAATACAAAAAGCATGAGAATAAACTATGGCAAAAACATGTGAGACACAACCTCCTCACATGCCTGGGCATTTAAGATCAGAGTGTTCGTATTGTTGCACTTCTAGTAGTTACTAGAAGTAATACTAGTTTCTGTTTTCTCACAAAGAGAATGTGAAAAACAGTGTACAGATCTGTTTTTAGGAAATAGCTTGCTCTACCAGGACAAATAACCCTGTTCTCTTGCCCAAGGGAATTTTCATGGGCCTTGTAGTCTACCTCGATTCATGGAGTACTTTAGACTTAATAGAATTTCAGGAGTGTCTACACATTCTAGACTGGATTTGTGGAGAATTCTTCATCTCTGCCCTATGTTAGCAAGTCAGTGACAATGACAATGAAAAAATATAACATAAACCTGGAGTATTCTCAAGTTGAACCTCACTTTTCTTACCATAGAAAAACTAAAAATGCATATTCACCAAAATTACTAAGCATTCCAGGGTTTCTTACCTCAGTAGTGCAACAGAAGAAATGAGGGGTTCAGAAACCCCTGATCCCTTATTTTGTAGATGAAGGTAAGGGGGCCTATGCTCTGATTCAGGATCACATCAGAACTTACCTACATAGGAGAAATTTTCATCTTGAATATTTATGTGCACACTGTGGAGCCCTGATCTACCTCTGAAAAACACATCATACAAAATGAAAGTGGTACATTTTGCTTGTACATTAGAAAATTTCCAAAGTTACTTTATCAATATAGGATATATACACTATACAGAACACTATTCTGCCTATTCTCTTGATTGGAAAAATTGCACTGTCAATATGAATGCAATAAGCACAATGATATTTAGAGGAATCCTTCACAAGTTTTTACAATTATGAGAATTAAATTTGCATTGTCTCTCAGCAAGAATACAACAAAATATGACACTTCCAAAAAATAATAAGGAACTATTATGGTGTAAAAATATGAAATTAAATATGTTGGGGAAGAAGTAACTCCTCACGATTTACTAAATGTACTTGAAAACAAGAGGATATCTGTTGACTGAATGTAGCATAACCTCATACCAATACACTAATATACTGGTACCAGACAAACTGCAAAATGCACTGTGACACCCAATTAGGCACAATCTCTATATACCTGCATACTGATCTGGAGATAGTCTGAATTTTGAAATTTTCATTTCATCCTCACATTGTCACTTGATAGCATCTGACAATAAACTTTTCAGGGTTTAATTCCTTTTATAGGAAACATGTAAATGCACATGAACAAAGATGTCTCAGTGTAAAGTTGTTCTTCAAGGACACTTCATAATGAAGTCCAGAAAATAATTGTCAAGAGACATCTTAGATGACTTACTTAGATGACTGGATTAATTAGATGTTGATTGCATCAGTGGGTGAGGACATGATTTCTTTTCTGGACATATGAAAAAATATTGTGTTATTTGCTGAGCTGACAGGACAATTCAAGGCATGAGGGTATAATCTTCCCTCAACATTCATGGGTTCAACATAACATTTTCTGCCACATAAAATGCTTAAACCCTTAGTAACTAAAATTTGTCCAACTTTAATCTGAACTACTGCACCAAAACATGTTAACAGGAAGGGTTAGTGGCACCATGATCACTTATCTGAGTGTTTGAAGAGTGGATGTTCTATGCTGTAACTTAGGCCCTCACCAGTATGTACCTGAGTATTGCCTACATTCTACATAATTTATTAGCTCACTATCATGTTTTGGCCTGGCTCTGAAAGAGCCATAATTGCACCATGATATGATATCTATGTGATGCTACCTGGGTTCTTGGTAATATCCTAGCTCATTGTATTGTTTCAGTTTCCAGTTGCATTGCATGAATAATCCCAGTGTCCATGGACAAAGACTTTTAAGACACCTAATACAGTTCAGCAAGAATACCTGCAGAATTATTTTGGCCAAGATAAAAGGGATAGATGCTATGAACATTACCTGAATCCCTATTTTTGCCTCTATTGCTGCAAGCATTAAATACACAGTGTCTGTCTCTGAGGATATTGAAGATGAGATGTTCTGCACTGTTATGATCATTTATCACCAACTTGGTTATTAGCAAGCTTCTGTCATCCATTATTTCTTACCTGAGCACCTGTAACAAAAAGTTACTGACAAGAAGAATTGGAGGCACTCTCATGCTTAGCTATGTATAAGAGGTCAGATGTCCTAGTGTGGGGTTTTGACCCACACCAGCACTGACCTGGATATCAGTGATGCTTACTTAACAACATTTTCATAACACTGATATGTCTTAACCTGTCTCAAACAAAGACATCAGGAAAATGCTGTGTGGCACACATGTTTCCCAAGGTCATTGTGTCATTACAGGATCCAGCTACTCTACTTGGAGACTTTCAGTTTTCAGAGGATAAGCATTGTAAGATAACTCTTTTTCTCTTGAGAGTATATCTTCTAAGTTTCCCCCATCCCTAAATGTATGATGGGCCACATTATTATGATGCACCACATTATAAGTACCTGCATCACTCTTTTGGCTCTAAAATTAGTGACTTCAAATACACATTAGTTGGTGGCAAGGCTATAATCATATTTGGCCAAATAATGTTATTTTAGATGGATGCATTTTTTCACCACATCAGGTAAAACATAAACATGTTATGACCTAAAACATTCCTTAGGTGCTCATCTAAGAATAAGAAGGTCTTTTTTAGGTATTAGGGTGTTGAACTCAGGGTCTTCACTTGCTAGTAGTTGCTAGGCCACTGGAGCCATGTACCCAGGCCTTTGTGCTTTAGTTATTTTGGAATAAGTTGAGTTTGGAATTAATAACCTGGCAGCCTGGGCAGCAATAAACCTATTTACATTTCCCCATCACTGAGTAACAGGTCCATGCCACCATACCCATCTGTTTGTTGAAATCAGAACTTGAGGACATTTGCCCAGGCTGAGTGGGGAGTGGAAACCAGCAGATCTCTGCCACCCAAGTAGCTGAAATTATAGCCATGAGCCTCTATTCTGGCCAAGGGGATCTTAACAATTGAATGCTACGTCTCAAACCTGTACACTACCCCAGACCTTACAAAAATATGGAAGCAAATAATGGCAAGACATTTTCAGGCAAAACCTCCTTACCTAACTGGACATTTAAGATCAGTGATCTACATTGTCACTTAGGCAGATTGTAATTATGTTGGAATTACCAACACTGCAACAACAATCCTTTAAGGGTCATAGTGTACTTGTGAAGGGAATGTGAAAAAGAAAACATATGAATCTGTATTTCAGGAAATAGCCTTCTCTACCAGGACAGCTAACCCTTTTTCATTGCCCACAACCATTATTATGGGCCAATAAACTCTACCTAGACTTGTGGAGAACATCAGAGTTAACAGAATTTCAGCCATCATGTCTAAACTGGAAAATTCTTAATCTTCCTCCAACATTTACAGGTGAACAACAATGACATAATCCAGTATGCTATAAATTCTTCAGTATTCTCAGGTTCAACACAAATATTTTTGCCATAGAAAAAGTACAAAGGCATATTTATTAAAACTGCTAAAGCATCATGATTCCTTACTTCAGCATATGCAACAAAAGAAAAAAAAAAGGGGTAAGGAAAACTCTCATTCCTTAATTTGTAATTAAATGAAATATGTCTTGTGCTGTGATTTAGGATCATATCAGAATTTATATATATAGGAGAAATTTTACTCTTAAAGATCTCCAAGTCACTGTCGGGACATGATCTGCCACTGAAAAATGGATCATGCAAAATCAATTTGAAACATGTCTGATGTATTCTTTACAGTTTGAAATTCCCAAGATCATTTTATGATTTTTTTAGGATCTTTCTACACCACCATATTTGCAGAAGTCCACGGACATAACCTTTTAAGAGAACTGTTATTTTTTGAGAGGAAATTTGTTAAAATTACTTATCAATATCAAAGTGATGGACACAGTGAAATTACATGGAACCCCCCTTACACCTCTATGATTATGAGCATCAAATTTACATAGTCTCTCAGCAAGCATACAACAAAATGTGATGCTTCCTAGAAATGCTAGGGAGATAAAGAGTATGAGAAGCATGCTTAGTCAATATGTTGGAAGAAATATAATTGTGTTCTAACAAGTTTTTAATAAGAAGATACCTAATGACTGAATGTGGCATCACCTTACACTTGTACAGAAGCCAAAATGGTAATAAGAAACTGCAAAAAAAAAAAAACATGATGACAACAGGTTAGGCACACTCTTCTCTTCTTTCTGGATATTAAAGATGGGATGTTCTCCACTATGGTACCATCAGTTTATCAGTCACTTATTTTTTAGCTAGCTTCTGTTAAGAATATTTCAAGGGTTTTAATTTCTCTTGTACAAAGGATGAAACTGCTCTTTCAGAATACCTGCAAAGTGTGGTCTACAAAGTCATTGTTAAGGGATGTGGAAGTTCTACCTGTATACTTTAATTAGTAAGAAATCAATGTCATCAGCAGAAAAGCCAAGTTTTTGTGTCTGCACACCTACAAAAAATGCTCTGCCTATTGCTCTGATGAGAGGACCATATCAATGCTGTGGTACCATGATATAATCTTCTCTCATCATTCACGAGTTTAACCTAAAATTTTCTACTTCATAAAGTGTTTAAAACCTTGGCCACTATGATTTCTAAGGACATTGGTAGTTTTGAGCTGAACCACTCCATCAAAAATTGTTAACAGAAGGGTTAAGGCCACAGTGATCACTTTACCTGTGCTTTTGAAGGTCAGATGTTCTATGATATAGCTTAGACCCACCCCAGCATGTACCTGAATATGAGTCATGTCCGCATAATGACTTCATTAACTCACTGGCATGTTTTGGCCTGTCTGAAAAATACAAAATGACTAACCAATTTGGTTCTTATTGAACCAACTGTGGTAATATCCTAGGTCATTTTGCCATGCCAGGATCCAATTACACTACCAATTAACAGCAAACATCCATAGAAAAAGACTGGTTAAAGTCTCTATTACTGTTTTGAGAGAATACCTGCACAACTTCCTTTGTCAAGTAGCCTGGGATTGATGTTATGAAAAGTAGCTAGATTCTTCTTTAAGCCTCCATTATTGCAAATGTTAATGTAGGTGATATCTGGAGGGGCAATAAAATCTAACACTTTTTTTGAAATACAAAGGGTATGTTCATCTTTTAATATCAAAAACAGAGGGAAATAAAATATTGCAGTGTTCATCAAATGTAAACCTGAAAATAAATATATTTCATCTGAATGAATATGGCATTTTCTTGTATTGTACAGGACCCAAGACCTTCATAGGATATTTGTAAATAAACATGGTATTGTCCACATATGTACACCATCTTCATCTAACCAGGTATTAGCAATCAGATGGTCTGCACTTCAGGGCAACTTTATTGGAGCAAGCTTTTTGTCTCTCCTGTTACTACTGAACCTAGCTGTGGGAAGAAAGGACAAAGGGTAGACAGACAGACATACAGAAACTTGGGGCCAGGTGTGTTGGGTACACAACATCCTCACTGCTTTTTTTCTGTAATAAATTTTCTGTTCCTTAAAGTCTCTTTCCTTAGACTTGATCTATCCCATGTTTTCTCTTAGCTGTTCTTCAGCATAATCTCTCTTAATGTCTGTGCCCTCAGACTTGCAGCTAAAAACTGCATATTCATAACTCTTAAAGTCTTGGTCCTTAGACTTGCTCTGTCCCATGTTCTGTCTTTAGCTTTCTTAAGGTCTTTGTCCTTAGACTTGTAGACAAACAACAGTGGCTGCAACATTCAGTGGCAGTCCCCTTGTAAGCTGCCAACCAATTCTATAAAACCCTCTTTAGCAATTCTCCCTTTAGCAAAAAAAAACCCTTCAGCAATCCTCCCTCCATGAATTTCCCTTCAGCCAAGAAAACCCCTTCATCCTCCTTCAGTGAGTCTTTTATATCCAGTGGTAAACAAGGAGGTTGAGCAACAGTTCTCTGGGAGGGGCATGACATTGCAACAAGAGAAACCTACATTCCTGCATCTCTGAATATAAACAACTTAGGAAAAGCAACTGAGCTGCATCTTGCCTTCTCACCCTCTTCTGTGGCTGGAGCTGTGCCAAACTTATCTTGCAGAATATTTAGTACAACTGTGCTTATATCCTCATAGGCTTCTCATACTGCACTCTCCACACTTTATCACCTACAGGTTCTTAGCAATACTCATTCACAATCTATTAAGGGTGGTAAATAATAATAATAATCTATTCTGATAGATATATTATAAATACATTATATTTATTTTATTATATTATATTATAGTAAGGTACCATTCTGTCCTCTTACAGAGCATGGGGAAATGTGCACAAATGTCTCTCAGGATATAACTTGCTCCATCAGGATACCTTTTTATTATCATGAACACTATTATTGTTGAAGTATATTTCGACTCTACCTGGATACATGGATTAATTCAATGTGAACTCTATTGTTTGGAGATTCTATCCATTCTTGACCAGACACTTACAAAATACCCTATGCTTATAAGTCTGTCAAGGTGAACAAAAATTACAAAGGACCAGGACACAGCCAATGCCCCAACATGCAGAAGTTCAACATGACTTTTTGCTATCATATAAAAGTGTAAGCTCTTGGACACTATGACTGCTAAATGGCCCATCATTTCTTATCTGAGTTCCTGTAACAAAATCTTATTGAGAAGTATGATTTAGTATACCATAATCACTTAGCTATGTGTGGAAGTGAGAATCCCTGTGCTAGAATTTTGACACACAACACCATTAACTTGGACACCATCAATGTTCCACTTAAAAACACATTTGGATCAACAGGATGTCTGCCCTGTGTCAGGCAAACATATCTAGGTAATCTTATGTGGTACATGTTGTTCCCAGGGCTATTGTTTCATTTTAGTGTCTAACTATATTACTTAGAAATTTGCAGAAGCCTGAGAATATGTCCTTGTAAGAGGTGCTGTCCACTCAGGAGAGAATCTTAGCAAATATTCTGCTATACTGTCCTCATGATGGACTCCCTGAAAACGATCTGGATCATTATTATGCCTGTCAGATTAGGTGGTTCAACAGGCATTCCATGTTAGCAAGGAGGCAATAATGTTATGCTTAATTGTGTTTTTATAGACATTTGCTTTTTTAATCACATTATGTGAAATATAAGAGAATGCATAACAATGCAGATGTCAATCTGAAAATAAGGTCTTAATGACAAAATGTGGCATTTTTGGATACTGTTTACTACATGAGACCTTATAAAAGACATGCAAAAACAAAACACAACAGAATATGATGGTATATTGTAAAGTGCAACATCCACACCTTGCTGGATATTTAACTTCAGAGCATCTGCACTCTCAATACATACAGTTTGCCACTTATCTAGTAATTACCAAGGTTTTAAGAATAATCCTTTAAGGTCACTGTGCTCTCAGGAAGGTAATGTGAAAAAAAACACAAAAATGTGTTTTGAATACAAGGACACCTGCCCCCTTCTTTTGCCCATGGCCTTAGTAAAGAGACACTTAAACTCTACCTAGATTTACAGATTACTTCAGAGGTAAAAGAACTGCAGGACCATTCAGGTTTCTAGACTGGAAACATGAAAAATTCTTAGTCATCCTCCTGTGTTGGCAGATCAATAACAATGACAATGAGCCAGAATACCATAAAACCCCTGATGTTCCCAGGTTCACAAAGGCATATTGAATAAAATTGCAAAAGGAGTTCACTGTTTCATATCATATCAGTACATGCAACAAAAGTACGTTCATTCAGGGATTAGCAACATGCTCATCCTTTATATTGCAGATGAATGTACAACATCCTGTCCTGCCATTTAGGCTCATAACAATGCTTAAGTATACAGGAAAAATTATCCTTGAAGATCTCTGTGAGTTCCTATGAGTATGTAATCTGCATTTGGAAAGCACATCAAGCAAAATCAATATGGTCTATATCTCAATTTGCCTGTATATTGCAGAGTTCCCAAAGTCATTTTATCAATTCAGGATCTATTTACACAACCTGGGTACTTTCAGAGGATCAGAGACATGGCCTAGTAAGAAGAAATCTGTAAAAATTTTACTGTGAGAACCACAGTGAAAATTTCATGGAATGGCTTATATACATCTACAAGTGCACTGATTTCATATTACACATAATAGCATGTGATAAGTTCCAGAAATATTAGGGAGCTTTTACGGCATGAAACACATGCAAGGAGAAAACATTGGGGAAAGAGAAAAGTCCCCTAATGATTTATTATATATGTGTGAAAAAGACAAAAGTGTTTATTGAATGAATGTGGCATCACCTCTTAACTTTACACTAATAAAGAAGTAACAGTCTGCAAAGAAATATGGTTATATCATGTTAGGCACACACTCCTCACCTACCTGCATATTGAAGATGAGGTGGTGTGCACTCTGTTATGATCAGGTTATTGCTCACCTGGTTATTAGCTAACTTCTGTCAAGAATATTTTCTGGGTTTTTTGCTGGGCACAAGTGGCTCATGCCTGTAATCCTAGCTACTCAGGAGGCATAGAACAGAGGATTGCAGTTTGAAGCCAGCCCAGACAAAGAGTTCATGGAACCCTATTTAGAAAAACCCTTCACAAAAAATAGGACTGGTGGAGTGGTTCAAAGTGTAGGCCCTGAGTTCAAGCCACAGTACAGCAAAAAAAAAAAATTGCATATTCTCTTGGTTTTGATTTCTCTTGTAGTATACCTGCAAAAATACATGCACAAATGTGTCATAGGATACAACTGCTCTTCAAGGACACCTGTGCAGTTTAAGGACAGTGGAGCTCTATGTAGATGCTTGGATTAATTTGACATTGATGCTATTAATAGGAGAGGCCAACATTGTTTGTCCAGATACCTGAGGAAAACCTGTGCTTATTTTAGGGCTGACAGGACCACCATAATGACAGTAAGGCACAATATAATATTCCCTGAACATTTGTGAGTTCAACATAAAACCCTCTGCCACATAAGATGATTCAACTGTTGGAACTACAATTATTAAGGAAATTCTCAGCTTTTATCTGAGCCACTATACCCAAAAGCTGGTGACAGGAAGCTTATAGCATAATCATTAATTAACTTTGTTTTTGATGGGCATAAGTTCTGTGTTATGATGTAGCTTCATGCCAAATGTACCTGAAGGCTGGCTGTGTTCAACTTGAGGACTTTATTGACTCACTGTCATGCTTTGGCCTCTGTCTTATGGAGATATCATTGCACACTGATTTGGTGCATTCTAGATGCTACCTATGTTCACAGCAATAGCCTAGGTCATTGTATTTTTTTAGGATTTGGTGATACAACCTGAATAATTGCATGTTTTCCTGGACAAATAATTTTAAGAGGCCTATTACACTCCAGAGAATATACCTACAGATATTCCTTGATTAAGATGGCAGGGTTGCATGCTATAAAGATTACCTAGATCCCTGCTTATGCTTCTATGACTATGAGTACTTACGTACTGTATCTGTCTGTGGGGACACAATAAAATATAAATCTTGATTAGGAATGTGAGGCATATATTCATTTTTTGCCACATATGGGCCAAAATTTGGGGAAATATAAGAAGGCACAAAACATTTATCAAATGTATATCTGAAATTGAAGAGGTTTCATATTAGTGAATGTGGAACCTTCTGATTCCTGTACAAACGAGAAGACTGACACAACATCCTCATGAAGAAATAGAGCAATACCCAGACATTCCCACAAGGCTTAACCTCATGGATATTGAATATCAGATGGCTTGCACTTCACTTAGGTCACATTATCATCTATCTGATTATTAGCAAATTTCATTGAACAAGCTTTTAGGGACAACTCTGTTTTTTTTTTTTCAGAATACCTGAACATGCATAGGTGTGTTTCATGATACAATTTGATTTGCCAGGCTATGTGCCTAGTACCATGAATACTACCATTATTGACATACTTTTCTACATTATTTGGATGCATGAATTAATTCAAGTTGAACTGTGTAGCTGTAGTTCCAATCCACTCTTGGCTATGTGCCTGCCAAATATTCTATGTTTACTAGAAGGCTTAATGTCAACAAAAATGGTGATATACCACTGTCATTCATGATGAGGAACACATCAAGCTTACCTAGATACTTAGATTAATTCAATGTGAGTTATATCATCCCGAAAGCCCATCCTTTTGTGTAGGCTCCTACAAGATATGTTCTCTATGTTTCAGGACACTTCCCTTTCTGTTGTCTATGATGAGTAAACTCTTACACTCTGACACGTAAACTCTACCAAGATTCATACAGTACTTCACACTACTATAATTTAAGGAATATCCATCCTCTCTAGACTAAAAGCATGGAAAACTATTAGTCTGCCTTCTGTATTGGAAAGTCAACAAGAAAATGAAGCAGTATACCATAAATCACTAAATATTCCCATGCTCAGCATTAATTTTCTTCCCAAAAAATACTGTAAAGACATATTCACTGTAACTGCTAAGAGAACCAAAATTTCTTATTTCAGCATATGCAACAAAAGAAAACAGGGTTTTAGAACACTCTCATCCCTCAATTTGTACATAAAGGTAAGATGTCCTATGCTGTGATTTAAGATCCTATCAGCATTTACCTATGTTGGGGAAATATCGCTCTTGAAGATATTTGTAATCAATCTGGGACTTCACCTGTCTTTGAGAAACACATCACACAAAATAAACATAATACATTTTACATTTAACCTGTACATTTTATAATAGTAGAAGTCATTATGTCATTTCAGGACTTATTTACACTACTGGGATATTTGCAGAGGGAAACAGATTGTAGGAGTACTCTTACTCTCTTGAAAGGACACCTGTAAAATTTCACTGCCAATATCAATGTGATAGATATGAAGAAAGTCACACAGAACCTGTCTTCTGTCTCTATGAATAGAAGCATCCAATTCACATTGTCTCTCAGAAATCATACAATAAAATGTGATGCTTCCTAAAAAATATTAAGGAGCAATTAGTGTATTAAAGCATGCACAGTAAAAATCGGGGAATGGAAGAGACAACTAATGGTTTATTGTATATATTTGAGTAGAGGGGTATCTTGTGAGTGAATGTGACATCACTTCATACCTATATACTAGCCAAGACAGGCAACATGAAAAATCATGGCTACACCAAGTTAGGCATATGCCTTGAGTTTTATCACTCACCTGTTTATTAGTTAGCTTCTGTCAAGACTGTGTTCTAAATTTCTATTTTTCTTGGAGAAAACCAGAAAAAAACAGAAGTACAAATATATCATAAAATACAATTGCTCTTCAAGGATACTTGCGCAATGAAGTCCACAAAATTGTGATTCAGAAACACTAGAGCTTTAGCTATATACTTGAATTCATTTGATATTGATGGCATCAGCAGGAGAGGCTGTTGTTCTTGCATGAACACCTTCAAAAATCCTGTGCTTGTATCTCTGTACTGATAAAACCACAACAATGACAAGGAAGCATAATATAATAACTCCCTCAGCACTGATGGGGTCAACTAAAATTTGTCACAAAATGAAAAGTCTAAATCCTTCAAGACTACAATTCTTAAGGACACTGTCAGTTTCTCCATACCCACTCCAACCAAAACATGGATCAGGGCCAGAAGTGTTTTTGATGGGGAGATGTGATGTGCTGTAACTTAGTCACACACCAGTTATTATATCTCTAAAATTAGGTGTCTCATACATACTACTTCTTAGCAAGGATACAATAATATCAGCATTAGCAGTGTTGCCATGAATATAGGCATTTTATAATCATATCATAAGGAAAAGACGGAATTTTCATGGTGCCAAAAACGTTCTTCAGATGCACATCTGAGAATAATAAGGTCTTAATGATTGAAGGTTGCATCCTCTCAATCCTGTACACTGCATACAGAAGCAATGCAAAAAAAAAAATAATAACATGGTAACACCTGAGGAAGCACAACTCCCTCACATACCTGGATATTTAACATCAGATGGTCAGCATTGTGATATGTGTAGTTTGCCTCTTAAGTAAATATCAAGAGTCTGTCAACAATCCTGTAAGCATTCTTGTGTTCTTGTGAAGTGAATTTGAAAAGAGAAAATATACCGAACTGCATTTCAGAATACAGCTTGCTGTACAAAGGCACACACTTCCTTCATTGTCTGGGACTATTATTATGGGACCTTACAACTCTACCTTGACTTATAAATTATTTCAGACTTAACAGAATTTCAGTGGAATTCATCCTTTATAGACTAGACACATGGAAAATTTGTAATCTTCCTCCTGTGTTTGTAGGTCAAAAACAATGATGATGAATTAGTACACCACAAATCACTCAGTGTACACAGGTTCAGCATAAATGATCTTGCCACAGAAAACTTATATGCATTAGAAATGCTAACAATTCCATGTTACTCACCTCAACACCTGCAACAACAGCTTGTTGAAAGGAGAAATTAGGAACACCAACATCACTTACTTATGTAGATGAAGGTAATATGAACTACACTGTGATGCAGGCTAATTCCAGTACTTACTCACATTGGGGAAATTTTACTCTTGAACATGTTTGTGAATCACTCTGGTTCATGACCTGTCTGAGAAATACATAGCCTTGTAACTGAATTCATACTATCTTGAGAGAATACCTCATTAATTTCAAGTTACTGCCAAAGTAATTTCAAGTTACTATCACAGCAAATATTGCCTGAATGTTTGTTTATGCCTCTATTGCTGTGAGAATAAATACACAGTATTTGTCTGCATGGACATAGAAAAAAATCAAACTCTAAACAAATATATGAAGAAATATTCATGTTTTCTCCACATATATGCCAAATGGAGGGAAATATAGAAGTGTACAAAGGATTCATCAAATGTTCATCTGAAAATTCCACTGTCAATGTAAAATTAATAGAAACTTACATGTATCTCTACATGTGTCTCTACCATGGCAAGCTTTAATGTCATACTGTCACCAAGCAAATAATAAAATTTGATCCTTGCTAATATTAGGTAACTGCTATGGTTGGAGGAGTATGCATAATAAATGTTGGGAAAAATAAGTGCCTCTTAATGATTTATTACATATATCTGAAATTATGAAGATTTCTAATGCCTGAATGTGGCATCTACACTAGCCAAGTCAGTGAGAAAATACTTGCATGAAAACTTGGCAATACCAATTTATGCACCTCACTCACTTCCCTGGATATTGAACCTCAGATGGGCTTAGTATTGTCAGTGGAATGGGGTTAAGAAGGTTTTCAATAGGAGTTAAGTCTTAACCTTTTGCCCATGGGTTTTGTTGTTATTGAATGTATTAGATAAAAGAATTTTAAGAGTATTTCTGAGCAAAAAATGTGGGAATGATTCCATTAGGTAAGGATGCAAATCAGTGAGGCACAGAGAAACAGTAAAACATACTCCAGTGGAGTGAGTTTAGTATGTTACAGACACAAGTAGTTCTTCAAGCAAGGCTCTTTCCATGGTCTAATGTAGGTTAGGAAGTTTAGCCTAAACCTGTTTTGGGAGAGTGGTTTTGTGTTAGGCACCTGATAATTTTTAAATATTTTGTTGTTGTAACAATTTGACATTACTTTCCAAGGATGAAGGCATTGTGTCTAGGGAGATCTTAATCAAATGGTCTTATGATATGGCTGCTATATTTTGTAACATTTATGAGCATATTTTTGCTCAAAAAGATTGCTGCAGCAAGCATACCTCATTTCTGGGGTCACATTACTCATCACGGATGATGTTAGAGGAATTGAAGTAGAACAATTGGGGTTTTTTAAGTATACATTACAATTTATTATGATGAGTGTATATAACCAGATTTATGTGAAGATATTTTTTTTGTTTGTTTTTTTTTTTTTTCTAATGCCCTTTTTTTTTTTTTTCATTTTTCTTTTATTATTCATATGTGCATACAAGGCTTGGTTTATTTCTCCCCCCTGACCCCACCCCCTCCCTTACCACCCACTCCACCCCCTCCCGCTCAAGATATTTTTATCTCATCTTTTATCTCTATTAAGACTATCTATAATTACTGGGGGTTTTATGTCAATTTTACTGTTTTAAACTTTTAAAAAATTATTTTATGGTGGTTCAAATCCAAATGGGACAAATTATTAGTTTTCAACTGGAGTTTGAGGTCTCATTGCTTCTTTGTAAAATGTGGTCAATATTTAGTGCTAAGTGACTATTGAAGGATATTTTTAAAGGTGTTTGTCATTTTGTGGAGTTAGGGTTACTTCAGTATATTTTTAAACTGCTTTGTCAGTTGGCTTAGAATCAAGGTAAGATTTTTATGATTTTAGTTTACAAATTTTAAAAAATATTTTTGTAAGAAATAGTCTATGTATTTATTGTTTTATGTTTTTAACTGAGCAGGTGATTATGTGACATTTTAAGTTAAAATTAGTACTACTAAATTGATGGTTTTAATGTCTTTGGATCCATAACTCTATTCATGTGTTTGGCTCTTTGGCCTGAATATCATCAACATTGGCCTGAGTCATAGTTCAAAGTTTGTTTCTTAGGCATATAAACAACTTAAGAAGTGATTTGCAATCTGTCTATGTTATATTAAAAGTAGTAATAACAACTTTTAAGCTATTCATAATTTTACTGTCTTTGGAGAATCATTTGGCCCAGTTTATATTGACATACCTGTGCTATACAAGATACAGTATGCAATTGTATTGTTATTATTTATTTATTTATTTATTATTCATATGTGCATACAAGGCTTGGGTCATTTATCCCTCCTGCCCCCAACCCCTCCCTTACCACGCACTCCGCCCCCTTCCTCTACCCCCCACCCATTTAACACCCAGCAGAAACTATTTTGACCTTATCTCTAATTTTGTTGTAGAGAGAGTATAAGCCATAATAGGAAGGAACAAGGGATTTTGCTGGTTGAGATAAGGATAGCTATACAGGAAGTTCACTCACATTAATTTCTTGTGTGTGTGTGTTACCTTCTAGGTTAATTCTTTTTGATCTCACCTTTTCTCTAGTTCCTGGTCCCCTCTTCCTATTGGCCTCAGTTGCTTTTAAGGTATCTGCTTTAGTTTCTCTGCATTAAGGGCAACAAATGCTAGCTAATTTTTTAGGTGTCTTACCTATTCTCACCCCTCCCTTGTGTGCTCTCGCTTTTATCATGTGCTCAAAGTCCAATCTCATTGTTGTGTTTGCCCTTGATCTAATGTCCACATATGAGGGAGAACATACGATTTTTGGTCTTTTGGCCAGGCTAACCTCACTCAGAATGATGTTCTCCAATTCCATTCATTTACCAGAGAATGATAACATTTCATTCTTCTTCATGGCTGCATAAAATTCCATTGTGTATGATACCACATTTTCTTAATCCATTCATCAGTGATGGGGCATCTTGGCTGTTTCCATAACTTGGCTATTGTGAATAGTGCTACAATAAACATAGGTGTGCAGGTGCCTCTGGAGTAACCTGTGTCACAGTTTTTTTGGATATATCCCCAAGAGTGGTATTGCTGGATCAAATGGTAGATCAATGTCTAGCGTTTTAAGTAGCCTCCAAATTTTTTCCCAGAGTGGTTGTACTAGTTTACATTCCCACCAACAGTGTAAGAGAGTTCCTTTTTCCCCACATCCTTGCCAACACCTGTTGTTGGTGGTGTTGCTAATGATGGCTATTCTAACAGGGGTGAGGTAGAATCTTAGTGTGGTTTTAATTTGCATTTCCTTTATTGCTAGAAATGGTGAGCATTTTTTCATGTGTTTTTTGGCCATTTGAATTTCTTCTTTTCAGAAAATTCTGTTTAGTTCACTTGCCCCTTTCTTTATTGGTTCATTAGTTTAGGGAGAATTTAGTTTTTCAAATTCCCTATATATTCTGGTTACCAGTCCTTTGTCTGATGTAGAGCTGGCAAATATTTTCTCCCACTCCCTGGGTGATCTCTTCAGTTTAGAGACCATTTCTTTTGATGAACAGAAGCTTTTTAGCTTTATGAGGTCCCATTTATTTATGTTATCTCTTAGTTGCTGTGCTGCTGGGGTTTCGTTGAGAAAGTTCTTACCTATACCTACTAACTCCAGAGTATTTCCTACTCTTTCCTGTATCAACATTAGAGTTTGGGGTATGATACTAAGATCCTTGATCCATTTTGAGTTAATATTGGTATAGGGTGATATACATGAATCTAGTTTCAGATTTTTGCAGACTGCTAACCAGTTTTCCCAGCAGTTTTTGTTGAAGAGGCTGCTATTTCTCCATCGTATATTTTCAGCACCTTTGTCAAAGACAAGTTGGTTATAGTTGTGTGGCTTCATATCTGGGTCCTCTAATCTGTTCCACTGGTCTTCATGTTTGTTTTTGTGCCAGTACCATGCTGTTTTTATTGTTATTGCTTTGTAATATAGTTTGAAGTTAGGTATTGTGATGCATCCTGCATTGATCTTTTGACTGAGTATTGCCTTGGCTATTCATGGCCTCTTGTGTTTCCATATAAATTTCACAGTAGATTTTTCAATCTTTTTAATGAATGTCATTGGAATTTTGATGGGAATTGCATTAAACATGTAGATTACTTTTGGGAGTATTGACATTTTTACTATGTTGATTCTACCAATCCATGAGCATGGGAGATCTCTCCACTTTCTATAGTCTTCCTCAATCTCTTTCTTCAGAAGTGTATAGTTTTCCTTGTAGAGGTCTTTCACATCTTTTGTTAGGTTTACACCTAGGTATTTGATTTTGTTTGAGACTATTGTAAATGAAATTGTTTTCATACATTCTTTTTCAGTTCACTCATTGTTAGTGTATAGAAATACTAATGATTTTTCTATGTTGATTTTATATCCTGCTACCTTGCTATAGCTATTGATGATGGCTAGAAGCTTCTGAGTAGAGTTTTTTGGGTCTTTAAAGTAAAGGATCATGTCATCTGCAAATAGGGATATTTTGACAGTTTCTTTACCTATTTGTATTCCTTTTATTCCTTCTTCTTGCTTAATTGCTCTGGCTAGGAATTCCAGTACTATGTTGAATAGGAGTGGAGATAATGGGCATTCTTGTCTGGTTCCTGATTTTAGAGGGAATGGTTTCAGTTTTTCTCTCTTAAGTACAATGCTGGCTGTAGGTTTGTCATATATAGCTCTTATAAATGTTGAGGTACTTTCCTTCTATTCCTAGTTTTCTTAGAGCTTTTATCATGAAATGATGTTGGATCTTATCAAATGCTTTTTCTGCATCTATTGAGATGATCAAGTGGTTTTTGTTTTTGCTTCTGTTAATGTGGTTTATTACATTTATTGATTTTCGTATGTTGAACCACCCCTGCATCCCTGGGATGAAGCCTACTTGGTGGTGGTGAATAATCTTTTTGATGTGTTGTTGAATTCGGTTTGCCATTATTTTGTTGAGGATTTTTGCATCAATGTTCATTAAGGAGATTGGCCTATAGTTCTCCTTTTTGGAGGTGTCTTTGCCTGGTTTTGGGATAAGTGTAATACTGGCTTCATAAAAGGTGTTTGGCAGTTTTCCTTCCCTTTCTATTTCGGGGAACAGTTTAAGGAGGGTTGTTATCAGTTCTTCTTTAAAGATCTGACAGAATTCAGCAGAGAATCCATCAGGTCCTGGACTTTTCTTTTTGGGGAGACTCTTGATTGCTGCTTCAATTTCATTTTGTGTTATTGGTCTATTCAGGTGATTAATTTCCTCTTGGTTCAGTTTTGGATTATCATATGTATCTAGAAATCTGTCCATTTCTTTTAGATTTTCAAATTTATTTGAATATAGGTTCTCAAAGTAGTCTCTGATGATTTCCTGGACTTCCATGGTGTTTGTTGTTATCTCCCCTTTTGTATTCCTGATTCTACTAATTTGGGTTTTTTCTCTCCTCATTTTAGTCAGGTTTGCCAGGGGTCTATCAATTTTGTTTATTTTTTTAAAGAACCAAGTTTTTGTTTCATTAATTCTTTGTATGGTTTTTTTGGTTTCTACTTCATTGATTTCAGATCTTACTTTTATTATTTCTCTCCTATTTGTTTTGGGATTTGCTTGTTCTTGTTTTTCTAGGAGTTTGAGATGTATCATTAGGTCATTGATTTGGGATCTTTCAGTCTTTTTAATATATGCACTCATGGCTATAAACTTTCCTCTCAGGACTGCCTTAGCTGTGTCCCATAGGTTCCGGTAGGTTGTGTTTTCATTTTCATTGACTTCCAGGAACTTTTTAATTTCCTCTTTTATTTCATCGATGATCCATTCTTCATTAAGTAATGAGTTATTTAGTTTCCAGCTGTTTGCATGTTTTTTGTCTTTACTTTTGTTGTTGAGTTCTACTTTTACTGCATTGTTATCAAATAGTATGCACGGTATAATTTCTATTTTCTTATATTTTCTGAGACTTGTTTTGTGCCCTATGATATGATCTATTTTGGAGAAGGTTCCATGGGCTGCTGAGAAGAATGTATATTATGTAGAAGTTGGATGAATTGTTCTGTAGACATCAACTAGGTCCATTCGATCTATTGCATATTTTAGATCTTGGATTTCTTTATTGAGTTTTTGTTTTGATGACCTATCTATTGATGATAATGGGGTGTTAAAGTCTCCCACAACCACTGTGTTGGTGTTTATATATGCTTTTAGGTATTTCATGGTATGTTTGATGAAATTGGGTGCGTTAACATTGGGTGCATACAGGTTGATGATTATTATTTCCTTTTGGTCTATTTCCCCTTTTATTAGTATGGAATGTCCTTCTTTATCTCGTTTGATCAATGTAGGTTTGAAGTCTACTATGTCAGAGATAAGTATTGCTACTCCTGCCTGTTTTTGGGGGCCATTGTCTTAGTAAATCTTCTTCCAGCCTTTCATCCTAAACTTATGCTTATTTCTTTTGGTGAGATGGGTCTCCTGTAAGCAACAAATTGTTGGATCCTCTTTTTAATCCATTTGGTCAAGTGGTGCCTTTTGATAGGTGAATTAAGTCCGTTAACATTAAGCATTAGTACTGATAGGCATGTGGTGATTCCTGTCATTTAGTTGTCTTAGTTGTTTGAAGGTTTGATTGTGTGTACCTAAGTTGAGGTTACTCTCTACTGTCTTGCTTTTTCTTTTCCTGTGCTTTGGTGCTGCCTGTCTTTTCATGGTTAAGTTGGGTTTCACTTTCTGTGTGCAGAATCCCTTGAAGAATCTTTTGTAGTGGTGGCTTTGTGGTCACATATTGTTTTAGTTTCTGCTTATCATGGAAGACTTTTATTGCTCCATCTATTTTGAATGATAGTTTTTCTGGTAGAGTATCCTGGGGTTGAAGTTATTTTCATTCAGTGCCCGGAAGATCTCACCCCATGCTCTTCCTGCTTTTAATGTTTCTGTTGAGAAGTCTGCTGTGATTTTGATGGGTTTAGCTTTGTATGTTCTTTGTTTTTTCTCTCTTAAAGCCTTCAATATTCTCTCCTTAGTTTCTGAACTTGTTGTTTTAATGATGATATGTTGTGGGGTAGCTTTATTTTGATCTGGTCTGTTTGGTGTCCTGGAAGCCTCTTGCATCTGTATGGGAATATCTTTCTGTAGATTTGGGAAATTTTCCGTTACTATTTTGTTGAATATATTATGCATTCCCTTCACTTGCACCTCTTCTCTTTCTTCAATGCCCATGATTCTCAAGTTTGGTCTTTTGATGGAGTCGGTGAGTTCTTGCATTTTCTTTTCACAAGTCTTGAGTTGTTTAATTCATAGTTCTTCGGTTTTTCCTTTAATTACCATTTCATCTTCAAGTTCTGAGATTCTGTCTTCTGTTTGTTCTATTCTGCTGGATTGGCCTTCTGTTTTGTTTTGCAGTTCTGTTTCGTTCTTTTTTCTGAGGTTTTCCATATCCTGGATGGTTTCCTCTTTAATGTTGTCGATTTTTGTCCTGATCTCATTTATCCATTTATTCTTTGTGTTCTCTGTTTCACTTTGGTGTTCATTCAGTGCTTCTATGGTTTCCTTTATTTCTTCTTTTGCTTTTTCCAATTCTCTATTTTTGTTGTCTTGGAATTTCTTGAGTGTCTCCTGTACATTTTGGTTCACTCTATCCAGTATCATCATTATAAAATTCTCATTGAGTACCTGTAGTATGTCTTCTTTTAAATTATTCTTGTGGGCTTCATTGGGTCCATTGGCATACTTTATCTTCATTTTGTTGGAGTCTGGATCTGAGTATCTGTTTTCTTCATTCCCCTCTGGTTCCTGTACTAATTTTTTGCTGTGGAGAAACTGGTTTCCCTGTTTTTTCTGCCTTCCCGTCATTGTCTTTGGTGTTGTTACTGTCCCTGTACTGTGTGCAATTAAGTATTTTCTAACTTGTAATAATAACAATGGTAATATTTAGAATGGAATGTATTGTTATTTATATGTGCTTTTTTTAGGAGACATATTTTATTTGGGATGGTATGAAGCTATATTGTGGGTTATTTTAGTTGGGAGTAACTTTATTAAAGAAAGATAAGTGAACTCAAGCTGATAAACTGGAGGTCAGACAGGAGAATGGTATAGAACTTAGAAGGCAGAGGTCTAATTGCCAGGACTGAAGAAGTGGTCAGAGATGTTAGAGTTATGGAGGTGGTTGGAATTGTTGGTGGATAGGGGTTTAGTTTTGTTTCTTGCTATAGTTGTAGGTGATATAAATAGTAGAGGAGGACTTTTCACGGTTCGTATTCTTTTGTTTTTATTTGTTTATTTATTTATTTATTGCTGTGCCAGGTATTGAACTCAGGGCCTTGTACATCGTAGGGAACTATTCTACCACTTAGGACATGTCAGTATTCTTTTTATTTTTGAGATTGAATCTCACTAACATTGCAGGGGTTTTCCTCAAATTCATGATTCTGTTACCTATACTTCTTGAGTAATTGGGATTCCAGCTTGGAACCACTAGGCCAGGCTTTAAAATGGCTTTCAAAAACTCAATTCTTATGGATTTCAAAGCATAGATGTTAGAGAATAATGGATTTTATATATTTTTTATTTTAAGGTCTACATATAATGACCAAAAATTAGTTACATGTGAATATAGGCCATTTTTAGATTACTTAAGTAGAGATTTCCATGGCACCAATAAAACAAATTTTTAAAACTTAGTAATTATAATTGTAATACCCATTTAGCTTTAACCTTCTATGATTTTGTTTTTCATACAGGAAATGAGAGAAGGTTTTTTAATGAATGAAAATAGGATGAGTTGTTACTGTTCTGTTAGGTGTTTTCGTGTTTTAGACCTAAGAATCTATTTTGATACGATCTTTTGGGAATGTTATGCTCCTTTTTATTTGGGTCTAATAAATGACATAGCATGGCCAATATTTACAGATACTCTGCTCTTTAAACTAGTCAAAATATTTTTGTTTGATAATGGAGATGGCCATTTTGGTTAAAACATTTTTTTGTGAGAAGTTAAAAATTATGTTTAAGATTTTCTTAAAATACACTTTTGGCACAGTTCTTTTTAGAAAGGTAAATAAAGAGATTAGTTTAGGCAGAATAATATGCCCAATAACTAAATGAAATTTATCATATTTTTATTATATTGAAAAATACCCGGGGTTTTTGTTTTAATAAGATATTGAAAGTTGACTTTTGGGGCTCAAATGGAGGGAACACTTGGAAACCTTCAATCCTTACATTTTGCCATCTCAGAGGCAGAGACTTCTGCCTCTGATGAAAGGAAATTTTTTATTGTCTTATTTCATGGCAGGAATAATCAATTCATTTATGTGCCCCTCTGGTGCAATTAAATTTTACTGTGCTACCTTATACATTTGTAAAATTTTGGAGGTTGCCAGTTAAATACCTTTGTAGAGTTTATTTTGGATCTTTTCTTAAGGGAAATTACTCTTTGTAGGAAATTGTGTTTTATCACTATATTTGAAACTTGAATTTGCTTATTTGAAATTATTAGTACTTTTAATTTAATAAGTTTAATTGGTGTTAATACTTGGAACCTTGTATTTGTTGGTGGTTTGGCTCTTGACAGGAATTTTATCAACATAGGCATAAGTCATTATTCAAATTTTGTGTTTGTTTTCAAGATTATAGTCAACTAAAAATATGATACATACATACATGTAGGTTAGATTCAAAGCTGTAGGTATAGTGTTTTGAATTAATTTTGAATTTTTGGTGTATTTGGATAATTATTTTTGGATGGGGGTAGCAGAAGTTTGTACTCCAGGCCTGATACTTCCTAGGCAAGTACTCTATCTCTTGAAGTATGTCTCCAACTCTTTTTACTTTCAGACATTATTTTTCACATACAGTCTTTCTTCTTGCTTGGGCCAGCCTGATACCTAAATACTCTTTCAAATGCCTCCCAAATAGCTGGGATTATACTCATAGTCACCAAACTTGCCTTATTTTGGGAGGTAAGGTCTCTTAGTTTTTGGCAGGGCTAGCCTTGAACCATGCTACCTTACAGGGCTCTCTTTAGAGAAATATTTCAATCCCTCTTTATATTGAGATATATCTGTTAAAGAGGAAAGAACACATATTTGAACTATTTTCTATTTATTTTTGTTATTTCTTAGGGAAAAAAATTCAATTTGTATTTTGATGATATGAAGGTTTTTGGAGGGTGTTTTAGTAAGGCTTACCTTTGTGACAGAGGGTAAAGGAATTCATGCTGGAAACCAGAAGTGAGATGGGAGATGAAAGGAGAATTTCCTAGGATTTATTGTCTTTGGAGAACTTGGAATCGGTAGCATAGTTGGAGTAGGAGAGCTTTTGTTTGTTTCTGTAGCTATACAGGGTTCCTGTAGTAGAGGATGTGTTTTGGGGACACTTTTTTGTGATATTGGCACAAAATTTTCTGCCACAAAAGTATTTAAATCCTAGTTCACTACAATTTCTAAAGACTGTCAATTTTGACCTACACCACTAAACCAAAACAAATTGACAGTAAAGGTTTGGGCAACAATCCTCACATACCTGTGTTTTTGATGGGTAGAAGTTCTGTGCTATGATATAGGCCCACACTGCCCTTTATGTCTCTAAAATTAGGAGTCTCCATTCACTTATCCTGTTAGCAAGAATACAGTTATATCAGAATTAGTAGATTATTATAGACAAATGTGGTTTTTAATTTTGACACCTCATATGAAAAATGGAGGAAATATGATAGTGCCCAAAACTTTCCTCAGATGTTCATCTGAGAATAAGAAGGTCTGAATAAAGGAATGATTGTATGGCATTTCACAAGTCTGTAAGGGGAAGTTTATAACAATATGCATTGAAAAGCCATGCCAACCCTGGAGGCTCAACCTCCTCAACAACCTAGTCTGTGCTGTCGTATGTGCAGTTTTTCACTCATCTAGTAAGTAACAAGCCTCTGTCAATCCTTAAAGGGTTGCTCTGCTCTTGTGAAAGGAATATTACTATAGACAGCATGCATTCAAAATAAGTTTTATAGCTCTTTAAATGTTAAAACCTTCAGAAACTACAATTAGTAAGAAACTGTCAGTTTTGACCAGAATTACTACAATCAAAAATGGTGTGGGAAGGATTGGTCTCTATCAAAATTATCTGTGTTTTTGATGGGTAGAATTTACCACATCATGTGAAGAAGAGTAGGAAATATGATAGTTCCCAAAATTTTCCTCAGGTGGATATCTGGAAATTAGGTCTTAATAATTGATTTTGGAATTCTCTCAAACCTTTACACAATGGAAACTTTTTTAGAATGTGCAAAAAATAGCAACACTGAGAGAGGCACAAGTTAAGTGAGTACACTTAACTTGATATTTAATATCAGATGGTCTGCACAGTCATATGTGTAGTTCTTATGTAATGATTAGCAAGACTATGTCAACACTTCCTTAAAGTTTGCTGTGCTCCTGTGAAAGGGATTGTGAAATAAAAAAGCATATAAATATATGTTTCAAGATACATCCTGCTCTACCAAGACATTTGCCCCTTTCCTTGCCTGTGACTATTATTATAGGCCATTTCATCTCTACTTACTTTCATGAATGACTTCTAACATGATAGAATTTCAGAAGTGCCCAAAATTGCTATAGTAGAAATATGTAAAATTATTAATCTTCCACCTGTATTGGACACACAACAATGACCATGAATCAGTATACCATAAATCCCTCAGAGTACACAGGTTTAACATAAATTTTCTTGCCAATTATAAACATATATGCATAAGAATTTCTATGGACTTCATGGTTTCTTACCTTTGTACCTGGGGAAAAATCTACATCAAATAGAGTGATTAGGAACACCCTCATCATTTGTGTATGTAAATAAATGTAAGACAGCATCCTGTATTGTGATTTAGGATCATTTGGGCACTTTCCTATGTAGAAGAAATTTTACTCTTGACCATCTCTATGAGTCACTGTGGGTCATGACCTGTCTTGGAGAAGTATATCCTAGAAAACATCTTGGCTACTTGTCTTTTCTACCTTTACATATGAAAATTCCTAAAGTCATTGCATCACTTCAGGATTCATCTATACTCTCTGGATACTTTCAGACCCCTGTACAGGAACACTTATATGTCTTGAGAGGATAACTGTAAGAAATCCATATCCAATATCAAAGTGATAAACACAAGGAATATTACCTAGATGTCTCCTTATGCCTCTATCCCTGTGAGAAGTAAATTCATGTTATTTGTCTACAAGTACTCTAAATAGAAACAAAAATCAAACTCGATAAAAATGTACAAGAGATACTCATTTTTTCCACATACATACTAAATAAGGGGAAATATAAGAATGCACAAAATATGTATCAATTGTGCATCTTAGATAATATTGATTCCATCACTGTAAGTAAGAATACAATAAGATTTTATCTTATCTAGTAATATGAATTAGCTATTATGGTTTAAGAACATATGCAAAAATATTAGCAAATATTTGTCTCCTAATGATTTGTTATATATATCTGAAATTATGAAGACCTCTAATGACTGAAAGTGGCATCCTCTCTTTTCTATAAACTAGCCAAGTTGTTAAAAGAATAGTTTCCTCAAGACTTGGGAATACCAGTTTACACACCACTCTCACCCACCTGGGTATAACATTAGATGAAATTCATTGTAGCACTGCTAGTGAGGTAGATTTAAGAAGGTTTTCATTTTCTTCAATGTGTCAGACAAAAGAATCTTAAGAGAATTTATAACATAAAAGTGTGGCAAACATTCTACAAGGTAAGGAAGTATGCAGTGAGGTGTAGGAAAATGCATACCAAGTGAATTGGATTTGGGGCATTAAGGCACAGGTATTAGTTTTTGCACAAAGATTCATTCATTACATGTAGTAACACAAGTTAAGGAGTTTAGCATAAACTGATTTTGAGGGTTGCATTTTGTACTAGGTCACTTGTGAATTTTGATCATTTTCTCTTTGAAGTTTTTGAAGATATTATCCAAGTATGAAAGTATTGTGTTTGGAGACATCTTACCAACCAAATGGTTTTGTGACATGGCTTCCCATATTTTGAAACATTTATTGGAACATTTTTGCTCAAAAAGATTGCTGCACAGGCATTCTTTATTCTTGAGGCACATTACTCAACAGAAACAATGAATGAGGAATTTTAGAGGAACTGGTTTTTTTTTGTTGTTGTTATTGGTGATTTATTGCTGTTCAGTATATATTACAAGAGTGGGAGGTGTGCATCTAATCACTGTTGTAAAGATTCTGAGTTGTTATTGTTCTGGTAAGTGTTTCATATTTTAGACCTAAGGGTTTTTGGGGGGATGGGACTGGTGAGGATGTTTTTTAATAAGATATCTTTGGGAATGTCATGATACTTTTTATGTTGGGAACTTATTAGATCTCAGCAATGATAGAATAATTGATATTTAGGTGGATATTCGCCCTAAAAATAGTTAAAATATTTGTGTCTAGTAATGGAGTTGGCCACTTTGTGTTCTCTTCATTGTTGGGCTGGGAAGGGATAGTTTGTGGGATTTACAAAAGTTCTTACAATGTATCAAGTATATCACACTTGAATTCACCTCCTACACTACTGTCCTTTACTCTCTCCCGCTAACACATTCTTGGAGTAGTTTCTTCAGGTATTATTTTTCCATTAACATACATGTGTACACAGTATTTGCACTTTGTTAAAAGAGAAATTTTTAGTTAGATATTTAATTTTTAATAGATGCATATTAAGAAAGGTGTGAATCTTTTCATCATTGAGGTTTTGTGGACACACTGTTTTTGCATAAAGAGGTCTGGAAATTTAGTTAATGAAGAATATTAGTACTCAATACTTAAAGTTTATCATGATTTTTATAACATTGATAAATAAGTTTTTAAGAAGATATTGACAGAAGAGTATATGGTGCTCTATAGAGGAAATACTTGGGTATTTTTAGCTTTTAAATTCTGCCATTTTAGACATGGATTACCCACCATCTCTCTGGAGAGAGGGATATTTTTTTCATGGCAGTATAGCCTTCGTTTGTGTGATTCCATTGGTGAAATTATACTATCACTATGCCAGCTTTTTATATTTATAACAATTGGGGGATGTGGGTTAACTAGATTATGGAGTTTTGAGGGTTTTTTTTTTTTTTTGTAGATGGGACTTAACCATTGTAGGGTGTAATTTTTTGTTGAAATTTTTATTTTAATAATGAGTTCAAATTGTGGATTTTTAAAATTAGTCTGCATTAATAGTACAAATGGGTTTCATTGTGGCAATTCCATTGTTGCATGCAGTATACTGTAAACAAGGTTTCTCCTCTATTATATACCCTTAAACCTATCTCTCCCCTACCCATCTTTTTCCCAACACTATTTGGTGGGTTCCACTTTGCTATGGTCCTTCAAGGCTCTTCACCCACCAGTACCTTCTCCTTTATCCTTCTACCCTCTCAATGATGCCCACTGACAGTCTCTCTTTCACATTCATCTCTTATTGTTAGTACTATTGATATTATTATTATCACAATTCTCATTGAAGTCTAGATGCTATATATGATCAGCATTGGCCTTGAAAATGAGCAAAAACATTTGATTTGATTTGTTGAATTTAGCTTATCTCACGCAAGATGATAATCCCCTACTCCATCCAATTTCCTGCAAATAACAAAATTTCATTCCTCATTGTATATGAATAACATTCCTTTGAGTAAATATACCACATTTTCTTCATCCATTCATTGGCTCTTGGGCATCTAGGCCAATTCCACAGCTTGCCTATTGTGAATAGTGCTGTGATAAACATGAGTGTGCAGGTGTCCTTCTTTTGTGTTGATTTATATTCCTTTTAATCTACAACCAAGAGTGACATGGCTATTTTTAGTGCTTTTGCTCATTGGTTGTTTACTGATGAACCTTCATAGTGATTTCCATAGCTCTGACACTTGTTTACATTTCCAATAACAGTGTTTGAAGGTTTCCTTTTTTTACCACATCCTCATATATACAGTTTTGTTTGTTCTCCTGATGATAATCATTCTGACTGGGTGAGATAGAATCATAGTGTAATAGTGATATCCATCTTCTTTGTGCCTAAACTGTTGACATTCTTCCATATATTTATTAGCCATTACTCATTTTTCTGAGAACTGTTTGCTCATGCATGCATTCATTAATTACATTGTTTGTTCTTTTGGTATTTAATTTTTTTAGTTCATATATCTTCTGAATATTAATCCTTTACCTTTTGAGTAGCTGCTGATTTTCTCCCAATCTGTGGGTTGTCTCTTGACACCAGTAATTGTATCCTTTGATGGGTAAAAGCTTTTTCATTTGATGCAATCCATCCCCTTTGCCAATTCTTACCCTCATTGCCTGGGAAATTGGAATCTTGTTCAAAAAATAATTGCCTATACCTGTATCTTCGAGTGTTTTCCCTAAGCATTCCTATCATAGCTTCAGGGCTCATGTGTTAAAGTGTCTGCCTGACAGACCTGTGGTCCTGAATTTGACCTCTACTAATGGGGGAGCAGGGAGGGGAAAGGAAGGATCCTGAAGCAGTTTTAACCTCTAAACCTGAAATTCATTTCTTTGTTACACTTTAAATTCACTTTTGTAGAGCTAGGAGTTAATGGATTTGATTCATTCTTCTATGTATATCTACTCAGTTTTGAGGGAGGTTATTTTTATCTATATTTAAAATTGCTACCATATATTTAATATTAGAGGTTCTTTTTCTTGTAATTTTCTTGTTTTAACCATGCTTTTTTTGGTAAATTATATTTTGGTTGTTCAAAACTCAATTGACAAATTGTTAATTTTGAATTTGAGTTTCAGCTCTCCTTGCCATTTTTTACAATTTTTGATCAATAATTTGCTATTAAATAACTACTGAAGAATATTTTTAAAGGTTTTTGTACTTTTGTTGAGTTATGGCCCATGTTAATGTATTTTTTAAGCTTTTGCCAGTTGGACTAGGATCAGGGTAAGATTTTTATTTTTTTAAAAATCTTTATAATTGTCTCATATATTGATTGCTTTCTGTTTTTATTTGGACAGATGATTATGTAATTTTTTAAGTTGAAATTGGTACTTTTAAATTGATAATTTTATTTTGAGTCATTCTTAGGATCCATAACTCTTTTTACTGTTTTTTCTGGCTCTTGGATCTAAATATGATCAGCATTGGCCTTGAAACATTGTCCAAATTTTGTGTTTCTTTTAAGAAGTACAGTCAATGAAAATGTGATTTATTAATCTGTCTAGGTTAGATTAAAAGTAGTAGTTACACCTTTGAATTTACTTATATTTTGTAGTGGTTTTTGGAGTATTATTTGAGCCTGGCTTTATATTGAGATTGATCTTTTATAGCCAAAATAGCATAGAATTGCATTTTATTTATACTTGTTGTTTTTTTAGGGGACATGTTTAATTTGGTTTGGACAGTATGAAGCCAAATTGTGGGTTGTTTTACTAGGGAATCATTTTGTACATTAAAGAAGGGTAATGAAACTGAGGCTGATAAACTCTACTTGAGATTGTGGATGATCTGAGAAATGGAGGAATCCTATGACCCTGGAATAGTGGGGCTAGTTAAAATAGTGGGGGGAGTTGGTGTTAAGGGATTTTTTTTGCTATTATTTGGTTGTTTTATAGTGTTAGGGTGGTACTGTGATAAAGGAGATCTTTTCAGGCTGTTTTTTGTTAGTTTTTTTGCTTGTTTTTTCATGTGGTACCAGATTTGAATTTAGAATGCAGATTGCTTTCTCTGTCACATGTGCATTTTTCTATGTACTTGCTTTTATAATCAAGGATTCTTCAAAAATCCTCCAAAATTCACTGTCTTCTCATGATGGAACACAAAAAAAAAACATAAAAACTGAGCTGCAGGGTACATATTTCTATAGCCAGACACCTTCTTCTTCCCTTGTTAATGTGTACTGTGAAGGGTCAAATGTTCAAGATAAATTTGCTGGTCAGAGAAAAACTAAAAGCACATATGCATTAGAATTGCTAGGGCTACAAAGATTCATACCAAAGCACTTGCATCAATAGCATGTTAAAAGAAACATCAGGAAGACCAACATTCTTTAGTTTAGTAAATGAAGGATAAGACGTCTTCGTGTACTGTGACTTAGGCTCCTGCTAGTTAACTATTTAGGAGACAACTTTCTTGACAATCTCTGTGAGTAAAGTTGGAGCCTTTATTTGATGCTGAGAAAGACATCATGCTAAATAAAATTATTATGTGTCATGCAACATACATATTTGATAATTTCCAAGGTCCTGTATCAATTCATAATCCATCTACACTCTGCATAATTGCAGAGGTCCAACCACACAGCCTTATAAAAATACTCCTACTCTGTTCAGAAGATATCTGTAAAATTACATTGGAAGCATCTTAGAGATGTACACAATCAAAATCATATGTAACCTTCCTTATGCCTCTACCTGTATTAGTATAAAAATTAACATTTTCTGTCAGTGAACACAACAGTTTTTGATGCTTTCTAGAAATATTATGGAGCTAGTAGTTGATAAAGGCATGTATGGTAAAATGTTTGGGGAAATAGAAGGGTTTCTAATGATTCATTAACTATATTTGAAAATAGGTAGGTGTCTAATGACTGACTGAATGTGATTTCACCTCATACCTGTAGACCAGCCAAGATGGAAACAGGCAACATGCAAAACATCATGGTGACACCAGGTTAGTGTCACCTTGTCACCTTTTTGCCAAGTGAAGTTGAGTTGATTTGCACTGTGCTGTTACCAATTTATAACCCCCCTTGATACCTGCCAGATTCTGTCAACAATCTTTTCTGAGTGAGTGTCCCCTTCAAGGACACCTGCATTGTGATATTCACAAATTCATTGTTGAGGTATGCTTGAGTTCTATCTGGATCCTTGGAATAATTTCAGATTTATGGTATCAGCACAAGGTTCCATTGTTTCTTCTCTGGATACCTGCAAAAAGAAATCTGTGCTTCTTTCTGGGCTGACAGAACGACTGCAATGACAAGGAAGAATGACATAATCATTCCCTCAAATTTCACGGATTCAAAACAAAATTTTATGCCATTTAAAATGTTTAATCCTTGGTCACTACAATTAGTAATAACACTGTCAGTTTTGATATAAGGTAGGACAAAAACAAACACATAAAAGGAAGGTTTAGAGCTACGGTCATCACTTACCTGTGTTTTGGATGAGCAGAAGTTTTGTGATGTCACATAGGTCCGTAGCCAGTATGTACCTGAATATGTGTCATGCTTGTTCTTTCTCTGCAAGAGACATCAATGCAAACAAATTGGTAAATACCTGATGCTATCTGTATTCTTGGTAATATCCTAGATCAAAATTTCATTTTAGTATCCAGTGACATCATCTTGGTAATTCCAGATGATAGGTAATTCCAGTCTCTCTGGACAGAGACTTTTAAGAGACCTATTACTTTACAAAAAAAAGTCTAAAGATAGTCCTTGGTCAAAAATGCATGGGTGGGTATTATGAACATTATGTGAATCCCTTCTTATGCCTCCATCACTGGGAGCATTAAAAAACACAGCATCTATCTGTGAGGACACAAGAAAACTTTCTTTTTGATTAGGAATATGAGGCATATATTCATGTTTTTTCCCAGGTAGAGACTAAAATAGGGGGAAATATAAGACTGAAAAAATATTCATCAAATGTATATCTGAAAATAAGGAGGCTTCACATGAATGAATGTGGCATCTCCTGATCACTATATATTAGGCAACACCTATATAAGATTCCTGAAAAAAAATATTGCAATAAACAGGCACACACACCCTGCTCTACCTCATAAATATTTACTATCAGATGATCTGCTCTGTACTTGGTCCTTTTGTTCTCCTGCCTGGTTATTAGCAGTGCTCAATAAATAATCTTTCTGTAAATGCTCTATTCTCTTTCACAGAGTCTGTGAGAAAACATGCACAGTTGTGCTTTGGATACAATTTGATCTATTAGGACACATTCTTCCCATTCCCTTGCCTACAACCACTATTATGGACCACAAAAACTTACCTAGATTCATGGATTGTTTCGGAACTTACAGAATTTCAGGATCACTTGTTAAATCTAGTCTGGAACCATGAAACAATCTAATTTTCCTCTTGTGTTGCCATGTCAACAAAAATGACAATAAACTAGGATATCATAAATCCTTGTGAATTCCAAAGTCAAACATAAATTTTCTTGCTATAGAAATCTATAAAGCCAGATTTATTAAAATTGTTAAGGGCTCCAAGTTTTTTCTTTCTTTGGTGGAACTGACGGTTTGAACTCAAGGCTCTGTTCTTCCAAAGCAGGCACTCTACACCTTGGAACATACCTCCAGCCCTAAAGAAATTCTTTCTCTTTTCCTTTCTTTCTTTTTTTATGGTGGTACTGGAGCTTGAACTGAGGGACTCATTCTTGGTTGGCAGATACTCTAAGACTTGGGCCATTCATTCAACCCTTTTTTGTTGGGTATTTTCATGACAGGGTCTCACAAACTATTTGCCCAGACTAGCATGAACTACGATTCTCCTGATCTCTGCTTCCTGAGTAGCTAAGATTACAGATGTGAGCTACTGGCACCAAGCTCTTCTTATCTTAGCACATGGATCAAATGAAAAGAGGGCTTAGGAACTCCCTCATCCCTTAATTTGTAGATGAATGTAAGGCATACTGTGCTGTGATTTAGGATCATATGAGCACTTACCAATATAGAGGAAATTTTACTCTTGAAGATCACTTAGAGTCACTGTACCTCTTGACCCATCTCTGGGAAACACATCCTGGAAAATGCATTTGTCACTTTCCTCATCAATCCATGAATATGAAAATTCAAAGATGAAAAATCTTTGAGTCTCTTCCATAGTCATCTATGCTATCTGGATACTTACAGAGGTCCACTTACATCACCTTTGGGAACTCTTACTCTCTGGAGACATTACCTGGAAGTATTCCATAGTCAATGACACAGTGATGGACACAAAGATATTACCTTGATGTCTGCTTATGCCTCTATCTCTGCAAGAAGTAAATACATATTTGTCTTCAAGGACACACAATATTCCAAGCTTTTGACAGAAATGTGAGAAAAATACTCATTTTTCATCACATATATGGTAAATAGGGGGAAATATAGGAGTGCAAAAACATTCATCATATTGGAAACAATGAAAATTACATGGATTCTTCCTTATGTGGCTACTGCTACAAGCTTTATTGTCACACTGTTAGCAAGCCAAAGTTAGAATGAAATTTGGCCCTCTCCCATAACACTAGACATCTATTATCATTTGAATACATGTTTCTGAATGATTTATTCCATATCTCTGAATTTATAAAGACTCCTAATGACACAATGTGGTATCATCTCATATCTCCAAACCAGCCAAGTCAGTAAGAGGAAACTTTGACAATACCAGTTTATTCACCACTCTCACCTGCCTGGATACTGACTATCAGATGAGCTGCAGTGCAGTATTGGCAGTGGAGTGGGTTTGAGAATGTTTTCAAAGGAGAAAACCTGAACTTATTGCCCATGTGTTTTGTTATCCTTGAACATGTGAGAAAAAAATAATTTTCAGAGTATTTATGAGGTAAAAGTGTGACAAAAATTCTATTAGGTAAGGAAGGAAAGTAGTGAGACATAGGGAAATTGGGAAAAGCACAACAAGTAGAGTGGATTGGGGGTGTTAAGTCAAAAGTTCTTTACATGCAGTAATGTTGGTAAATGTGTTTAGCTTCAACCTTTGTTTGGAGTTGTGTTTTTTTAATTATGTCCCTGGTAGCTTTTAACACATTTGTTATTGTAATGCTTTGATATTATACAAGCATGAAGGCATTTTGTCTGGGGAGATCTCACCATTCAAAGGTTCTTGTTACGTAGCTGCCTTTACTCTATAACTATCATGGACCCATTTTTGCTCCAAAGGATTGATGGACCAGTTCATTCTCTGGGCTTGATACTCAAGGAGGCAAGGTCAGAGGAATTTTAGAATAACTTTTTTGGTAAGTTAGTGGGACATGTACTGGAAAGAATGCACCAAATACCTTCTTTAAAGCTTCTTTAGCACAATTTTGAATGCCAGCCTTCTCATTCTGGCCTGCATTGGCTCAATGTTACCTCTACCTGTTTTTTCAACCCTTATTTTTCCACAAATTGCTTATGTCCCATAGTTCTTAAGGATTTTAGGAGGGACTTAAATGTCTCCTTTCAGTTGAAAAGGGGCATGTCTTTCCTAATGAAGTATTGACAATAATAATCCTATTTGGTGGAGGGATGACATGGAAAAGTTAGTTCTGGACTGTCAGAATAAGGTAATACCAGGATTAATGGGTGAATTTTTTTGGAAAGAAAGTTATGTGATATATTAGAGAGGACAATAAACCATTAAGAACAACATAAAAAGTAGCAGAGTTGTAGGTATATAAACATTACAGTAATAATTACAATTTTTTTAACCTGGACTCCCCAGAAAACCATGAGCTTAGAAGATCATTAATGCAAGGTACACAATTAGCCATAGCATTGATCTGGCTGGAGATCATTCAGGAATGAGGAGACATTGACATATTTGGAATACAGACACCATATGCAAGCTTTCTGAGAACATTACTGCCTATCTGGGCATCAGCAAGAAGGTTAGGGATATTTTATTTTAAAGAATTTTTGGTTTTGTTATTTCTATTTCTTAATTTAATAAACACATATCTTGGACTATGTAATGGAAAGACTTTTGAGTAAAGTTAAGGAGGGATTTTATATGTTACATGTTTTAAATGTTATTTGAAGGGATGAAAGTAGAGGCAAATTGATCATAACAGGGAAAAATAGACCTCATTTATTTATGATTTAACACTGCTAAGTAAGTAGGTTTTGTAAGGTATCTATTGTTTTTGTGTCTGGAGACGTGAGATAGTATATTTTCCTATCCTCCCTGGGGTTAAGCAAGGCCACAGTTTGTTGTCACATAACTACCATGTTTTGTTATTAGTTTTTCAGTGAGGTTTTTGAAGTTTTTTTGTTTTGGTTTATGTTTTTAGTATTTTAGCTGATGGCATACCAATTTGTACTTTTAAGTATTAAAATTATCAGTGGGAATGATTTAACCCATTTACTTAGTGGAATTTTTTATTTGCATTGTATAATATGAAGCGACCTTCTGAATTAATTGGACTATATTATGAATTAGCTAAATGTAATAATCATTTTAAAGTTGATAATATTGTGTAACTATTTATGGTTGTTAATTCTTATCATAAGTAATTGTGGATACTTTAAAATTTTTATTAAGAAAGTGAGTATGATTTGACCATGGTGATTATATATTGCGGTTCTGAATGATTTTTTGTGTTTAGGATGTTAGATTGTGTTTTTAAAAGACCTTTTTTGTAAAGTTTTATTGATTATGCCTTTTTATTTTTTTGTGGTACTGGGGCTTGAACTCAGGGCCTCCACCTTGAGCCACTCCACCAGCCCTATTTTTGTGAAGGGTTTTTCAAGATAGAGTTTCACAGAATTATTTGCCTGGGCTAGCTTTCCTGATCTCCTGGTCTCTGCCTCCTGAGTAGCTAGGATTACAGGTGTGAGGCACTAGCACCTATGTCTTGATTAGTTGTGTCTGTTCATATATGATTAATTATTGCATTTTTAATTTGGGGTAGCTATATATTTGCAAATTGCCTCCATATTGTATTGGGGTTTGGCGAAGAGTTATAGTTTGCAGTTTTTAATCACAATATATATATAAGTCAATGTGAACTGTTTTTCATATACTTGAGAAATACAGTTTAAATTTAATGGTATGTTTTAAAGTATATGGATAGGTTTATTTAAAATAACCAAAAGTTGAGATTTTGGATTTAAAGAAATATAGAAGAATATATTTTTTTTCAAGTTACAATGCTAACCCACAACTATTTCTAAGTATTTGAATAAAAATATTATAGGAATTAGGAACAATGGGGTAAATATGTGCTATAGATTTTTTTCTTTTAAGTTTTGTATAACTTTGTATTTGTTAATTGGGAGAATAGGTGAGATAAAAGGGGATTTGAAAGGCATCAATAATCTAAATTTCTTAAACTTATTAAAGTTTGTGGTTGTGATTTAGAGTTGGGCTTAATAAGGTATTGGGGATTGAGAGGATCTTTATAAGTGAGTGACAATAGGCTCAGCTGTTTTTGTTCAGTAGGATGTTTTCGTGTTTTAGACCTGAGGATTTTTTTCCATCTATTTATTTTGTCGTGGTACTGGTGAAGATTTTTTTCCTTGATGTTGTGTACTTGGGAACATAATTTGGGGGCTCAAAAGACTCTGAGGAATGACATAAGATGGTTAATATTTAGATTGGCTATGTCATCTGATGCAGTCAAAATATTTGTATATAATAATGAGTTGGACTTTTGTGAGAAGTTATCATTTTAATACTTCCATGTAAGTAGTGAATCTTTTATTTATCTTTGAAGCTTCATTGATGCACTGTCTTTGCACAAAGTGGCCTAGGAATTTAGTTAAAGCAAGATATTAAAAACTAATAAATAAGTTTACCATGATTTTTATTACATTGAGAAAAACCTGAATTTTTAATATGCTATTTAAAGATGTCTTTTTCAGGCTAGATGTAAAGAAGCCCAAGACATGTTTAGCTTTTAAGATGTGCCATCTCAGATGTTGATGACTCACTATCTCTCCAGAGGGAGGGATATTTTTTTGTTGTGTGTGATTTAACAGCATGAGGAGTATACCCTCAGTTTTTATGATTCATTAGTATAATTAAACTCTCAGGGTCCCAGCTTTTTTATATTTATAATGGTGTAGGGGATATTAGTTAACCTTTTACTGGAGTCTTTGGGTCTTCTTTTTTTTTTTTTTTGCCATACTGGGACTTGAAATCAGGGCCTTCACCTGAGCCAATCAGCCAGCCCAATATTTTTTTTGTGATAGGGTTTTTCGAGATGGGGTCTCATGAATTATTTGCCCAGGGCCGGCTTCAAACTGTGATCCTCCTGATCTCTGCCTCCTGAGTAGCTAGGATTATAGGTGTGAGCCACTGGTGCCCAATTTTTTGGGGTCTTTTGGAGTGGAGATTTAAACTATTGTGAGGAGTTATTTTTTGACTGAAATTTTTATTTTCATAATCAGTTGAGTTCACATTGTAGATTTTTATTAGCATACATTAATAGTATAAGTGGATTTCAATTTGGCAATTCCATAGTTGGATGTAGTATACTTTGAGCAAGTTTGCCCTCTGTATTATATACCCTCAAACTCCCTCTCTCCTTCCTCCCCTTTTCAAACAATATTTGGTTGGTTTCAATGTGCTACCTTTACCTGTATGTTTAAAATACTTCAAGGCTCTTCACCCACCAATGCTGTCTCCTTTCCCCTCCACCCTCCCACTGATTCCTTCACACAGTTTACCTTTTCACTCATATTCCATTATTATTATCATCATCACCATGGTCTTAGATTTCACATGATGAAAAATATGCCATATTTAAAAAATTAATCACCAAAAGAACAAAGAATCTTATAAATAAATGGGCAAATGAATTGAACAGACAATTCTCAGAAGTTCTAATGGCTAGTAAATATATGAAAACCTTTTTCAGCATTCTCAGTCATAAAGTAAATATATATCACTACTACACTGTGACTCAATCTCACTCCATTCAGAATGGTAATCATCTGCTTTGAGGAATTTAGGGGAAAAGAACCCTCTTCTACTGTTTTTGGCAATATAAAAAACCATATTTGGTTTTTTGATCTTAGCTTATCTCGCTCAACATGATATTCCACAATTCCATCCATTTTACTTGCAAATAAATTAATTCCATTTGTCATTATAGATGAATCATATTCCATTGTGTATATATATATATATATATATATATATATATATATATATATCCCACATTTTCTTTATCCACTTACTTGCTGTTCAATAAAGGCTGATTCCACAGCTTTGGTATTGTAAATATTGCTGCCATAACATGCTTGTATACTGAATCTATTCCCAAGAATGGTATAGCAGGGTCATTTGGTAGGGCTGTTTTCAGTTATTTGTTTTCTTTCTGATGAGCCTCCATACTGATTTTCATATTTGTAGCACTTGCTTATATTGCCAAAAACAGTAGAAGAGGGTTCTTTTCCCCTAAATTCCTCAAAGCAGATGATTACCATTCTGAATGGAGTGAGATTGAGTCACAGTGTAGTAGTGATATATATTTACTTTATGACTGAGAATGCTGAAAAAGGTTTTCATATATTTACTAGCCATTAGAACTTCTGAGAATTGTCTGTTCAATTCATTTGCCCATTTATTTATAAGATTCTTTGTTCTTTTGGTGATTAATTTTTTAAACTCTTGAATTTTCTGAATATTAATTTTTCATCCATTGATAGCTATGAAAGATTTTCTCCTACTTTAATAGCTGGTTGTGTAAAAATTGATTGTCTCTTGACTCTGGTAATTGTTTCCTTTAATGTGCAGAAACTTTTTCATTTGATGAAATCTCCTTTGTCAATTCTTATTCTTATTTCCCTGGAAATTGGAGTGCTGCTCAGAAAATAATTTCCTATGCCTGTATCTTCCAGTGTTTTCTTATTGTAGTCTCAGGACTGGTGGAGTGGCTCAAGTGTTAGAGTGCCTACCTAAATTCAAACCCTGGTACTGCCAAAAAAAAAAGAAGAAGAAGAAACACTGATGAAGTTTCAACCTTTTGTAATTTACATTAAGCTCTTTGACCCACTTCAAATTCATTTTTTGTAGAAGGTAGGAGTTAATGGACTTCTTTCATTTTTCTTGGTGTATATAACCAGATTTGCAGGAAGTTACTTCTTATCAATATTTTAAATTAGAACTATTTATTTGAAGCATTGGGTCTTCTTTTTCTTGTAATTTTCTGGTTTTAAATTTTAATTTTTTTCAAAAGTATGTTTTGATTGTTCAAAACGCAAAGGGTTACATTACTAATTTTGAATTCATGGCTCAGTCCTCATTGCCACTTTTTGATCAATATTTGGTAATGAACCACTTATAAAGAAGATTTTTCATCTGTTTGTTCTTTCATTAAAAGTTATGTTTGATGTTAGTATATAATTTAAGGTCTTTTCCAGTTGGCCTAGGATCAGAATAAGATTTCTAGTTTTTAAAATTTACAAAAAATGTTTTCATAAATAATGGTTTTATATATTGATTATTTTCTATTTTTAATTAGACACGTGGGTATGTAACTTTATAAACTGAAATTAGTACTTTTAAACTGATAGTTTTAATTTGGGTCAGTCTTGTGATCCATAACTCTCTTTTACTGCTTTTTCTGGATCTTTTACCTAAGTTTTGTTAGCACTCAGCTGAGTCATTATCAAAATTTTGTGTTTCTTTTTAGAAGTATAGTCAACTGAAAATGTGATTTGTTATTTGTATAGGCTAGATTAAAAGTAGTAGTTACAGCTTTGAATTTACTCATTATTTTTTAGTGTTTTTGAATTAAGCCTGGTTTTATACTGAGGTTCATCTGTTACAGCAGAAGTAACATACAATTGAATTTTTTTTATCCTTTATAGGTTTCTTTATCTTTTTTATTTTTTATTGTTTTATTATTCATATGTGCATACAAGGCTTGGGTCATTTCTCCCCCCTGCCCCCACCCCCTCCCTTACCACCCACTCTGCCCCCTCCCTCTCCCACCCATCCCCTCAATACCCTGCAGAAACTATTTTGCCCTTATCTCTAATTTTGTTGAAGAGAGAGTATAAGCAATAATAGGAAGGAACAAGTGTTTTTGCTGGTTGAGATAAGGATAGCTATACAGGGAGTTGACTCACATTAATTTCCATGATAAAAGCGAGAGCACACAACGGAGGGGTGAGGATAGGTAAGACACCTAAAAAATTAGCTAGCATTTGTTGCCCTGAACGCAGAGAAACTAAAGTAGATACCTTAAAAGCAACTGAAGCCAATAGGAAAAGGGGACCAGGAACTAGAGAAAAGATTAGATCAAAAAGAATTAACCTAGAATGTAACACACACACGCAGGAAATTAATGTGAGTCAACAATTGCATTTTTCTTTGTATTATTTTGTAAGGGAAATATTTTATTATGTTTTAGACAGTATGAAACTATGCTGTAGGTAGGGAATAACTTTATTAAGAAAGGGTAATGAAACTGAGGTTGATAAAGTTACATATGAAATTCTGGAAGATCTTGAAATTAGAGGGGAAGAGTCCTATGGCCAGAATTAGATGAAGTTGTCAGCGATTTGATGAAATGAGGGTAGCTGAAATAGTAGTAGTAGTTTGTACTTGGGGATTTTGTCATTATAATTTTTGTTGTTTTTGTAGTGTTAGGAAGTACTGTGGAGGAAGCGGTTTTTTGAGGGCTTTCTTGTGGTACCCAGTATTGAACTCAGGGCTTTTGGCATGTAGACCAGCACTCTACTCATGGTACTCAGCAGGTACCACTTGACCTATGTCACCAATCCCTTTTTTGTTTTATTTTTATTTTAGTTAGGGTCCATCTGAATCTGCCTGGATTAACTTTAAGTTCACAATTCTCTTATCGCTATCTAATTGGGATTAAAATTGTGTATCACCAGGTCAGGATTTTTGGGGGCTCTCAAAATAAACTTTTATTAGATGTTGGAATGTAGATGCTGAGGGCTGGAAATTTGACTAAATTGGTACAGCACCTGTTTTGCATGTGCAAAGTCCTGAATTCAAACCACAGTCACACCAAGAAACTGTGGAAGTTTAGGATTAATGAATTTAAAATAATTTTTTGATTTTAAGGTTTTAGTATAATGTCAGAAATGGGTATGTTTGATTTAGATTATTTTTATGTTTTATAAAGTAGGCATAAGTGAAAACATTAAATATTAGGTTTTTATTCTTAGGCCGGTTATTTTTATTTTATAGTTCATACTAAGATCATTTGTACTGTGACAGATTTTTTTTTCAATTTTTATATTTTAATTTCTTAGTATATTTTAATGGAGAAATTTGAGAAATACTAATGGGTTCTCAAACCTTGTTTACTTTTGCTATTTTTTTGTTTGTTAGAAAAGGAAGCAGGAAGAAAGAAAAGAAAAAGAAGACTTTGTATTAGAATTCCTTTTTAATTAGGCACCCAGGACTATTGGGTTGTTTTTGCTATTTGGTTAGTTGGATTGGTTTTGGAGGTGCTGAGGTTTGAACTCAGGTCTTCCTGCTTGATATTGAGGCAAACTTCTATCAGAGTCATGCACCAGCCCATCACTGTGCATGGACAAGGGCAGGTCCTTCATATTTTAGAGTAAGGTAGAAAACTGTCTACAGTATTGTGAGGAAGCATTCCTTCTTTCCAGATGTGTGACACTACAGGCCTATTTAGAGGTCATTTGGAATTCCTATTTAATCTGAAGTCTAGCAAAAATGCATGTAGGAAAAACACAGGGGACAAAGATGGGAAACAGCAGGATTGGAAATTTAAGATGAGTTGCCATTTTGGATACTAAAACATTATTAAGAATTCATTTTTAGAGAGTATTTAGTCATTAATAATAGTCTGCCTTGGGTTATAGCAACATCTTTAATTTGATAAACCTTTTTAGAATTAATTGAGGAATATAGTCTTTGGATTCAGAGTTAGCATTGTATCTCTTCTAGATAAAAGATATCAAGTATTTGGTTTTGTTGAAACTATTGGTAGCAGGCTGTTTTGCCTTTGTTGAACGTGACTAAGTAAATGTATAACTTTTGAAAGGTTAATTCATAGATAGTGAGGCATTACATCCAAATATTTGTTAAGTGAAATGTAATTGGAGAGGTTTTGAGATGTTTTTATCATATTTACACAAAAAGAGATATCTGATTAAAGTTATGGTTTGTAATTCTAAGCCCCTCTTACCTTTGTAGACAATTTTGGTCATCTTATCAAAAAAGGTCCAGGGAAATGGCTTCAACCCCAGGATCCTGTGTGCTAATTAAACATATTTTGGATTTTGCAAAGAATATTTATTTTTTTGGTTTTGTATGAGTTTAAGAGATAAAGAATGGTAACATAATGAAACTTTGAAATTACCTCTAAGTGTATAAAATTTTCAGTCCAAAAAAGAAAGAAGAAGGCAGAGAGTATAGTAAGAGCTGGTGAATTCACATGCTAGCGCTGCAAATATAGTTCATAATACAAAGGGCTATGTTTAAAAGTGTTTTCCAAGTCAAGCAAATCTAAGGAAACATTTTTTCTGAAGTACCTAACAAAAGAAACTTCTCAGACAATAACAATTTTTTAAAACTAGTAAATTCTACAGCATTATTAAAAGTAAACTTGTGACTCCTCATGTATAGTAAAATGAGGAAAGACATTAGTGTTTAGAATTTTGACAGACTTGAAGACTTGGTATTAGGTAAGTGATTGTAAGAATATAAGGAGAGGGAGGAGAGGATAAAGATACTCTTAATATTTAACTTCTTACTGTCAATAATTGTGAGAACAAAAAGGATTCTTAGGGGAGGATTCCACCATGGGATTTAGATGTTTTGAAGCCTAGGTGTTAACAAGGGGTTTTGGATGAAAAATGTATTGCTTATGAAGGCTGACTTCTCATGAGCATTACCTCAAAAGCTGCTTGGCCTCCATGCAGAAAGAGCATGAAAACACAATGTGAGCCACAACCACCTCACCTCACCTATCTGCTCTCATATGTGTAGTTTGTCCCTTATGTACTAATAACCATGGCTGTTTCAATAATCCTCTAATGTTTGCTGTGTTCTCATGACTAGAATGGAAAAAAAAATACAAAACTATGTTGTAGGGTACAGATTTCTCTTCCAGGACACATTCCCCCTACCTTGCTCATGATCAATATTACCAGATTCATTGATTACTTCAGAGTTAACATGATTTCAGTAACAACCATCATTTGTAGATGAGAAGAATGGAATATATTTTAAGCTACCTCTTGTTGTATGCAGGTCAATAACAATGACAATGAACCTGGATATCACAACTCTCTCAGCATTGTAAGATTGATCATAAATTTACTGGCCAGAGAAAAACTAAAAATGAATATTTACTAGAATTGCTAGGGTGCCAAGGATTCTTTTCAAAGCATGCAAATCAAAAGCAGGGTTTAGGAATAACCTCACTCCTCACATTTGCTGATAGAGGTAAGATGTCCTGAACTTTGATTGAACCTCATATCAGTGCTTAACTATTTAGGAAACATTTTACACTTGACAATGTTGGTGGGTAAATTTGGATCCTATATATACCTCTGCAAAAGATATCATGGAAAACCAAATTGTTACATTTTCAAAATTTCCCAGTCACATTGTATTAATTCATGATTCATTTATATACTCTACATGCTCCCAGAGCCACAAACACAGTCTGCTAAAAATACTCTTACTGTATTTGTGAGGAAATCTATAAAAATTCCATTCTCCCCATCCTAGGGATAGACACAATCAAAATAGGAACCTTTATGCCTCTACCTGTATGAGCACTAAATTCACATTTTTTCTCAGCAAACATATAATAATATGTGATGCTTCCTAGTAATATTAGGGAGCTACTGGGAGATGAAGGCATATATAAAAGTTTTGGGAAATACAAGTATTTCATAATGATTTATTAAATATATGTGAAAATAAGAAGGTATCTAATGACGGAACATGGCTTTATCTCATACCTTCACACTAAGACTGTAACAGGCAACCTAAAAAAAACCATGGTGATACCAGGTTAGTCACAGCCTCCTCACTTACCTGCATATTGAAGGTGAGAGGATTTGCACTGTCTGTCATCAATTTATCACTGTCTTGAATAGAAGCTAGGTTCTATCCAGAATCTTTTCTGCATATTTGTGTTGTCTTGTAGATAACCTGAGAAAAACATACCTGAGCATAGTCAGGATACAATTGTTCCCCAAAGACAGCTGTACTGTGATGTCCTCAAAATTATTCTGAAAGGACACTTGATCAATTAAATGACATTGATGACATCAGTAGAAGGGTCCATAGTTTCTTATCTGGGCACCTGCAGAAAAAAAACATGCTTTTTTTCTGGACTGATTGGCCACAGAAATGACAAAGAACACTAATATAACCATCCCCTCAGAATTAATGAGTTCAAAATAAAATTTTATGTCACTTAAAATATTTAATCCTTGGTTACTACAATTAGTAATGACACTCTCAGTTTTGATCTGAATCAGGACAATCAAACATATGACAGGAAAGTTTAGAGGCACAATCATCACTTACCTATGTTTTTGATGGGCAGATGTTCCATGCTGCCATGTAGATCCACAGAAGCATGGAGCTGAATACCAGCCATGTTCCACATGAGGACTTTATTGACTTAGTGACATGCTTGGCCTTTCTTTGTAAGAGATAGCATTGCAAATCAATTCACTAAATATATGATGCTACCTGTGCTTTTGATAATATTTCAGATCATTGTTATCACTTTACAATCCTTTATACCACCTGGGTAATTCTAGATATCCACAAACAGATTTTTACTGATGAACATTACTTGGATCCCTACTTATACCTCTATGACTGGGGACATTAAGTATACAGCATTAATATGTGAGGATACAAGAAAATCATACTCTTTATTCGGAATGTGAGCACCCCATAAATGGCCAGAATGAGGGGAAATAAAAGAATGCAAAACCTTCTTCAAATGTATATCTGAAAATAAGGAGGCTTTCATGAGTGAATGTGATACCTTCTGATATCTGATACATTCTGATATCTTAGCACCACATAAATGGCCAGAATGAGGGGAAATATAAAAATGCAAAGCCTTCTTCAAATGTATATCTGAAAATAAGGAGGCTTTCATGAGTGAATGTGATACCCTCTGATATCTGTACATTAGTCAAGACCTACACAGGATTCCTGCAAAAAATACATCATTTATGCTTAACATCAGATGATCTGCTCTGCACTTGGACTACTTTACCACCTACCTGGTTGTTACCAATGCTTGGTCAACTTTCTTTCATGCAATGTTCTATTGTCTTTCAGAGAACACATGTGTTTCAGGATAAAAATTGCTCTACAGGAACACCTATGTATTTATTACTTTGACCGCCACCATTTTTGGCTTACCCTTCATCTTTATCTGGACACATGGACTAATTCCAGTTGAACTGTGTGATCTGGATATTGCATTCATTCTTCATTGATGCCTACAAAGTATCTTATACTTGGAGGTCTCAAAGTAAAAACAATGACAATAATCCAGGACACAGTCATGCCCCAATGCCCACATGATAGATGTCAATTTTCTCCACCATTTTAAAAGTGTAATCTGATGGTCACTGCTAATAATAAGAGATTGGTCATTTATCTGAGCACCTGTAACAAACATTAGTGAAAAAACAATTAGGGACAACTTCATAGAAATTAGCAATGTTCACACAACGATACTTCAGGAGTTGCTGCTTCCTTCTGAAGGGAATGTGAAAAATGAAACATTTAAATCTGTATTTCAAGAAACAGCTTGCTCTACCAGCACACATTACCCCCAACTTCCCTGCCTAATTCATTTTATGCGCCAAATAAGCACACCTAAATAAATGAATTTCTTCTGAGTTTAAAGTATGTCACAAACATCCATAATATAGAGACTGCAACCATGAAAAATTCTTAATCTTCCTCCTGTGTTACCATGTCAACAAAAATGACAAAAAACCTAGAATATCATAAGTTTTCCTGAATTCCAAGTTAAACATAAATTTTCTTGCCATAGAAAAATGACAAGGACATAATCATCAAAACTGTTAAGGACTGCATGGTTTCTTATCTCAACGTCTGTAAGAAAAGAGGAGTGAGGAATACCTTCATCCCATAATTTGTAGTTGAAGATATGACATACTGTTTTATGATTTAGGATCATATGAACATTTACCTTTGTAGTAGAAATTTTACTGTTGAATATCACTGAGAGTCACTGTGTCTTGGCCTGTATCTGAAAAACACATCCTAGAAAATGCATTTGCTACTTGGATACTTGCAGAGTTCCATGCAGATAGGCTTGTAAGGGAATTCTTAGTATTTTGAGAGAATACCTATAAGGATCCATAATCAATGTCAAAGTGATGTACACAATGATATTACCTGGATATCTGTTTGTACCTCTCTCCCTGTAACAAAAAAATACATATTAAGTATCTGCAAGAACACACAGGAATGTGAGGGAGATATCACTTTTTGAACCACATGTATGCCAAATATGTGGAAATACAGGAGTGCACAAAGCATTCATCAAATTGGAAATATAAAAATTATATGGCTTTCTCCTTATTCCTCTAAACTACAAGCACTTTGTCAGGAAGTATAGAATAAAATTTGGCTCTTTATAGTAACAGTAGTTAGCTATGGTTTGATAAGCATGCATGCAAAATATGTTGGGAAATATATGTGTCTGTAAAATTATGAAGACCTCTAATGACAGAAAGTGGTATCATCCCTTATCTCCACATTAGCCAAGTTGGTAAGAGGATAATTGCAAGAAAACTTGACAATTCAAGTTTAGGTGCCACTCTCACCTACCTGGACACTGAACATTAGATGAGCTGCATTGTAATAGTGTCAGCAGAGAGGAGTTAAAAAGATTATTAAAGGGGTAAAACCTTAGCTCATTACCCATGTGTTCTGTTATTCTTGAATGTCTAAGAAAAGAATTTTATGAGGTAAAAGCAGGGTAATGATTCTATTAGGTAATGAGGCAAAGCTGTGAGGCATAGTGAAACAGGTAAACATATACCAAGTGGACTGAGGGCATAAGGTGCAAGTATTAGTCCTTACACAAACTTTCTTCACATGTTGTAATATAGGTAAAAGAGTTTAGCTTAAAACTGATTTTGGTGTTGTATTTTTGTATTGGTTCCTTGGTAGCTTTTGAATTCTACTGTTGTTGTAATGCTTTGATGTTATTAACTTAACATGAAGGCATGTGTCTGGGGAGATCTTGCCAATCCGGGGTTTTGACATGGCTACCTGTATTTTGTAACTTTTATGTGCACATTTTTGCTCAAAAGAATTGCTACACCATGCATCCTCAGGGCACATTATTCAACAGCGTGAAGGTCAGAGGAAAATTTTGTTGTTATTGTTGTTTTTGTTATTGTTGTTTAGTATATATTATAACATAATGGGAAATGTGTACTGCAAAAGCATGCATCCAAGGCATGTTTAAAGATGCCTTACTATGAGGTGTTATTTTATAATTCCAAATTCTTATTCTGGATTTCATTGGTTTAGTTTTCCCTGGCCCTATAAAGCCTAATTTTCATTCCACCTTGAGTTACTTTTATTTCTTAATCTTAGGGAATCCAGGAAGGTCTTTTCAGTTGAAAAGGGGCATCAGTCTTGCTTAACATGTTACTGACAATCACACTTTGACTGGTGGAGAAATGACATGGAAAAGTTAGTCAGGGAACTCTCAGAATAGGATGATACTAGCATATGACCTGTATTTGTACTGCAAAATTTATGTTATAGATTAGGAAAATACACCATAAAAACATCATGAAGAATAACAGACTTTTAGGTATCTAAATATCAAAACAATTATTGCAATACTTTTAACTAACAGCCCCCTGTAAGCCATGAGCCCATATGGGTCATTAATGCTTAGATGCGTGTACAATTAGCCATAGCATCGACTCTAGTTGTGAAGATCTGTCAGCAGTCAGGTAACATTGAGATATCTGGAATATAAACACAGCAGTTAAGTTCTATGAGGGTATTGTTTTAGTGCCTCCATAGAAAGCATGAAGGTTTTAAGCATTTTAGTTTGAAGAATGTTTGATTTTGTTATTTTTATTTTTTAATTTAAGAGAAACATGTCGGAAACTGTGTCATGGAAAGAATTTTGAGTTAGTTGCTGAGTGATTTTATTTGGCTTTTTATATTTTTAATGATTTTGAAGGGATGAAATAGAGGCTAGTTGATCATACCTATTGCTCATTTATTATTCAATACTGGTGAATGTCTTTATTATTTTTCAATATAGGGAAATGCATTAAGTACATTTTCCTATTCAACCTAGGGCTAGGCAGGGCCATGGCTTGTTGTCACATAACTATCATATTTTGTTAAGAGATTTTTCAATGAAGAATTTGATGCAATTTTTCTATTTAATTAGAAGAATACTGGTTAGAAATTTGAGGAGTAAAATGGTTTTATAATTAATAGTAAGGACTTAACCCATTTAATTAGTGGCATTTTTATTTATTATGCATGTTGTCTTATTTTATTAAAGGTGTCTTTGAGTCAGTTGAACCAAAATGTGAATTAAGTAGAGATAGTAGTCATTCTACACTTGCAATATTTTTTTAATTTATATGTTTTTTAATTTTCATCTTAGGTGATTATGGAGATTTTAAGGCCTTTTCTTTTTTGAGAGCACATATTTTGAAGCCTGGTCAATAGTTGTTGATTCTAAGTGAATTTTTATGTTTAGAATGTTATATGGTGTTGGTAACAAGTTTGTAAAGTTTCACTAGCTGTAGTTTGATTAACTGTGAATGTTTGGATAATATTTATTATTTTAATTTTAATATTTTGCATGGATATAGATTAGCAAGTAAGTTTTTCTTCATTGTATATTTAAATAAATATGGACAGTTTTTACTTGAGGCAAAATAGCTTAAGAATTCTAGGTTCTTTATAAAGTATCTGGATTTCTTTATTTAAAATGACCACAAATTTTAGACATTGTATCTAGAGGAATGTAGAAATACATATGTATATTTTTAAAAAGAACTCTTAAACCAAGAAATATCTGTAAGCATTGTAGCCAGAATATTATTGGGATTATGGGATGAACTTGTGTTATAGCTTTGGATTTTTTTTAAAGATTCTTGTAAGTTTTGTTTGTTATTTTGGGAGAATAGAGGAGTTATAGGGGATTGGCAAGGTGCAATAATTTGTATTTTAAAACTTGGTAAGTGAAGGTTGTGGTTCCAATTTAGACTTAGGCTTAATAGAGTGTTGGTTTTCATGAGGAAAAGAAGAGGAGCCATAAAAGTCCATGACAAAAGTGAGATGCTACCGTTCTATATGACAGCTTTGTGTTTTTTGGCCCGCAGATATTTTTCATTTATTAATTTTTTGTTGTTGTTGTGCTGTTGAGGATTTTTTGGAGGAAGGTCTTTTGGGAAATGTTATGTTTTTTTTATTTTGGGGGCTCATTAAACTCTCAGGAATATTATGATAGTCAGTATTTAGATGGATTGTATCACTTAAAGTATTTAAAACATTTGTGACTTGGCCAATTTTTGAGACATTTTAGTGAAAAATTAAATTTTTTTTACTTGTAGGTAAGGAATAGAGTGAATCTTTTCTTTAAGGTTTGTTAATACTCTGTTTTTGCAAAAGGGGGTCTAGGAATTTAGTTAAGGCCGAATATTAAGGCCCCAATACTTAAATGAAGTTTATCATGATATTTGTTACATTGAGAAATGCCTGAGATCTTAAGAAGATATTGAAGATGACTGTTTAGAGCTTGATGGAAAGAAGCCTTAGGTATCTTTCGCCTTTAAGATCTGCCATCTCAGAGGTAGATGACTCACCATCTCTCCAGAGAAAAGGATATTATTTTGTAGTCTGGTTTTTTTTAATGCCAGAGGGAGTATACTCTCAGTTTATATGATTCCTTTGTTGCCATTACACTGTCAGTGTCCCAGCTTTTTTATATTTATAATATTTTGAGAGTGATCAGTCAACTTATTTTTGGAGTTTTTTGGGACCTTTATAATAGGAGCTTACCATTTGTGGGGAGCATTTATTTCAATTAAAGTTTTTATTTTGACAATAACAATTTCAAATTATGAATATTTTTGCTAGTCAACATTAATAGTATGAGTTTCATTGTGACAATTCCATAGCTGCATACAGAATAGTTTGAACAAATTTACACCTCCTATATTTAACCTTATATTCCTATTGCTCCTGTTTTCTACTTGTCAAACACTATTTGGTGGGTGTTATTATGCTATCTTCACATGTATGTGTAACCTACCTATCCTTTCCCCCATGTCTGCCTTCTCACTTAGGTCTCCTAGATAATCTTCTTTTTGTACTAATGTGCCATTATTACTATCATCAAACTCCGGGTAAGTGTAGATTCCACGTGAGAAAAAAACATGCAATATATGGCTTTTGAGCTTGGCTTATCTCACTCAATATGATGATCCTCAATTCCATCCATTCTTCTGCAGATAACATGATTTGATTCTTCATGTGGGTCAATAATACTCCATTGTGTACATATACCACACTTTCTTTATCCACTCATTGGTTCTAGGGAAACTAGGCTAATTCCATAGCTGGCTATTTGCAATAGTGCCGCAATCAATGTGGGCATGCAGGTGCTGTTCTTATAAGCTGATGTATACCCCTTTGAATCTATGCCCAAGAGTGGTATAGCAGGGTCATTTTATAGGCCTATTTTTAGTCTTTCTGTTGTTGCTGGGTTTTTTTAATGAGCCTTCATACTGATTTCCATTGCAGTGGCAATTATTTACATCCTCATTAATGGTGTAATTTGGGTTTCTTTTTGTACACATCCTCACAAGAAATTCTTGTTGTTTGCTATCCTGGTGATTGACATTTCAAAAGAGGTGAGATGGAATCTGAGTGTAGTTGTCATTTCCTTTATAGATAAGAATGCTGAATTTCTTCATATATAAATATCCATTAGTGCTTCTGAGAATTGTCTGTTCAATTCATTTCCCATTTATTGGTATGATTGTTCTTTTCATGTTTAATGCTTTCAGTTCTTTGTATATTCTGGATATTAAGCCTTTATCCTTTTGATAGCTGCCAAATGTTTCCTTCAATTCTGTAAGCTCTCTTTTGACTCTCGCAATTGTTTTCTTTGCTTTGCAGAATCATCTTTACTTGATGCAATCCCTTTTGTCTGTTCTTGTTCTTATTTTTGGTGCAATTAGAGTTATATTCAGAAAATAATTGCCTATACCTATATTTTCAAGTGTTTTCCCATTGTACTGTCGGGGCTCATGGAGTTGCTCAAGTGTTAGAGTACCTGCCTAGCAAGCCTGAGGACCTGAGTTCTATACCCAGTACTGCCAAAAAACAAACAAGTGAAAAAGTACCTGAAGCAGGTTAAACATTTGGAAATAAAAGATCTTTGATCCATTTTGTATTCATTTGTGTAAAGGATGGGATGTAAGGGACATCTTCTATATGTATATAACCAGTTTCGCAGTCAGTTATTTTTAATCAATATTTGAAATTGGGATGCTTATTTGTAAATTTTGCATTTTAATTTTTATTATAATTTTCTTATTTTAACCTTTTCTTATTTTTTTTAATTATATTTTGGTTGTTCAAACACAACAGGATAAATTGGTAATTTTTAAGTAGAGCTTCATTTCTCATTGTCTCTTTTTATAATTTTGGAATGATATTTGCTACTGACAGAATAATGAAGGATATTTTTAAAGGCATTTGTCCTTTTGTTCAATTAGGATTAATGTTAGTATATTTTTAAGGTTATTGTCTATTGGTCTGGATCCTAGTAGGATTTTTTCTTTTTTAAGTGAAGAATTTTTAAAAATGCTTTTATAATTAATGGTTTTACATATTGATTGATTTATGTTTTTAACTTGACATGATTATGTAACTTTAGAAACTAAAATTCTTTGTATAAATTTTATATTTATAAATGTGGATGAGGCATTATAACATTTTCTGTACTCCTTTTGATTTAGAATTTCCATACAATGTCAAAAAGGTCTACATAATGTATTTTAGACCATTGTTTTTAGATTTTTATAACATAGGTGTAATTTTAAATAAAACAGTAACTTGGCATTTGAAATAAAGTTCAGGGTTTTCTTTTAAAATTTATATTCAAGGAATTTGTGTTATTGAAAAAGATTAAATCTATGAAATTTTTGTTTAATTCTAATGCTTCAATATATATTTGAAGGAAGGTGTTTTAGGAATGTCAACAGTATTACTAATGTTTAGTTTCCTTATCTGTGTGTAGAGGGAAAGGAGGAAGGGAGCAAAGAAAAGCAACAAAAGAAAAAGAACTGAAAATAAAGAACAATAAAATAAAGGAATTTTATTGGTAATTTAATTAGGACCATAAGACCTTGGTATTTGACAAAAGGATGAGTTAAGGAGTAGTTAGTAAATTTGTTACAGTCTGGTGAGGGGGTGTCCCTTCATTCCAGAGGTATGACAATGCATGCCTATTTTTTTAGGCCAATTGGAACTTGTTTTTAATCCAAAATCAATGAAACAAGGCATTATTAGTCAGCAAGGGCTGACGTTGTCAACACAACACACAATTTTAAATTTATTAAAGGAGGCTTTTTTGAATATTAAAAGAGACTTTTAGGAATTAAGATTTATAGGGTGTTTGCTATGTACTAGTAGTCTACCTAGGGTTACAGCACTATTTTTGAATTAGACAAACCTTTTTAGAGTGAATTTAGGAATCCTATTCTTTGGGTGCAGAGATGGCATCTTGTGTCATGCAAGTAAAGGAAAAGACTCTAGAGAGTACATTCTTTATAATAAAAATGGTAAGTGTTTCTTTACGTTGAAAAATGTGTAGGAAGTTATCTTGGTTAAAGTGAAGAGAACCAAATAATAAATGTATAATGGTTGAAAAGTAAACATTGAGGGGTGAACTTTTTCAGAAGATTTAACATTTTTTAAAGTGAAATTTGAGGGGAAATAACTTTGATGATGGTTTTATCATATTAATTTAAAAAAATACTTGTGAAAAAAAGCAATGGCTGCCATGTATGGCCCTCCTTTACAGGCAATCTTGGTCATCTCATTAGAGTAAGATCATGGAAGAGGCCCCCATACCATGAGATGCTCTTCATATGGTAAATATTGTTTAGATTTTACAAAGAATTTGTATAAAATTTTTGTTTCATATGAATTTAAGAGCTTCAGAATGTTACATTTTAGCTAAGACTGGCTAAAATAAAAGAATTTTAAAATAACCTTGAACAGCACAACTATCCGTGTCCATTCAAGAAAACAGAAGGGGGAGAGAATATACCAAGAGACAACAATCTTTGTATGTTAACCCTATAATTGTACTTGATGATACAAAGTCTTGTTTTTAAAAGTTTTTCCTAATTCAGCAAATCTAAGGCAAAAATATGACTTAAAATGCCTTATATGAGAACCTAGCTGGGCAATTCATAATTATATTTTCAAAGTAAGCTCTAAAAAAGTAAATGAAGAAAACTGGAGAATCATCATGGATCCTAAAAATATGAAAGGCATTAGGGGCCTGAGGATTATCATATTGCAGGATTGTTTCAGGTGTGGTGATGGCAAGAATGAAAGGAGAAGGAGTACAGATAAAGAAGCTGTTATATTTTAGCTTCTTGCTTTCAATAACACTGAGATCTAAAGGGATTCTATGGGTAAATTCCCATCATGGCTTAGATTGTGAGTCTTTAAATTTGCTGTTTAGGGATTTTGGTTCGAGAAATATGTTCAATATTTTGTTATTTGTCTCAGATAACTTACAACATTTGAGGAGTTACGTGGCCTGGATATGAAGAGACCAGCCCTTTATGTATACCTGTGTACAAGAAAGGAATGTTCTTAGCAGCCTAGGAATGAGACATGTGCCTAAAAGTGGCTATGGATAAAAAGGTATGCCACATATGAAGGCTGACTTCTCATGGGCATTACCCCAACAGACACATGGCCTCCACTGGGAATCAGAAGGAACATGACACTATCTGAGCATGATTTACTCACCTATCAGGATTTTTAAGGTCAAATTGTCTGCACTATCATGTGTGTACTTTGCTGCTTACTTACTTATAGCCAAGGTTTCAATTACAATCCTCTAAAATTCTCTGTGTTCTCATAACTGGAATGGAAAAAAACAAAAAACTGTGTTTCAGGATACAGTTTTCTATAAGAGGACATCAACATAAGTTTGCTGGCCAGAGAAAAACTAGAAATGCACATTCATTGGAATTGATAGGGCTTCAAGAACTCATATCAAAGCACATGCATCAGAAGTGTATTAAAGAGAATTTTGGAATACCCTCATTCCTTAGTTTGGTAGAAGAAGGTAATCCTGCATTGTAATTTAAGCTCATGTCAGTGCTTAACTATTGAGGAAATATTTTACTCTTGACAATCTCTGTGAGTAAATTTGAAGCCTTTATTTGCCTCTAAGAAACACAACATGCCAAACCAAATTGTTACATGTCATTTAACACACATATTCAAAAATTTCCAAATCATTACATCAATTCATTATTGAGCTACACTTATTACATACTTGCAGAGGTGCACCCACACGGTCTTAACATTTTTGAAAGGAAACCTGTAAAATTCTACCCAAAACATCCTAGGGATGGACAAAAATCAAAATTATATGGGACCTTTCTTGTGCCCCTATCTGTATAGCATTAAATTCACATTTTCTCTCAGAAAACCACAATAATATGTGATGATTCCTAGAAATAGTACAGAGATATTAAGAGAGGTATTAAGTGATGAAGGCATGTATGGTAAAAATGTTGGGGAAACAGGTCTCATAATGATTTCTTTAAAGTCTGAAATATATCTAATGACTGTGTGTGGCTTCCCCTCAAAACTATACACTAGCAAAAATTAGGAACAGGCAAAAAAAGTAAATAAAAACACATGTTGACACCAGGTAGACATAGCCATGTCACCTACCTGCATATAGAAAATACTTATAAGACAAACCTACCTCTCTGTCTCTGTAATGGTCCTGGTTAAAAGAACTTGAAATGTCTATGCTTCTAATAGTAGTACATGTCAAATATGTATAGTTTGTTACCAAGAATATGGCCATATTTCACCAGTAGTGTTGTTATGTATATACAACAGTTTTGAAAGTAAGTGGGAAATGTAACATTGTTCAAAACAGTCTTCAGATGTGAATTTGAGAATAAGCGTTGTCAAAGATTGAATGTGCCACTCTGTCAAACTTCTATATTAACAAATACCTCACTAAAAGCATGAAAAAATTTGGCAACAAGTTGTGAGGAATAACTTCTTCACCTACCTAGACATTTATGGTCAGAATGTCTGCATGGGCAAACTGTCACTTCTTACAAACACCAATGTTCTGGTAACAATCCTTTAATAGTCACTATGTCCTTGGGAAGGAAATATGAAAAAGAAAACACACAAGTCTGTGTTTAGGAAAGAATTTGCTCTACCAAGCCACATATCCCTCATTCCCTGCCCTCAACCATTATTATAGTCCATATAAGCTATACCCACAAGATTGCTTCAGAGTTTAGAGAACTTCAGGATCACCAATCAAATCTAGACTGGAATCATAAAAAATTCTTCATCTTCCTCAAGTGCTATATATCAACAAAAATGACAATAAACCAGAATATTTTAAGCCCTTCTGAATCCAAACTAGAACATAAATTTTCTTTCTATAGAAAACTACAAAGCCATATTTATTAAAACTGTTAAGGACTCCATGGTTTCTTATCTTGGCATGGCACCAAAAGACATTGCCTTCATACCTTGATTTGTAGATGAATGTAATATGCCTTGTGCTGTGATTTATGATCATATGAGTACTTACCTATGTAGAAGATATTTTATTCTTGAAGGACTCTATTACTCACTGTATGTTTTGACCTGTCTCTAAGAAACACATTCTGGATAATGCATTTGCTATGTTTCTCATTCTGTCTGTGCATATGAAAACTCCTACATCATTTCAGGAATCATCTACTCTACCTGTATGCTTACAGAGGTCCCCCTGCACAGCATAGCATGGTAAGGAAACCTTTACTTTCTTAAGAGGTAACCTGCAAGCATTTGGCAGTCAATATTACAGGGATGGGCATAAGCAATATTATCTGTATGTCTGCTATGACTCTACCACCCCAAGAACTAAATATTTAGTACTTGTCTATAAGGACACAGAAGAAAACCAAATTCTTGAAAGAAATGTAAGAGTTCACCACGTATATAACAAGTAGGAGGAAATTTAGGAGTGCTCAAAGCATTCATCATACCAAAAATAGTGAAAATTACATTGTTTTTTTCTTATCCATGTACCACTACAAGCTTTTAATATCACATTCTCAGCAAGCTTAGAATGAAAATTGGCCTTTGCCAGTAATATTGACAGCTGAAAAGACACCATCCAAAAAATGTTGGAAAATACATATTTCCTAATGATTTATTACATATCTCTAAAATAAGGAAGACATCTAATGATAGAATATGATATCATCTCATATCTCCACACTAACCAATTCAAAAAGAAGATACTTACATGAAAACTTGGCAATATCAGAATAAGCACCATTCTCACTGACCTGGATACTGAATATCGGATGAACTCTCAATAGAGTAGGGTTAAGGAGGCGTTCAAAGAAATAAAAGCTTAACGTATTGCCCATGTGTTTTGTTACTCTTGACTATGTTAGAAAAAAGAATTTAGGTAAAAGTGTGGCAAAGTTTCTGTTAGGTAAGGAAGGAAAGCAGTGAAAGAGCTAGGAAAACAAGTAAATGAACACCAAGTAGAGTGGATTACATTGTTAAGGCACAAGCATTAGTTCTTACATACAGGTAATCTATATGCCATAACATAGACTAAAGGGTTTAGCTCAATCAATATGAGGGTTGTGTTTTTGTATTAGGTCCCTGGAAGCTTTTAATCCTTTTATTGGTTTATTGCTTTGATGTTATTATCCAAGGATGAAGGCACTGGTCTGAGGAGATCTTATAAATCAAAGGGTCTTCTGACATGGCTGCCTAAGTATTGTAACATTTATTGACAAATTTTTATCCAAAAGATTTGTTGTGCCACTCTTTCTTTATGCTCAGGGCATATTACTCAATAGTACAGGTCAGAGGAATTTTAGAGGAACTGGTTTTTGTTGTTGTTGTCATTATTTAGTATACATTGTAACTTAGTTGGAGTTGTGCTAGAAAGAATACAACCAATGCTGTCTTTAAAGCTTCTTTAGTGTAATGTTTTATTCTAAAATCCCAAATCCGTATTCTGGCTTACATTAGTTTAATGTCACCTTTCGCTATGTTAGCCTGCCTTATTTTCCTCTAAATCACTTTAGTTCTTTAATCTTAAGGAGTTGTGGAGAGTCAATAATCTGTCTTTGTTGGGTCTTGTCAACTGTAAAGGAGCATCAGTCTCTAAGATTGTACTGACAATTGCACTCTATTTGATGGAGAGATGACATGGAAAACTTAGACCTTTGACTATAAGGATAGGATGGTATCAGAATTATTTTGTGTTTTTGTATTGGAAAAGAAGTTACATGATATATTAGAGGGGACAATACACAATATAATAATAGAGTAGTAGGTTTATAAACATTAAAATAATTTTTATTGTTTTTTAATCAGTGCTTTCCATTAAACCATTAGTTTAGTAAATCTTTAATGTTGGGTGTACAATTTGACATAGCATTGGCCTAGTTCTGGAGATCCTTCAGTACAAAGGATACATTGATATATTTGTGATTTAAACACTGCATGAAAGGCTGATGGTGTGGTTCAATGGTAGAGCTCCTGCCTAGTAAGCACAAGGCCTTGAGTATAACCAAAAAAAAAAAGGTTATACTGTCTGCCTAAACACTGAATGTAAGCTTTTGGAGGATATTAGTCCCTACCTGGGCAGCAATAACAAGATTGAGGGACATTTTATTTTGAATCACATTTCATTTAATTTTTGTTTTTGAATTTATGAGAGACATGTTTTGGCCTGTGTCATGGACTTTTGAGTAAAGTTGTTAAGATATTTTGTATGTTATATTTGTTATTTAAGAGATTAAAATAGAGGCTAATTGACCAAAACCTGTTGAAAATAGATCTTGTTTACATGTTAGAAATACTCGTGTTGTAGTACATTCTGTGAGCTCTTATCTATTGTTTTTACATCTAGGCAAATATGACAGTACATATTTCTATCTGAACTAGAGTCAGGAATGTCACATAAATATCACATCTTTTTATGAGATTTTCAGTGAGGCATCTGAAATATTGTATGTATTTAATTATTGGAATGTTAATTTGTAGTTTTGACTAAAAAGGTTTTTTATCATTAGTGGGAAAGATTTAATCTGGTCAATTACTGGAATTTTAAATTTCATTTTATGTGTGTTTTTTAAGATAAAAGGTCTTATAAATTTGTTGGACTATAGTGTAAATTAATTAGATGTAATATTCATTTTAAAGTTGATAATACTTTTAAACATTTATGGTTTTTCATTATCTTAGGTGATTTTGGTGATTCAGTGTCTTTTCTGTTTGAGAGCACATAAGTCATGAATTCTGGTTAATGGTAGTTGTGATTCTGAAATTTTTTTTTTGGATGTTGGATAGAGCTGTTTTGTAAAGTTTTTTTGTTTTATCTTTATTACTTGTATATGCTGAAATACTATTATTTTAATTTTAATGATTGTGTGGAGTATAGATTCACAAATAATTTGCATATTTTAATGGATTTTTGTCTAGAAGTTGTATATTATGTATTTTCATAGTATAAATTTATGCAGACAATTTTTGTACACTTGGGGTAAAGTAGTGTAAGTATATTCTGTTGTTTTTAATGTATCTTAATTTATTTATTTAAAATAACCAAAAATTGAGACTTTAGATCTGGAAGAATGTAGAAAATATAATGTAAGTATTTGAGCTAAAATAACATAGTGTTATAGTGCTATAGTGTTTTTTTTTTTAAGATTTCTGTAATTCTGTAGTTGTTATTTGAAAGAATAGGTAATTTACATGGGGATTAGTAAATGAAGCTTGTGGCTTTGATTTACATTTGGACTCAATAAGATATAGATTTCCATGATATATTATAAGCACATATGTAAATATCATAATGTATACACCTGTACAACTATTAAATGGTAATTTAAAAATGTCAATATGTGAAAAAATGGACCTCGATAAATAGCTGTGCTTCTAAAAGTAGTCTGCATAAAACATGCATTGCTTGTTAACAAGGATATGCCTAGTACTTTTGTTTGAGAAACATGAGGTTTTCTTTTTCCATATCATGTATAACAAGGGGGAAATATGTAATTGCATGAAACCGTCCTCAGATATGCATTTGAGAATTAGAAGTCTTAAAGATATAATGTACCCTCCTTTCAAACTTATAAACAAACATATACCTTACAAACAGCATGAAAAAAAAACAGGGCAATACCATGTAAGGCAAAACCTCCTCACTTTACTGGACATTTAAGACAACAGTCACTGTCATGTGCACTGTCATGTGGGCAGATTGCTACTTTGTAGCAATTACAAATGCTCAGAAACAATCTTCTAATGGTTGTTCTGTCCTTGCAAAGGAAATACTAAAAAGAAAACATAAATCTGAGTGTCAGAAGCAGCTTGCCCTACCAGACACATTCCCCAGTTCACTTGCCCTCAACTATTATTATGGGCCACAGCTCTACCTATATCATGGATCACTTCAGATTTTACATAATTTTAAGGTCACCTGTAAAATGTATACTGGAACAATGAAAAAATTGTAATTTCCCTTCTGTATTGGCTTGTCAACAAAAATGACAATCAACTAAGACATTAGGAATCCTTCTGAATTACAGAGTTAAACATACATTTTCTGCCCCAGAAAAACTACAAAGCTATACTCCTTAAAATTTTTATGAGCCCCCTGGTTTCTTATCTCAACACATGCACCAAAAGAAAAGAAGGGTTAGGAACACCATCACCCCGAATTTGTGTATGAAGATAAGAGTCCTTGAACTATAATTTAGGATCCTATGATAACTTACCTACCCAGGAGAAATTTAACACTTGATGATCACTGAGAGTCACTGTACATCTTGACCTTTCTATGCAAAATACTTTCTGGAAAATACATTTGCTACTTGTCTTACCCTATCTGTGCATATGAAAACTACTGAAGTCTTTGTACCACTTTAGAAACCATCTACACTATCATGCACACTGCCTTGTTAGGGAACTCTTACTAGCTTGAGAGGATTTCTGTAAGCATTTCACAGTCATTGTCAAAGTGATGGACATAAGGAATATTACCTGGATGGTCTGATTTTGCTTCTATCCCTGTGAGAGTGAAATACATGCTATTTGTCTGAAAAGACACACCAGATGTCCAACACTTGACAGAATTGTGAGGGAGGTACTCCTTTTTTCACACATATATGCCAAATACTGGAAAATATAGTTCTCAAATCATTTATTGAACTGGAAATGAACATTATCTGAATCTCTATTTATGCCTCTGTTATTACAAGCTTTAATGTTACAATTGTCGCAATCAAAAAATAAGAATAGGTACTTACAGTAATATTAGGTAGCTATTGTGCTTTGAAAAGCATGCATGCTAAACATGTTGGGAGGTATTCACCTCCTAGAGATCTATTACATATTCTGAAATTGTCAATGTGACATCATGTCATAACTACATGCTAGCCAAGTAGGCTAACAGAATAGCTACATGAAAATTTGGCAATCCAGTTTAGGCACCACTTTGCCTACCTGGATATTGAACATCAGGTGAGCTGCACCAAGTGAGCATGAAGAAAATATGGGAACAGCAGTGTAGAGAAACCTTTCTCATCAAACTTCATATTGAACACTTCATATTGAAGTGTTGTATCACCAGCTTATTCCTCACCTCATTTTCACTAGCTTCTGTCATGAATCTTTTCTGAATTTGGATACAGCTTGTAGGAAACCTGAAAAATTCATATATAAATATGGCTTAGGATGCAATTGCCCTTCAAGGACCCCTGTCAAAATGAGTTCCACAAAATCATTTTTTAGGGACACTGGAGCTCTACCAAAATACTGGGATTAATTTGAGTTGATGGTATCTGTAGGATGGCCCTTCATTTCTCCTCCGAACACTTGACAAAAAAATCCTGTGTCTATTGCTTGCTGACAGGACCACAACAATGACAAGAAAGCAGTTCCAATCATTCCCGCAATGTTCATGGATTTGACATAAAATTTTCTGCCATATAAAATGTTCACACCCTTGGAAATATCAATTTCTAAGGATACTGTCTGCTTTAATCTCAGTCACTAACAACCAAACATGGTGACAAGGAGCATTAAGACCAAGAGCTTCACTTACATGTCTGTGATGTCACAGGCAGTGAAGTTCTGTTCTGTGACTTAGTCCCAAACCACTCTTTATGTTGCTAAAATTAGGTTTCTCCATACACATTTCCTGTTAGAAAGAATGCAATAATATGAAGCTTAGTAGTGTTGTTATGGACATAAGTGCTTTTTTCAGGATATCATGTAGAAAAGAGGAGGAAGTGTTATGACACTTCCCCAACTTCTTCAGATGGCTTCTGGGATTTAGCAGGTCTTAATGATTGAAGGTGGCATCTTCTCAATCCTGTACACTACATGATATCTTACAAGATTAAGCAATAATAATAATAATATGGCAGAACCATGAGCTGTACAACCTCTCCACCTACCTGAATATTTAACATCTGATGGCCTGCAGTGTCATATGTGCAGTTTGGCATTTACCAAGAAATTAGAAATGCTCTGTCAACATTCCTTTAAGGGTCACTCTGTTCTTGGGAAGGAGAAGTGAAAAAAAAGCATGCAAAATCTGTTCATAGCTTGCCCTGCCAGGACTCCTTCTTAGCCCTTCCCTTTGCTGTAACCATTATTATGAGACATCTCACTTCTACCTGGATTCATGAATTGCTTCACAGTTAACAGAATTTCAGGAGATACCACCATTTCCTGATTCTTAACATGAAGAAAAGAGTGAAAATTCTTAATCTTCCTCCTGTGTTGGTAGTTCAACAACTATGACAATGAACCAGTATGCAATCCATCCCTCACCAGTGCACACAGGCTTATCATAAATATTCTTGCTATAAAAAAACTACAAGTGAATATTCACTACCACTGCAGAACTGCTAGGGACTCTGTGCTATCTTATCTCAGCACCCAAAATAAAAACATGTTAAAATGAGGGATTAGGAACATCATTATCACTTACCTATGTAGATGAAAGCATGAAGTCCTATGATGTGATTTGGGATCATGTAGGTACTTACCTATATAGGAGAAATTTTACTCCTGAAGATCTCTGTGAGTCATTAGTGTCAGGACCTCTCTTTGAAAAAAACATCCTGGAAAATGCATTTGCTACTTCTATCATTCTCCATGTGCATATGAAAATTCCTGAAGGAATTCATTTTTAGTACATGGGTACTTGGTGAGGTCCAATTACACAGCCTTGTAAGGATGATCTTACTATCTTAGAAGATATCTGTGATATATTCATACTTAATGTCAAAGTGAAATACACAATGAATATTATCAGGATGTCTCCTTATGTCTATCCCTAGGATACACAATGTTTGTCTATGAGGACACACACAAAAAAAAATCAAACTTTTGATAGAAATGTGAGCAAGGTATTCATATTTCCACCAAATATATGCCAGATAGGGAGAAATATGAGAGAGCACACAGTATTCATCAAATGCAATTCTGAAAGTTCCACTGTCAATGTCAAATTAATTGAAATAATGAAAATTGCATGGTTCTCTCCTATGTCTCCATGACTGAAAGCTTGAATGTAATATTGTCAGCAATCACACAATAAAATGTTTTTCTAGTAATATTCAATTGGTATTATGGTTCGAAAAGCATTTGTGCAAAAATGTGACTTCTTATCTCCTTATGATTTATTATATATCTAAAATTATGAACATCATTAATGACTGATTGTGACAGCATCTCATATCTCTTCACTAGCCAAGTTAGTGACAGGACAGCTGCATGAAAACTTGGGATCACCAGTTTAGGCACCCATTCACCTACCTGGGTACTGAACATCTGATGGGATACACTGTGGTACTGTCAGTAGAGAGGGACAAGAAGACTTTCAGAAGAGGTAAAACCTTAACTTACCTTTTCCATGGCTTTTTTCATTCTTGAATATTTCATGCAAAAAAATTTATCAGTATTTGTGAAAAAAAGTATAGCAAGATTCTTTTAGATGAAGAATTGAAGCAGTTAGCTATAGGAGAAATGGGTCAACATACTCCAATGGAATGGATTGGATTTGGAGCCTTATAGAAACAAGCAGTAGTACTTCCACCAAGGCTCTTTTAGTGCTCTCAGGCAGGTTTGGGTGTTTAATAACTTGAACATAATTTGGAGTAGTGGTTTTTGTAATGCAAATGCTAAATTAAAATATTTTGGTGCTGTAATGTTTTGACATTACTCACCAAGGATAAAGGCATCATATCTGGGGAGATCTTACCAATCAAACCATGTCTTGACATGGTGCTTATATTTGGTAACTTTTATGGTTTTATTTCTGCTCAAAAAGATTGCTACACTAGACATTCTTCATTCTCAGAGCATATTACTCATCAGAGAGTAGGTCAGAGGAATTGTTTTTTTTCTTTTTTTATATATATTATAACTTAATGGGAGGTGTGCTGGAAAGAATTCATCATGTGCCTTCTTAAAAGATTAGTTAGTAGAATGTTTTATTTTGTCTCAACCTCCTTAGTCTACCTTTCTTTTGTTCCTATGCTACCTGTCCTTATTTTAGACTGCTTCATTTACCACCTAAATTGCTTTGATTCCTTAATCTTTAGGAGTCTTTTATGACACTTTTTCAGTTCATAAAGGGCATCGGTCCTGCTTAAGGACAAACTGACAATTTCATCCTATTCCATCTAGAGGTGTCACAGAATAGGTAGTAGTTGTACTCTCAGGATAGGACACCAGGAGTATGGTATGTTTTTGTATAGGAAAGAAGCTATCAAGGATATTTGGAAAGAAAATACAATTATAAAGTATAGCAGAATAATACTTATATAAATATTATAGCAGTATTATCATTTTTAATCAGTATTTCAAAAAAAACATGAGGTTAGAAGATCATTAATTTTGAGTGTCTTAGACATGGCATTGATCTATTTTTGGCAATCCTTCAGGACTGAGGAGACATTAAGTTATTTGGAATGTAAGTAGTACATCCAAATTTATGAAGGCACAAATGCCTCCCTTGTAGCAAAGATACTTAGAGACATATTATTTTGAAGAAGGTTGGTTTGGTTATTTTTATTTTTGAATTTAAGAGAGAAATGTCATGGGCTGTATCATAGAAGGCCTAGTGAGCAATGTTGCTAAGGAATCATAGATGATATTATAATACAATGATAAGGTCTGGAAATACAAGGATAATTGATCAGAGAAGTGGAAATATATCTCATTTATTATGATTAAATACTATTAAGAGAGAAGGTTTTTGTAAGGAGTTTATTTTTAACATATACAGAAGGACATTTACCTTGTAATCTAGGTATAAGAAGGACAATAACTTTTAGTCACATAAATACTACATTTGTTTTCAGTGGGAGTTTTGATGCATATATTTTTTGTATTTAATTACTGGCATACCCTTAAGTAATTTAGAGTATTTAGGATTGTTATATGTACCTTAAGTAGTTGTGAAAATTGTAAGGGCTTTCTTATAAAAGAGTGCATATTTTTTGAACATTGGTCAAGTTCTTTCTACCGTGAATTTTTTTAATGTATAGGATGTGGTATAGTGTTGTTAATATGCCATTTGGTAAAGTAATACTTAGCTGTATTTTGATTAGTTTTATCTTGTGGAATGTTATTCATTATTTTAATTTTAATTTTTGTTTTGGGGGTACATATTAACAAATTATTTATGTATTGTATTATGGCTTTTGGTTAGTTAAAATTTGTAAATTATGCATCATAAATTTATTTAAATTTGAACTGTTTTTAAACCTTTGTCCGCATATAGTTTATATGTACTTGGTTGTTTCTAAAAGGCCTGGACATGATTATTTAAGTAAACAAAAATTGAGACTTTGGATATAGTGTTATATTGAAGAATGTGTTACAAACATTAAATCCAGAACTGTCTACAGGAATTTCAGAAAACTATCATAGGGTTATCAACTACAGGATGAAATGGCATTATAGTTTCTTTTTATGTTTTGCATAAACTTGAATTTTTTATTTTGTTTTCCTACACTGTGAATAGATGAGAAACAAGGAGAGTGAGGGCAATAGTAATCCAGATATAAAGTAAAGAATTTGGTTTTTATTTGTTTTTGGCTTACTATGTTATTGATTTTCATGAAGGTAATAGCAGGAACATTTTAACTGAACAACCCCAGGCTGAGTTGTTATTCTACTGAATTTTTGTATTTTAGACCCGAGGATTTACTTTTGATAAGATCTTTTTTTGGAAAGATAGGATTTTGGGGGTGGCTGGTACTGGTGTTTGAACTCAGGGCCTCACACTTGCTAAGCAAATGCTCTTACCACCTGAGCCACTCCACAAGCCCAAAAGATAGAATTGTTTTTATGTGGGTTCCTTATTAGGGCCCTCAGGAATGACAGAGAATGACAAATATTTATATGTATTGAGGTCCTTGATGTAGTCCAAATATTTCTCTCTAATAATAGAGTTGACATTTTGGTAACACAAGAAATTTTTGTGAAAAATTAAAATTTTATACCTATAGGTTAGGGGAAATGTGAATCTTTTGATCTTCAAGGTTTTGTTGACACCCTTTCTTTGTATAGGTCTTTTTAAAAATGGGTCTAGTGAATTTAGTTATGTAGCATATTAAGCTTCAATATTTAAATCATGATTTCTGTTACACTGACAAGTAATTGAGGTTTTGAAAGTTGACTGTTAATGGGCTGGGTGGAGGGAAGCCTTAGGCATTTTTATCCTTTAAGGTCTGCCATTTAAGAGGTGGATGAACCATCATGTATCTAGAAAGAGGGACAGTTTTCAGTGGGGGGGAGTTACATGGGTAAGGGAGTATACACTTCATTATGTGACACCCTTTGGTGTAATTAGACTTTTAATCTTCCAGCTTTTAAAATTTAAAATATTTCTGGTGTTATCTGTCAATGCTTTTTTTAACCTTAATGGGAAGTTATTTTTTATTTAAGTTCCTATCTTAATAACCAATTGTATTCAAATCATAGATTATTTTTATTTTCTACACTGATAATATAAGGAGGCTTCATTGTAACAATTCAGTAATTGTACCTATGTAGTTTTTAATATGTTCACCCTCCTCTATTATATTTTCTTAACACAATCCCTCCCCTGCACTCACTTTTTCAAAAGGCATATGGTGAGTTTCAGTATTCTGTCTTCAGGTTTGTGTAACCCATTTCTATGTTCTTTACTTCAAATTACCCTCCACATTCTGCTTTCCTCATCATACTAATACCCCAATACATTCTCCCTTTTACACTCACATCCATTACTATTATTATTAGCATTATTATTTTTGTTATTATTACTATCATCATCATCAGTTTAGGTAAAAATTCCACATGAGTGAAAAATTGTGATATTTGACATTTGAGCTTGGCTCATCTTTCTCAACATGATGATCTCCAGTTGAATAAATTTGCCTGAAAAAAACAAAATTTCATTCATGTTTGTGGTGAATGATACTGCATTGGGTATAAAAACCACATTTCCTTTATTCATCCATCATTTGTTGAGCACATAGGTTGATTCTACAGTTTGAATAAGGTAAATGGTGCTACAGTAACTAAGAGTATGCAGGGCTCTCTTGCATGGGTGCTTTACATCCTCTTGGGTATATGCCAAGGGTGGCATGAGCAGGATCATGAGGAATAGTGCTACCAGGATTGGCATGTAAAGCACTGTGGCTTCTCAGGCACAGGAATCATGTGAGACAATTCAGAGGACTTGATTGTTTTCACTACATATTGTAAATTGATGGGGAAGTTGTGCTTTAAGGAATGCATATGTATGATTTCAGGAAGATCATTTAATACAATTTTAATTTTTATAGTCTCATCCCCTGATTCTGACTTGCTTTGGTGTCCATGCCAGGTGTACCTATTTTGCCCTGCCTTAGTATGATCACTTTATCACACACCTGGTTATTAGGAAACCTCTGTCAAGATTATTCCCAGGGTTTTTGACTTCTCTTGTTGGAAACCTGAAAATACGTATGAAAAATGCCTTTCAGAATATAATTACTCTTCAAGATATTTGCTACCTACCATCCTCAAAATAACTGTTGAGGGACACTTCACCTCTACTGCATACTTGGATTAATTTGAGGCTAATGGTATCATCAAAATAGGCCAAACACTTTTCACTGAATACCTATAAAAAAATCCTGGTTTTATTATTGTACTGAGAGGACCACAGGTTGACAATCAAAAATTATATTATTACTCCCTCAATATTTTAATTTCAACATAAATTTTCTCTGCTCTATTAAATGTTTAAACTCATGTTAACTATAATGGTTAAGTGCACTATCCTTTTTTACCTGAGCATCCAATCCATGGTGACAAGAAGTGATATGAACACTGTCATTGCTTAACTCTGTTTTTGAAGGGCAGATGTTCTATTTGCTATGATTTAGGTCAATATCAGCACATACCTAAATACAACTTGTGTTCCACATGAAGAATTTATTGGCTCTTGTGACATTTAGGTATGTCTCTAAAAACAAACAAAACCTATTTGCTACATATCTAGAACTGAAGGTAATTGTGGTATTTACCTACCTGCATTCACCGACCTGGTTCTTAACAGTATTCAGTCAATAATGTTTTAGGGACCACCCACCTCTCTGAAAAACTGGGTGAGAAAACATGCACAACTATGTTTCAGGATACAAACTGCTCAACCAGGATATCTATCTATTAAGTTGACTAACACCACTGATGACATACACTTTGATTCTACCTGGATACTTAGATTAATTATAAGTGAACTCTCTTATCAGAAGAGTCCATCCTTTCTTGATTAGGCATGTGCTTACAACCACACTGAATGACACTGTGGCCAATGTTGAGGCATTAGTTATTTAGCATGAATTTCTCAATTATGTAAAACTTGAGAAGCTCATGTTCACTACAATTGCTAAGGAAACCAACATTCTTGCTGAAAGCCAGGAGCTAAATCTTAGTGACAAGAATTATTCAGGACACTTATCATTGGACTATATACATGAAGGTCAGATTTAAAACAAATATATCATTAAAATAGATACCAAAGATGTTCAATTTGATGACCATTTTTGGCTAACTGGGATATAATCCTCTGTCTGGAAAAACATTATGGAAATCCTATGTGACACATGAGGTTCCCAAGGTCATTATATCATTTAGCATATGGATATACCACTTTGAGACTTGCAAAACTCCAAGGACACAGACTTGTAAGAGTGAACTTCCTCTCTTGAGAGTTTTGCAAATTTGAGAGTAACTGCAAATATCCCCTGCTCTTTGTCACTGAGATAATTAATCATAAAATGGCTTGGATCACTGCTTGTAATCAAATATTTTGTGTTTCATATACACATCACCTATTATCAAGGATACAATAACATGAAGATTGGCAACATTGTTATGGATGGATGTGTTTTGATGGTATCATGTAAAAAAGATGGAAAAGCATGATATTGCCCCAAACATTCCTCAGATGAGTATCTGAGAATAAGAAGTGTTGATGATATGTCATCCTCTCAAACCTGTACACTACCTGACACTTGACTATAAACATGCTAAAAAACATGGCAGCTCTGAGACGCACAACCTCCTCACCTACATGGATATTTAAAGTCAGTGTGTGTAACCTGTCACATGTGCAGTTTCTGACTTACATATCAGTTTCCAAGACTCCGTCAACAATCCTTTAAGAGCCATTGTGTTCTCATGAAGGAAAAGTGAAAAAATGGTGAGTTTTAGGAGACAACTTGCTCTACCAGGGCAAGTGCTACTTCAATTGCCTGTGACCATTATTAAGTAACATTGAAAGTCTACATAGATTCATATATTACTTCAGAGTTAAGAGAATTTCAGAAGGGTCCATCATTTCTAGATAGGAAACATGAAAATTCCGAAACCTCCTTCTATTTTTTCAGGGAAACTATGATGACAATGAATAAGTATACCAGTAAATTCCTTAGTATTCACAAGTTCAGCATAAGTTTTCTTGCCATAGAGAAATGCATTATCATACCTCCAAAATGAAACCTTGTTGGATGAGAGGTTAGTAACACACTTCTCCCTTAATTTATAGATGAAGGCAGGGCATGCTAAGCAGTGATTTAGGCTCCTATCAGCACTTACCTACATAGAAGAAATTGTACTCTTTAAGACCTCTGTGAGTCACTCTAGGAACTTGACCTGCCTATGAAACACACACAATTCAAAATCAATTTATTACATTTCTCATTCTACCTATACATGTGAAAATTCCTGAGTTCTTTGTACCAATTCAGGATATATCGATATTATCAATTACTTTCAGAATCCACCCACCCGGTCTTGTAAAAGCACCCTGAAGGGGAAATCTGTAAAAATTCCACCATCAATAAATATCAATGGAATGGATACCATGAAAATCACTTGAACCATTCTTATGACTCTACAAATATGTATACTAAATTCACATTGTCTGTTAGCAAGCATACAATAAAATAGGATCCTTTCTAGAAATTCTAGGGATCCATTAGCATATGAAAGGCTTGTGTGGCAAAAATGTTAGAGAAATTGAAGAGTCCCCTAAAAGTTTATTAAATATACCTAAAAATAGAAAAGTATCTAATGACTGAATGTGGCATTTTCTGTTAACTGCACAGTTGTCAAAAGGGTAACAGGGAATCTGCATGAAAAACATGGCGACATCAAGTTAGGCAAACCCTTCTCACCTGCCTGGATATTGGATATGAGGTACTATGTACTATGTTGTGGTTAGTTTAACACTTATCTGGCTTTTAGTAAGTTTTTGTCAAAAATCTTTTCTGGGTTTTGAATTATCTTGTACCAAACCTGGAAAAACACAAGCAAACCGGGGTCAGGATACAATAGCTCTTCAAACACACTTGCCCGTGACGTGCATAAAATCATTGTTAAAGAATACTGGAGCTCTACTTGGAAAGGTGGATTAATTTGAGGTTGATGGAACCAACAGGAAAGGTTATTATTTCTTGACCAGACATGTGCAAAAAACCCTGGGATTACTGATGTGCTAATAGGACCACAACAATGACAAGGAGCTACAATATAATCTTCCCTCAACTGTCACAGGTTCCAGATATAATTTTCAGCCACATAAAATGTTATAATTCCTGAGGACTCAATCACTTTTTGCCTGAAAAACTATAAGCAGACCATGGTGACAAGTAGTGTTACAGCCACAATCATCATTTGCTTATATTTTGAAGGGCAGTATTCTATGCTATGACTTAGGCCCACACAAGCAGAAACCTGAATATCAGCCAAATTCCACATGGGGAATTATTAGCTCTCTAGTTTTGGCCTATCACCAAAAAACACATCATTTCCAACCAATCTGGTGCATACCTTTTCGTACTTATATTTGCGGTAATTAGCTAGGTCATTGAATCATTTCAGGATCAGTTACACTATCTGGATAATTGCAGATTTCCATAGACAAGGGCTTTAAAGAGATCTATTAGTCTCCTGAGAGGATACCTACAGAAATTCCTTGATGAATACAGCTGGGATGGACATTATGAAAATTACCCAGTCCCTGCTTAGTAGTCTATCCCTATGAGCATTTAATACACAGTATCTGTCAGAACATATGCAATATTGTGTGGAAATATAATAGACATAATTGTGTTTTAACTGCCAGAAGAGGGAAAAATATAGGAGTTTTAAAAGCATTCAACAAACTGGTGTCTCATGCCTGTAATCCTCACTACTGGGGAGGCTGAGATGAGGAAGATCAACTTTTAATGCCAGCCCAAGCAAATAGTTCATGAGACCCCCATGTCCAAATGCAACTAAAGTGGTGGCTCAAGCAGTAGCGTGCCTGCTTTGCTAGCACAAAGCCCTGAGTTCAAACCCCAACTTCATCAAAACTTAAAAAAAAAACAATAGTATCCAACAAATACACTTCTCAAATAAAAGAGTCTCAAATGAGGGAATGTGGCACCATCCGATACCTGTACCATAGACAAGACCATCACAAGATTCCTGCAGAGAAACATGGCAATTTCCCAGATACACAAACCCTTCTCATCTACTTGGATATTGAAAACCCATTGTTCTGCACTGTTGTATGACCACTTTATCACCTACCTCATTCTTAGCAATGTTTGGTGAACAATCTTTAGGGACCTCTCTGTTCTGCCTCAGAGAACCTCTGAGAAAACATGCACAAATATGTTTTATGATCCAATTTCTTCTATCAAAATACCCCTCTGTTACTGTGACTACCAGCATTGTTGATGTACCCTTCAACTCTGCCGGAATACATAGAGGAATGCCAAGTGAAATGGATTGTCTTGAGAGCCCATACTTTTTTTTGAACATTTATTTTTATTAGCACAAACTAATTGTATGAAGGGGTTTCATTATATTTACATATAGGCATATAATGTAGTTTGATCCAGTTCAAACTATTTCTCTTCCTTCACTCTGCTTCCCTCTGTCTTTTAAAGTATCATTAAGCCATTTTCCTATATGCACACACACACACACACACACACATAAAATATACTTCTATTATACTCTCCCATTGACCTCTCCTTTTCCCCTCCCCCTCTTCTTCCTACTTCCTCTATCAGTCCTCCTTTTGCAATTATGTCATATAAAATTTTTTTAGGTCTAGATTCCCTATATGAGTGAAACATCCAATATATGTTATTCTTTTCTTTTTGTGGTACTGGAGGTTGAACTCAGGACATCACTCTTGCTATGTGGGCTTTTGTGCTGTACCCCTATCCATCTTTTGGCTTTAGTTATTTTTCAAATAGGTCTCATATCTTTGACCAGGGCTGGCCTTAGACTGTAATTGTCATACCTACATACTCTTGTGTAGTTGGAACTACAGATTTCTCATCACCATGCCAGGCTTATTTGTTGTGATAGGATCTTGCTAACTTCTTGCCTAGCCTGTCTTGAACCATGACCTTCTGGACCTCTCCCTTCTGAGTAGCTGGGATTACAGGTGCCATCATTTCTGAACTTGGTTTTTCTCACTTAACATGTTAATCTCCAGTTCCATCTATTTTTCCTGTAACAAAATAATTTCATTCTACTTTTTGCCTAAATAATACTCCATTGTACATATGTACCACATTTTCTTTTCTATTCTAGACTACACACCTGCAAAATATCCTGTACTTACAATTAGTCCCAAGATCAAGGACAAATACAATGCTTCTTAGCTTTTTATTTTTGTTATTCATAATGAGAATCCTTTATTTGGTTTTTGATGGTAGGAAGGTTTTCTTTTAAATTGTTTTAATAGAATTTTTCTTTGCTAAGGAATGATAAAGGGATTCATGCTGAAAATCTATAGGTGACATGGGAGAAAATATGGGAGAAACAGAAGGTCATATGACCCAGGAATGAATAATTTTGAAGACCTTGAAGTAAGATGCTTACTTGTTGTAGAGGGGTTTGTTTGTTTCTGTTGTAGGGAGGGGACCTGTGGTAGAGAAGCCTGTTTTGAGAGGAGGTATTTTTGACATTGTTATTATTTTCCTTGTTATTTTGTTTTCATGTTACCAGGGATTTAAAGCAGGCCCTTGTATTTTCTAGGTAGATAAATGCTCTACATGAGCCATCTCACTATTTTTGTTTTCTATTTTGTTTATGAGCAAAGGCCTCACTAACTCTGCCTAGGGTAGCCTCGAATTCATGATCCTCCTGTCTTTGCCTCCCAAGTAGTTGAAATTACAATTGGGAATTACTACACTAAGCTCTTCAAAAATGCACTTTTTATTGGATTTTTAAATGTGGGTGTGTAAGAATAATTTTTATATTGTTTTGGTTTTAGCAGTTTTGTATACTATCATATAAGTGTACAAATGGAATTTTAGACAAATATTTGTTTTCATAAAATAGATATAATTGAAAACAAGTGTCAAATTTTAAGATTTTATTTATAGGCCAGATTTTGTTATTTTTTAATTTATATATTAGACCATTTTGGAATATAGTATATAATTAAATTTGTAATTTTAAATTTTTTAATAATTAAAAGAGAATTATTATAAATGTTAGTGGCATTACTTATCTTGTGTAGTTTTGCTGTTTGCTATAAGAAGAAAAGCAGGAAACCAGAAAAGAAAAGAAAAAAAAAATAAGACTTTTTATTAGAACTCCTTTTTCATAAGGAACTGAGAAGCTGTGTGTTTTGACAAAGGTTCCTCCTTAACATTTTTAGCATGGTAATTCCATTTGTTACAGTCTGACATAACGGCATTGCTCCCTTCTAGAAGTGTGACACCCCAGCTGTATTTTTGAGGCCTTTGAACTTGCTTTTAGAGATCTTGCAAAATGGCATCACGAAAGACTCCTAAAAAAGAAATGTCTGAGAAAAGCAATGGTTGCCCTGGACAGCTTTACTTTGTAGGCAAGGTAGTCATGTGTATGAGGATCATGTGTGGGGAAATCCCATATTCTGAAACCCTCTGCATTTGGTGTTTGGATTTTAAAAGTACTTTTTACATAGGGATAGAGAAATCCATGTATTGATGAAGACAGAGACTGGCCACAAGTCATGAATGCCCCCAGCTTTAAGAGAAAAGAAAAGATTCTCTCCTAGAGCCTTTGGAAGACTCCCACTGACTTCATCCTCCCTGATTCTCACTCTGATATCTGAACTATTCCTCACACTTAGATGTCCCTTCCTCCAATTGTTCCTATTCTCCCAGAATAAGAATATTATCTTCAAAGTTTTGCCAGGCCTCAATAGGCTCTGAGATCATGTCATCAAATTTGCAACAAATGTATTTTGGAGCTATCTCTACCTGTTTCATTACCCCCTTAACAGCAACATGTGACACTTCAAAACCCCCAATCCTCTTGACATTGTCAACAAGAGTGGAGCAGAAAAGCTGATCTAACCAACAAGATGTGATGTTCTGGTTTCCCACCCTGAGTGTTATCATCTTAGGAGTAGGTATTGTACCCCACTCAGAAGGTTGGCCATGACTTCTCCTTACCTCCCCCTTACCCCATCAGCAGCAGAGATGCTGCCATTGCTCCCAAACCCTCTCTTTCTCACCTTAAGGATAGCTTTGGCAGAGGATGAGAAAAAATGCTGTGAGATTTGACTCCTGACAGACTGCTACACAGGCTTCTATACCCTATGATGTCATAACCAGCTTCTCTGTAGAGCCAATCAGCTATCAGAATGCAGCCACCTCCAGCCAATCGAGGTCTCCTACATTTACCCCATGTGATAACCCTTTGGGGTATGCTGTTTGTTGCTATGCAATATTTTTAAAGCTCTGTGTTTAATTTCAATCATTTCCCTATAGCTTTATAAAATATATTTTTACTAGTGAAAATTTGTTCTAGTCTGTTCTCTTAGTTACTGAATACCACAACCTCTAGTGAATTCTAGTTACTTTTTTTATGCTTTTTTTGTTTTATTGAGGCAGGCTGATTATATAGGCAAGGCTAACTGGAAACTCATTATGTACTCCATCTTGTGCTTTGACTCATGATCTTTTTACCTCAGCTTCCTAGGGCTGGTCTTGAACTCATGATCCTCATTCCTGAGTCCTCCTAGTGCTGTGATTAGAGATGTACCACCAGAGCCAGCTCATAGCCACTTATTTAAAGATTCATTTATTCACTCATTCAGTTATTCAGTAGAAATGTTTGGAGTTCATAAGAGTTCAGCAGAACACTAGAGATGCTTTTGTTATAGTAGGGTGGGGATTGAGAGTACATTGTGGTTACTATTCTAAAAGAAGTAACATTCCTTAATCAAATCATTAGAACTGGGAACATTCTGGAAGAAATGGCAAAACAGCCACCTTTGAAACATTATCATTCTCCAAATTAAGTCACATGTTATCACTATCTTTTTAAATTTTTCACAAACCTGTAGTTTCCAAATTATTTTGACAAATGCACTAGAAATATAAATAAGTAAATGATAAATATGAGTTCATGCAGAGATCCACACTAAATGAGTGCTAAATTCTTTGTAATCCTCTGTGCACAGATCAAAAAATTACAAGACATGGGCTTAATATATATATATATATATATATATATATATATATATATATGACAAACATTAATAAAATCAGAAATTTTGTTATATACACTTCTCTAATAAAATGTGGACTTAAGATTCTAGCAATTGGAAGTAGATTCTGGAGCATTTCTCATTATCCTGAAAAATCTATTTTTCTTTATCAAGTATTTTATTTTCAGCATTATTAATTTAAAGGCTTTTTATGGCTAATAAATGAACAAAAAATCATTGGGGAAAATGATTTTTTAATAGAACCTTTTTGGTTTATAAGATTTTAAGAACTATAGAATGTTCCATTTTAGCTAAGGCTGACTATGATAGCAAAACTTTAAAATGATCCTGAACTGTAGAACTATCTGAGTGTAAATAAGAAAGTAGAAGCGAGACATAATACACCAACAGCCAACAACCTTTATATGTTAACTCTGCATTTGTAGTTTATGAAACAAAAGGCATGTGTTTAAAAGTGTTTGCTAAGTAAAGCAAATCTAAGGCAAAAATATTCCTGAATCACTCTAATAAAACAACTTAGTAAGAAAAAAAAGTAAACTTAAAAATCCTCATGTGCAGTAAAAAGAAGAAAGTTGGTTTGTGACTAGAATTTTTACAGGATTAGAGGCTTGGATTCTGATGGAGTGATCTCATGAATATAAGGAAAGGGAGGTGGAGATGAAGAAACTGTTAAAAGTTTTAGCATCTTGCTGTGAATAGTATCAAGCGTGCTGTTTAGGAAGTTTTTCCCCCAGAAATAGGTCAGATAATCCATATTATGCATGTCCTATTGTCTCAGTTCTATGGGGATATGAATTGCTCAGGAATGAGAAAATTATCCCTTCTAGATTTCCATCTGAGGAATGAGTCAGGTTCCTACAAAGGGGGATTGGACCAAAAGTGTGTTATTTATGAAGGCTGACTTGTCCTGGGCATTATCCCAACTGCCACAGGGCCTTCACTGGTTCTCAGAAGTAAATCTTTCCTTTTTGTGTGGAAAAATCAGAAACTGTAGTAACTCACTGACTGGCTTTGTAAGTTCCAGTTGCCTTGATTTCTATCTCACCCATGGATACACTGTTTCATATTGAATATGTGTTGGGAGGTTATTTTTGGAGTTCTAATGCAAACCTCTCATTTTCTAGAAGACAGATCCTCAAAAAGGAAATAGAGAGTGAGTGAGTTCCAGAAGACTTTATAAGGCAGAGTAGGAGCAGGGGAGGGAGAATTGAGAAAGGAGAGAGAGAGAGAGAGAGAGAGAGAGAGAGAGAGACAGAGAAAGATGCAGGCAGAACCAGCATGAGCTCCTGGGTTTATTCCCAATAATGTCACTAGAGGTAGGCTGATGAGGTTTTTCATATAGGAAAAATCCTCAACTTATTGCCTGTGGTTTTTGTGGTTCTTGATTGTTTTGGAGCAAAGAATTTTAAGACAATAAGGTAAAAGACTGGCACAAATTTTATTAAACAACTAAGGCAAAGGAGGGAGCAGCAGAAAGAGTGAAAAAGGCACACAAGGAAACTGGAGTGCAGGGGGTAGAGAGACACAAGGAACCGTTCTTCCACCAAGACTCTTGCATTGGTTAAATTAGTTTAGAGAAGTGATTTCACAACATTTTTAGATAAATGGATTATTTGTGTTAGGTGCCTTGTAACATTTAGTTATGTTGAAGTTGTAACATTGTATCACTATTATCTAAGCATGGAGATACTGGGTTTTGTTTGCTCTGACAAATAAAAGGTCCTTGTGAATTGTGTGCTTATGTTTTTCTGTATGATGGGCATTGTTTTGATCATAGGGATTGCTGTAACAGTCATTTAGAATTTGGAAGGTGCAATGTAAGATATGTCAGAAAATCATTAGATGATTTTTAACTCTAAATTTAAATTAATGGAGAGGAGTGTGTTGAAGGAATACATGTTCATGCTTTCTTAAAGTTTACTTTGTACAATGTTTAATTTTAAAATCCTACTCCCAGATCCTGCATTCCTTCAGATTCCACAAACCCATACTTATTTTGCCTGCTACAGTATGATGAGTTCATCACCCTCCTGGTTATTAGCAAGCTTCCAAGAAATGAAAAAAAAGATTTTTTATGAGAACTACTTTTTGAATAAGTGCACAAGAATATTGTGTTCATTTTTGTTTTTGTTATGGGTTTTTTTAGGGGGATATGGCTGTATTTGGGTTTAGCCTCAGGGCTTCATGATAGCTAGGCAGGCACTCTACTATTTAGCCATAGCTGGAGTCCATCACTGTGTTTTGACAAGAGCAGATCCTTAATATTTTAAAATGACATTAGTTAATTGGTTACAGTCTGGTGAATGGGTATTCCTTCCTTCCAGGTATGCGACAACCCAGACCTTCTTTTTTGGGAGGCCACTTGGAATTCCCCTATAATCATGAGTCTAGCAAAAAGTTACAATGAGACCAACATTGTGGGCTACGATGGTAAAGGAGCAGTATTTGAAATTTAGGACAAGTGGCACTTTTGGATATTAAAGCAGATTTTTAAGAGTTCATTTTTAGAAGGTGGTTGAGCTCTAATAATAGTCTACATAGAATTATAGCAGTAGTTTTAATTAGATAAGCATTTTAGAATTAATTTAGAGAACCTGGTCTTTGGGTACAGAGGTGACATTACATTTCCTTCTCCAGATAAGAGAAAGGACATGGAAGAGTTTGTTTGTTTTTTTTTATAATGGCAAGTGTTTTTGTTGAAATTATTGGTAGGCAGCTGTCTTGGTTATGGTGGAAAGGATTGAATAAATGTATAATCTTTGAAAGGTTAATTTTAAAGGATGAGGTGTTCTTTGGGAATATTTAATATATTTAAGCAAAATTTAAGAGGAGATAGATTTTGTGATTTTTTTAATTGTATTTGTAAAAAAGAGATGTCTGATGAAAGTCACATTTGCCATGTATGGCCTTCCTTCAGAGACAGTCTTGGTCATTTCATCAGAGGACAGCCAGCAAAAGGGTCCCACCCCTCGAAATACTGTGTTTGCTAAATAGTTTGGATTTTGCAAAGAATTTTTTCATATTTTTTAAAATTTTATATGAGCTTAACAGCTACTCCATGTTACATTTTAATGAAGGGTGGCTAAGATAGCAAAAACTATACAATGACCTTGATCAGAAGCAAGCACTAAAAAGAGAGAACAATCTTTGTATGTTACACTGTAATTGTAGTTTATTATACAAAAGGGTGCATTTCAAAGTTTTTAATGAATCAAGTGAAACTAAAGCAAAAAAAATGGTCTTAAGTTCCTAATAAAAGAACCTAGTAACACAATTCATAATTTTTTAAAATAGTAATCTCTAAAAACAAAATGAAAAAAATTGAGATTCTGTATGTAAAATGAAGAAAGCATTTAGTGGATGGAGTTTTAACAGACTTAGAGGCTGGGTGTTAGTGGGGTGTTTACAGAAATATAAGGAGAAAAGTGGAGGTAATAAAGCTATTAGTGCTTCCAATTCTTGCTGTCAATAATGGTGAGAGTGAAAAAAACCTAAGGGTAGGTTTTCACCATGGCAGTTAGATGCCTGGGTATTGTAAACTTACTGTTTGTTTGGGTTTTTTTATGTATATATAAGATCTTGTGTCATGTATCTCACATTTTCTGTGCCTGGTGGACACCTGAATGGCCCTGCTATAAGGAGTTGAATAATCTATGTACTCATTCTGGAAGAAAGAAGACTGTTCTGAATGAGATGTCAAAAAATAGTTGCCTATACCTATGTCTTCCAGTGTATTCAAGTAAATAGAGGGAATCCTCTATTTATTTGCAGTAGAGGCTTGGAGTTAAGTCACAAGAAAATGGGAGAGGGCAGTGTAGATAAAAAACCTGCTAATATTTGAACTTCTTGCTGCCAATAATGGAGAGAGTGAGAGATACTACCGGTAGGTTTCTACTGTGGGAGTTAGATGTTTGGGGTGTGTAACTTGATGTTTGGAAAGTTTTTTTCTTTTCAGATCAGTATAAGGTCTTGTTTCAACCATCTCAGATTGTCGCTGCCTTTTGGGGATCTGAGTGCTTATCTGTAAGAAGAACAACCTTTTATGTTCACCTATGGAATAATTGAGAATATTCCCCGAAGAACCACATGGCCTTGGGAATAAAAAGGATCATGGCAACACCATATGATCCACAACCGCAACCACCTCACCTATCAGGACATTTGGATCAGATTGCCTACAATGTCATATACACAGCTTATCACTTACCTACCAATAAGCAAGATTTAGTCAATAATTCTACAAATTCACTGTGTTCTCATGACTGGAATGGAAAAAATATATATAAAATGTGTTTCAGGGTACAGTTCTATCTACCAAGAGACCTTCCCATTCCCTTTCCTATGACCATTATGAAGTGTCACTTAAACTATACTTAGGTTCAGGAATTTCTTCAGAGTTCACAGAACTCCAGCAATGGCCACCATTTCTAGACTGAAAATGTGGAAAATATCTTAAGCTTCCTCATGTGAGGGCATGTCAACAATAATGACAATGAACCAGAACACTGTAACTCTCTCAGCACTGATAGGGTCAACATAAATTTTTTGGCCAGAGGAAAACTAAAACTTCACATTTCTTAGAATTGCTGAGACTGCAGGATTCATATCAAAGAATGTGCATCAACTGCATATTAAAAGAAGAATTATGAACCCTCTTTTTCCTTAAGTGTGTAAGTGATGGTAAGGTGCCCGGTACTGTGATTTAGGCTCTCAACAGTGCTTAAATATTTAGGAAACATTTTACACTTATCAGATCTTTACATTTGGAGTCTTTACCTGCCTCTGAGAAAGCTATCAAGCAAAACCAAGTTGTAGCATATGTTACTGAATACATACATTTGAAAATTCCCCAACATCATATCAATTCATGATCCACTTATATTTAATGTATACTTGTAGATATCTACACACACAGCTGTATAAAAATATTCTTACTCTTGAAAAGAAACCTGTAAAAATTCCATCCTCTACATTCTATGGATGAACCCAGTAAAATTTACATTGAACTGTTGGAGGATGGTAGTTCACACTTGTAAACCTAGCTACTTTGGACACTGAGATTAGGAGAATCACATTTTGAGGCCATCCCTGCAAACGGTTTGCAAGACTCAATCTCCAAAATAACTAGAGCAAGAGATGGACTGGAGGTATGTTTCAAGTGGTAGACTGCCTGGCTATGCAAATGTGAAGCCCTGAGTTTAAACCCCAGTCCCAATCTTCAAAATAGAACGAGAAGGGGCTCAAGCAGTAAGAGTGTCTGCCTAGCAAGCATAAGGACTTTAGTTCAAACCCCAGTAACTCCCATCAAAAAATTAGCCAAAGCAAAAAAATGGACCTTTTTTTTTGCTGGAGAAACTGGAGTTGTTGCTCAAGTAGTAGAGTGCCTGGCTCTGCAAGCATGAAGCCTTGAGTTCAAACCCCAGTCCCAAGTCAAAAGTAAAAGAAAAGAAAACTACATGGAAACTTTCTTATGCCTCCCCAGATGAGATTTAAATTCACATGTCTCTCAGCAAGCATACAATAGTATGTAATGCTCTCTAGAACTGAGGAGCTATTAGGGGATGAAGCCATGTATGGTTAAAAAAAAAGGTTGGGGAAATGGAAGAGACTCATAATGATTTCTTAAATAAATCTGAAAATTACATTGGTTTCTAATGATTGAATGTAGCTTCACCTCATACACTAAGCAAGATGGAAACTGGCATTCTGCAAATAAATGATGACAACACGTTAGGCAAGGCCTCCTTACCTACTTGAATACTGAAGATGAAATGATCTTGCACTGTGCTAAAACCAGTTTATCATTCTCCGGATATTAGCAAGCTTCTGTTAAGAATCTTTTCTCCATTTTTCTGTTGTCTTGTCAGAAACCTGAAAAAATACTCATGAACATGTCTCAGGCCACAATTCTTCTTCAAGGATATGCATTGTGATGTCCACAAAATCATTGTTAGGGATACTGGAGCACTACCCGGATGTTTGGATTTACTTGAGATTGTTGGTATCAGCATGTGGGACCACTGTTTCTTCTTTAGACAACTGAAAAAAATGTGCTTCTTTCTAGGCTGACAGGATCACTGCAATGATAAGAATGCTGAATATAATCATTCCCTCAAAATTCATGGGTTCAAAATAAATTTTTGTACCACTTTAAATGTTTAATCTTTGCTCATTGAAATTAGTAAAGACACTGTCTAATTTGACCCACCAAAACACATGACAGGAAGGTTTAGGGCCAGAGTCATAACTTTCCCTTGTTTCTGATGGACAGACATTCTGTGATGTCACATAGGCCCCATCACCATGCACCTGAATACTAGCCACATTCCAATGAGGTTTCAGTGTAATGCTTGGAATCTTTGCTGTAAGAGACATCATTGAAAACCAATTTGCTAAATACCTTATGCTATCTGTGCTTATAATAATATCCTAGGTTATTGTTTCATCTTAGGATCCAGTTACACTACTTGAGTAATTCCAGGTATCCAATAACAGACTTTTAAGAGACCAATTACTCTACAAAAAATGCCCAAAGATAATCCTCATTCAAGACTGCAGGGGTGGACATTATGAACATTATGTGGACCACTTCTTATGCCTCCACCACCGGGAGCATTAACTATACTGTACCTATCTGCAAGGATACAAGAAAATCTTGTTCTTGATTAGGAGTGTGAGGCACACATTTTTATTTTCATTATCTATGGGCCCAACCAAGGGGAAATATAAATGCAAAAAACATTCTCCAAATGTGTATAAGAAAATAAAGAGGCTTTTCATGAATAAATGGAGCACCATCAGATTGCTGAACATTAAGCAAAACCTACAGAGTTTTCCAGCAAAAACCACTGCAATAACCAGACAACTTTGGGAATACTGAATATTATATGGTCTGCTCTGCACTTGGACCATTTTATTGGCTACCTGATTATTAACCATGTTAGGTAAACAATCTTTCATAAAGTATTCTATTCTCCTTCAGAGAACCTGCATGAAAACGTGCACAGATGTGTATCAAGATACAAGGTGCTCTACCAGGACATCTACCTATTACCTTGAATGCCAGCATGAATGATATAACTTTCAACTCTACCTGGATAGTTTGATTAATTAATTCAAGGTGAGCTGTATGGTCTGGACATTGCATCCATTCTGGATTTGTGCCTTCCTCTCTTGAGAATACACCTGCTAATATTTCCCCAACCACTTTCTCTGTGATGGATGCATTAAGAAGGACCTGGATGAATATTTATGCTTATAAAAGTAGTCAGTGCCAGATATGCATTACTTGTTACCAAGGGTACAATCATATTAGGCCCACTACTGTTGTTATGAACATAGGAGGGGGTTTTAATAACATTATGTTTGAAAAGGAGGAAATATGTCATTGTCCAAAACAATCCTAAGATGTGCATTTGAGAATAATAGATTTCAAAGACAGAATATGCCATCCTCTCAAATCTCTATACTTACAGATACCTCACTAAAAGCATGAAAAATTATGGCAATACCACGTGAGGCACAACCTCCCCATCCACCTGGACATTTAAGATCAGAGTGTCTATACTGTAACCTGGGAAAATGGTCACTTCTTAGCAATTATCAATGCCCCAACAACTCTCGTTTCAGGGTCTCTGTGTCCTCTGAAGGAAATGTGAAAAAGGAAACATACAAATCTGTGTTTCAAGAAACAGCTTGTTCTACCAGGTCACATTCCTGCCTTCCTGTCCACTCAACTATTATTATGGGCCATGTATACTCTACCCAATTCATCGACTGTGTTGGCATTAACAGAATTTCATGATCACTCATCAAATGTAGACTAGAACAATGAAAATCTTCCTATGTTTCCATGTTAACAAAAATGACATACCAGGATATCAGGAATCCTTCTAAATTCCAAAGTCAATCATAAACTGTCAATGCTGAAGAAAATCTACAAAGCTACATCATTAAAATTGTTAAGGACTCCTTAAGGTTTCTTACCTCAACACATGCACAAAAAGAAAAGAGGAATTAGGAACACCTCATTCCTTAATTTGCAGATGAAAGTAAGATGTTTGTGATTTCAGGTCATATGAGCACTTACCTGTGCACGAGAAATTTTACTCTTGAAGATTTCTGGGAGGGTCAATTTGGGTCTTCACATGTCTCTGAGAAACACATTTGGAAAATGAATTTACTATTTGTCTCATCCTATCTGTGCATATGAAAATTCTGGAAGGCTTTGTATCACTTTAGGAATCATCTCTACTACCTGGATACTTACAGAAATCCATTCACACTGCCTCTAAGAGAACTCTTGTTACCTTGAAAGGATATCTGTAAGCATTCCACAGTCAATGACAAAGTAATGGGCACAAGGAATATTACCCGAATGTCTGATTATCCTTTTACCCCTGTGAGAATTAAATACATATTATTTGTCTACAAAAACACATACAAAATGCTTGACAGAAATTTGGGGGAGATACACTTGTTTTCACAACATATATGCCAAACAAAGGGAATATGGGAATGCACCAAGTATTTACAAATTGTGAGCAATGAAAATTACATTGATTTCTCCTTGTGCCTGTACAACTATAAGCTTTAAAGTCATATTATCATCATGGCCCTTTCCAATAATATCAAGTAGCTATTATGGTTTGAAAACCACACATGCGAAAAATGTTGGGAAATATGTCTCCTTTAGTGACTTATTACATAGTTCTCAAATTATGAAGACCTCTAATAACTAAATGTGGCATCATCCCAAATCTATGTACTTGCCAAGTGGGTAACAGGGTTGCTGAATGAATACTTGGCAATACCAGTTTAGATACCATTCAAACCAACCTGGATACTGAACAGAACATGAACTGCACTGCGGTATACTCAGTGAAGAGGGGTGAAGAAGGTTTTCAGTAAAGACAAATCCTTAACTTATTGCCAGTGGGATTTATTATTCTTGAATGGGCTGGACAAAAGAATTTTAAGAGTATTTTTGAGGTAAAAGTGTAAGAAAGATAATATAATATTAGGTAAGGAAGCAAAGCAGTGAAGTATGGGGAAAGCTGTAGATGAATACCAACTGGAATGGATTGGGGGCATTAAAGCACAAGTATTAGTTCTTACCCAAAGACTGTTTACATGCTGCAATGTAGGTTAAATAGTTTAGCTTCAACCTATTTGGGGGGCTGTGTTTTTGTATTGGTTCCCTGGTAACTTTTAATCCTTTTTATGTTGTACACTTTGATGTTATTATCCTAGCATGAAGGCATTGTGTCTATGGAGAGCTTTCCAACCAAAGGGTCTTGTGACTAGGCACCAACACTTTGTAAATTTTGAGGGCATAGTTTTGCTCAAAAGAATTGCTGAACCAGGCATTCTTCATTTTCTGGACACATTACTTAGCAGGGTCAAGGTCAGAGGAATATTAGAGGAACTGGTTTTTCATTCTTGTTGCTGTTTAATATATATTGTAACTTAATGGGAGGTATGCTAGAAAGAATGCAACCAATGCCATCAACAAAGATTGCTTAGTACAATGTTTCATTTTATACTCCTAAATCCATAATATGGCTTGCTTTGTTTCAATGCTACCTGTCCCTACTTTAGCCTTCCTCATTTTCTCTCTAAAGGACTTTGGTCTCTTAATCTTAAGAAGTACTGGAAGGTTGACCATTTGTCTGTTAAAATGGGTCTTTTCAGTTGATAAGAGGTGTCAGTTTTGCCTAACAGGGTACTTACAATCACACCCTGTTTGGTGGAGAGGTAACAGGGAAAAATTAGTTATTGAACTGTCAAAATAGAATAATACCTGGAGTTTGGTGTATCTTTACATTGGTAAAGAAGTTATGTGATATATCACAGGGGAAAGTACACCACAACAACAATGTAAGGACTAGCAGAGTTATAGGTATATAACCACTAAAATAATTATTGTAGTTTTTTTTAAACAAGAAGTCCCCAGAAAATCATGAATTTTGAAAATCATTAATTTTAGTGCTTAGACATAACATTGATCTGCTTATGAGTGATCTTTCAGAGCTGAGGATACAATGAGATATTTGGAATATAAACACAGCATGCAAACCTTATGAGGACGTAAAGCAGAAGGTTAAAGACATTTTATTTTGAACAATATTTGCTTTTGTTATATTTATTTTTAACTCAATTGTGTCATAGAAAAACTTTTGAGTAAAGTTGGTGAGGGATTTTATGTTATATTTTTAATGTTATTGAATAGATGAAAAGAGTCTAATTGATTCATACCTGTTGGACATAGAGCTTGTTTATTTATAATTCAATGATTATTTATGATTCATATTTTTAATTATGAAAATTAGTAATTTTTTAAGATCTTTACTTGCTTGTGTGTCTAGAGAAGTGTGATTTTCCAATTCAACATGGGTTTAGGCCAGGCTATAGTTTGTTGTCATATCACTATCACCTTTTGTTATGAGATTTTCAGTGAGGTTTTTCAGTGAGGTTTTTGAGGTAAATTATTTGTATTTAATTAGTGGCACACCAATTGGTAATTATTGATACTAATATAATTTTATGATTAATGCGGGTATTTAATTCATTCATTTACTGGCATTTTCTACTTATGCATTAGTTTTGTTATTTCTACTGTGAATTAAATAGATATACTCATTTTAAAGCTTATAATGTTTATTAAATATTTATGGTTTCTTATTTTTATCTTTGGTGACTGTAGAGATTTTAAGGTCTTTTTCATTTGAGAATGCATGTTTTGAATCCTGATTATTGATTATTGTGATTCTGAATGGTTTATTATATCTAGGATACTGGCTATTCTTAATAGGCCATTCTGTAAAGTTGCAGCATCTGTATTTTGATTAGTTATGTCTTTTCAGATATTATTAATTTTTGTAGGGCTACAGGTTAGCAATTTCTTTTCATATCCTTTTGGGCATTTGGTTAGGAATTATGGTTTATAGTTTTTATCCGTAGTATATTTAAATGGATGAGGACTGTTTTTATACCCTTGAGGCAACCAAGTTTAATTATACTTGGCTGTTTTTGAAGTATCTGAGTACATTTATTTAAAATAATCAGGAGTTTGAGACCTTGGTTCTAGAGAAATATAGATGAATATATTTTTAATTTTTTATGTGATTCTTTTGGTGCTATGGGACTTTCAGTGTTCCAACTTTTATGTATTTACACTGTTTTGCAGGGTATCATTCAACTTATTTTGGAGTTTTTTTAGATCTTCTGCAGAGGACACTTAATCTTTGTAGAGAGTTATTTTTTACTGAAATTTTTATTTTGATAATCATTTGAATTCTAATTGTGGATTTCTTTTCTTAGCCTACATTGACAATATAAGTAGATTTCATTTTGACAATTCCATAGTTGCATACAGTATACTTTGAACATGTCCCTCCCTCTATTATGTAATCTTGAAACCACTCTCTGCCACCCTTCTTTATCAAACCTATTCTGTAGGCTTCATCATGCTATCTTCACATATATGCATAACCTACTTAGAGTCACTCTCTCTCCTTTCCCTACAGCCCTCCCACTAATCCACCAGACTGTTTATCTTTCACACTCCTCTCCCATTATTATCATTCTCATGGTAAGCCTAGATTCAACATATGAGCAAAAGTGTGTGATATTTGACTTTTTGAGCTTGTCTTATCTTATTTATCACAACAATCAACAATTCTATCCATTCTCTTGCAGACAACATATGATTCCATAGCTTGGCTATTGTGAATAGTGCTTCAATGAACATGGGAGTGCAGGTGTTGCTCTTGTATGTTGATTTACACTCATTTGATTTTATGCCCAACAGTGATATAGCAGGGTGTTTAAGTGGGGCTATTTTTAATGTCTTTTGTTTTTTGATGAGCCTCCATACTGATTTCCATACTGCTGACACTTGTGTACATTCCCAATAACAGTATATGAGGGTTCCTTTTGCCTCACACCCTCACAAGAATTTGTCATTGTTTGGTTCTTGATGATTATCATTTTGACAAGAGCAAGACTGAATCTCAGTATAGTAGTGACACACATTGCCTTTATGGCTAAGAAGGCTCAAAACTTCTTTATGGATTTACTAGCCTTCATCACTTCTGAGAACTATGTGTTCAATTCAATTTGCCCATTTATTAATTAGAGTTTTTATTCCTTTGGTGCTTGTCTGAGCTGTTTGTATATTCTAGATTTTAACCCTTTATCCTTTGAATATCTGCCAAATACTTTCTCATTCTGTGGGTTGTCTCTTGACTCTGGTAACTGTTATCTTTGATTTTCAGAATCTTTTTCATCTGATTCAATTCCCTTTGCCAATTCTTCTCATTATTGATCAGGCAATTAGTCATGTTCAGAAAAAAATTCCCTGTATCTGTATCTTCCAGAGTTTACCCATTGTAGTTTCAGGGCTGGTAGAGTGGCTCAATATTAGAATGCCTTCTTAACAAGCCTAAAGCCCTGATTTCTACTCCAATATTGCCCAAAAAACTTGAAGCAGTTTCAAAGTTTTGTGACTTACATTAAGAGTTTTGATCGATTTTCAGTTCATTTTTGTAGAGGGTGAGAGTTAACAGATCAGTCTCATTTGTCTATGTGTATGCAATCAGTTTTGCAGAAGTTATTTTTATCTATATTTAAAATTGAAATGTTTATTCTTAAATAATGCATTTTTAGCATTATTTTCCTGTTCTAACTTTATCTTGCATTTGTTTTTAGGCGTATAGTCAACTTTACATATGACACATAAGTCTATCTAGATTAGATTAAAAATAGTAAGTGGTGTGTATTGAATTTATGGTTTTTTTGGTATATTTGGGGAATCACTTTTGGCTGGGGTAACTGGGATTAGTACTCAGGTCCTGGCACTGCCTAGACAAGCACTGGCACTTTCTGCTTTTATAGGTGATTTTTCAGATATATTTTGCTTTTTTCCTGAGCCAGCCTGGGACCACAATCCTCCTACCTATGCCTCCCACCTATATGGGATTACAGTTCAGGTATGGGGAGACCAACCTTTTATGAATACCTTTATACTACACAGGAATATTACTTGAAGCCAAATAATGAGACATGTGCCTAAAAGGGGTTTGGATAAAAAGTGGGTAGTATATGAAGGCTGACTTCTCATGGATATTACCCCAATAGACACATGGTCCCCATTGAGAATCAGAAGGAGCATGACAACACCACCTGAGGCATGATCTGCTCACCTATCATGATATTGAAGATCAGAATGTCTAACATCATGAATGTAGTTTGTCACTTACCTTGTAATGGTTTGCTCTATTCTTGTGGCTGGAAAGGAAAAAATACATACAAAACTATTTTTCAGGGTACGGGTTTGCCCTACCAGGACACATTCCCCTTCCTTGCCCAAGTCCATTATGAAATGACACTGAAACTACATAGATTCATGGATTACTTCAGAGTAGATAGAATTCAAGAACATCCATCATTTCTAGACTGGAAACATGGAAATATCTTTTTTTTTAATTCATATGTGCATACAAGGCTTGGGTCATTTCTCCCTCCTGCCCCCACCCCCCTCCCTTACCACCCACTGCACCCCCTCTCTTCCCCCCCACCCCCTCAATACCCAGCAGAAACTATTTTGCCCTTATTTCTAATTTTGTTGTAGAGAGAGTATAAGCCATAATAGGAAGGAACAAGAGTTTTTGCTGGTTGAGATAAGGATAGCTACACAGGGAGTTGACTCACATTAATTTCCTGTGCGTGTGTGTTACCTTCTAGGTTAACTCTTTTTTATCTCACCTTTTCTCTAGCTCCTGGTCCCCTTTTCCTATTGGCCTCAGTTGCTTTTAAGGTATCTGCTTTAGTTTCTCTGCGTTAAGGGCAACAAATGCTAGCTAATGTTTTACGTGTCTTACCTATCCTTACCCATCCCTCTTGTGCTCTTGCTTTAATCATGTGCTCAAAGTCCAATCCCATTGTTGTGTTTTCCCTTGATCTAATGTCCACATATGAGGGAGAACATACAATTTTTGGTCTTTTGGGTCAGGCTAACCTCACTCAGAATGATGTTCTCCAATTCCATCCATTTACCAGCGAATGATAACATTTCATTCTTCTTCATGGCTGCATAGAAGTCCATCATGTATAGATACCACATTTTCTTAATCCATTCGTCAGTGGTGGGGCATCTTGGCTGTTTCCATAACTTGGCTATTGTGAATAGTGCTGCAATAAACATGGGTGTGCAGGTGCCTCTGGAGTAACCTGTATCACAGTCTTTTGGGTATATCCCCAAGAGTGGTATTGCTGGATCAAATGGTAGATCAATGTCTAGTGTTTTAAGTAGCCTCCAAATTTTTTTCCAGAGTGGTTCTAATAGTTTACATTCCCACCAACAGTGTAAGAGTGTTCCTTTTTCCCTGCATCCTCACCAACACCTGTTGTTAGTGGTGTTGCTAATGATGGCTATTCTAACAGGGGTGAGGTAGAATCTTAGTGTGGTTTTAATTTGCATTTCCTTTATTGCTAGAAATGGTGAGCATTTTTTCATGTGTTTTTTGGTCATTTGAATTTATTCTTTTGAGAAAGTTCTGTTTAGTTCATTTGCCCATTTCTTTATGGGTTCATTAGTTTTGGGAGAATTTAGTTTTTTAAGTTCCCTATATATTCTGGTTATCAGTACTTTGTCTGATGTATAGCTGGCAAATATTTTCTCCCACTCTGTGGGTGTTCTCTTCAGTTTAGAGACCATTTCTTTTGATGAGCAGAAGCTTTTTAGCTTTATGAGGTCCCATTTATCTATGCTATCTCTTAGTTGCTGTGCTGCTAGGGTTTCGTTGATGAATTTCTTACCTATACCTACTAACACCAAAGTATTTCCTACTCTTTCCTGTATCAACTTTAGAGTTTGTGGTCTGATATTAAGATCCTTGATCCATTGTGAGTTAATCTTGGTATAGGGTGATATACATGGATCTAGTTTCAGTTTTTTGCAGACTGCTAACCCGTTTTCCCAGCAGTTGTTGTTGAAGAGGCTGCTATTTCTCGATCATATATTTTTTAGGTCCTTTGTCAAAGACAAGTTGGTTATAGTTGTCTGGCTTCATATCTGGGTCCTCTATTCTGTTCCACTGGTCTTCATGTCTGTTTTTGTGCCAGTACCATGCTGTTTTCATTGTTATTGATGGATTGGCCTTCCGTTTTGTTTTGCAGTTCTGCTTCGTTCTTTTTTCTGAGGTTTTCCATATCTTGGGTGGTTTCCTCTTTAATGTTGTCAAGTTTTGTCCTGAGTTCTTTTATCCGTTTATTCATTGTGTTCTCTCTTTCACTTTGGCGTTTATACAGTGCTTCTATGGTTTCCTTTATTTCTTCTTTTGCTTTTTTCAAATTCTCTATTTTTGTTGTCTTGGAATTTCTTGAGTGTCTCCTGTACATTTTGGTTGACCCTATCCAGTATCATCTCTATAAAATTCTCATTGAGTACCTGTAGTATGTCTTCTTTTAAATTATTCTTGTGGGCTTCATTGGGTCCTTTGGCTTTGGCATAGTTTATCTTCATTTTGTTGGAGTCTGGATCTGAGTATCTGTTTTCTTCATTCCCCTCTGGTTCTTGTACTAATTTTTTGCTGTGGGGAAACTGGTTTCCCTGTTTTTTTCTGTCTTCCCTTCATTGTCTTTGGTGTTATTACTGTCCCTGTACTGTGTGCAATTTTCTAGCTTGTAATAATAATGATGGTAATATTTAGAATGGAAGGGTGAGCTGAGATGGAAAGCAAGAAGTTAAAGAAAGGGGGAAAACAAATACACAGACAAGAAGGAGAAAACAGAACAAGGTATCAGACAAGAAAGTTTCAAAGGTATAAACAAGGAGCGTTAGTGTACTAATTGACAGTAAGCTGAACAGACTTTTGAGAGACAGAGAGAGGATTGAAAATCAAAAATTAAAAAAAAAGATAAGAATAAAAATAAAAAATACGTAAATGAAAGAAAAATCTATATATAAAAATGAATTAAAATAAGTTGAAAAATAAAAAATTTAAAAAAAAACAAAAAACAAAAAAACCAAGAAACCTCCAAGTTCAAATGCAATGAAGTTTCAGTCTTAATAATTTGGGTGTCCATCTCAGTCTCCAATCCTGGAGATGGTGTGTCAGATGTTGTTCTGTAGTTGTCTCATCAAAGGGGATGCATAAATTAGAACAAAACTACACACACACACACACACACATATACAAACCCCACCAAGTGTCCCAAGTTCAAATGTAATACAGTTTCAGTAAGTTTTTCAGCATGCAGGTGTAATTGGGTTGTTCTCTCATCAAAGGTAGTGAGGAAAAGAAAAAAAATAAGAGTCTGGAGACAGTTCTGAGAATGGTATCTGCAGCTGTGGCTTGCCTGCCCACTGCTGTCAGCCTGCTGTTGCTGGAGGTGTTATTTATGCAGATCTCTGGGGTGAGCTTAGCACTCACCTGGCCCCGCAGGCTTTGTTTGCTCAGAGTTCTCCTGTGTGGGATCCTCTGCTGCAAGCTTTCCACTTTCCAAGCACACTGGGAAAGGTGACACTGCACCCGCGTTGTCAGGCCTATGTGTTTATTTACAGTTCATGTGGGAGGTGGGTCTTCCCCCCTTTCCTGTGGAGTTTTCCTCCCACCACAACTTTCACAAGCTTTCTTGCTCCTGATTACTGGGTGGTGCTGCTGCTCCTGCCAGCCACCATGTTTGCAAATTTACAGTTCACGTGGGAAGTGGGTCTTCCCTCCTCTCCTGTGGACTTTTCCTCCCTTCGCCACTCTCACAAGCTTTCCCGCTCCTGGTTGCTGGGTGCACACCCCCACTCCCACCAGAGCCTCTCCGGCCTGCCAGGCTTGTTTATTTACAGTCCTGGGAAGGATTCCCTTCCCCCAATCTTCGGCATTCAGTGTGCCCCACCCTCTTTCCCACATGTCTTTATTGTTCTTATTGCTTATTAGTCGGTTTCTCTTTTTTCCCTGGGTGGAGGCCAGTCTGTCCAGAGGGCTATGCTGCTCTGGCCCAGGCTTGTCTGTGGGAGTACCACATACTGTGAAGCTCACCTGTTCCTTGTCTTCCCAAGCCGTCTGGGTGTGGGTGACTGGCGGCCCAGGGGCCCTCCTGGTTTCTCCGTTTAATGTGAAGTGGAGATTCTCTGCACCAGCTGGAGGTGTGGAGGGGTCAAATTTATGCCTCTTCTCAGTGATTATGCCTGCAAAGTGTGTCTCCAGCATCTCTCCAAGATTTCACTATAGGAGGCTCACTTTCTGCTTCCTCTGTCTAGCCGCCATCTTGGAATCTCTGGAAATATCTTAAGGTTCCTTTTGTCTTGGGCAGGTCAACAACAGTGACAATGAACCAGGAAGGTTAAAATTTGCTGAACAGAAAAAAACTAAAAACACATATTAACTAGAATTGCTAAGAGCACCAAGGATTCACATCAAAGGCCTTGCATTAAAAGCCCAGTGTCCCTTAGCAATGATTTTGTGGATTTCACTGTGCAGGTGTCCTTGAAGAGTAGTTGTATCTTGAGATGTATTTATGAATTTGTTTTTTTAAGTTTCCTACAACAAGAATCAAAAGCCCATTAAAAGAGGGTTAATTTGAGTTGATGGTATCAGCAGAATGGCCCTGTGTTTCTTGAAAGGACACCTGCAAAAAACACTGTGCCTATTGCCTACAGGAACAGAGCAATGACAAGGAAGGACATTATAACTATTCCCTCAAAATTCATGTGTTCAACTTACAGTTTTTTGCCCCATAAAATATTCAAACGTTGGATATTACAATTCTTGAGGAGCCTGTCAGTTTTGACCTGATCCACAGCATCCAACTGTGGTGATAGTGGGGTTAAGTGCCAAAATCATAACTTACCTGTGTTTTTAATGGGCAGATATTCTGTGCTGTGATGTAGCCCCACACTACTTGTTATTTCTCTAAAAATAGGTGTCTCCATATGTATTACCTGTTAGCAAAGACTCAATATTATGAGGCTTATAAGTGTTGTTAGGTGCATATGTGGTTTTGGGAGAGGTTTGTTTTGGGGGTGAGAGTATTTTACCACATTATGTAAAAAAGAGGGGGAAACACATTTCCAAAACATTTCTCAGATTGTGTTCTAGGAATTTGCAGGTCTTAATGATTGAACATGGCATCCTCTCAATCCTGTACTCTACCTAAGACCTAACTAGACTAAGCAAAAAATAATAATAATAGTGCCGTTAAATGTACACCCTCCCCACCTACCTGAATATTTAACATCAGATTCTCTGTGTGGCTGTACATGCAATTTGTCACCTATCAAGTAATTAGCAATTCTCCATCAACATTTCTTTAATGGTTGCTGTGCTCTTATGAAGGTGATATGAAAAAGAAAATATACAAAACTGTGTTTCAGGTTATGGCTTGCTCTACGTGAATGTCTACCCCTTCCCTTGTTGGTGACTATTTTTATGGAACATTTCATCTCTACCTGAATTCATAAATTAATTCAGTATTAATGGAATTTCAGGAGCATCCACGTTTTCTTGACTGCAAGCCTTGAAAATTCTAAACCTTCATCCTAAGTTGGCAGGACAATGAGCCAGTATTTCATAAGTCCCTCAGTATACACATGTTTATCGGAAATATTATTGCCATAAAAAAAAAGCAAACACACATTCACTTGACTTGCTAAGGACTCCATGTTATCTTTTACTTTTATTCACTTATTCACATGTGCATACATTTTTTGGGCCATTTCTCCCATTTACCTCCTGCCCCCTTCCTCTACCCCACCCCTTATTTTTAATTTTGTTGAAGAAAAAAACATAAGCAATAATAAGAAAGACAACACTTTTTTGCTAGTTGAGATAAGGGTATCTATACAGAGAGATTCCTAGCATTGCTTCCATGTACAAATGTGTTACAAGCCAGGTTGATTCATCTCTACCTGACCTTTTCACTAGTTCCTGATCCCCTTCCCATATTGACCTCTGTCACTTTAAGGTTTCTGTATTAGTTCCTTTGCAGTATGGACATCAAACACTTTCATGTTTTGGGTTTTCTACCTATCCCCATACCTCCCGTATGTGCTCTCCCCTTGTCATGTGACCCAAGTCCAACAACATTGCTGTATTTGTCCTAGATCTAAAGTGCACATATGAGGGAGAACGTATGATTTTTGGTCTTCTGAACCTGGCTAACCTCGCTCACAATGATGTTCTCCAGTTCCATTCATTGACTTGTGAATGGTAATATTTCATTCTTCTTCATGGCTGAATAAAATTCCATTGTGTATAAATACCACATTTTCTTAATCTGTTTGTCAGTAGTAGGGGATCTTGGCTATATCCATAATCTGGCTATTGTGAATAGCACTGCAATAAACATGGGTGTGCAGGTGCCTCTGTAGTAAACTGTGCCCCATTCCCAGGAGTGGGATTGCTGGATCATATGGCAGATTTATATTTAGATATTTAAGAAGCCTCCATAGTTTTTTTCCAGAGTGGTTGCACCAGCTTGCATTCTCATCAGCAGTGTACTGGGTTCCATCTTCCCCACATCCTCACCAACACCTGTTGTTGGTGGTGTTTTTGATGATGGCTATTCTAGCAGGGGTAAGGTGGAGTCTTAGTGGGATTTTGATTTGCATTTCCTTTATGGCTAGAAATGGTGAGCCTTTTTTCATGGCTTTTAGGCATTTGAATTTCTTCTTTTGAGAAAGTTCTGTTTAGTTCAGTTGCCCATTTCTTTATTGGTTTATTGATTTTGGGAGAGTTTAGTTTTTTAAGTTCTTTGTATATTCTGGGTATCAGTCCATTTTCTGATGTATAGCTGGCAAATATTTTCTCCCACTCTGTGGGTGGTCTCTTCAGTTTAGAGGCCATTTCTTTTTGTTGTGCAGAAGCTTTTTAATTTTATGAATTCCCATTTGTCCACCCTTTGTCTTGGTTGCTGGGATGCTGGGGTTTTATTGAGGAAGGCATTGCCTATACCTATTACCTCCATCATATTCCCTGCTAACTTCAGAGTTTCCTGTACTAACCTCAGAGTTTCAGGTCTGATATTAAAGTCCTTGATTCATTTTGTGCTGATACTAATATAGGATGATAAACATGGATCTAGTTTCAGTTTTTTGTAGGTGGATAACCACTTTTCCCAGCAACATTTTTGGAAGAGGCTGTTTTTTCTCCATTGCATATGTTTGGCGCCTTTATCAAAAATAAGGTGGGGGTAGCTGTGTGGATTCATATCTGGGTGCTCTATTCTGATCCTCTGGTCTTCATGTCTGTTTTTGTGCCAGTACCATGCTGTTTTTATTGCTACTGCTTTGTAATATATTTTGAAGTCAGGTATTGCAATACCTCAAGCATTGCTCTTTTTGCTGTGTTGCCTTGACTATTTGTGGTCTCTTGTGTGTCCAAATGAACTTCAGATTTTTCAATCTCTGTGATGAATGTCATTGGGATTTTGAGTGGAATCACATTAATCATGTAGATTGCTTTTGGTAGTATAGACATTTTCACTATATTGATTATACCAATCCAGTAGCACAGGAGATCTCTCCACCTTCTGTCATCTTCCTCAATCTCTTTCTTCAGGGTTTTGTAGTCATTCACATACTTCATTAAGTTTACTCCTAGGTATTTGATTTTTTTTTCAGGCTATTGTAAATAGAATTCTTTCCATATATGCTTTCCCAGTTTGTTCATTACTGGTGTAGAGAAAGTCTAACTTACAACTTAATTGCAAGTTGATTTTGTATCCTGCCACCTTACTATAGCTGTTTATGGTGTCTTGGAGTTTTTGGGTAGAATTTTTTGGGTCTTTAAGGTATAGAATCATATCATCTGCAAATAGGGATATTTTGACAGTTTCTTTACCTATTTGTGTTCCTCTTATTTCTTCTTCTTTCCTAATTGCTCTGGGTAGGAATTCCAATACTATGTTGAATAGGAGTAGGGAGAGGGGGAAACCCTTGTCTCATTCCTGAATTTAGGGGAAATGGTTTCAGTTTTTCACCATTAACTATGATGTTGGATGTATGTTTTTCATATGTAGCCTTTACAATGTTAAGGTACTTTCCTTCTATTCCCACTTTTCTGAGAACTTTGATCATGAAGTGGTGTTGGATCTTATCAAAGTCTTTTTGTGCATCTATTGAGATGATCAAGTGGTTTTTGTCTTTGCTTCTTTAATGTGTTGTATTACATTTATAGATTTGCATATGTTGAACCACCTCTGCATCCCTGGGATAAAGCCAACTTGGTTATGGTGAATGATATTTCTGATATGTTGTTGGATTTGGTTTGCCATTATTTTATTGAGGAGTTTTGCATTGATATTCATTAAGGAGATTGACCTATAGTTTACCTTTATGGAGGTGTCATTTCTGATTTTGGGATGATTGTAATATTTGCTTCATAAAATGAATTAAGCATTGTTCCTTCCCTTTCTATTTCATGGAACAGTTTAAGGAGGGTTGGTATTAGTTCTTCTTCAAAGGTCTGATAGAATTCAGCAGAGAATCCATCAGGTCCTGGACTCTTCCTTTTTGGGACACTCTTCATTCCTACTTCAATTTCATTTTGTGTTATAGATCTATTAAGGTGATTAATGTCCTCTTGGTTCAATTTTGGGTGATCATAAGTATCTAGAAATCTGTCCATTTCTTCAAGATTTTCATATTTATTTAAATATAGGTTCTCAAAGTAGTCTCTGATGATTTATTGGATTTCTGTGGTCTTTGTTATTGTCTCCCCTTTTGCATTTCTGATTTTACTGATTTGGGTTTTTTCTCTCCTCATTTTAGTCAGGTTTGCCAGGGGTCTGGCAATCTTATTTATTTGTTCAAAGAACCAGCTTTTTGTTTCATTGATTCTTTCTATGGTTTTTTGTTTGTTTGTTTCTATTTCATTGATTTTAGCCCTTATTTTTGTTATTTCTCTCCTTTTGATTGTTTTGGGATTTGCTTGCTCTTGTTTTCTAGGAGTTTGAGATGTAGCCTTAGGTCACTGATTTGAGATCTTTCTGTCCTTTTAATATATGCATTCATGGCTATAAACTTTCTCCTTAGGATTGCCTTTGCTGTGTCCCATATGTTGTGGTAGGTTGTGTTTTCATTTTCATTAACTTCCAGGAACCTTTTAATTTCTTCTTTTATTTCATCAATGACCCATTGGTCACTGAGCAATGTGTTGTTCAGCTTCCAATTGTTTACATATTTTCTGCTGGTTTTTTTGTTGTTGAGTTCTAGTTTTAATGCATTGTGATCAGATAGAATACATTGTATTATTTCTATTTTCTCATATATGCTGAGGCTTGTTTTGTGGCCTAAGATATGGTGAATTTTGGAGAAAGTTCCATGAGCTGCTGAGAAGAATGTATATTGTGTGGATGTTGTATGAAATATTTTGTAGACATCAGCTAGGTCCATTTGATCTATGGTGTGGTTTTGTTCTAGAATTTCTTTAATGATTTTTTGTTTGGTGATGGGGTGTGAAAGTCTCTTACTACCACTGTACTGGAGTTTATATATGCTTTTAGGTACTTCATAGTATGTTTGATGAAATTGGGTGTACTGACTTTGGTGCATATAGGTTGATAATTGCTATTTCCTTTTGGTGTATTTCTTCTTTATTAGTATGGAATGCCCTTCTTTATCTAATTTGATCAATGTAAGTTTGCAGTCTACTTTCTCAGAGATAAGTATTGTTACTCCTGCCTGTTTTCAGGGGCCATTGGCTTGGTCAATCTGCTTCTAGACTTTCACCCCAAGCCAGTGTTTGTTTCTGTCAATGAGATGGGTCTCTTGTAAACAACAAATTGTTGGGTCTTCCTTTTTAATCCAGTTTGCCAAACAGTATCTTTTGATGGGGTTCTTAAGTACATTAACATCCAATGTTAATATTGATAGGTATGTAGTGATTCCTGTCATTTAGTTGTTTTTGTTGTTTAGAGGTTTGATTGTGTACAGCTGAATCTATGTTACTCTGATTCCTTATCTTTTCTTCTCCTGTGGTTTGGTACTGCCTGTCTTCACATGGTTTTGTTTGCTTTCATTTTCTATGTGCAGAATTCCTTGGAGAATATTTTGTAGTGGTCATACATTGTATTAATTTCTACTTATCATGGAAAAATTTTATTGCTCCATCTATTTTGAATGATAGTTTTGCTGTGTAGAGTATCCTAGGGTTGAAGTTATTTTCATTCAGTTCCTGGAATACCTAACTCATTCCATGCCCTTCTTGTTTTTAAGGGTTCTGTTGAGAAATCTGCTGTGATTTTGATGGGTTTGCCTTTGTATATTATCTGGTTTTTCTCCCTTACAGCCTTCAGTATTCTTTCTCTTTTCTCTGTGCTTGTTGTTTTAACAATAATATGTTGTGGGGTAGCTCTATTTTGGTCAAGTCTGTTTGGTGTTCTGAAGGCTTCCTGTACCTGAATGGGCATAACTTTCTCTAGATTTGGGAAATTTTCTGTTATTATATTGTTGAATATATTGCAAATCCCTTTTGCTTGCACTTCTTCTCTTTCTTCAATGCCCATGATTGTCAGGTTTGGTCTTTTGATGGAGTGAGTTCTGGCATATTCCTTTCACAGGTCTTGAGTTGTTTGACTAATAGCTCTTCAGTTTTTCCTTGAATTTCCATTTTAACTTCAAGTTCTATGATTCTGTCTTCTCTTGTTCTAGTCTGCGGAGTGGTTTTCCAATTATGTTTTGTGTTTCTGTTTCATTCTTTTTTCTGAGGTTTTCCATGTCATGGTTCACTTCCTCTTTAATATTGTCTATTTTCATCTTTAATTCATTTATCTATTATAGTATTCTCTGTTTCATTTTTGTTTATTTAGGGCTCCTATGATTTCATTTGTTTGTTTCTGTGTCTTCTTATATTCTGTATTTTTGGTGTCTTGAAATTTCTTGAGTGCCTCTTGTACATTTTCATTAACCATGTCTAGTATCATCTCCATAAAATTCTCAGTGATTACTTGCAGGTTATCTTCTTTAAGGTTGTTCTTATGGACATCATTGGGTTCCTTGGCATCATTTATCTGTGTTTTGTTGGTGTTCAAAACTGGGTATCCAGTTTCTTCATTTCCCTCTGAATCCTGTATTAAATTATTTTTTGGGAGGGAATGGTTTCCATACCTTTTTCTTCTTCCCATTGTTCCTGTTGGTATTGTGTAACTGTTCTTGATAGGCTAGTTGGTGGTTTCAGTCTCCTGTTTTGGCTATACTGGGTTTTTAGCTAATTGTGTATGTGCTGTTTCTGTCCCTGGTTTAAGTGTAATTTAGTATTAACTAACAGTGAGAAAACAAAAAAACAAAAACAAAAAAACAAACAAAAAAACCCAAAGAAATCAATGGGGACAGATGAGCAAACAAACAAACAAAATACTCCAGGTTCAAGATCATTGAATTTCAGTCTTAGTTTAAGTTCCAGTGTTACTCTTCCAGGATCCAATCCTGGTGTTGTTATTTAAGCAGAAGCTCTGTCTTAGTCTTGCCAGGTGGTTGGCCTGTGGGTAGAGTTTTTTTTTTTTTTTTCTTCTGTCCTTCAGCAGCTGCTGCTTGGTCAGCTTCTCCTGCAATGAGGTGTGGCAACTCTGCAGTCTACTAGCTATGCTGCTTTGGAGTTGACTTATCTCTGTGCTTGTTTACTAGGGGCTTGTATTTTTGCCTCAACTTCTTTCTCTGGGTCAAGGGCAAGGTCAGTGATCCATCAGCCGGCTGCTGCTGCAGCGTGTTGTGATGGTTCACTGTTCCTCCATGCTACAGAGCCATCTGATTGTGGGTGCCTAGGGACTGAGTCCTGTAGTCTGCCACCTTCACTCCCTCCCTACTTCAGGAAGTGGCCTATCATGTACCTGCTATTGGCCCTCCTGCCTTTTGTTTATGATGGTTCTCATGAGTTCAGCTCATTGCCCCTTCCCACTTCTCCAGTGTACTCTCAGGAACCCTCGCCCCACCCATTGTGCACTAGTTTTCAGTTCCATTGTTTATTGTTCAGGTTTTTTTTGTTTTTTGTTTTTTGCAGAGGGATCAGTCTGTCTGGGGAGGTTGTGCTGATTTTGGCTGAGGGATACCATGTGACACTTGGTGCTCATTTGCTTGGTCTGCCAAAAGTCTCCCAAGCATGTTTGGATCCCACAGCTGGCTGTGACAGCAGTGTAGGGGTGGCAGCCTGCCTGTTCTCAAAGTGTATCATGGTGTGGAGAAGACTTCCATGGGCTATGGTTCAGGGTGCCAATGTTTAAACCCTGCCAGGTCCTTCACCTCCACCAAGCATGGCTCCAGCATCTCAGCAATGTCCCTGATTCACAGAGCTCAGGCTGTCTGTGCCTGTTCCCCAGTCACCATCTTGGATCCTCTCTTATTGTTAACTGTCTTGCAACTGAAATATCTGCATCCACTCACATGTTTCTTCATTTTGTAAATCAGAAATTAAAATAGAAGACTAAATCCACATGTTTGTCAGGCAGGTAGAGACCAGTTGTGGCCTATGGTGTCCTCTATGTCATCATACCTCAGCACTTACAACAAAAACATGTTGCAAAGAGGGATTAGGGACATCCTCATCATTCACCTATATAGTTGGAGGTAATATTTCCTATGATGTGATTTAGGACAATTTGAGGACTTACCTAGGTAGGAGAAATTTTATTCTTGAAGATTTCTGTGAGTCATTGTGTCAGGTCCTATCTCTGAGAAAAACATTCTGAGAAAAAAATGAATTTGCTACTTGACTCATTCCACCTGTACATGTGAAAATTCCTCATGTCATTGCCTCACTTTGGGTTTCATCTACAGTGTCTGGATACTTGCCGAGGTTCAGGTACACAACTTTGTAAGGAAGCTCTTCCTGTTTTGAGAGGACACCTGTAAGATTTCCACAGTTCATATCAAAGTGATGAGCATAAAGAATATTGCCAGAGTATCTGTTTATGCCTATCTCCCTGCAAGAAGTAAATATGCATTATTTATCTGCAAGGACACACAAAAAAATCAAATTGTTGATAGAAATGTAAAGTGGATAGTCACATTTTCACCACAATTATGCCTAACATGGGGAGAGATAGGAGTTCACTATGCATTCTTCAAATGTGCATCTGAAAATTCTACTGTCAACATCAATTTAAATGAAACAATGAAGTTACATGGTTCTCTCCTACTATATCTCTAGTACTATAAGCTTTAATGTCACATTTTCAGCAAGCATACAATAAAATTTGACTTTCTAGTATGATTAGATATCTAGTATGGTTTAAAAAGTATGCATGCAAAAAATGTAAAATGTAATTATCTCTTGATGATTTATTATATATATACATATATAAAATTATAAGCATCTCTAATGTTTGAATGTGACACCATCTCATATAACTACACTACCCAACTCAGGCTGCATGAACACTTGCGAACACCAATTTAGGTACCTCTCAAACCTACCTGGATATTGAACATCTGATAGGCTGTACTGTCACATGGTCAGAAGAGAAGGTCAAAGTTTTCATTTGGGGTAAATCCTTATTACCCATGTATTTTCTTGTTCTTGAATGTGTCACATGAAAGAATTTTATGACATTTATGAGGTAAAAGTATTGCAAAGATTCTTTTGTAAGCAGTTAGCTCTACAGGAAACAGGTAAACAAATTCCAGTAGAGTGGATTTGTGGTATTACAGCCACCCAAGCTCTTTAAATGATCTCATGTAGATTACTGAGTTTAGCATAAACCTATTTTTTTGAGTAGTGGTTTTTGCTATGCACCTTCTAAATTAAAATATTTTGTTGTTTTAATATTTTGACATTACTCTCCAAGGATAAAGACATTATGTTTGGGGAGATCTTTCCAATCAAAGGGTCTTGTGTTATGGGTGCATATATTTTGTGACTTTTATGGGCTTACTTCTGCTCAATGGATTGCTACATCAGACATATGTCATTCTGGGGGCAGATTACACATCAAGAAGCAGGTCAGAGGAATTATAGAAGACCAGGTATTCTTTTTGGTTTGGTTTTGCTTTTTGTTATATATAATAACTTAATAAGGTGTGTGTCTTGTGTGGCTTCTTAAAAATTATTTAGCACAATGTTTTATTGTGTAGACCCATTTCTTTATTCTACTTTTCTTTTGTTCCCATACCACTTGTACTTATTTTAGCCTGCCTTATTTGCCCCTAAGCCATCTTGGTCCTTTAATTTTAAGGAGTCACTGAGGGTTAGTGATCTATGTTTTATGACTTTGAGTTCATAAGGGGCATCATTCTTGCCTATTGAGGGACTCACAATCTCACCATATTTGGTCAAGAGGTGTCACGGAAATGTCAGTCACTGGACTTTCAGGATTGGACACCAAGAGGATGATATGTTTTCATATTGGAAAATAAGTTATGTGCAACATTAGAGAGGACAATACACCACAAATGCAATGTAAGAATACCAGAGAAGTAGTAATCATATAAATATTGTAAGAGAATTACTATTTTTTAGGCAGGATTCCCCCCAAAAGCACAAGGTTAGAAGATCATTATTGTTGCAGTGCCAATTAGACATAGCATTGATCTGGTTTTAGAGATCCTTCAAGACAGAAGAGACACTGAGTTATTTGAAATATAAACAAAATATGCAACTTTTATGAAGGCACAAATACCTCTCTGGCAACAAAAATCTTTAGGGACATTTTATTTTGAAGGTTTTGTTTAGTTGTTTTTATTTTAAATTTAGGAGAGAAATGTTTTGGCATGTGTCATAGCACACTTTTTGAGTAACATTTCTAATGAATAGTATAGGTTAGATAATATTTTTTAATGTTAAAGATGGAAATAGAAGATAATTGATGACCAGTGAAAAATATGTGTTGTTTATTTATGAAGAAATACTGTTAAGCTGGTAGGTTTTGTAAGTTCTTTATTTTTTGTATCTATGGGATTGTGATAATACGTTTTCCTATGCAATCTAGGTATAAGAAGGGCTATAAGTTGTTGTCACATAGGAAATTTTCAGTGAGTTCTTTGATGCATATATTCTTTTTAATTAATTACTGGCATACCCTTTACTAGTTTTGAGCATTAGTGTATTCAGTTGGAGAGATTTAACACCACTTTAGTGACATTTTTTGTTTGTCACAGGTGTGATTTTTGTTACTTTTAACACAAATGAATCTTCTACCATATTTGCCCCATATTGGTTATTAACTAGATAGTCATTTTAAAGTTAGTAATATTTTTGAAGTATGTACTATTGTTATTTTTTAACTTAGATGGTTGTGAATATTTTTAAGCCTTTCTTATTTGAGAGTACATGTTTTGAACCCTGGTTAATAGTTGTTGTGAGACTGATTTTTTTTATATTTAAGATGTTGGATACTGTTGCCAACAGGCCATTTTCTAATTTGATTAGCTGCATATTGGAGAATATTGTTCATTATTTTAATTTTAAGTTTTGTTTTGTGAGGTTATAGATTAACAAATTATATGTTGTACTAGGACATTTTTGGATAAGAGTTATAGTTTATAATTTTTATGCATCTTAACATTTATCTAGATGTGGACAGTTCTTAAACCTCTGAGGAAATACAGTTTATGTGTACAAGATTCTTTCTAACATGCCTGGATATGCTTATCTAAAAGTAAACAAAAAAGTGAGGCTTTGGATTTAGAATCATATAGAAGAATTTTTTTAATTTAAGAACATTAAATCAAAAACTGGCTAGGAGGATTGAAGAAAAATACAGAGATACCAACTATATGCAAAAATTGGCATTAGAGTTGTTTTTTAAAGTTGTGTATAAGTTTGAATTTTTTACTTTGTTTTCCTACATTGAGATTAACTGAGGTACCAAGGAGAGTGATATGGCACCAATAACCCAAATAGAATAATAATAGTTATTAAAATTTTGGTTCTCATTTGTTTTGTGCTTAGTGGGATATTGTTTTTCATGAGGCAATGGTGAGAAATTTCATTTGAACAAATATTAATAATAAGTTGTTACTGTTCTACTAATGCTTTTGTATTTTAGATCTAAAGGTTTATTTTTGATAAGATGTTTTGGGGAATTTTTTTTTATGCTGCATTCTTATTACAACTCTCAGGAATGGTACAGAACAGTCAATATTTAGATGTATTATGGCTGTTAAAGGATTCAAAATATTTTTGTCTAATAATAGATTTGACATTTTGGTAAAACAAGAAAATTTTGTAATGAATTAAAATTGTATACCTGTAGGTTTTGTTGATATTTTCATTTTTTCCATAGCTCTTTTTACAAGGGTGTCTAGAGAATTTACTTAAGCAAAATACTAAACCGCACAATATTTAAATGAAGTTAGTCATGATTTTTGTTACACTGACAAATACCTGAGGGGCTCTATGGAGGAAAACCTTGGGCATCTTTAGTCTTTAAGGTCTGCTGTCTCAGAGACAGATGATCCACCCTCTATCTAGAGAAAGGGACATATCTGGGTTTTTTCCATAGCAGAGGGATTATACCATTAGTTCATGTAAACTTTCTCCTTTTGCTGTAATTGACTTTTATTAGTCTTTCTATTTATAATATTTTAAATTTATGTTCATAGTATTTTCAGGGAACCTTTCTTTTCTGGACTGTTTTTGCGACATTTATTATTGGGGCATAACCTTTGTAGGAAACTTTTTTTTAATTCAAGTTTCATTTTGATAACCAGTTGCATTCAAATCATTGGTTATTTTTATTTTGTGCATTAATAATATATGGAGGATTCATTGTGATTATTCAATAATTGCATATGTTATTTGAATAATTTCAGCCTCCTTCTTCCCTGACCATACTTTTTCAAACAGTATGTGATAGGTTTCATTATTCTATCATCATGTATGTATGTAACCTACCTCTATGCTCATCACTCTGAAGTACCCTGCCTGTCTGCTTCCTCCATCATGCTGATACATCCAGATAATTTCCCTTTACACTCATGTCCACTATCATTATTTTTATTACTACTATTATCATCATAATCATTTTAGGTAAAGGTTCCACATGAGTGAAAAATGTGATATTTAGATTTCTGAGCTTGATTTATCTTATTCAGCAACATAGTATCATTCTTCTTTAGGGTGACTAATACTTTATTTTGTACAGACACCACAACCCTTTACTCATTCATTGGTTGTTGGGTGTGTAGGCTGATTCCACAGCTTGAGTAATGTGAATAGGGCTATGATAAACACAGAAATGCAGGTCTGTCTTGTATCTTACTTTATACTCCTTTGAATATATGCTAAAGAGAAGTATTAGCAGGGTTTTGATGTTTTTTGATGAATCTCCATATGATTTCCATAGTGCTTGCACTAGTTTTCATTCCCACCAAAAGCATATGAGGGTTCCTTTTTTCCCACATCCTCATCAACATTTTGTATGGTATCTCTTCTTGATGACTGCCATTCTGAATGTTGTGAGATGGAATGTCAGTGTAATTACGATTTGCACTTCCATTATGAGAAAGAATGTTGAACATTTCTTCAGATATTTATTAGCCATTTGTACTTCTTCAGAGAACTGTCTGTTCGATGTATTTCCCAAATTATTTGTTGGATTGCCTGTTCTTTTGGTTTTGGTTTTTTGGCAGCACTGGGGTTTGAACTCAGTGCCTCACACTTGGTAGACAAACACTCTTACCACTTGAGGCACTTCACCAGCAATTTTGGTGTTCAATTTTTTGAGCTCTTTGTATATTCTGAATATTAACCTTTTTCCTGGTAACTCTTTCTTTTAAAAATCAAGCTTTTTAACTTGATGCAATCCTCGTTCTAATTTGGAGTCAGGAAACAATTGCCTATGTTATGTCTTCCAGTGTTTTCTTATGTTTTCCTGTAGTACTTTTAAAATCTCAGATCTTACATTTAAGGACTTTTATTCATTTTGAATTAATTACTGTACAGAGTGAGAGACAAAGATCTAGTGTCAGTCTCTACATGTAGATAACCAGTTTTGGTGGGAAGTCATTTTTACACCTATATTTAACATGTGGAACTGTTTATTTGCAAATATTTGGTCTTCTCTTTTTTTATAATTTTCCTGTCTTAAACTTTTTTCATTTTTAAAATTATATTTTGGTTGTTGAAAATCCTAAGATGCAATGATTAATTTTTAAGGAGAGTTTGCAGTCTCATTGCTTTGTTTTGTAACTTGTGATCATTATTTGGGATTGTCTAATGGCTATTTTTAAATGTTTTCATCCTTTTGTTGAATTATGGTTGATAGTAGCATATTTTTTTAAGGTCTTTGTCAGTTGGTCTATGATCAGATTAAGATTTTTACATTTTATGTGTACAACATTTAAATTTTTCTTAATTAATGATCTTATGTATTGATCATTTTGTATTTTTAATCGGACAGTTGATAATAACTTTTTAAGTTTAAATTTGTATTTTTATTTATTTATTTTTGTGGTACTGGGGCTTGAAATTTGGGCCTACTCCTTAAGCCACTCCACCATCCATGCTCTTTTGTGTTGGGTATTTTCAAGATAAGGTCTCATGAATTATTTGCCCCTCTAGCTTTGAATCCCAATCCTCCTGATATCTGCCTTCTGAGTAGGTAGGATTATAGGCATGAGCCACTGGCACCCAACTAAAATTTGTACTTTTAAATTAGTAATTTTTATTTGGATCAATCTCGGAATCAAAACTATTTTTACTGCTTTATTTGGCTCTTTACCCAGATATTATCAGCTTAGTCCTGAGTCACTGACCATATTTTGTATTTCTTTTTAGTAATAGACTCAGCTGAAAATATAATATGTAAAGTGTCTAGGTTAGATAAAAAGTTGAACTTACTACTATGAATTTATTGATAAAATTTTGGTGTCTTCGGAATATCGTTTAAGCCTCACCTTATATTGAAATACATCTGTTATAGTAAAGAGAACATGAATTTGTATTGTCTAATTTTTAGGGGACAAATTTGGCTTGGTTTTGAATGGTATGAAGCTTTACTGTGAGTTGTTCTAGTAGAGAATAACATTATTAAGGAAGGGTAAACTAAACTGAGGCTGTTAAATTGGTGGTGAGATTAGAGATGATGTAGGAAGTGGAGGGGAGGATTCCAATACCCTGTCTGGGATGAAATGGTGAGAAATGTTGGGAGTATTGGTTGTGGTTAAAACAGTGAGAGTAGTTGGCCAGGTTTTACTATTTTTTTTTTTTTTAGTTCAAAGGGGTAACTGCAGTAAAAGAGGTCTTTCCAGGACATTTTTTAAGCCTGATACTGAACCTAGTGCCTTAAGTTTGTCAGGCAGACACTCTATTGCTAGAGCTATGTCACCAAACCCTTTTATTTAGTTTTTATTTTCTTTTTCAGTTAGGATCTCTCTAAGTTTTCCTGTGTTGACCTCAAATTCCCTATTCTCTTGCCTCCATCTTCAGAATAGTTAACATCTGTGGGCTACCTGGCCAGGTTTTTTATGGCTGTCAGTAAAACACAACTTTTATTGGATGTTAAAATGTGGATATTGGAGTATCATCAAAAGGTACATATATAAGTTTAGCTCTTTTTTTTCTTTACAAAACAGGCATAAGTGAAAAAAATTAGTAAATTTTAGGCATTTATAGGCCAAGTATTTTTATTTCTTAATTAATATTTAGGACATTTGTATTATACTAGAAGATAACTTTAAAAAAATCTTACATTTGAATTTCTTAATACATATCTTAAGAGAGAAATGTTAGGAATGCTAATGAGGTTATTCATCTTGTTTAGTTTTGTTATTTGTGTTTGGAGGAAAACAAGAAATAAAATAGAAGACTTTTATTGGAACACATGTTTTATTTAGTGCCCAAGACAACTGAGTTTTGACAAGAGCACATATTTCTCATTTTAGAGCATGGTTAGTAAATGTGTAAGTGACTATTTCTGAGGCCACTTGGAGCTCCTTTTTAATTAGGAATCTAGCCAAAAAGCATTTGGTGACAAATAGTGATGGCTATGATCATAATCAGAGAGAAAGATTTTAAATTTATGAAAGTGGTCTTTGGATATTAAAGCTGATATACTTAAGACTTGATTTTGGAGGTTTTTAATCTTAATAATAGTCTATCTAGGGTTATAGAAATATTTTTAGTTAGGTAAACAATTTAGAGGTAATCTAAGAGGTCTGGTCTTTAGGTACAGATTTGGCATTTCATCTCCACCTCTAGATAAGGGAGAAACAAGGGAGAGTCTGCCTTTTATGACAACAAGTATTATATTTTGTTGAAATTAGTTGTTTGCAGCTATCTTGTCAGTAGTGGAAAGGAGTGAATAAATGTATAATCTTTGAACAGTCATGGAATTAGAAGAGAATCAGGGAAGGGGCTCCAATTTTAAGAGATACTCTATGTATAATTTTTATATTTTTGTTTAATATAAGTTTAAGTGCAACACAATGCTCCATTTAAGCTAAGCCTGGCAAAGATAACAAATCTCTAAAATAACCTTGAGTAATGAAACCACGTTAGCATAACCAAGAAAAGAGTATGGAGAGGATATATCAAGAGCCAGCAATTTATGTAGGTTAACCTTGTAATTGTAATTTATGATACAATGGCAAAAGTTTTCTTCAGTTAAGCAAATCTAAGGCAAAACTATGGCCTAATGTACCTAATAAAAAGTTAGGCAATTTATAATTATAAAGTAATTTTTTAAATTAAACTGTTAAAGGAAAATGAAAACTCAAGAATTCTCATGTGTAGGAGAAAGACAGAAGGCATTACTTGCCACTGGTATGGTGCATGGAGGAAGGGAAATGAAAATAAAGAAACTGTTAATATTTTAGCTTCTTATTGCCAATAATGGTGAGGGCAAAAGGAATGCAAAGGGTGTGTTGAATTAGGTGTTTGGGGTATGTAAAATGTGCTGCTTGGGACTGATTTTTCAGAAATGGATCAGATATGCCATCTTATGTACCTTAGATCATCATACCACCATGACTGACTCAGGTGAGAGAAAACCAAAGATGTACACTTTTGTATGAACTTTGAATGTTTCTTTGATCCTAGGAATAAGGCATGCACTTAAAAAGAGTTTGGAATCAAAGTGCACTGCTAAAGAAAGCTAATTTCTCCTGTACATTACCTCAAGTGCTGCAGGGCTTCCACTGGGTCTCAGAAGGAAATGTTGCCTTTTTGCATGAAAAAAGAAAAACAATTATGGAAAGTTAATGATCAAACTTACAGGTTCCATTCATCCATATTCTGTGATTTGTCCCATCTCATTCAGGAGCACAATATGTAGAATCTAATGGAGGCTTACCTTAAGAACTTTCTTGTGAAGCTCTTATTTTTTTCTGAAAGGTGGAGAGAGAGAGAGAGACATGTAAGGAAACAGAGAACAGATGAAAAGCAAAAGCAAGCTAATAAGCAGGGCAATGGCCTGACTCCTAATTGATTATCTCCCTCATGATGCAGGGGTGGTGCAACCTCTTAGATGGTTCACCAAAACTGTCACTAGAGACGGACCAAGTAGGTTTTCGATATGGGAAAAATCCTCAATTCATTATTTGTGGTTTTCATGGTTCTTAAATGCATTGAAGAAAAGAATTTTAAAACAACTTATGAAGTAAAAGAAGAGCAAATATATTATTACACAAGTAAGACAAAGTGGGGTTATGTTAGACACCTTACAACTTTTAATCATTTTGTACTGTAATGGTTTCACATTAACCAAGCATGGAGGCAATGGGTCTGGGGTGCTTATACCAAACTAGCATCTTGTAACATGTGTACCTATTTTCTTGTTATTTTATTGTCAAAGAATTAATGTGTCAGGTATCTGTAGTGTCTGGGTGTAGGAATCATCTGGGAAAGGACAGGGGAATCATAGAACAGCTGTATTATTTTTGCTACATATTGTAAATTGATGGAGAGGGTATGCTAAAAGCATTGTACCTGTGTGATTTCCCAAAGATCATTTAGTACAGTGTTTAATTTCATAGTCCTTTTCCCTGATTCTTTTTTTTTTTTAATTCTTAAACAACTATATTTTTGGTAAATTTCCATATTAATACTCTTTGCAAACATGTGCAGAATCATTATAAGTATGTGTGTCAGAGTTCTTTAGCTATTGATTTGTACAAATAAAATAATCTTGAACATACTACTTCAGCAAATTATTGTATTAAGAAGTTTAGGTTTTTGTGGTGATAAGAATACTTCACATGAGATTTACTCTTCAGAAATTTAAGTGCACAATAATATAGTATTATTAACTATTATTTTAACACATAGTGCAACTCCTACATAACTCTAAATTCTACTAGAACCTCAAGGAAAACTGTGCAGTAGCCTCTTTGTAGGATAGATTTCCTCCTCTGTGTTCTCACATTGCTTTTGTACTTCTCTATTGCTATAATGTCAATATGTTTCACACTAGAACTTGGTATCTTTAAAACAATTACAAATTACAGCAGTTCTAAATGTATATTCATATATACTTAACGACTAATTCTATCTTCTTTAAAGAGCATGGACACATATATTTACATCAGTTTCTAATGAAATGTACTGGCATAGAGATTGTTTAGGATATAATAAAATATGTTATATACAATACATAGGCAAATAATAAATATGCAATGCTTTTTTATTATAAATTCCATATAGTCAATTGATTCCTACAGAATATTTTTATTGAGATTTTCTGAACTTTTGTATCTGTAGTCCACTGTAATTAATGGGTAAGCATCAATAAGTTCTGATATGAATGCTGGTTGATGCTTTCATGTATGTCAGATGAAAATGAAATGACAAAGACAAGACATGTTGGAAGCTCATTTGTTTGTCACTGGTGTGAGTGGCTTTGTTGAACTATGTAATAGTTTTTGAGCACTGGAAGAATATTTCCTCAAATTTTTGTGCTATTGAAAGTATAATAGTTATTGGCACAACAAAATTTCAAGTTAAATTTGTTACTAATATATTCTTCCTCATTTTCTTATGTCTTGACAATCAACCAAACAAAAATCCAAGCCCTGATTATTAGCACTCACTGATATCTATGGTGAAACTACTCTCACCGTGGCCTATTCCAGGTGGTCAACTGAAATCACTGGCCAATGGCTACCTTTGTTAGAAAAAAGCTGAGGGCCGGGAGGCATTATGGGGCCCTTCCAATGCTGTTCTGAGTCTTCTCCCCCTAGGCCCATTTCTATGAAGATCCAGTAGCTCAATGCACTATGTGAAACACAATAGAAGGACATGCTAAAATAAAAGTTGAAGTTCTTAAAAATATTTTTATAAAAAATTAAGAATGAAGCTTGCATGTGTGGGACAAAAGTGTATGTTTGTGTGTGTGTTTATATGTGTGAGAGAGGGAGAGAATAAGAGAGAGAGAGAGAGAGAGAGAGAGAGAAGAAATTTTGAGATCTTCATAGGGTATGTGAGCTTTATTCATTTATTTGGCAGTACTGGGGTTGAACTCAGAGCTTTATGCTTGCTAGACCAGTGCTCTACTTCTTGAGTCATGCTTCCTACCCTTTTTGCCAAGGCCAACCTGGTTCACAATCTTATTTTATGCTTTCAGCCTTAGCTGGGATGGCAGGCATGCCAGTGTGCCCAGCTATTGTTGAAATGTTGTCTTGTGAACTAATTCCCTAGGCTACCCTCAATTGTGTTCCTCCTGGTCTCAGCCTCCCAAACAACTACCAAGGATTTATAAGCATGAGCCACTGACACCTAGCTAGGTATATTAACTTTACTATAAAATTTCCTCCATGATTCTGCATTGCTTTGGTATTCATACCACCTATACCTACTTCACCTTGGTGCAGTATGATCACTTTATCACCCTGGTTATTAAGAAACCTCTGTCAAGAATCTTTCCAAGAGCTTTGAGTTCTTTTGTAGGGAATCTGAAAAAAACATGAAAAATATGTTTTTTAGAACATACTTGCTTTTCAGGATGCTTACCAAATTTCATTCACAAAGTAGCTGTTAAGGTACATTTTAGCTCTCCCTGGATACTTGGGATTGTTTTGAGGCTAATGGTATCAGAGAACTGGCCATCCTTTTTTTCAGTGGATAGCTGCAAAAAAAAAAAAATTCTGGTTTTATTACTGTGCTGGCATGACCACAGATGGATTATCAAAAATGGTATTAGACCCTTGATATTTTCAGGTTCAGCACAGATTTTTGCTGCATTAAATGTTTAAACTCATGGTCACTACAATTGCTAAGCACTTTTTCCTTTTTTACCTGAGTGACTACATCCAATCCATAGTGACAAGAAGTGGTACAGACACTGTCATCACTTACCTGTGTTTTTGAACAGCAGAAGTCCTACACTGTGATTTAGGCTCACACCAGCACACGTGTACCTGAGTAGTTACTATCCATGTTCCACATGAGGAATTTATTGGCCCATTGTGATGTTTATATATGTTTCTAAAAAAACAAACTTATTTGGTATGTATCTAGAAATGACTATATTCATGGTATTTTCCTACCTGTATTTACTTACCTGGTTCTTAGCAATGCTCAGTCAATAATGTTTTAGACATCACCCTCTTCTTTTCCTAAGAAACTGTAAGAAAATATGCACAAATGTGTTTCAGCATGCAAATTGCTCTACCAGGACACCTGTTGATGAAGTACACTTTAAATCCACCTGCATATTTAGATTATTCCTAGGTCTAATCTTAACTAGGTATTTGTAAAATATCCTATGCTAACAACCTAACTCAAAGTCAACAAAAAGTGACAACCATGAGATAACCTCAACACACACAGGTTCAGCATGAATTTCTCAATCTTATAAAAACTAAAGTTCATGTTTAGTACAATTGTTAAGGAAACAGTCATTCCTTACCTGAGCACACATACCAAAAGCTTAGTGACAGAAAAAGATAGAGACATAGTTGTCTTTGGTCTCTATAATTTGAAGGTCAGAAGTTCTGAGCTTGGATTTAGAACAAAACCAACACTTATATAGATATGAGATATGTTCAACTTGATCACCTGTTATGGCTAACTGGGATGACTATTCACTATCTCAAAATAACACACTATGGAAATCCTATGTAGCACATGTGATTCCCAAGTTCATGGCATCATTTCAGGATCCAGGTACTTAATTTGTAGCCCATATATCTTTTTTTTAGATTTTATTTTTCTTGCATAGTGAATTTTTTATTGTTGTGCTGAGTGAGGGTACATTGTGGCATTTAAAAAATTCTTTACAATATATCAAATATAGCATACTTGAATTCACTCCCTCCACCATTCTTTTTTGTTCCCTCCTTTCCCCCATTCCTAAAATACTTTCAACAGTTATCACTTTTTCATTTACATACATGTGTACACAGTATTTAGACTCATGTTGTAACATAGTAGAAAATTATGTCATTTCTTAAAATTTTTCAGTATATATATACTGAAAACAAGGTGACATTACTCACCTTGTTTGGTTTTGCTGTTTGTTGTCAGAGGAAAAGGATGAAAGCAGTAAAGAAAGGAAAATAAAGACTTCTACTGGAACTCCTTTTAATTAGGAGCTGAAGAGCTTTGTACTTTGACAAAGGGATATTTTTAATATTTGTAGCATGGTTACAGTCTGGTGTCAGGCATTGCTCCCTTCTCACAGTATGACACCTCAGGCCTATTAATTCATTTTCCCCCAAAATATATGTATTATCCTCAAAGATTTAATGGGTCTCAGTGGGCACTGACGTCATAGCCCCAAAATTTTTCAACAAATGTATTTTGGAGCTATCTGCCTGTTTGATTATCCCCACAATAGCATCACTAGAAATTTCAAATCACCTAAACCTGAAAACACTGTCAACAAAATGAAGGTAAGCAAGGTATAATGTTCTGGGTCCCCACCCTGAGTCTTAACCATCTTAGGAGTTGGAATTGTATCTCTCTCAGACAGTTGGCCATGGCTTCACCTAACTCCATCATCAGCAGAGATGCTGCCATCACTTCAAACCCACTCTTTCTCACTTTAAGAATAGCTTTGCAGAGGAGAAAACAAGACAAGGTGAGGTTTCACTCTTGGTGGACAGCAACACAGGCTGTTTAGCTACAACCTAATGCTGAGTGCCTGATGTCACAACCAATTTTGTGCTATCTGTAGAGCCAATCACCTATCAGAATACAGCTGCTTCTAGCCAATCAAGACTGTCAGGTTTTTGCCTACCCTTTGGGGTGTAACTGCTCATCACTGTGCTGCATTTTTAAATCCCAATGTGTAATTTCAAGCATTTCTCTAACCTTATAAAATGCATTTATACTTATGAAAATCTGTTCTAGTCTGAATGGCATTACTGAATGGCACAAGATATAGTCAGTTTGGGCTTTTGTTTTTGTTTTTGAGTCAGAATCTTGATATAAAGCATAGGCTACTTGCAAACTCACTTTGTACCCCAGGCTGGCCTCAAACTCATAATAGACCTATCTCAGCCTTCCTAGTACTGGCCTAGCACTCATGATACTCCTGCCTCAGACTTCCTAATGTGGTGACTACAGATGGGCCATCACAGTTGGCTCATATTCACCTCCTTAAAGTTTCATGTATTCAAACATTCAGTTATTCAACAGACATTTTTAGAGTACATAAGTGTTTGGCATTATAGTAGAAATGCTGTGAGTTGTAGTGTTGTGGGGGTTGGGTGTATACTGTGGTTACCATTTTCAAAGAACTCACACACATTGCTCAAATCATAGAACTGGGAACACTGTGGAAGAAATAGCAAGACAGTTACCTTTCAAAGACTATCATTCTCAAATTAAGTCACATCTTACTACTATGTTTTTGAATTTCTTATACTTATAATTTTCCAATTATTTTGCCAAATATACTATAAGTATAATATAGTAAATACAATATATATGTAAATTTTTGTAGAAATTCAAACTGAATGAGTGCTAAATTATTTTCATTGTTCCATGCACAGATCAAAAAAGTACAAGATCTGGGCTTAATATATATGAAGAAACATGAATAAAACCCTATTCAGTTATATACTCTTTTCTAGTAAATTCTAGATTTACTAGAATTCCAGATTATGGCAAACATGTAAGTAGATCTAGAGAATTTTATATGACATTGAAAATCTATTTTTCATTATCAAATGTTTTATTTTGAGTATTAAAAATTTTAAGACATTTTATGATTAATAAAAGAATGAGTCATTGGAAAAGAAAAAAGTGTTTTTTAACCTAATTGTTTTGATTTATATGAGATTAAGAACTATAGAACACTATATTTTAGCTAAAGCTGGCTAAGATAACAAAACTTTAAAATGACCTTGAATAGTGTAACTATTTTAGTACAAGCAAGAAAGCAGAAGTGAATGTGAATATACCAAGATATATATGCATATGTTAACCCTGTAATTGTTAAATTAGAATGCAAAAGGCATGTATTTAAAAGTTTTTCCTAAATTAAGCCAATCTAAGGCCGAAATATTCCCTAATGTCTCCAATAAAGAACCTAGCAAGTCAAAAAAGTAAATTCATATGTAGTATAAAGAAAAAAGGCTCCAGTGGCAGGTATTTTGACAAGCTTATAGGCTTGGCAAGAATTTTTGCAGGAATATAAGCGAAAAGTAAGATACAGAAACCGGTACTATTTTAGCTTTTTGTTGTGAATAGTGAGTTTCTGTCATGGAAGTTAGATGTTGGGGTCTAGAAAATGTGCTGTTGGGGATTTTTTTCCTAGAAATGGGTCAGATACCCCATCTTATGTGTGTCATATTATCTCAGGACCATAGGGAGATGAGTGTTCAGGTATGAGGAAAACATTTCTTCATTTACATCCTCTTGATGAGATAAAAATTTTCATTTGATCCTGAGGATGAGGTATGTGCCTACAAGAGGGTTTGAATCAAAAGTGCACTGCTTATGAAGGCTTACTTTTCCTGGGCATTATTACAAGTGCCAGGGGGCCTCCACTTGTTCTCTTTGTGTGTAAAACCAGCAGCTGTGATAACTCACTGATGAGCATTATAGGTTCCAGCTGCCTTGATGTGTCCCACCTCACCCAGGGACCAGCTCTTAGTGTCTAATGTGAGTTTATCTTTGGAGTTGTCATGTGAAGCTTTCAGTTTCTAAAAGGCACATTCTCAGAAAGGAATTAAAGACAGGGTGAGTCCCAAAGTACATCCAAAAGACTTCATAAGGCAGAGTAGAAGAGAGGAAAACAGACAAAAGAGGAGAAGCAAAAGCAAATTAATTAGAAGAGCAATGTCTCACCTCCTACCTAGTGATCTTCCTTGATGATACAGGAAAAGTGCAACCTCCTAGCTGGTTCACCAAACATCTGTCACTTGAGATGGGTTGAAAAGGCTTTTGATACAGAACAAGTCCTCAATCCATTACCTGTGTTTTTCATGGTTCTTGAGTGTGTTGGAGAAAAGAATTTTAAGATGATTTATGAGTTGAAAGACTGGAAAAGATTTCATTAAGCAAGTAAGAAAAAGGAGGGAGCAGTAGGAAGAGAGAAAAAAACACCCCGAGCAGATTGGAATAAAGAGGTTAGTGAAACAAAGAGCAATTCTTTTACAAACTTCCTAAATTATGTCAAGAAATTGGGCTTAAGACCAATTTTAGATAGGTGGATTATTTGTGTTAGGCACTTTGTAACTTTTAGTCACATTGAAGTTATACTGCTTTAGCACTACAATCCAAGCATGAAATATTGGGTCTGGCTTGACCTGTCTTGTAAGAGTTCCTTGTGATTTGTGTGCCTATGTTTTTCTATATTATGAACACTGTGTTGATCAGAAAGATTTCTGTAATAGGCATTCATAATTTCAAAGGTGCATGAGTAATATGGGGTATGTCAGAGGACCATTGGATGATTTTTACTGTATATTTAAATTAATGGAGAGGGATATCCTGAAGGAGAACATGTGCATGTTTTCTTAAAGTTTATTTCATACAATATTTAACTATAAAATCCTAGTCTCAGATTCTGCCTTCCTTTTGATCCCAGGAAACCTGTACCTATTTTAGCCTGCTTCATGACCTAACAGGTTATTAGCAAGCTTCCATCAAGAATCCTTTCTAGGTTTTTAAAATTTTCTTGTAAGTAACCTGAAAAATAAACACATGCACAAACATGTCTCAAAATACAGTTTTTCTTCTAAAATACTTGCTCACCTAACCATTTTTGAGGGACACTTGAGCTCTACTTGGATGCTTGGATTAATTTGAGATTAAAGGTGTCAGATGTAAAGGTTATGCTTTCTTGACAAGATAACTATAAAAAAAATCCTCTGTTTTTTGATGAAGTGAGAGGACCCCATCAATGATAAAGAGTTATAATATAATCATTCCCTCAGGATTTTTAGGGTTAACATTAATTTTTCTTCCATAATGCTTGATTACCTCAATGCCTACAGATTCCATCATATTTTACCTGAGCCACAATCACACCATGGTGACAACAAAGGTTAGGGCCACCATCCTATCACAGCATTCACCAAATATACATCTGAAAATATAATGAGTCCAATGAGTAGATATTACAACTTATGATACCTTACAAAAGCCAAGACCTTCACAGTATAACTAAAAAAAAGTTGTCAATACCCAGATCCACACACCCTCTTCATCTACCTCGATGTTGGATACTGGATGGGCTACAGTTTAGTTTCAATATTTTATTGCCTAACTAATTCTTAACAATGTCCATTCAACAATCTTTTAGGGACTATTCTGTTGTCTTTCAGAGAAGCTGTTAGAAAACTTACAAAAATGTGTTCAGACAAAGGACTGATAACCAGAATATATAAGGAACTCAAAAAACTAAATTCTCCCAAATTAATGAACCAATAAAGAAATGGGCAAGTGAACTAAACAGAACTTTCTCAAATGAAGAAATTCAAATGGCCAAAAAACACAGGAAAAAATGCTCACCATCTCTAGCAATAAAGGAAATGCAAATTAAAACCACACTAAGATTCCACCTCACCCCTGTTAGAATAGCCATCATTAGCAACACCACTATAAATAGGTGTTGGTGAGGATGCAGGGAAAAAGGAACCCTCTTACACTGCTGGTGGGAAGGTAAACTAGTACAACCACTCTGAAAAAAATTTGGAGGCTTCTTAAAAATATAAACATGGATCTACCATTTGATCCAGCAATACCACTCTTGAGAATATGCCCCAAAGAGTGTGACTCAGGTTACTCCAGAGGCACCTGCACACCCATGTTTATTGCAGTGCTATTCACAATAGCCAAGTTATGGGAACAGCCAAGATGCCCCACTACTGATGAATGGATTAAGAAAATGTGGTATTTATACACAAAGTAATTTTATGCAACCAGGAAGAACAAAATGTTATCATTTGCTGGTAAATGGATGGAACTGTAGAATATTATTGTGAGTGAGGTTAGCCTGTCCCAAAAGACCAAAAATCATATGTTCTCCCTCATAAGTGGACATTAGATCAAGGGCAAACATAACAAGGGGACTGGACTTTGATCACATGATAAAGCGAGAGCACACAAGGGAGGTATGAGGATAGGTAAGATACCCAAAAAATCTAGACAGCATTTGTTACCCTCAACACAGAGAAACTAAAGCAGGTGCTATAAAAGTGACAGAAGCCAATAGGAGAAGGGGAACAGGAACTAGAGAAAAGGTTAATTTGAGAAGAATTAATTTAGAAGGTAACACACATATACAGGAAAGCAATGCAAGTCAACTCCCTGTATAGCTATCCTTACCTCAACTTGCAAAAACACTTGGTCCTTCCTATTATTGCTTATAGTCTCTCTTCAGCAAAATTAGACATAAGGGCAAAGCAGTTTCTGCCTGGAAGAAAGGGGGTAGGGGGGAGAGGTGGGGTGGGGTGGTTAAGGGGGTGGGGGGGAAGGGTGGAGAAATGAGCCAAACATTGTATGTACATATGAATAAAATTTTAAAAATATGTTTCATAATACAATTTCTTCAATCAGGAAAACTTTCTATTGTTTTGACCAACCACATTGTTGAGGAACCCATCAAGACTACCTGAATACTTAGATTAATGTGATGTAAGCTATATTTTCCAGAGTCACATCTTCACTTAATAAGGCACCTGCAAATGTCCTATGTTTCTGAAAAAAGATAAAGGTCTACCAGGACCTTACCTGTGACCATTATGAAATAACACTTAAACTCTACCTAGATTCACAGATTATTTCAGAGCTAACAGAACTCAAAAGCATCTATCATTTCTAGACCAGGTACATGGAAAATATCTTAAGTTTCCTCCTGTATAGGCAGGTCAACAACAATCAACCAGGATACCACAATTTCCTCAACATTCAAAGGTTCAACATAAATTTACTAGACATAGAAAATCTAAAAATACATATTCACTTAAATCTGAAGGGCTCCAAGGATTCTTATCAGTGCACTTGCTTCAAAAATTTTTTAAAAGAGGGATTAGGAACACCCTCATTCCTTAGTTTAAGGCAAGATGCCTGGCACTGTGATTTAGGCTCATGTCACATGTTGGAGAAATTTTATTCTTAATGATCTGTGTGATTAAATTTGGAGCCTTTACCCTGCCTCTGAGAAAGATATGCAAAACCAAATTCTTGCATATCTCATAGAACACATACATTTGAAAATTCCGTAGGTCACTGTATCATTTCCTGATGTATCTACCTGCCCTAGATACTTGCAGAGGTCCATTCACACAAAAGTATACTCTTACTCTGTAAAATGAAACCTGTAAAATTTCTGCATCAATATCAAAGAAATGGAGAAAATCAAATTTACATGGAAACCTTCTTATGTTTCTATCTGAGCATTAAATCCATTATTGTCTTTCAGCAAATGTACAATATGTGATGGTTCCTAGTAATATTAGGGAGCTATTAGGGTATTAAAAGCATGTATGGTAAAAGAAAAAAAAGACTTGATGAAATAGAATGATCTCATAATGATTTATTAAACATATCAAAAACAGGAAGCTATCCACTGACTGAATTTGGTTTCACCTAATACTTGTACAGTATCCATAATGGTAACAGGTAATCTGCAAAAAATCCATGGTGGTACCAGGTTAACCATATCCTCTTCAACTACTTGTATATTGAAGATGAGATGGTCTGCACTGTGGTATTAGCAAGCTTCTGTCAAGAATCCTTTTTTTTTTGCATTTTTGAGTTGCCTTCTAAGGAATCTGAAAAAGAATGCAAAATGTGTCTCAAGCTACAATAGCTCTTCAAAGATACCAGCAGAGTGAAGTCCACAAAATTAATGGTAAGGGACAATTCATCTCTAACTGGACACTTGCATTAATTTGAGGTTGATAGTATCAACAACAGAGGCCATGATTTTTTGTCTGGACACCCGCAAAAAACCCCCCAAAAACAAAGAAACCTTCATTTACTGCCGTGGTGACAGCTTTTGAATTTATACAATTTTGGAAAGTTTTAGTTAAATTTATTTTTTTCGTGTGGTACTGGGGTTTGAACTCTGGGCCTCACATATGCTAGGCAGGCACTCTAAAACTTAAACCATTCCACCAGGCTAATTTTTTGTGTTGGGTATTTTTGAGATAGGACCTTGCTAACTATTTGCCTGGGGCTGGCTTCAAACCATGATCCTCCTGATTTCTGCCTCCTAAGTAGCTAGGATTACAGATCTGAGCCAAGAGTACCCAGTTCAGTTAAATTCTTTTGTGAAGTTTATTTAGGGTCTTTTCTTGAAAGTGCTAACACTTTATGGGAAATTACATTTTATTATTATGTTTAAAACCTAAGTTTATTTATTTAGGAAATATTAGGGCTTGCTTTTTGTCTCTAATTTGTATTTTTAACTATTGCTTGTTTTATGTTATATTTTGATTGTTGAAAACACTAAATACCAAATTACAAATGTTTTAAGTGAAGTTTGAGGACAAACTGCCTCTTTTTGCACTTTGTGAATGATATTTGTTGAATGAATAATGAATTGTATTTACACAATGTTCAGTTTGGGATTAGGGTTGATGCTTTTACATATTTATGGTCATTCTCACTTGGCCAAAGGATAAAGTGGCAATTTTATTTTCTGTGTGTTCAGATTTTTAATTTTTTTATAATTCACTGTCTTATGGACTGACTGATCTGTGTTTTTAACCAGATTGAGTATCTTATCACTGTTTTCGCTACAATTTATTTATGAACATAACAGCAACAAAGCGGTCTCATTGTGATATTTCCATCCAGGCATATAATGTACATAGATCAAATTTACCTCCTCCATTACTCTTTCTTGTCATCATTCTCCCCTTTTAAAAACAATTTTAAAAGATTTTAATATTCTATTTTCATACGGATCATATGACTTTTGAAGCTTAAATTAGTACTTTAAATTTGATCATTTTAATTAAGGTCAGTGTTGGGAAATGTAGTTGTCTTTACTCGTTGTTTGGCTCTTTGACCACATCACCATAGGCCTAAGTCATTGTCTAAATTTTGTTTCTTTTTAGGAGTACATTCAACTGGAACTATGACATATAAGTGTATCTATGTTACATTAAAAGTAATAGGTAGAGATTTTTGAATTTATTTATAAATTTTTTGGTGTATTTGGAAAACCATTTTTGAGTAGAGGTAACTAGGATTTGTGTTCAGTGCCTGGTGCTAGCTAGGCAAGCACTATACCACTTGAGCTATGCCTCCAGCCCTTTCTGATTTTATATGTTATTTTTCAAATATGGTTTTGCTTTTTTTGCCTGGGCCAGTTTGGGACTGTAATTCTCCTCCCTGTGCCTCCCACATAACTGGATTACAGTCATGAAACACAATGCCCAGTTTATTTGTTGAGGTAGGGTCTGGCTAGCCTTTTGCCAGTGCTGGCCTCAAACTGCATCACCCCTCTTTGGAGAACAATTTCTGTCTTGATATATTAAGATATGTCTATTGTAGGAAAAGCAAAATATATTTGCATTTCTTCATATTTATTTTTGTCATTTCTTAGGGGACACATTATATTTGGTTTCTAAGGGTATGATGATTTTGTAGGTTGTTTTAATGGGGCTTCCCTTTGTGAAGAAAAGGTAAAGGAATTCATGCTTTAAAAAAACAGTGGTAAGATGGGGGATGAAATGGGAGAAGTACAGGAGGAGTCAGGCAGGCAGCCCAAGATTGAATGAGGAGTTGGAGACTTGGCAGTAGGAGGTATAGTTGGTATATGAGGAATTTTCTTTTTCTGTAGGACATTTTTCTGGGCACTTTTATTTTTATGTTTTGCAATACTGGGGACTGGAAGGAGACCATTGCAACTGATATGCATGCACTTCAGTAAAGCCATGACCCCGATTTCTTTAGTGTTTTGTTTTTAAGATAGAATCTCCATAAAAATAGATGACTTTGCCTGAGTTGGCAAAAAATTCATGTTCATCTTGCCTGTAATTCCTCAGTAGTTAGGATTGCATCCATGGGACACCATAACTGGCTGTTTAAAAAAATCACCTTAGATTGGATTTCTAAATGTGCGTGTAGTATTATAATAATTTTTTTTTATTGTTTTTAATTTTAGGGTTTCTGAATAATGTCATAAGGATGTACATAATGAACATTTTGATCATTTTTTTATTTTATTAAATAACTGAAAAGGCAGTACATTTTAGGTTTTTATTTATAGGGCAGATATTTTTATTTTTTTATTTTATATTGGGGTATTTGTATTGTAGTGTAAGCTTAACTTTGTAAAAAAATTTTATTTGAATATATTAGTATATATTTTCAGGGAGAATTGATAGGAATGTTAATGACATTGCCTGTCTTCTTTGTTGTATGTGTTTGGAAAATAGAAACTACATTTTAATTATGAGCCCTAGACCATGGTACTTTATCAAAGTATGTATTTACTCTTGTGGAATTTGCTTAGTAGATGTGTTACAGTGTGGTGAGGGGTGAGGGGGTATCCTTTGATTCCAGAATTGTGACACCTCAGACCTATTTTTAGACCATATGGAATTCAATTTTTAGCAGGAATCTAGCTCAAAGCCACATTGAGGCACATAGTGAAGGGCAGGATTTTAAATTTATGGCAAGTAAACTTTCTGTATCTTGAACAGAGATTTTTAGGAATTAACTTTTAGAGGCTGTTTCACCTCTAATAATAGCCTAACTAGGGTTATAGCAATATTTTTAATTAGCTAAACCTGTTTAGAGTTACTTAGGGAGCTTGCTCTGTGGTTATAGAGTTGGCAACACATCTCCTTCTCTAGATAAAGGAAAGGACATGGAGAGTCTGCTTTTTATGATGATAAGTATTTTTGCTTTTGTTGAAATTAGTGGTAGGCAGCTGTCTTGTCTATTATGGAGATGACTAAATAAACTCTTGATAGGTTAATTTTAAGGAGTTAGGTGTTTCTTTTGGAATATTTAACTTTTGTTAAATAAAGATAAGAGGAAATAGCTTTTATGATTTTTATCACATTAATTAAAATAAGAGATGTATGATTAGTGATGGTTGGCATACATGGCCCTCAATTCTAGCTTTTTGGTCATCTCATCAGAGGAAGAGTAAGGGAGGGACTCCCATCTCATGAGATCCTCTTGTTTGTTAAATTTTGTTCAGATTTTAAAAGGATTTTTATATAATGTTTTAGTTTCACACCAGCTTACAAGGTTCAGAATATTATATTTTAGCTAAGGCTGGCTAAGAACAAAACCTTGAAAAGACCTTGACTAGCAAGCTGTCTCAGTATAAGCAAGAAGGCAGAAGGGAGAGGGAATATACCAACAGCCAACAGTCTTTATATGTCAGCCCTTATAATTGCAGTTTATGTTCTAAAAGGTATTTGTTTAAAAGTCAATAACAGCAAAAGCTAAAGAGATATTTAATTAAGGTAGGTTTCCAGCCAGGGAAGTTAAACGTCGAGGTATGCAAAATTGCTGTTTGAGTTTTGGGTCATTTTTTGTTTTGTTCTGTTTTACTATTTTGTTTTTAAGAAATGTTTACAATGTTCTTTTATGTTTCTCTGATTGTCTCTGTCTTCTGGGAAGCTGAGTGGCCAAGGCGTGAGGAGACAAACCTTTTAGATCCACCTTTCAGACAAGCAGTGAATGTTCCTTGCAAACTAGGAATTACACATGTGCCTAAAAGGAGAAGACTGACTTCTCCTGGGCATTACCCAAAGAGCTGTGTGATCTTCACGGAATTAGAAGGAACTTTGCAGCATTACATGAGACACAACCTCCTGGCTTACCTGGAAATTTAAGATCAGATTGCCTGCACTATAATATCTGCAATTTGCCACTTACCTATTAATAACCAAGGTTTTCTCAGCAATCTTCTAGGGAGTATACCTACAGCTATTCCTTAGTCAAGATGACAGGGATGAACATTATAAAAATTATAAAAATTACCTGGCTCCCTGCTTATGTCTCTATCACTGTCAGCATTAAATATACAGTATCTGCCTGTGAGAATACAATCAAATCTAATTCATGATTACAAATATGAGCCACATACTCATGTTTTCACCACATATAGGCCACAATTAGGGAGAAATAAAAGAATGCAAGGAGCATTCATCAAATGTACATCTGACAATAAAGAGGTTTCACGTGAATGAATGTGGCACCTTGTGTTAACTATACATTAGGTAAGGCCTACAAATTGTTCAAGATAACAGTTGCACTTCATGTACACCTGCCCATTGATGCCTTCAAAATCATTGTTAAATAAAGCAGATACCTTAAAAGCAACTGAGGCCAATAGGAGAAGGAGACCAGGAACTAGAGAAAAGGTGAGATTAAAAAGAATTAACCTAGAAGGTAACACACATGCACAGGAAATTAATGTGAGTCAACTCCCTGTATAGCTATCCTTATCTCAACCAGCAAAAACCCTTGTTCCTTCCTATTATTGCTTATACTCTCTCTACAACAAAATTAGAAATAAGGGCAAAATAGTTTCTGCTGGGTATTGAGGGGTGGGGAGGAGAGGGAGGGGGTGGAGTGGGTGGTAAGGGAGGGGGTGGGGGCAGGGGGAAGAAATGACCAAAGCCTTGTATGCACATATAAATAATAAAAGAAAAAAAAAAATAAAACCAGAAGTGTCAAAAAAAATCATTGTTAAGAAACACTTCAACTGGATACTTGGATTAAGCTGAGACTGGTGGCAGCAGGAGTAGGGTCTATCACTTCTTCAAACAGCAACGAAAAATATTGTGCTTATTATTAGGCTGACAGGACCAGATAAGTGAAGCATGATGTCATCTTTTCTCAACATTCACATGTTTGACGTAAAATTTTATGCCATATAAAATGTTTAAACAACCTTGGTCACTACATTTCCTAAGGACACTGCCAGTTTTTCCCAAGACACTATACTGAAACATGATGACAGTAAGGATAGAGCCACAATCATCACTTTCTTGTGTTTTTGAAGGGCAGACTTTCTGTGCTGTGACTTACACCTACACCAGATTATACATGAATACCAGCCATGTTCCACATGAGGATTTTATTAACTCACTGTTATGTTTTGACCTGTCTCTGAAAAACACATCATGGTGAACAAATTTAGTACATACCTGAAGATACCTGTAGTTGTGATAGTAGCCTACATCATTGTACCACTTCAGGATACAGTGCCCTGCCTAAATAACTGCAGATATCTATGTATGAAGACTTGTAAGAGCCTTATTACCCTACTGAGAGGATTCCTACAGAAATTCCTTAGTTGAGATTGCTGGGATGGACAGTGCAAACTTTGTTCAGATCCCTCCTTTCCCTTCTATAATTGTGGGCAATAAATGTACATTTTCTGTAGGAAAAGATACAGTAACATCTGACTCTCATTTTGAAATATAGGGAAATACACCTTTTAACATCACATAGGGTAAAAATACAGGGAAATATAAGAATGCACAAAGCATTCATCAAAGCTACATCCGACCATAAAGACTTCTTAAATGAGTGAATGTGGAATCTTACATTGGTACATGAGCCACGACTTTCACACAATTAAGGCTAAGAAACATGGCAATACCCAGATATACACATCCTCCTCACCTACCCAAATATTGACAATCAGATGATCTACACGGCACTAGGACTACTGGTTCTTAGAAATGATTGGTCAATAATATGTTAGGGAGCACTCTGTTCTCCTGCAGAGAACCTGTGACAAAACATTCATAAACAGCTTTCAGGACACAGTTAATCTACCAAGACACCGATATATTACCTTGAACAATACCATTTGTTATGGCATACTTCAACTCTGCTTGAATATATTAATATGAGCCCTTATTTTTCAGAGATCCCATCCATCCTTGACTAGGCACCTACAAAATTTTCTATGCTTATAACCATGCTCAATTTCAGCAACAGTGACAATGAACCGGGACACAACCAAGGTCCCAACATGCATAGGTTCAACGTGAATTTTCACTGCTATGTAAAAAGCGTAAGCTCATGGGCACTAACAATTGAGAAGAGGTCCATCATTTCTTACCAGAACACCTGCAACAAAAGCTTAGTGACAAGAGTACTAGAGAACCATCATCTCTTAGCTTTGTATGTGAAGGTCAGAAGTCTTGTGTGGCACTAACCTGGATACCAGGATTGTTCCAATTGATGACCAGTGTTTTCTCAGTGGGATATGTAGACCTGTCTGAAACATATCAGGGAAATCCTATGTGGCAATGAGGTTCCCGAGGTCATTGTATCATTTCAGGGTTCAGCAACACCACAAGGGTCCAAGACATGGCCTTGTACAAGAACTCTCCCTCTCTTAAGAGGATATTTGCAAATATTCCCCCATCCCTAACTCCTTGATGGAAACCCAGAAGACTACTTACATCACTCTTTTTTGGGAATACTGTGGTTTGAATTCCGGGCCTCTTGCCTGTCTAGCAAGTCACTTGAGCCAATCCACCAGCCATTTTTTGGTTGAGTATTTTTCAAGATAGGGTCTCAAGAACTATTTACCCAGGCTGGATTCAAACCATGATCCTCCTGAGCTCTGCCTCCTGAGTAGCTAGGGTTACCAGTGTAAGCCCCTGGCACCCAGCCTTACATCATTCTTTATGCATATTGGTGTCTCCATATGCATTACCTGTTAGCAAAGATACAATAATGTGACTTAGTAGTGATATTATAAATGTCCATGCTTTTATTCACCCAATCTTGCAAAAAAGAGGAGTAAAGGTGAAAGTACCCAAGACATTCCTCAGATGTGCAACTGAAAACAAGAAGGTCTTAAATTTTCCTCTTCTGTTGCACAGGTTAATAATGACAAAGAACATCAGTATGTCATAAATACCTTGTTGCATACAGGTCAAAATAATTTTTTTCCACAGAAAAATTACAAACACATATTCCCTAGAATTGCTAAGAATTCTATAGTTTCTTAACTCAGCACCTGAGGAAAAAAAACCTGTTGAAGGGAGGGGTTGGGAATGCCATCCTTACTTACCTGAAGGTAAGATGTTTTATTCTATGATATAGGATCATATAAGCACTTACCTATGTAGAAGGAATTTTCCTCTAGTTCTCTTATAGTCACTATGCATCTTAACCTGTCTCTGAGAAACACATCCTGGAAAATGTCTTTGATTTAATCTTAAGGAGGTGGGGAGCACTGATGGTCTTTTATGGCTCTTTTCTGTTGAGAAGTAGAATTAGACCTGCCTAACAAGGGACTGAAAATTGCACCATATTTGGCCAATGATAGTTGACTCTTTGGGGTTTGATGGAGAAAAGCCTTGGGCATCTCTAGTCTTTAAGGTCTGCCATCTCAGAAGCAGTTGTCCCATCTCTATCTAGAGAGAGGAACATTTTTTTGTACCTTTTTTCATGGCAGAGGTAGTATACCCTTGGTTTATTTGATCTTCTTGGTGCATTTAGATTTTCAAAGTACCAGCTTTTTATTTTGTGGAATTTAGGTTTCATTTAGAAGTTTTGTGAGGGTAGTTTTTTGAGGAAATTAACCTTTGTGCCAACTTTTTAAGTTTTTATTTTGAGAACAAGTTCAGTTCAAACCATGGATTTTTTATTAGCTCATATTAATTATATAAGGTAGTTTCATTGTGGCAATTCAATAGTTGCATAAAGAGTGTACTTTGAACAAGTTCACCTGCTCTATTAGATTTCTTGATTCTTTTATTTGTATTTTGTTTATGAGATGGGGTCCCCCTAACTTTGCCTGGACTGAGCTCAAAATCTTGTTCCTACTGCCTCTGCCTCTTGAGTTGCTGGGATTATACCTGTGTGCCACTTCATTGAGGGTTTGGGTGGGGGGCTCTTAAAAAATCATATTTTATTTAATTTTTAAATGTGGATATGGGAATATAATAAATTTTTGTTTGTTTTGGGATTTTTGCAGTGTCATAAAATATATATATGTATATATATATGGAATTTTAGGCCATTAGGCCATTTTATGTATTTTATAAAACAGGTCTAATTGAAAGAGTATTAAAGTTTAGGATTTTATTAATAGGCCAAATTTTTTATTTTTAATTTATATTGGGGCCACGATATACAGTAGTAAATAAAATATTGCATTGAAAATGAACAGTTTAATTTTTTAATTTTTATATTTTACTATACACTTTTAAGGAGAAGTGTTAGGAATGTTGATGATGTCTCCCACCTGTGTAGTTGTGTTGTTTGTGCTTGGGGGAAAAGAAATAAGTATGAAAAGAATAGGACTAGAGGACTTTTATTGGAACTACTTTTTAATTAAGTGCCCATGACAGTTGTGCTTTGACAAAGGGGTACCTTTAATATTTTAGAGAGTGTTTAGTGAATTTCTTATGGTCTGAAAAAGGAGTAGCTCTCTCTCTCTCTCACACACAAAAGTGTTACTCACCAGGCCTATTTTTTTTAGTCCATTTGGAACTTTTTTAATAAGGAGTTTAGAACCTTAAAACAAGGAGGGAACAGGACTTTGTTTATGAAAAGTGGCCTTTTTGGATACTAAAGCAGATTATTAAGAATTTTTAGGTGTTCTTTTTAATTTTTTATGTTCTCTAATTATAACAGGTAGCTAGGGTTGTAGCTATATTTGTATTAAATAAACCTTTTTAAAGTTAATCTAAAGAGCGTGGTCTTTGGTTACAGAGTCAACAACTTGTCATCTTCTCTGGAAAATAGAAGGGGGATGGGAGAGTGTGCTTTTAAAGATGGCAAGTATTTGTTTTTTGTTAAAAACTAGTGGTAGCCAGCTGTCTTGACTAAGGTGGAGAGGATTGAATAAATATGTAACTTTTTATGGGTCAATTTTAACTGCTAAAGTGTTGTTTTCATAATATTTAACTTTGGTTAAGTTTAAGAGAAAACAACTTTTGTGATTTTTATATTTATTTTTTTAGAAAGATGTTTGATTAAAGCCATGGTTGCTGGTTGTCTTGTATGGCCCTCATTTGTAAGGAATCTTGGTTATCTTGTCAGTGATGTGGCCAGTCAGGGGCTCCAATGCCATAAGATCCTTTGTGCTTGGTGAAGTGTACTTGAATTTTTTTTGGGGGGGTGGGCTGGGCTGGAGTTCGAGCTCACAAAGCAGGCACTGTACCACTTGAGCCTCACCTCCAGTCCATTTTGCTCTGGTTATTTTGAAGATGGGTCTTGCAAAGTATTAACCTGGGCTGGCCTTGAACTGCAATCCTCCCAATCTCAGCCTCCCAAGTAGCTAGGATTACAGGCAGGTGCCACAAGTGCCCAGCTGCTGCTTGGATTTTTAAAAGCCTTTTCAATGTAATTTTTGTTGGTTTTATATGAGTTTAAAAGTCATAGAAAGTTACATTTTGGCTAAGGCTGGTTAAAATAACAAAACTTTAAAATCAGTTTACACAGTAAAACTATCTAAATGCAAGCAAGAAAGCCAAAGGGACAGAGAATATACCAAGAGCCAAACTCTTTGTAAGTTAACCCTGTAATTGCAATTTAGGATAAAAAAAAAGCATGTGTTTAACTTTTTCCTAAATTGTGCAAATCTAAGAATAAAATATTCCCTAATAACCCTAATGAAAAAAACCTAGTTAGACAATTTATAATTTTGTTTTTAAAGTAAGCTCTAAAAAGAAAATGAAGATAAACTCAAGAATCCTCATGAGTTGTATAAAGCAGCCAGTGTTCTGACAGACTTAGTGGCTTGATGTTATGTGGAGTGATCACAAAAATATAAGGGGAGAGAGTGAATGATAAAGAAATTGTTAATATTTTAGATTCTTGCTGTCAACAGTGGCAAAAGTGAAAACAATAGTTACAGTCAGTTTCCACCATGGGAGTTAGATATTTGGGGGTCTAGAAAGTTTGCTGTTGGGAATTTTCCCAGAAATGGACCACATATCTATCATATCTTATGTGTCTTGGATTATTCCAGAACTGTAGGGAGATGAGTGACTAAAGGGTGAGAAGATTAATCCTATATGTCACCTTCCTGATAAACTGTAATCCTTCTTAGCAACCTAGGAATAAGTCATGTTCTAAAAGGAGTTTTGCTGTGAAAGGTGACTGCATACTCCTTGGCATTACTGCAAGAGCTGCATGGCCACTACTGGGTCTCAGAAGAAATTGTTCTTTTTTACCTGAAAAAAAATGGCAGCTTCAGTAACTGACTGATCAATCATAAAGGTTCCATCTGGCCAGCCTCATTGTTCCATCTCATTTGGAGACAAGTATTTAGTACCTAATGGAAGCTTATCTTTGGCGTTTTCATGTAATACTCTCATTTTCTAAATGGTAGTTTTTCAACAAGGGAATAAAAGAGTGGTGAGTCCCAAAGTGTATCCAGAAGCCATCATAATGCAGGGAATGGGAGAGAAAGCAGGAGAAACAGAAAAGGAGGTAAAGCAAAAACAAATTGACTTACAGACAATGCTTTGCCTCTTACCTGGTGATCTTCCCTGATGATGTAGGAAGAGCATGACATCCTGGCTGTCTCAACTAAACTTTTAACACCAGACAGAAGTATAGGAAATTTCTTATAGAGTACAACTCACCAACTAATTACCCATGGATTTCCTGATTCTTGGAGAAAAAAAAACCAAGATGATTTGTGAGGTAAAATACCAGCAAAAATCTTACTATGAGATAAGACAAAGCAGTGAGGAGTAAGGAAAGAAGAAAATGTACCCAAGCAAAGGGGACTACAAGGGCTTGAGACACAAGGATCAGTTCTCCCATCAAGGCTTTTTACAAAATCTAAAGAAGATTAGAGTTTTGTTTAAAGCGCTTCTTAGTGGGTTGGTTTTCATTTTTGCTGTTGTTTGTTTGTTTGTTTTGGACATGGGGTCTTGAGAAGTATTTGCCCAGGCTGGGCTTGAACCATCATCCTCCTGACCTTAGCTTCCCAAGTAGTTAAAGTATAGGTATAAGTCACCAGCAACTGATCAGGCACTGGTAAGTTTTAATCATTTTGTAGTTGTAATGTTTTGATGATATGATCCAAGCATAGTGAGTAATACCATTTGGTATGGTATTACTTTACTAATCAAAGTGTCTTGTTACATGGGTGCCTGATTTTTGTAACTTTTATGGACATATATCAATCAAAGAATTACTGTATGAAGTATGTTAGTTTTCATGGTACTGGAATCATCTGGGATAAGTCAGAGGACTTACATAGAAAAATTTTTTACTTTATATTGTAAATTAATGAGAATAAAGTGATGGAAGGAAGTCTGCTTCTGTTTTCTTAAAGATTATTTAGTAACACATTTTATTTTGTAGTCTTAGCTCCAGATTCTGGCTTCCTTTGGTTCCCATGCCACCTGTCCCACTTTTAGCCTACTTCAGCACGACCAGATTATCACTTACTTGGTTATTTTGCAAGCTTCCATCAAGAATCTTTTCTGGGTTTTTGTTTTATCTTGCTTTTGGCACTACTGGGGTCTGAACTCAGGGCCTCTGCCTTGCTAGACAACCACTTTACCACTTTAGCTATGCCCCCAGCCCTTTTTGCTTTTTAGGTTTTTTTTTTTCTTCCCAGATACCGTTTCACACTTTTTTTACAGGACTGGCCTCAGACCATGATCCTTTTACCTCCTGTGGTCCTGAGTAGCTGGGATCACAGATGTGTACACTATGTCCAGCTTGGTTTTTGAGAAATGGCCATGTTACCTTGTTTACCAGAGCTGTCACTCAACAGTGATCCTCTTATCACTGCCTGATTAGTAGTAGTAGCTGGGATTACAGGCTACTACTGCAGCCTCTCTCCTGAGTTTCTGAGTTCTCTTGCAGGCAAGAGAAAAACACATGCACAAATGCCTTTCTTGATTCATACCCCAGACCTGTGATGAACACTACAAAAGTTACCTGGGTCACTGTTTATGCCTCTACAATTAATGGCCTAAAATATGCATTACCTGTTAGCAAGGATATGAGGCTTATTAGTGTTGTTAGGAACATATTCATGTTTTAGCAATTGAAAAAGAGAGAAAAATGTAAAATTGCCCCAAATATTCTTCATGTGCAAATCTGATAAGAAGTATTTAATGAATGAATGTGGTGTCCTCTTAAACCTAAGCACTACCTAACACTTTTGTAGAAACTTGAAAACGAAACAATAAAAAAAAACATAGCAACACCATGTGTGGCATACCCTCCTTACCTACCTGGATATTTAAGATCAAATCATCTACACAGTGTTATGCCCAGTTTATCACTTACCTGATAATTAGTAATGCTCTCTAAACAATCTTCATGGTCACTGTGCTCGCTTGAAGACAATGTGAAAAATAGAAACATACAAAACTATATTTCAGGATACAACTTGCTTGACCAGGACATCTGCCCATTCTCTTGCCCACAACTATTATTAAGGGACATTTCAAGTTGGATTGCTTCATATTTAACAGTATTTCAGGAGTGTCCATCCTTTGTTGACCTGAAACATTTCAAGTGTCTATGCTCAGTACTGGACTGCCAAGTTGACTTCATTGTTGACAACAATGACAACAACCCAGAATACAATAAATCCCCCATATTCACAGGATCAACAGAAACATTCTCTACCATATTAAACATGTAACCTTGTCTTCACTAGCATTGATAAGGACCCCATCAGGTCCTACCTGAATATGTGCAACAAAATCACGATTACTGAAAATATTGGGAGCAGAATCAACACTTACTAATGTGTATGAAAATTGGATTTCCTGTCCTTTGAATGGGCCAACATCAGACTTTCCTGTATATCAGCAATATTCCACTTGATGTCTTTTTTTTTGGTTCACTGAGATGTCTTTCCCTGTCTCTGGAAAACATAACATGGAATAAGTATGTGGCACATTTATTATCTTACCAATACATCTGCAAATTCTCAAGCCACTGCATCATTTCAGGATCCATCTATACTACTACTTAGATATTTACAGACTTCCATGGTTAAGAATCATGTTTCTTCCATGTAACAAAACTATCTTGAGAGGATTCATGCACAAATTACATGGCCAGTGTCTCAGAGAAATACACTATGAAAATTATGAGGCCTAATACCTCCACCTCTTCAAACATTAAATATGTCTCACTCTACATGTAACCTGAAAACTAGCCAAACAATTGTATTGCTTTAGGACTGATGACTGGTCTCTACTTGCTGAATAATTTCCAATGTCCTCAGACAAATTCTTGTAAGAAAATTCTTATTGTCTTTAGGGAGCACCTGAAAAAATTTCACTGTCAGTTTCACAGTGATAGATACTATAAAAGTTACTTGATCAACCCTGCTTATGCCTCTACCACTATGAGAAGTAAATATACACTCACTGTCAGCAAGGATACAATAAAATCTGATGCTTTCTAGTAATATGATGAAGATGTCTGTGGTTTAACAGAAAGAAGGGGTATTAACTATAACAGTGTACAAGACATGCATCAAATGAACTTGAGAAAATGATAGGGTGCCTAATGAGTGAGAATGGGGCACCATTACATACCTATACACTAGCCAAGACCTTCACAAAAAAACATGATTGGGTACACCCTCCCAATTTACCAGATTATTGAAGATCAGATGGTCTAACTGTGGTATGATCACGTTATTATTTATTTGATTATTAACAAGGTTCTCTCAGTAATCTTTTATGGATCACTCTGTCTCTTAATGGGAACAAGGGAAAACATAGATGTAAAAAATGAATTTCAGAATAGAGTCTGCACTAACATGCCTGCCCATTCCTCTGTCCCCAGCAATTACTAAGGGATCTCTCAACTGCAACTGGATAACTAGATCATAAGGAGCTCAAAAGTTAAACTCCCAGAGAATCAATGACCCAAAGAAGAAATGGCAAAATGAATTGAACAGAGCTTTTTTAAAGGAAGAAGTAGAAATGGCCAAAAACTGCATGAAGAAATGCTTAACATCCCTGGCAATAAAGGAAATGCAAATCAAAACTTCTCTAAGATTCTACCTCATTTGTGTTAGAATGGCTATCATCAAGAACAACAACAACAAATGTAGGTGAGGATATGTGGAAAAGGAACACTCATACACTGTTGGTGGAATATAAATTAATACAACCACTATGGAAAATAGTATGCAGGCTCCTCAAAAAACTAAAAATAAAACTACCATATGATCCAGCAATTCCACTCTTAAGGATATATACGAAGGAATGTAAGTCAGGTTACAATAAAGAAAACTGTACATCCATGTTTTTGCAATATTTTTCACAATAGCTAAACTATGAAAATAGCAAAGATGCCCCACAACCAATAAATGGATTAAGAAAATGTAGTATTTATATATAATGGGGTTTTATTGGCCCATAAAAAAAGATGAAATTTTGTCACTTGGAGGTAAATGGATGGACCTGGAGAAGAACATCTTAAGTGAAGTTAGCCAGGTTCAGAAAACCAAAAGCTGCATGTTTTCTCTCATATGTGAAATATAAGCCCATTACAAATATAAGCAATATTATGAAAAACAGGACACTAAGTCACTAGTGACTAAGGGGAAGTTACTAATGGGAGAGGGAGGATAAAAGAAGGAAGTTAAGAAAGTGAGTATGGTGATGTATTTTCTATAGAAGAATGAATATAGAATTTTCAAACCTGTTGTAATCACAATAATAATAACAATAAGGTACAAAGGAGAAATTAGAGACAGTGGATCACTTGGGTGATAATACATATATACATGTAAATGCCACATATCTATCTTGAACAAACAAAAGTGACTTTTTTTTCAAAAATGGAGAAGAGGAAGGTAAAAAAGGTCCCATCTGGGGATTGACATGAGTGGGAGGGGGAAGGGTATAAAGAAATGGTGTAGGAGGGTAAATACGGTGTAAATATTATGTACTCCTGCATGAAAATGGAAAAATGTGATCTGTTGAAACTATTCCAGGAATGAGACAGTGATGGATAAAACAGAATGTTTGAGAGGGTAAGTTCAATTATGATATATTGTAAGAACTTTTGTAAATGTTAAAATATACCCCCAGTACTACAAAAATAAAAATAAAATAAAATAGAATATATAAAGTTTAAATCTTCTTTATAATACACACACACACACACACACACAAATACAAAAGAACTCTAAGGTCAAGATAGCAGTTTCAGACACCACCATCTATTCACTGAACATCTGTAAAAATCCCATGGCCACTGTTGTGGAAAGAAACTGTGACACCTTACCTGAATATTTACTAATATCTTTGTCACTATTAAGTTTTAAGACTAATTATCTCTGAGCTGCAAAACAATAAAATCTGACAGCTACTTCTTTTATTTGTGACACACATTTTTTACCTGAACTTTACCTACAAAAGCACATGGTTAGAATAACTGCTCAAGCCAACATCACCACTTTTTTAGCTATCTGAAAATCATATAATCACTATGTTTAAGACATCATCTCTTACCTGGAAACCTTTGAATTCCCATCTTTACTATCACTGTTAATATTACTATAATCTACTGATTCAAATATGAAAAATTCCATGGCTAGTACTGTGGTGAGTGCCATCAGAATAACTTAACTGGTTACTTCCAAAATTCCATGGTGTGCACTTACTTGAAGCCCACATTCTTTTTTTGTTAACTGCCAAATCCCCTGCTCACTACTACAGTTATTCATTTCTTTACTGAAACCTACAAAAACTTCCGGTGACAATTAAAATTAGTGACACATTATTTTTTATAGGACAACCTGAAAATCCCAAAGGCATTTATATGGTCTAAGTCACCCTTATTACTTGACAGGATGCTCTCAAAGTCCAAAATTGCTTTGAATCCACTAGCAGCTCTCGTCTGGATACTTGCAAAATACCTTGATCAAAAAGTATTTTGTGACATCATCTCTCATACTTATATCTGCACAAGCCCATAGTATCTATCATGTTTAGAAAATTATTTCTTACATGGAGACCTACAAATTACCCTGAAAAATGCAGGTACTAAGGACATATCACTTCTTATCTGGATAATTGTAAAAATACATTGGTACTACCATTGCTTGTTGTACATCATTTCTTAATTGGGTATCTGAAAAATCCCAGTCACATTTTTGGAACATCACCTCTTACCTGGATAGTCACAAAAATCTCTGTTCACCACTGTGGTTAGGATCAGCACCATCTCTTGATTGTTTATCTGCAAAATCTCATCATCACATTTAGGTGTTAATGGAGCCACCACTTCCTTACCAGGTCCTGAATGTCTCAAGGTCACTTTTGTGGTTAGGTTCACCATAATATATGGAATATCACAAAATGCCACATTTACTAATATGGTAAGGAAGACTATCAAATCCTATTTGTCCCTCTGAGAAATCCAGTCTATAGTTAGGCTTACTATCATCTCTTACCTGGATATCTACAAAATACCATGGTTACTCCTATGATTAGGTTTGTATCATCACTTATAAGTTGTAGAACTCATTATCTTATGTTTAACACAGTAATAAGAGCACCCTCATTTCTTATCTGGATATTTAGAGAATTCAGCAGACATGGTCAGGGACACCATCATCTTCTCCCTGGATTTCCTCAAAATACCTTGATTACTAGTGATGAAGGCACTATCTATCCTCTTTGTACCTGCATACCTGACAAATCTTATGGTCACTAACTCTCCTTATAGTCATATTCAAGGTTCTTCATGCTCTGACTTTTGCTCCCTCACCAGCCTCAGTCCCTGCCTTTCCCTTCATATCTTGTGATGTGAACAATCTATGAAGTTGAACTCACCTAAACATTCCTTTGGTATCTTGTTTCCAAGCAGTGTAGTGCTCCAGCTAATGTTCATCATCTAATCAGAGCTGATTATTGGCATGTATTTATAACTCAATGTTCAGTGGCCTTGAAATTGGCCAAGATGGGAGTATTTATACAACAGAAATTGATAAATGCTGCACATCAGGTCATTTATTTTTAAGAGAAAAACTTAGTAAGTACTGACCAGGATATGATCATGAATAAAGTAGTAAATGAACAGGGAGAAATACTGCTAAATAATGATGAATCAATTTTTGATTTTTCTCACAAATTTTTGAGTGACTTTTGTGAATCAAAGAATGTTTTAGCTGGATTCCAGTGAATGATGCTGTAATCACAGCTACTTGGGAGGCTGAGATAGGGAAGGTAATTGTTTGAGGCAAGCCCAGAAAAACAGTTCACAAGACCCCATCGCCAACTTAACCAGAGTAAATAGACTTAAGTGGTAAACACCAGCTTTGCAAGCTTGAAGGCTTGAGTTCAAACAACAATCCCACCAAAAAAAAAAAGCTTTACTTCTCTCTACATATGCCTTTAAACATATTATTTTTAAATTGTGACACATAATGAAAAAATGGCTAAATACTTGTATTATAAATTAGTTAATATGACATTAATCCTGAACAAGAGCTTACACAATCTTGGTTTGCCCAAAGTTTACAAGCTTGCTAAAAAATTTTAAAAAAGACAAACCAATTAAGTAATTATTGTTCTGCAATTGCTGAAAAAATATTTAACAAAAATATCCATAGACCTAGCTCCCCCAAAACCACTGATACATAAAATTTCTGGTATATGTTTACATATAAACACACACACACACACACACACACACACACACACACACACACCCCTTACCCACTTGCTGGAGCAAACCTTTTCATTTACTTACCACATGAATTTCTTATTGCATTTTTTAGATGACCTAATCTCTTATCAGTAACAACATTTAGATTTCTTGTGATTCTTAATCACTAATTCCTTTGAAAACCAAGTAAAATGTCAAGAAAAAGAGGTAGCACCATATAGTTCTTATTTTAAATCAACAATCTGGGAGACAATTTCATGACAATTCCTGACAGAAAAAAAACCATGTGACTACAAACCTGATACCTGTTTCCTTTAGATTTCCCAGAGACTAGTCGAAACACAATGTAAAATAGCTGTTTCCGTGTTCCAGGTGGTTTCCAATTAAAGCTTCATTATTTCTCCTTGCAATTCCTTCCTTTCCAGACTATCCTGATAATAGAAAATAGTAGTCAGGTCAAGATTTAGGTGACTTCTGAAATTAACTCTGTATTTTACATGTCTTGTATCTTGACTATTATGTCTGGAAATAATTATAATATTATATAGTTGTTATTTATGTGATATATATTATATATTCTTATAAACAATAGCAGTTATTTTATGTTATAAGTTTGGAGCTTCTGTGATTGATAGTAAAATTACTATTTTGATAATGAAAAAGGAATCAAGAATCCACCCAACACACACAAAAGTCTGTCATTTCTAAGCTATGCTACTTATCTCAAAAGTCAAATGCTGTTATGCATACCAAATTTTATCCATATGTAGAAGAAGGCACTGCAATAATCATATTTTCTGAGCACAATGAAAAATATCAGTATCTGTGTATGCAGATATATTACTTAACAGATATTTATAAAACCTAGTATTGTCAGGAATGATGAAAAGTCCAAGATTTGTTGTCTGTTTTCATGTTGGTGGAGGTATGGGTTTTTTATATTGGATTTTGGTGTTTGAATGCACTAGTATGTTATTCAGGTATTTCTTCATGTTCTTTCTTATCATTTTTTTTCTTTTACATAGAAAATGTAACTACATACCTAGGAGAGGGGAAAGGTTATACATATTAAGTGGTCATATATAATCATGAAGAATCATCTTCAGGACCAGGTGCCAGTGACACATGCCTGTAATCCTAGCTACTTGTGATGCTTAGATAAGGAAGATCACTGATTTAGTGCAGCCCAGACAAACAGTTCTCAAGTCCTGATCCACAACATAACCGAGCAAAATGGACTGGAGGTGTGGTTCAAGCGGTAGAGCACCTGCTTTGCAAGCACTAAGTCCTATGTTCAAACACCAGTTCCACCAAAAAAAAAAAAAAGAAATGTACTTTGGAAAATATTGTCTGACTGCTAAAATATCTATAAAATAATATTGCAGAGAGAAGGAAAGATATAAATACTATATACATCATAACCCCAACTGTATTTAAAAGTCATTTACATGAAAAAATAAGTTATAAAGAAATATATTAAAAGATAATTTTTAAATGATAAAATTATGACTCTCCTATATACCAATAAACATGTATCAAAGATTTTTATTCTACTCATTAATGCTATGATATTAACCAGTTCAAAGGAAAATTCAAAGAACAGTGCAGTTAGGGAAGAAGATTAATTAAATGAATGTGTAAATTGAGACATAGCTGGCTTTTCCACAATAGGGGAGAGAAATCCAAAGAGCCTTCACACTCCTCTACCAGCCAGAAAAAATAATTTAACATTTGATGAACAACAGTGTTCTGCATTACTATCAGTTACCAAAAACTTAAGAAATGTAAAATAGCCTCATAGAACCAAATAACCCACAAGGGTGCTCTCTACTCTAGACAATGCATGGTTTACCATCAAGCAGAAGTTTTATGGGTCTCTTTTTTTTCCTGCAATTGAGTAATTTTAAAACTGTTTAGGTCAAACTTTGGAAAAAATACTGCCTAAAATTTCAATTGTCACATTTAAGCTATGAAGCCCAGATCAATCCTTTGAGCAGATGCAGGATTTCCATCACCCCAAAAAGGAATGGGTTATCATCTTATTGATCTTTCTGGAAAGAGGACATTCCAGTGCAGGACAACAAAGCCAGGCTCAGATCTAGAAAATATGGAGAACAATTTCTTTCTCTAAGTGATACCTCAACTACTAGTTACAGAGATGCCTAGAGTTGCCTGTTTCTTTTTGATTTGCCTCCTTGCTCCTCCTGGGAATGGAGTAGGGCTTCATATTTTGGGGGTGGATTTATAAATTCTTAGCATACCTACTTTCCTCAGCTTAACCTTCAAGATATGGTAAAGAGAGTAATTTCATCACAGCTCAGTTTTGGGAAATTTAAAGGACTAACTTTGCTTTAAGACTACAGTAAGGATGCATCAACAGTGGCCACCAGGGAAGGAAAATGATGTCAAGCAGTATTATAGTCTAGCAAAAAACACAAAAAGGCAGGGGTAAAAAGATGGTGACCAGTCCTGAATATTTATGAGGCATTACCCTGAGGACCTCAGAAATAGTTGGGAAAACAATTTGAGGAAAGGCCAGTTTTCAGCAGCTTTTCTGATTTGAGTTTATGCCATAGCAGTATGGGTCTGAAATTTAAGTATGACTTAATTTTGTTGTCACAAACTGAGAAGTCTTGAAATTCAGGTTAATTGTTGTGGGAACAATTCATAAAGTCACAGAAGACTGGAAGTAACAACGATAATGCCTTTCTTTAGATGTAAAATTCAGTTGCTAATTTGGTGTAGAACAGGTGAACTTGACATATATATATATGTCAACACTATCAAAAGGTATAAGGTGGTAATACTCACCTGCTTGCAATCCTGCCTGTAATTCCACAACTCTGGTAGCAGAAGGATCTTGAGTTCCAGGCCAGCCTGAGATACACAGTGAAACTATCTCAATAAATAAATAGCTACTAAGAATCAAAGACAGTGAGCACCAGTGGCTCATACCTATAATCCTAGCTACATGGGAGGTAGGGATCAGAAGAATCATGGTTCAAAGCAAGACTGGGGAAATAGTTCATGAGACCCTATCTCATAAAACAAAAAAAATAATAACCCACAAAACAGGGCAGGTGGAGTGGTTCATGGAGCAAAGCATCTGCCTAGCAAGCATGAGGCCCTGAGTTTAAACCCCAGAACCTCAAAAAAAAAAAAAAAAATCAAAGAGAAAGGTCAAATCTCATAGAATACATCAGCAAAATTGTATAAAAATAGAAATACACATCCATGCTGGTGTTATTGGTAAAATACTTTTAGGAAACATTCTGATACATTATCAAATCATAAACTTGTTTTGAC